>NW_028288638.1:610399-1220799 GCF_059628265.1 Tinamus guttatus
TTGTACTGTCAACCAGTTCTTCGTAAGGCAAAAATTTCAAATCTAGGAGTTCCCTCTGTGAAACAAAATTTTAAGTTGTTAGGATAAGTCCCAAAGGATCAAATGACATTGGAGGAGGGTTTTCTAATTTGCTTTTCCCTCATTTTACATTAAGTGAATATTGAATAAACCAAAAATAGCATTTCCAGAGGGAGGCAGTGAGGCCTGCCTATACTGACAGGTGTGAGCTGTGGCAAAGGCGCAGGGGGAAGGACATTGGCCTCTTCCACTGTACTTAGATAATCTGCCAAGTAACTTTGAAATAACTGGGGTGAAAAAAAGAAAAAGATATGGCAGCACCTTTCTCGCAAGCAGTCAGATTTGAATACTCAC
Source organism: Tinamus guttatus (assembly GCF_059628265.1). Lineage (NCBI taxonomy): Eukaryota > Metazoa > Chordata > Aves > Tinamiformes > Tinamidae > Tinamus > Tinamus guttatus. The sequence goes on from NW_028288638.1 coordinate 610,772, forward strand.
TGGACTTATTTTTTTTCCTGAGATTTTGACTTTGGGTCTGGAAGTAACAGCATCAAATTCCTTCCGGGCTTCCACCTTGCAGTGCCCAGGCTAACCTGCCATTTTCACTATTTTCAGTGGGACTGAGGGTGCATGGGAGCACCTGGGCACTCAACACTTCAAAGTAAAGTAAGACCAAGTCTCCCCTGAGATTAGGTTGTTTTTGAGTGAAGACTGAACCAAGTTGCTACTTCAGACTTCTGCATGCCTAGCTGTATTAATAACTAAACATGATACATCCGATCTAATGCAATGCTGCATATGACTTTTGCAGTTCAGCATGAAAGCTTATTTTGGAACTTTAGGTCAAAAGGATGTCAGCTTAAGGATACTGGGTATCTGCATGTCTGCTCAAATTTACAAATGAAAAAAGAAGAAAAAAAAGATTTCAGGATTAAGTTTTAAACTTAAGTTTTGATCAAAACTGAATTTAAGCTATTGAACATGATGATTTGATTTTATTCAGCTCTGTTTTAAAGCTATGAATAATACCCAGAGACTTTGGAACACTGATTCAGAATACAATTTCACTTAAATTTAGAATAATGCAAGAGTTCATTTCTTATATGTTTGTTGTAGTTTGCTCATAAGTCTTATGACAACACAACCCATATTGCTTCTAAAAAAGGTCTACAATTACTGCCACAGAGGAATACTAACAGTATCACATCATAATGCTTTTTAGCAATATTTGGGTGATACAACTCAATGGAAAAATATATTTTCCATAGATAACCAAAGTGACAAAAATACTTCCTGTTGAGCACACAGAGTATGAAGAGCTAACAAGAAAGAGCTAACTATGGTGCTGTTAACATAAAAGTAACATTAGTACTGATTGCACTTAAATGCTTATCTGTTTATCATTTAAAACAAATTTCCAAAACTTTTTTTTCCTTAAAAAGTTGATGTGTTTACTATTATATATTTCCTCATGGCAAAATTTCTGAGAAAGTTGAATTTACAAAAACAAACAAACAAAAACCACACAAGGCTACACGTTTAACTATAGTTTGAAAAGAAAGAAAAAAATGAAAAGCTCTAGTGAATCTTTAGATGATCCTGTGTAATTTCCCTTTTCCCTGAGGTAGTTTTGTATTCAGTGTTGGTAATGAAATTGCTCTGAGGAAATAATCTAGGACACTCCATATTGGGCAACAGACCATTTCCTTAAGAATAACACACACTTAAAAAGATAAAAAACAAGAAAAAAGCTAAGTTATTTACCTCTGTTGTCTGTACATGGCAAATGCCTGTAGGTAGATGAAGCTGATTTTCTCTGCTTTTCTCAACTAAATTCTGTCAACTAGAATGTGACACCATATGTAAGAAAACTTCTAAAGATGAAGTAACTAAGAAATAAATGAGTACGTCTCAGGTGAAAAACAGAGTAGATAAAAACACTCATTAAGAAATGAGGAAGAGAAAGTTGATTTGGGAAGTAATGAACTAGCACATTATTTTCAAAATTCCTTTTGAGCTTGCAGTATTTATATATATATTATATATATATCTCCAACCTAACAAGAATTTTCCATAACCTTGAATCATTATTGATCTAAATCTAGCTCCTTTTCCATCCTCAATCTTGCTTAGTATACAGCTTACATCTATCAGTCCTTTCCTTTGTATCACCTTTTCCTGCCCTATCTCACACAGGAAACTTCAGCAGCACAAAGCAAACCTCACTTGGAAAAAAAGACAAACCATTCTGTGCACTGTGGCATCCCCCTGTAAGACTGCCCTATAGCTTACGACTTATTAACAAAAATATTAGCTGAAATTTATCTAACTAGTTGTCTTGGGAATGGCCAGGCAGATGGTTCAATAGGTTGGGACAGAGGCTAGAAACAGCTCAAGAGGCTTAAAACCACTAAAGAAGCCTTCTTCAGAGAATAAAAAGAACATTCATTCTTTCTACAGAGAAATACAAATTAAGTCATTTTATTCAGTTCCAGAACTTCTACAACATTGTCTGAGCAGGATGGCATAGAGTGCATCTTTCTTGAGGAATGATCAACACTTCAGCACTTGCTGTTTTTTTGACATTTTTTTCTGAAGCCAATTTATCTCCAAAATAATGAAATAATCTGTCTTATAGAAACTGATATCCTAACACTAAGCCCAGAATCCTGGCAGAAGGAAGCAACAGCACTCACAATTCAAACACAACCGACTGGTACAGGAGTACTAGTTGTAGCAATTTAATTATTATTTCTATTACTATAAATATGACCTCTAGTCAAAAATAGAATTGTAAAATTCCACACTTAAGCAGCTAAATATTCAAGCTAAATATTCAGGACTCAAAGGGCTATGTTAGGGTCCAGAAATAAAAGAGAGACAAGTGAGCATGTCTAAAGTGCATGCTTTCAAGTATATTATTATATATTATGTAATATATTATATATTATATACTATCCAGCTCTGCAGAGAAGGACCTGGGTGTCATGGTGGACAACAAGTTGATAGAAACACAACTTAAGGTAGGAATGAAACAGTATCTCCACTGAAACTAAAGTCCTTTTAAATATGCTGAACAACATGTGACAAAACTGGGCTGGAAATGTTAAGAGGAGGTGTGATTTCAGGCCTTCCAAACACATAGTTACACATTTTTGCTTCAGGAAGCAGTAATGGAATAGAAGGAAAGTCTGTATTGGACCTACTTCTGTACTTTTGGAGGATGCTTCAGTACATGAAGTTCTTTCTCTTGCAACTGTTTATTCTCATATAGCATACAGCAAAGGTTTATTGCCCAGCAAATATGATCAAACATATCTCTTGTTGCGGGCGCTGTAGAAATAAGGGTAATTCTCTTGTATACACCTCAATACCACGTTACTCTCAGCCATTTCAATTCTATCAGCTCCATGAGTATCATATTGCAAATTCTAGATCAATAGAGACACAGGTTTGCTCTGTTTTCATGGGTAATTGTTGAAGTACCAGCTTCAGAATGTTAAAAGCATCATTTTGTTCTGCTGGAAAAACATGTGTTAGTTCTATGGCAAAGAATTCAACTTGGCATTTGGGTTTTACTTTATGCCAAGATTTCAAATGTTATAAATACATACATTCCATGGTAATATGGGAAATCAGCCCTCTAAACACACCTCACTTTGGTAAGAAAGAGATTCTACCAAGGAGCGTTATGGAATTTGCAGCGTTTGTTCTCAGTGAAACCTTTCCATAAAAATCTGCTCGGTATTAGAATAAACTAACTAACTAAGTAAATAATTTTATAGTGGATGCTTCACAGCAAGGCCATAGAGATTTATTTTCTCTACTAAATGCATAAACTTAATGAAAAAGTCTTGCAAAGAGAGGAAGAGAGGATATTCTGCCATTCAGCGTGCAGAATCCAAAGGAGCTTGGTTGCTCTGTTTCACCTCAGTGCCCACATGCTGCTGCTTCAGCAGCATTCAGAAATGAAATGTAGCAATGTGCAAGGATGCCTCAAGGAAGGGACTCATCATCTTTTTCAAGACCAAAGCAAAGGCAGAATAAAGGCAATATACAGCTAGAAATATTTTTGTTTGTTTGTTTGGTTGGTTTTTTGCTTGAGTCTTTGCAACAAAGAGGAACCAATTCTGTGACCTAAAGAAAAAAGTAGAGGCAATGCAGACTATGGATGCATTTCCATTTCAGGAAAGCACTGTGATACAAGTTTAACTTTACCAATGATGGTGCAAAATGCCAAAATGCACATCACAGTTGCACATCACCAAGAAAACAACCAAGGCCAAGCTGGCTTAAAGAGCAGCACTGCTTATGTGAAAAACAAAATTTCTCCTCTGGGCTAGACTCCCATTCTCTGTCATTGATGCAAACCTGGAGGTCAGTAGAAATACCATGCATCTACAACAGCATGACCGGAAACAGAATCTTTTCTCTTGTACTTAAGTTTTATGCAGCATAAAATATGTATAGATGCTTGACAACTTTTCCTTTCATTATATACAAAAGTGACTCTATTTTCTCTAGAATAACACTGTCAAACCAAGAGGGACTGCCAGAAACCTGTCACAGATAATAATCTATTTGCCCAGGTTCCCAAAAAACAATGAAAAAAAGATATTGAGTGTCAGTTCCCAGCACATAAATTAAAGCTCCATGCCTGTAATTAGATCTTCTGAATTTAAGAAAACAAAAACAAGAAAAAAAACAAAAACAAAAAACCACCACATTTTCAGGTTTGATATTACATTGATTTTTAATTATTTTTCTACAAGTACTTAGTCAGTATTGGTGGTATTGTGGGACACTTACACAAATATTAGTGATAAAGAAGCTGAAAAGTTCAAAACAGCAAAATTCCACACAAATTCAAAAAAGTTACAAGGGTATCCAAACTGGAAAGAGAAATCCTGGGTTTATTCCAAATACAAATCTGCACTTTGAAAGGTTTACAAGGTAAAGAAGGTCTCCTTTTTTTTCTTCCTTTTGGAGAAAGCTGAAAAGTTAGCCTGGGCAGTTTTATTTAAAATATATACTGGCTTCATCCTGCAATGGTTCTGTATAGTGGTATGTGGCCCACTCTCTTAACTTTCTCTGCTGGGTTCTGAAATTTTATGACGAAGTGTGCATGTGTGTGTGTACCCACACTGCATTATAGCAGAAATTATGTACTTACGTTCAAGACCTTTGATGTTGTATTCCACCCCAAAACAGATTGTCAAACCACAGAGACCATAACAATCTTAGTCCCTAAGCAAGACATGAGAAGATATCAGGTATCCAGAATTTCCTTTTTTTTTTTTTTTTTTTTAAATCACTAACGAACACAGATCTTTTGCTGCTTCAGCAAGGTTTTATGTCCACTGAAGTTCCTTTCTAAAATGATGAACATTGAGTAAAAGCGTAGATCACTTTTCTAAAAACGAGGACATTCTTTTCTTACATTGAAGCTTTCTAGTCTGCAAATATTATCTCTATCCTCTCAGCTCCGGTTCCTTCTTTCCAAATTACTATGAGCTGTTTCTATACTGTCTCTGTGACCAGGAGTGGTGAAGAATCTCTATTCTCCCAGCCCACTGGTTCAACACAACTCACCTGTGCAGTGCTCAGGGCTGATGCAAGCAGCCACCCCTTTGTGCCCACACTAGATAGCACATGGAGGGCTATCTTGCTCAGCACACACATTCCCCAAAACTTCTTCTTGTAGGCTCATGTGCACCTCTGAGAATGCTGTGCAAGTCACAGTGTACCTCACTGACTTGATCCTTGTCTGTCATATGCTTATGGTTATACGAGCATGGTCACAGCAACCCAGTCACAACAGCCTGGATCTTCACCTGACCCCATGTGGCCTTCTTTGGGCCTGAGAAACATCAGCAATTTTATGTTAAGAATGGATATTTCTTCATTTATTGGTGGATACCCTGAGATATTTGCACTTTTTTAATGCAAGCTCTAACTTACACCATCAAATAAAAAAGCACATTCAGTTTACACTCAACCACCCCCTACTCACTCCTAATGACGTACAAAATATCAGAAATGCCAGAGTAATAGTCAGTAAAAAGATATATTCAAGTTATTGAAAATTATTGATCAAATGCTGGGTTAACTCAAGCTGTGTTTAGTCAATTCCTGAATGAAGGTAGAGTAAAAAATAAATTTCAAAATAGGATTCCAACATATACTCACTAGTTTTCAATAAAATGAAATCTGCTACAGTAAGGTGAACTGAAGTGGTAGCCTAACAAAATACAAACATGTTTTTTAGGTAATGCTAACATTTAAGGAAAAGTGTACAGCAATCATCTCATCTTGTCATTAACAAGAAAACAAATAGGCTTTTATGAAATCAGTAACTACTGACATTAGAGATATGCTCAAGTCACATGTGTTTTATCTACAAGAACACAAATAGATCATCTGAGAAAAAGGAGATACAGAGGCAACACCAGGAGAGCAACTGAAACTGAATGTATTTAAATGAGTTGCGCCAGATGAGATTCTTACTGGGTGCTAAAAGTGTCCGCTGAGGATATTGTGAGATACTGCCCATCATCTATGAAAAATGGTGTTCAGGGTAGGTCCCTGAGTGTTAGAAAAGGACTTTCTTGAAGAAAAGAAGGATGGTTATCAAATTAACAAGTTAAGGAAAAGAAAACAACATTTCTAATTGCTAATATTTCCCAATATATAATAAAAACATACCCTTCACCTTTTTTATACTATACAAATACTCATTATGCCTATGGGAAAGTGTTGTCAGGACATGCATAAACATAGTGAATATAATTGCAGCTCTTGGCACTATTATATCCTTTTCTTCTTTTCTTTATTACCGCTCTAATAGTGCTGATCAAAAAACATGGTGATTTAGTGATCACAGCGACATATGCAAGTCCTGAAAGACCTGAAAACACAAAAATAAATATTTTGCCATATCCTTTCTAACACTACTAGTCTCTTACTGTTCCAAAAGGCAACGATAGTTTTAAAGTAACATTCTTGACTTGCAAAAATGAAACTTTAGAGAGTGGTCCATTTATGATATCTTTTACTCAACATGAAAAATTAGGCAGAAGAATCAAGTAAAAGCCTATGTGCTTCAGATTACTATACCATTCAAAGCTTGCCTTATACATAAGAGATTTGTCTTGTATCCATCCAAGTCAAAAGCAAAATTCTCAATGATTTGACTAGACCTACATCAGTGATAACTGATGTTGACAAATGCAAGAAAGGAGCTGTAAATGATTCTGCTTCCTGTCAACCTTATTTAAATTAAAATACAGCTGTAATAATAATTTCCAAATACTCTGCTCAGCTCTACTTTACTCAAATGATTTACACTCTTTCTAGTAGACATATGAGAATTTAAAATTCTCATGTAACTATCGACTAGTCTGCTTTTTTTTTCCACCCCCAAACAAAAATCATTGTAGCACAGTGATTGCCAAAATAGCTATTAAAAAATATCTTATTTCTTCTTTTACAGTTAAAATGCAAGGTGACCTGCAAAGATGGTTACTTCTACCCCTTTCCTAAAACACAGGGGAAAATGAGGACAAAAATGTAAACTGAACTGTCCAGACTCCAAAATAAATTTAGGAAGACAAAGAGGACAGATGCTAGATGGCTTCTCAGGTTCCCCTATACTTGCAAGGTACAGCACAGCCAAGAACGAGTTGCATTACTCAGAAACACCCCCATATGGTACTATCTGTAATTTTTGAATGTGTAGCCTTTGCGCAGTCGAGCTCTTCAGTGAAGAACTGGTCACTGATGGAACAGAATTCATAAAAACCTGAACCAAATTCATGAGTTTTCTCAAAAGAAAAAGTCTGCAGCCAAGAACACTATTTCTTGCTCTGACTACTTTGCGAGTCTCCTGTACTGTACCAAGATTTAAAACCAATCTACAAAAACATTTTTTTTTGTTTAAAAAAAAAAAAAAAAAACCTAAGGATCTGGTTTCTGTTCTCTGCAACTAAAAAATACAAACACCAATCAGTACCTACATGTCGTGCATACAATCATTTTATATATATATATATAGATATACACACACACACGTGTATATATAAATATATATATATAGGGAAACAGGGAGACAAAACTGATTATCTGGAAAAAACAAATCATGCTCTAATATTTAGACTGTTCTGATTCAGTTTGTGCCTTCTTCTTCCTCTAAGTCATTACGCTGCCTTTTGGGGACAGAATTTCTCTCTCTCATCTTGATCAAACTGTGTGCCTGACTCCACTTACAAACGTTCATATGAGGTTTCAAATTTAGTATATAGCCAATTGTAAGTAATATGGAAAGAATCTGATGGGAAACATGATCACCCCACCAGAAACACACTTTTGCTCTATGTATACCCACTCCTCATTTAAACCTTTGTTTAGCAACAGAGGCAAAAATAATTCTTGATTTCGACATAAAATGCCCCTGGGAATGGTCACTAGAAAAGCACCATTTTAGATCTGTCAGATAGCAACATTTTATTACCTCAAGGACATCATCTTAACCCGAGGTCTAAAATATAGATGAACTGCAATTCAGATGACTTGAGATCTGGCAGAAAGACAGAAAGGTGGAAAGCTTCCCAAGAAGGATTCCACGGGGAGAAGGCTGATTTATTTCATGTGGGTAAATGTGACAAAAAGATATTCTTATCCCAAGTTTTAATAAGTTTATGGCTGGCAGGATGAACCAAAGACAGCCTTGAACAGCAGCTAGCATATAGAACGATATAGTAACTAGAAGAGTTGGAAGATGAAAAAAAAAGAAGCTCCAAGAAGATGAAGTCATCTTAATGGCAGAAGATTCTGGATGCAACTAGAAACTTCTCCATTAAGACCTGGGCCAAGAGATAACATTCCCTTTCATTGGCTTGTGTTTTGTACTGTGAGTTGAAATCCAAGAGATTTTCATAGAGCCTGCTGTGCCTAAGTTGAGCAGAAAACATTTAGAGGCAAAAGGTCAGAGCCATCCATGAGAAGCCAACACGTGCATCAGTAAATGTGTGATAAATCAAGGGATTATTTTTAAATCTGCCATTGTGAAAAGCTTCCCTTTTCTCTAGAGGCAGATAACTTATTTTCTATACTGACATTCAGGGATTTGGGGCTTGTAGTCAAAAAAAGTAAAGATACTATTAGAATGATCTATTAGATAATTCTTCAGGTGTACAATTTTAAATGTTACTTTTAGTTTCTTTTTAAGAACAATTTATCGCTTTAACATTTGTTTGGTGTGTTACCTTTTTTTTTTCCCTTATTGAAAGCTTCAGAAAACTTTGGCTTGGTTAGAAAAGACTTTCAGTTCTTGGAAGTAGTACATATAATTGATTAAGCAGAAGCAATGGAGGCAACTGTGACAAAAGGTGGTTTCACCATTTACTGAACAGGATTTGCATGTGGCTTTGGAAAAGTTTTTGCAGAGTTTTCTGGCTGAGATGTACAAGCCTGATGTTCTCCAGTTGTTGATTTTTTCTGTGCTCTAGAGAAAGGAAATTAGCTAGTACTGGCATAAAAATTAAACAGAACTTCATTGACAATTTATAGGAATTGTCAATGAATAATATGTGGAATATGCTCAAGACAACAAATTTTGAGTGGGTTCTTAGCTCCCTCATGACTCTCTCAAACTGTAAACTATTTATCCAAACTTTTCTTCACTAAGTAGATTTCTCATAGTCACTGTATTTATACAGCAGTTACATATTTTTTTTTGTCCATTCTGTCTACTTCATCATGTTAGAAGTATTCTGGTTAAATATATCTGTTGCAGTTCTCTGTTGCAAGCCTGTCGTAGTTTCTCAGATTAAGAGTTAGAGCTCTAACTCTTCATATTACAATCAACCAATTCTGCTTGCTGACCATTTCATATTCTTGCCTCTAAACTTTATAGTTGTCTCTAATGCTTTTCACAATGACCTGAAAACTCTCCATCTTACTGAATCTATAGATAGTAATATACACAGATCTGTGTAGTATATGGGACTAGAAGCGCAGCTCATTTAGTTTCACCTTCTATATTTCTTTTATTTTATTGTTCTAAAATGTCATCAAAATATTTGTCTTAACAATAATAAAGTCCCTAACAAAAACTTGTCCTTAAACAATATATTCAACTGAATTGGGTAGGAAAACTGGATTTCAGGGTGTAACTATGCAAATATAAAAGGTCCTTATGACCAAAATTAAACAATGAATACATTTTTATTATGATGATACAAAAGAAAGTACTAAATCTTCAAGATCTCCAAACCACAGTATTTAGATATCAGGCTACATAGTGACTAAAGCCAGCATTATAGCTATCAAAATGAATGTTTGTGTATGATTGCTGAACTGTTATGTGAACTGACCATATAAATGGAAAAGACTCACTTTGAAGAAACATTAGGAATAATCTAATTTTATGTTGCAACAATGAAAATAGCTGAGAATTTTTTACTGTTAGGGGAGTCTGCAGAAACTAGAACTAGCAACACAATCCTCACACATGTTTATTTCCTTAAACTTTTAAAATTGATTTTTTAAAGAAATTTAAACAGAATTTAAAATGCATTTTCATAGCAACATATTCACTGGCCAAAATCAGTGACAATTGATGAAGTTTAAAATTCCTGTGTTTTTTCTAATCAACACTGAAATTCTCACTTGTTCCAAAAAGGTAGAAGGAACCTGCGATGAAGTTCCATGGTAGCCATTTCTCTGCTTAAACTTGAATTTGGAGTAGCCAGAGCTAAGAAGAGCTAGGAGCTAAGAAAGCATTAGGCTGATAATCACATATGCCTATTTACAGTGAGGCACTAGCAGCCTAACAAAATATTCTTGTTTAGAATGCTACAGTATAACCAAAACAATGCTTAACTCTGTAAGATTATATTAAATGACAAAGACAATCAAACACTAGCCTGTATCTGTCAGCATTGACTTATCTTTGGTTGGAAAATTGTCATAGAGGAGGTTAATGCACTTTTCTTAAAAGTATTTTCGTTGTTCATTTTCATTTCTTTTTTCTTTTACATTTCCTCAAGAAAGTCCATGTTTAAACTACAGATTGAGGTAGAGACTATATCTTTGCATACCAAACCAAATAAAAACATAGGCAAGAAAAAAAAACCCATGATTTTCTTTTCATTCATTCTAGACTCTACTGGTATATAAACCATTAATTATAAATATAAACTATAAAATTATATGATTATATTATATTATATTATATTATTAATATTATATTATATTATATTAAATTATATAAAATATAAACTAAATTATAAATATAAACTATTAATTATATGGCTGAAATACTTCAGATTTGATAAGCTCCTTGGAAAAAAAATACTAACTTCAGGCAAAAAGGCTGGCATTTTTTGGCATCAACAAGTTTGATGCATCAGCTACTTCAAGTAATTACAGTAATCTGTGCAACTAGGCCCATTTGCAAGCAACCTTGGATTTTCCCACTCATGAAGGTACTCAGTAGGCCATGACTTCACTGAGAAAATGCATCAGTAGGCCATGACTTCACTGAGAAAATGCATCATTGACATGACTAAGGTAACACCATATTGCCCACAGCTGATCCAGAAATGTCCATATGTAGACTGAAAGTACAATTAGAGAAAGCATCAAATGAGTTCAAAAGACTCATCACCTGAAAGAAACACACACCTTCCCTTTCAGAAACAAACACCTTCCCTTGCAGAAACAAACGTAACTCCATATCATTCTTTTAGCCAGGTTTTCCTAAAATCTCTTTAGATAGATATTGAAAGCTCTGCTACTTCAGCTTACTTAGAAAACGCCAGGGTATTTTTCTTAGCAGCACTGTGGTTAAAACAACTCACATCTTTTAATGAGAGTTTCTTAACTATTAAGCTACTCTCAACAAGTGTACCTATTGCCCTCTTCTGTCAAAACTGAACAGCTATTTTAATACTCTTTTACCAAAGCATACAATAAAGGATTTAGCTTAGAATAAATAAATGTACTAATACAATTTAAATTTCCAATTCGGCCTAGAAGTTCTTCCAATTATGAAGTCCATGGTGCCTTTAGACAACACCAACAAGAGCAAATTCATTTTTTTAAAAAATGAACACTTACCTGATGAGATGTCTATTCGGTTCTTCTTGACTTGGGTGACATTGATATGGACGCTGACTTTGCCCTCATTTATGTCAACCTCGACATTCCCCAGTCCATCTGCAAAGTTGCTGAAGACAAGAAGCCCATTCGGGTTCCAGGTTCGGAATAGGAAACTGACTGAGAACAGGTCTTGGCTTGGACGACCAGGAACCTCAAGGTAACTGGTGGCATTGAAAAAGACGGGGACTGTATGTGGCTCCACACAAGAAAAACTTAAATTTCCCTAAGTAGAACATAAAAAAAGCAAAAACATAAGCAAAATGATAGGACTTCTTTAAATTCATACCTACATCCAGAAAGCATTCTAGGTTTCATTCCATTTAAGGACTACTGAATTCAATGCAAGTTACCTGTAAAAATGTGTGAGTAACATTGTCATTATTATTATGATTATATTGTTGTTATTGTAGTTGCCTTGCCTAAAGGCTTGTGCTAAAGCCTTGGCCTCATCATATTAGGCACTGTGCACACTCATAGTAAGAGGCAGCCTTCGCCCTGAAGAGCTGAGTCTAACCACAACTAAGAAAAAACTTAACAAGAAAGCATTTTCACTTTGGTTCTCGTAACATTTCTCCTGAGACACCACAGTGGCAGGCTGCATTACCAGACATCTTTTTCTCTTAGAAACAGTAAACAGAGTATAGCTCTTACTATGCTATTTTATAACCTATTGTATTCCTCTAAGCTGATTTCTGTCCAGAACTGACTTATTTTAATTCATCAATAGAATACATCTGGAAGACTGCTTTGACTGAAGATCTCCTGTATCATGCAGCAAAGGTAACCTTTTTCTAAAGGTTACCTTATCTGATGAACTCTTATCTTACTAAGATATCTACTTATCTGAAGTAGATGGTAATTCCATGACTATTTCTTTTTAAAGTAGAATTTTATCTGATGAACTATAGAAATTATTCCAGTATGCATCTGGAAATTTTATTTTGAGAAAAGTCAGAGAATCTGGAAGCAAGACAGGAACTCTGTATCTGAAATCATGTTGGGGAGAAGCCCCCAGTAAATTCTTTTTAGAAATAATAATTTTCAATAGGAGATGAGCCAGGTGATATCATCAGAATTTAGTATTTACCACCCATTTAAACCATCTCCTAAATCATTATGGGCCATAGAATGATACTGCCTCTGCATCAGATTCAGGTTATTATACAGTAGTTCAACGTCAAAAGCAAATGAAAAAAAAATATAGAACAGAGTCTCTCTAGCACTTTGTTTTTCAGACATGTTCTTAGATACATTCTACATAAGCACCTCCGTTTCATGCAGAGCGCCACAAGTTTTACTGCCAGACATTCTGCCTTTAGTGGCCAGTAAAATGAGTAGCAGCTAGACTATCAGGGAGACAGTTTCTGTCTTTAGTCAAGTTTCCAGGAATCTGGAACTAAAGAAAAGTTTTTTTTATGCTGATCTTGTAAAAGATTTGTTCCCATCTTTATTAAAGATTACAAGACATGCTCTTTCTATACACACACGGAATGTTCCCTGTGTTTCACAAAATATATTCAAGGATTTAGGAATATCTTTCTTTAAAACAGATATAGCAAGCTTTTATATTACAGTATCAATGTTAACTACTTTTTGCATAAAGGACCTTCACATAGCTCCTCTGCTACTAGAAGGTGTGTCTGGCCTCAGTCTAGATGTTGTCCTGAGTTCTTAATTTTGAGATTTTATGCAATTAATTATTGAATCAAAATAGTCAACATACTTGTTTGAATAGTTTTAATCTGAGGTTTTCCAGATTTGCTGCAGAATACTTCTGGTAAACTACAAATCATACATTAAAAATAAAAGTCTGGAGTGTCTGAAATATCCTTTGTAAACCTTTGCTAACCTTCTCAGTGTAAGAGCCATCCTATGGAGTAGAAATAGCTCCTGGTCCATAGACAAGGCAGCCCTATGTAAATACAAGGAAGAGAGTGACAGAATTTCCTAAGACCTGACATGTTAACAGTTCTGTCACAGAGAGGACAAGGAACAAAGGAACTGCAAGGAACAAATGATTTTCTCATAACAAGAAGGCTTTCACATCTGACACTCTCCTGTCTCCCCAATACATTGGATACTTGCATGTATAACACCTACTAATGTTAATGCCAACAAATGCATTCAAATCCGCTTTCACATCCATGGAATCATTTATCATGAACACTCTAACTGCATAGAAAAATTTTTGAGGAATGTAATAATCCTTGTTTCTCTGCTAGCTACCCAAACAACATTTTCCCTACTGAGAGATTCAATTTAATCTGGACTGGATTACGACTTCCCTCTATGATTCTACTTCAGAAGAAGGCTCCTCTTTTAAGTAAAGCACATTGGATACAGATTACTCTACTCATGAGTTAGAATTTATCTGCAGCTTGTCTCTATAAAGCACTCCTCAAAGAGAAAGGGATCCTTCTCTGTGGAGTGGGTTCAGAATGAATTGCTGAATAATTCACTAGGCAATGACATTTCAAAGTGAAACATATACTGCACATTTATATTGAAACTGTTGGTCTTATTAAAGAATTATTAATGATACAGTGGAAGGGAAATAGTGAAAATAACTTAGTTTGGGCAGCTTGAGCTTTACATCATGATCTTCAGTCTTGCAAATTAGCTTGATATTTACCTTGTATAAATCAGTTGTGTCTATCTACTTCAGATGTTATCCCTTGTGGAAATGCAACCGGGTTTTAAAATCTTTCCCAACTCATAAAACCACTAACGGAATTCACAGCTCCCAAAAGACAGGTAATGAGTTTATTAAAACTACAAATACCTGTTAACTCAGGATGGATTGTACAGTAAAGGCAATATTCCCTGGCTAATGTTTATCATGTTATTTCACTATCTTTCTCAAAATAGCTTATTACTCATCTATGCAGGTTAAAATATTGCTTGTCTAATATAAATAATTTAAAGAAAACACGCTTCTTCAGTTTGTGATGAGTGCACGGAATAATATATGGCAGAGCAGCTGCAGAAGCAGGTGAAACGTAGTGGATTTAAGGAGGGAGGGAAGCAAATATTAGCCTTCTGAACACTTTGATGTTACAGGCATTAAAAAATGAGCGAGTCCATTCTTTGGAAACTAACCACGATTAGCATCCAAGCTGCTTTCCCTAAATATATCTCTAGGAAGGAAATTTTGATGAGGAAATTAAATTTCTAAACTAGAATTTCTCTGGACTTGTCGGCTGCCAGTTCTATTCCCCTCTTCTCAATAGTAGAGGAGTTGATACTCTTAACTTATGCAGGTTAACAAAAGTCTTACCTGATTTGTTACATTTTATGCTTCTAAATGTCAAAAAATAAACAAACAAATTGGGGAAAAAAAAGAAAAAAAGAAAAAAAAACCACACATACACACACAAACCCCTTAGCTTATTCTTTGAGAGAACATAGAAGATGGGCGAGGAGAGTTGCTTGCAAGCTTGTTACTTGTTTCTGTCTTAGTCTTGGGTCAAGCTGCAAATGAGATAGCACCTATTGAGCTACTTAGTCACTGCCAACTCTTGTTTGTAACTTGGTTTAAGACAAAAACAGACACTTTTATTCTATGTGCTGACTGTCCTTTCTTCCTGACATTCCCTTTTCAGTATGTTTAACAGTTGTCTCATTTATCTTTTATGAAAATAAATCAGGCTCCACTAATAAGGGCAACAACAACTGCTCAATAACATCCATCTTATTCCCTTTTCCCAAAGATGCATTGCCATCATTTATATCACAGATTGACAGATTTTTTTTTCCTTATGGTTACTCTCTAAAACTGAAGAGAATACATTATTAAAGAAAATGCTGTACTTTATTATTTACATTCCAAATGTAAATACATGAAATTTACATTTCAAATGGAAATTTGAGAATTGCTTTTTCATATTTATTTCCATATTGTGAATAAATTAAAGAAATCCTTTTTGAGACCTAAACATTTTTTTAATTTTTGCTCAGGGACAAAT
This sequence comes from Tinamus guttatus, assembly GCF_059628265.1. NCBI lineage: Eukaryota > Metazoa > Chordata > Aves > Tinamiformes > Tinamidae > Tinamus > Tinamus guttatus. Next base: position 626,401 of record NW_028288638.1, read on the forward strand.
TAAGATCATCATCTTTGGTTCTCTAGGTCTCTTCATTCTATAAACTTAACTTCTCAATTCCCTTTTGATTTCTGAAATTCAACCATGTATATGCCCGTAACAACATTTTTCCTTCCCTCCTGCACCTCTTTTATCTCTTTCTTTCCTCTCTTCTTCACTTTTTCACCTACAATAAATCTCATCATCATATTGAATACTTTGCTTGTAATGTACATTTCATGACATTTTGTCTGTCCTGTAATAATAAACTGTAATAATAAACTCCTTAAGGCCGGGGGTGCCTCTTATTATGTGTCTGTACAGTATTTGCTAAAATGGAGCTTTGATCCTGGTTGGATTGCTTAAGCACTATCATCATAAACATGATTAACAGCAGTCTCAACAGAGTCTATTTTTCATGCTAAATCAGGTTCAAAACTAGGAGAAAAGAAGCTTTTGTAAGAAACATAAAAATCCATGTTGATTCGAGTAAAATTGATTTTGCTTTTGAAGAGTTGAGGCAATGTAACTAATTCCACTGAAAACAAAAGTCATTTCTATTTTTATAAGCATTCTCAGAACCAGAAATCAAAAGAACCATCATATTAAACTGGCATGGCATAATTCTCTTGATGAAGCACCAACATTTCCAAGGGTAAATATGTGAATTTTATTCTCATGTTAGAGATAACAGAATTTAATAAAATAAATAAATAAAATTAAAAAAAATCAAAGGTTTTGTAGGTTTTCTAGTTATCACTTATTTTTGAAATAATGGTATTTAGCTATGGAAACTATGAGTCTGTTCAAGCAAGAGCTTTATAAATAATTTTTACTAATTTGCAGTGGACTGGTAAAAGTTTCCTCCTGTGCAAGATGCATTTCCAAATCAGGCATGAGGAGCTAATGGCTATGATATATATATAACATATATTGTATTGTGCTGTAGTTTCAAAGTTTCAAAAAAACTTTTTTTTTTTTTCCTGCCCTGCAATAACTCTTTCTTTTGCAAGAGTCACAGGTAATTCAGAACCAATTTCAAAGATCCAGTGTTCTGTGTGACAAGGCTGAAAAAGCTCGAGAAGCTAAGTCTTCTCTCTGGAGCATGCATAATTGCCTTCAATAATGCTACAGAAACTCATATATAGAAAAAGTTGTAAATATTAGGTTGCATTATAGAACATAATTGAGCTTTTATAGGCTTGGGATTTACACCAAAAAAAGGGAAATTATCGTATTACCTTCATCATTTAGCGATATTGCTCACATAATCATATTTAGGTTTTATACTATTAACCAAAGAGTAAACAAATGGCAATCAACACCGTGCAGTGTGATCACTGCATCTGTGATCTGTAATCTTTACTCTATAATATATAAGGAAGAAAGCAAATGCAGACTTATATATATTGCTAGCGCGACTTTGTGATGCCTATAAACAGAAGAAAGCCCTGAACGATTTACTCAAGTCATCCTAAACTCATGGCAGCAAGACATTTGCTTCCTATCCACACTGCTTGTGTATGCCACCAAATAATTTTGGGAGTGTTTGAAGACAAAAATAATAATAATAATAATAAAAATACTTTCATGACCTGGCTGCCCATAAAGCCACACGCTTAAGCATGAGAGCAAACCTGTATGCCTAAACAAGAGGAAAAAAATAGAAAGAATAAAATGTACATCAGCTATCAGAATTACTAAATCTAATTAGATATTAAAAAGTAATGATGTCATAGTCTGATATTTTGAAGTTTTCCAGAGCTACTAGCAAAAGCTCTAGAATCATCCCTTTTCCATCACTTTCCACTTACTAATTAGCCTTGCAGGAGTGGAAGAAATTAGGCTGCAAAACCAAGACACAGCTGCAATTGGTTTAAGACTATGGTTTGACTCACTGCAATTTAGGAGGAAAAGAAAGAAATATTTATTGTTCCAGCTGCTTGTTTTAAAAAGTGGCTGTCTGATACCAAAGGGCAGTAGATGAAACAGAAGTCCCAGCAGGAAAATGCTCTGAGACATTAAAAAAATAAAGCCATAAAGGCACATAAAATAAGATCTTCAGGTATGTGAAAAAATATGCTTTGTATATTAAATCACTCCAGTCTATCCCAAGGATATTCATTATACTAGCAAATCTTGTCGTCTCCTTTACCATGCAGAAGTATAGCTGACCATTAAATTATGCTCTTACCACATTAGAAGGTTCCAATTTCTTCCTCTTGGCAAGATCAGTGATATTATTACCATTGTAGTTGATGCTCTCCATACAGCCTTTGAAATTCTTCCTACTGTTAGAACTTGGCTTCCCAGAAAAAGGCATACCTCCAAAGGTTATCTTTGAATGAAAATAGAAACTGTAAATAGTTACTGGAGGGCGAACTTGTTGTAATTTTTAAACAAATTTGCTGTAGATGTATTTGCTTTCTTTGAACACTCAAACAGAGACTGCTGGCATAACGACTTTCCAGAAAAACAAAATATCAAATACACACTGCAAAAAAAATCAGAAAAAAAAAAGATACGATGAACTAGTGAATGCAAATATTTATGCTAGTAAACCCCAAGTGTTATTAACTCATCCAAACAGAGAGCAGACAGACATCATAGAGCTGTTCATATATGGATGGCTCTTAAAATTGGTTCTGAAGAATATGTATTTCAAATAAAGAACCAGGAATAAATCATGTCCATCCCACTACCTCTCTAAACAAGAGGAGACATACAATTAGCCAGATGATCCAATGTGAATCATTCACTTGGCTTTGTCTCTCAGAGACACAGCAGCTGAGGGCTCCAGTCAGACTTCCTTTAGTGCTTATATATCTGCTTAGCCAAGAAGAGCTTATATAATCATGCAGTCATATATATGACACAGTGCTAGGAAGATCACCTTCCACTACCAATAACATACAGATAATAACTATATACCACTATATACCACTATATAGCAACTATATAACTATATACCACTATACCACTTTCTATGTAAATGTGAGGACCCTTTGACTTATCATTTAGGAAGAACTAATGTTGTACAGCCGAAAAATAAAACTTTAAAAAATAGCACATAGAGGCTATTTTAAAGTGCTTTGTGGACATATCCTCGAGTATTACAAATTGACATTACCTGACTTTAGACAAGCTATATCACTTTCCACCAACTGGACAATGTGACCCTAACGTTTTAACTGCTGTAAACAGTCTTTGGCTTGTGCATTGTTTTTTCATGTGCCTGAAGAGGCTAAAATATAAAGGTTAAGAATGTGGATAGGAGAAAAAATGCAAAAAATCATACACCGTGACAGTGAGGCAAAAGGAACTGCTAAGTTTTTTGCTTTGCTTTGTTGTTTTTCTCCTTGAAAATGCAATCAGAACTAATGTTTAGCTCTCTTTTGTGCTTACTTATCTTTTTTCCGAAAGAGATTAACCTTTGAACTCTCTTTTTTTTATGTAAAGGTTCAGATTTTCTGAGGTTTATCTATCTACTATGATTAACTTATCATAAGGACCACACATTTAAATGTCTGTGATGACTGACCTCCAAAAACAGTTAATTGTGAGGAAAATAAGCAGAACAGCTCAAGGCTTGTCTTTTCATGAACCACAAAAACACACAGCCACACATATTCAGAGAGCTTCCACTAAGCATGAAGAGCTGTGTACATGGAAACTGAAACCTTTGAGAACTACCAGTGATGTGTCTAATGTCACAGAAGAGAGGGAAGGTGGATCCTCAATCGCACACTCGCTTCTGAGTAAATTTATTATACACAACACATTCACTATGTAATATGTTGCCCAACTCTTGCTTATGGCATTCAAGCCTAACTTTTTCTATTGTTCAGTCACTTGAGAATCTTTCATAAAACACATTTATCTGAGTTTTGATTGCTCAGTTCACATATTCAGGTGCCCCATGAGTAGTACCAATTCAATTATCTTATTACTACTACCAAAGAAGGCCTTAATAGATATTTATTGTAATGTAAATACATTCTTGATTCACTAATTTCACTAATGCACAGTTTATATTTACAATTGTATTGCCATTTTCCCCAAACATTCATATTATATTCTTGATCAAAACAATGTTTGTAAAAAAAAAATCGATATAAAAGTTCAATTCAAACGTCACTGCATTACATCATTTTGATCTCCTGTCACTGTTTACTAAGCTGTAAGGATGAAAATACATATTTGGCTCAACCAGCAACATTAAAGTAACAGTCAAGAGTGGAAGAAAATCACTGTACAAAGGTGATACTGGTCCTTATGCTGAAGTTTCTGTTAATACAACAACTTAAAACAATTGAAGAAGTTCAGTTCTAGCAAAAAGTTCACAGCAGCAGAACCCAGACTGCAGTTAAACAAATAATCCTGATTTGACTAAAAACAAGTTTTGCATATTAACTGACTGATGAAACAGAATGCTTCCTATTTTTTTCCAACTCTTTACTGTTCCTCTAGAAAAGGGATGTTATTGATGGCTTATTTATCAAAGTGTAGGGATTTACCTCCTTACCCAAATAAAGCAAGCTCAAGATTCATATTAGTGGAAAGCTTCTACTTTACTTCCTTTTCTAGAAATGAATATTAACTATCACTTCAGAACAACTCAAGTGCATAATGATCACCTGAGCAGGATAACAGATGTTATGATTTGTTTTTATTTACTTATCACTTACAGCAGCTGGCATAAAAGATTTTAAAAGTAGCATATGCTTAACTTGCTAAATAATATAAATCTCCAGAGAGGTTGTGGAGTCTCTTTCTTTGGTGATTTTCAAAATCCAGCTGGATGCCACCCTGTGCCACGTCCTCTAGCTGTCCCTGCTTGAGCAGGAAGGTTGGGCTAGATGATCTCTAGAGGTCCCTTCCAACCTCAATCCTTCTGTCATTCCGTAATTTTAAAGCAAAACATTGATATGATGCTTACAACAAAGGCTCTGGTCAAACTTAGAATCTGGTAGATTAATAGACAAAAAACATGTTTATGGTAAAGGGAGAATTGTTTGAAAGATAAAAATGAGGAAGTCTAAGGAAAAAAAATAATCAAAGCAAACGTATAAAAGGTACCAAAACATCTTAAATGGTACCAGTTTTTTTCTTCCTAACTCAAATCTCTTTAGAAAGTCAGTTTGAATGCTCACCTCATAATCAAGGTCTAGGTAATCAAATTCTCCATTGGTTCTGAAATGCTGCATGTGCCTGTCCAAGGTGAGGTTGATATTTCTGCCATGGCGCTCTATGATGATGGAGTGCCAGTGGTGATCATCTAAGAGGCTGCCCGTCATCACAGATGTGTGGCCATAAATAGAGCCAAGCTGGTTGCTACCTAAAATGAAAATAGAAGAAAGTGAATTTAATCCTTGCTCATACTTGCTAGGCAAACATATTCCTTCTGCTCTATCAATATGTCACCTGAATTGCATCAGACACCTAACATGCTGGAGGACATCAGTCCATTATAAAGCTAAGACCTGGAGGGTTGTTGCTAAAAATATCCAGATCGAATCCAGACAGTCAGATCAAATAACCAAGAAGCCACTCAGTGAGCTGCATAAATGGTGATAACAGCTATTTGGAGGCTAACTAGAGAAGCAGCATCTACTTTCAGATGTAAAGTTGTTTTCAACCAGAGATTTTCTTTGTTCTGATCACTACACTATAGAAGTGAAAAGTTGTTACCTTCCCTGGAATAGCCTTTGTGCCACATTCTCAGCTTCCCTGGAACTCTACTGATTTACTACAGTTGAGGACTTGGTGCCTGACAATAGAATCCAATAATACAAAGCCTTTCCAGTCTAGTAACAGCAAACACTCAAATGAGTTCTACACTTGGGAGATTCCGCCAGTATAACTATATGAGCTACTATACAGGAAAGGGCTCGGTGCAGTCTGAGCAAATAGCTGGAAAAAAAAAAAAAAAAAAAAAAAAGTTCCTCTAACATAGCTTATTTCAGTCTTTCCTCCTATTTTGGAAGCCAAATAAGCTATTAACAAAACTACAGTTTTGCAATTTATTCCTATGTTTCAAAGAGGCTTTTGCCAGTATAGCTGCGCTACTCAGTGAGATCACATCTCACTGCAATCTAATTGACATAGCTTAGCCAGTAGAAGTGGGAAGTATATATCTCAACTGAAGCAGCAAATGGTAATTCAGCAGGAAGTCTAAAAAACTGTTGCACTGCCCAATAACTCAGTGCAGTCTTCCGGGTTTTGAATACATAAGCATCTAAGAGTATTTCTGGAGCTGAGAAATTCTTAGTATCATGTCTGGAACTCAGACATTAAGGCTGTACATGACACAAACATGTTTTGGGAAATCACACTGCCATGGCCTAAGACATTACACCCTTAATAACATCACCTTTCTGCTGGAGGTCACTGTTCACTGATCTTTCAATAGCTGCTGTAAAAAACAAACAAACAAAACAAACAAACAAAAAACCCACACAAAATCACACGTGTATCACACATGTATATGTGCTTCGGTTTTCTTCCATGCAAAGTCAAAACTATGCAAAGCAGAAGCTGAATTCACCTCCTTAGATGTTTGAAACTAGGTCACTGGTTTCCTACAACCTCTATGAAGTCCCTTCCCCTAAGTCTGCCGCAAAGACAATCTTCAGGGGAAGGATGACATCCTAGACCATCACCTATGTCTACTAAACAAGTGTGCGTGACAGTGTCTGTCCATCTAATGATTTAAACACCTCCTTAAGCACGTGTAAGGAAGCTACAATAGAGCAGAGAGACAAACTATAATGAGGAATATGAAGAAACTGGAAATCAGTGGATTAGCATTTCAATTAAAATTGTTAAAAAAATAGACTACTGCTATAGGAAGATTTTTTTTCCTTCATCATCTTCCCACATTGTGGATCTTTAGAAAAAGAGCAGAAGAAAATGCTAGTGGAAATAATTGCTATTCATAGTAAATAATACATGAATAGAATAATTTACTGTTCACTTGATTGCAAGAGAAGAAGTTACATGAAGCTTTGTTCAAAAATTATTCTGTCTGAAAGAAAAGATGACCTGAAACAAGATAAATATGTTTTTGTTTCATTAAAAAAAAAAGTACTTTATAAACCAGCTTGCTCATAAGTCCCTATTCTTCCAGTGGGATTTTTGAGGCAGGATTTAGAATAGTGTATCTGGGTTCATAACCTTCTTAAGGTTGCCTGATAGGCAAATGAGTTATCTTCCTTTGCTAGCCCGTTTTCACATCTACAAATACCGTGATTTCCATTCTTCATCTCCTTCAGTTTCAGTCCTGCTTGTACAAAGCCTGACAGCTTTTTCCCCTTTATGATAAATGTGAAAAATCTATCTATTCACAACAAAGTCTTATCTATATAAAAGGCAGTAGTTTTACCAGCTTCAGTGGGTTTCATACTAGGAGCTTAAAAGGTGAGAATCCTCCTTCTGCCCACCCTGCAGCTAAGATTCTCTCTAGGAAGGTCACTAAACCTCAACTTCATACGGTCTGCAGCTTCTCAAAGCTGTATCTTTCTTCCTGTAGCTTCCTGAGGATGATTTTGATTACTCTAACACTGCTGGTAGAGTTGTGCTCTCACAAAACCACTTTCTTTCTCAGAATAACCAATCCCTGAAGCCAAATATAATTCTACCAAGGCTTTTTCATTTGAGGCAAGTTACTAATGCTAAAATACTTTGACCTTTCTTTTACATATGACTTTATTTTTGTACTATTTCATATGGAGTAAAAGGAAAGGAATGGAAAAGAAAGGAACAGTAAGAAAATAGAATGATTCAATTACATGAAGTGGCTTGCACACAATAGGAGCAAAAGTATATCCTATTTGACTGCAAATTCTTTTGAGAGTTAAAAAATTCAAAACAAACAAAACATACCTAAATTTAAATTAAGAACAAGTTTGGCTTTTTTAAGTTCCAAGGTGATATAGTCTCCTTGCTGTCCTTCTCCGTGGAAGATTACACCTTCACTTTCAGAGGTTTTAAATTTCAGAGAGATGACATCTTTCAGTGTTTTCATTTTCTTGTTCCTGAATCTGTACGGTAACACTACATGGCCATCAAAATTGATAACATCAGCCCCTAAAGGAAGAAGCAAATAACATTGTTTTATTATATATTGCTGTGTCCACTGGAAAACCAGGCTTGGCATATGCGGATTGTATTTGAACAGAACAAATGGGCAAGAGGTATACATATTGCAAAGACATTTTCTCACAATCTTATTCAACTTCTTTAGGTTCTCTTAAATATAGTTGCTTTCATGAATACTTCCTTAATTATAGTTCAAAATGAGACACAAACTTCTGAGTCATCATTAATAATTCACTTGATACCTCTTAAAAATCCAATAGAGGTATCTTTGAGGACTGTAATCAGTAAAACATGAGCCCAATTAAATTGCCTGGAAGTAATAAGAGATTCCTTTAATTGTATATAAATCTTAGGCATAAACCTTGTGTAGTTCTTAGTGTTGTACAGAAATTTGGAGCAAGATTTGTCCTTAACTATTTTTTGGGGGAAAATAAATGTTCTGCTACTGCAGATAGTTTTTGTTCTAGATTCCTTTTTATTCAAAATTTGAGGAGAAAATTGGGGGACACAATCATAATTAAATCAACTTAGTATTCAGATATGTGTTGTACAATGATACTGCAAAATTTCATTGACCATCCTACAGCCTTCAAGGAAAAATTCCTCTAACTAAGAATATTGAAGGCTAAATTGAGGATGATTTGATTTTATTGATTTCAAAAGATGCACTTCTGTCAGTATTGTCTCATCAGAGCTTGATAAAAATTATAAATAAATACACATTTTAGAACTTTGTACATATTTAAGAAATCTACTTTGTAAACCATTTATACTATAGTCCATCTCCATGGATGATGATGACTGTCACCTTACATGCTTGCAGTACTCAAAGAAGTCAAAGGGTAGAATTTCAAGCTTCTGAATTTTCAGTTGCAAATACTTCTTCAAATTATACAAAACACCATTGTCTATGGCATTCTCTCAACATGACTTTTTCTTTCTATTTCTACTAACACTTCCTTTGTTAGCACCAACTAACTGAAGGCACCAGTTCCAGAAGTAGAGATATAATTAAAACAATAATTATGCAAGCGAGAAAGCCTGCTCATCTCTGCTTCTGATGAGGTAGCAGCATAACACTGTCAGACCATAAGGTCTAACACATCTTACCCCTAAACTTCCCTAATCCTACAAAGACTTTTGATAAAATAATAAAATGACCCCTTCATTGTTTGTGCTAACAGAATGGTTAAGAAATATTAGTAAATATGTGCATTATAGTTTCATTGCAACTCATGTATGGGATAGGATATACTGATGTATATCTGACATGTATATCACAATTTAGCAAAATTACTAGAATGGCTTCTTTTTATAAAATACACTTTGCAATACACACTCCAACAATAAATACTAAGCTCTAAGTGCAGCTAACAATACAGCCTGATCTGTTCTTCTGAATGACAAATTCCAGGAATGTCAATCAGATCAACATTAAATATCAAAATTGGACGTTCTGTATGCCATGCAAGGAATCCCTTAATATTTGATCAGACTTCAACGAGGACGTGTTTGCTCATACACAGATGAAGATGCAGCTCTCAGCAATGAGGGCCTGGGGACTATATTCAGTTTGTGGTTCCCTTCAAAGAAACAGTTCAGCGCAGGAGATATTTTGTATATTCTTGCTATTCAAGTAGATACAGTACACTTCAAGTTTGTTTTGAAGAAAGAGGAAATGGTCAGAAAAAAACATTGTAGGAGAGATTACATTAAACCCCCGATATTTTTGTTTTCTTTTTAGATGCCTGTGGGAGGAGATTCGAGGAATGTCTTCCTGAGATTTTCATATTCGGTTTGAAATTCATAAAGGAAGCAGCATGGAATCTACTTATACAAAAATATGTACATGGAAGTAATTTTTGAACACCCTGTAATTGCACAATTGATATTGCTATGCACAGCAAATTTGACTATATTTTGCTGAATCTATCTACAGCCTCGAAGATCAAATGAAATAAAACAAATGAAATAAAATCCATAGACATTACAGGTTAAGTAACAATCAAAATGAATATATATCATAAAGAATATGGTTCTGAATACAATGCCATAGATTCATAAGTTAGCTACCCATGAAAAGGCAAGTGTCCCTATATAGTTCTTGCAACCGTGTACATATGTTCTTGACATTATCCAACAAAACGAACTCACTTTAACAAGGCTGAGAACATGCACCACATTTCTTCAAAAGCTGGCCCTGCACTATCATGTTTTGAAAATCACTCTAGTTAGTTAAAAAAGGAAAAATATATAACAGTAATTTCTGATTGAATAGTATTCTTTTATGTATAACTATGCTGGCAGCATGCACATAGATCTGCATAATTAAGGGAACCAAACTCAAACAGACAAAAAGATATTTTATCTGCTATTTCAAAACAATCTATGCAAAGCTGAGCAAAAAAAAAAAAAAAAAAAAAAAAAGGTCTTTTTTTAAGGCCTTTGACTCAGGCTTCAGAGTCCTCTATTTCCCTGCTTCGTGGCAAGACCTGTACTGCCAACATGCTTGTTTCCAAAGACCCAACAGTGAGTCTGCACCCACCACACAGCTGCTTTGCTATTTTGATCAAGGGACTAGAATTATCAAAGACACCAGACACAGGGCAACAAACACTAATCAAAATAAAGCAGAACAGAAAAGGAAAGCATTCTGCAGAGAGGTGCTTAGCACGAGTCTAACAAAATTAGCATTATTTTTAATATATGCATAATGTTTTTAAATGGCTAGTGATCTTTGAATGATTATCTCTACACAGCTTGTACTGAATACTGGGATTCAAGAAAGAAATTATTTGGGATTATAGATCCACTGTGATCTAACATGAATTTATCCTCTCTTTGCACCTCCATTATTTCTTTATCTTTTAGTTTTCTGTTTAGATTAAGAGAGTTTTAGGAGAAAAAGCATCATTTGTAGCATTCTTTTTACAATGTCTTGTCCCGTAATGTACAGTTCATGCCTCCTAGTACTATGTGTCTATACTAATATTGCAGTAATGCACAGTATTAGCCAGACCGTGATAATCTATCCTCCAAAAACAAGGCATCAAAGCATTTCTGGCTGGGCCACAGTATTCCACATGGAAGTGTTATTTGTTGTTTCTGTTGGCCAGGGATACTAAAATATCATTATGATCAAAAAACCCCACATAAACAGTGTATTATTTACATATTTGAACAGCAAAAATGAGCTTTCTCCTAACAAAACCAGGAATATAGCTCAAAATCATAGACAAAATACCCCTCTTATTTTAGTATAATTATTCACAATAAATTACATACGTGGAAATTACATCAGAAGACCCTCTATTTTTTCAGTAGCTCCAAACACTTCCCATGTCCAGCTTGCTCCTAGAGTCTATGCAGTTTGAATCTCAGTGGCACTGAGTGGATCTCATGTCTACTTAGAGATACATCACTACATGTCCCTGCACCTAGAAAAATGAGGAAGTCTTATCAAATCATAGCTGTCAAAAGAGCGCTTTTTCTTTTTTATGAGATCCAGTGGGAAAGGTATTTGAACATGGCCTCCAGGCAGTAGAGTCCAGCCATAAGGACACAGGCAACACCTTGGCTGGAAGTCTGCTGCGGTAAAATCGACACTATTACTACGTTTTCTAAAAGTGATGCATACGCTACACAAAAGGAAAAACAACCCATACTACAGATACAGATGCACCCCCCCACACACACACCTGCTCAGACATGCAATAATATATACTTCATATTCTACAAGCATAAGGTCAAGGAAAATCAATTACAAATTCCTGTTGCCTGCTTAGCTCCCACTATACTGAATCTGCACCCTGTCATACCTGTCAATGAATTCAACCCTAAGTGACTTAAATGTCTGAAAATAAATACATTTGCTTAGAAGTTTGCATTTTTTTTTTTGATCTCAGATATAATTTATACACGACAAAGAAGCATCAAAATAGCAAAGAGTATTTTACCAACCTTTATTTTTAACTCAAGTCTTGGGTAAAAGGAACAAATTATATTCTTCTATTATATATACGTGTCAGAAACTCTCAAAACAAACCTGTGAGAAAGCATTTCCCAAAGTAACAAAAAGTCATGCCACGTTTTGAGTGCAATACCCACAGAAGACAGGGCAACAGCATTTTTCAAAGTTTCTCTCCATCTCCAAGGACAGATGTTTGTTTTCTGCTTGTTATTATAGTGCTAGTAGAGTACTAAGACCCTCATTTTGTTAGCCGTTGTGCAAACATGTCTGTAAACATGCGGTTCTTTTCTGTGATAATGAATGTCTAGGATAAAGCAACTGCAACAGGTGAAATTAGTAAGCAAAAATAGAAAAAGAAAATGGGAGAAAAAGGAAACACGAAGAATTGCAATCCACTGACTATTGCTAAAAGTTTTTCATCCGCATGCTTGACCCACATTGCTACACAATCTAATGGTTGCTTAAGACAATTATTTTAGGATGAGTATGTACAAGAAGAGTGTCCTGCAGAGTTGCACTTAACCGCTGCTTTCCTCCATGCAGGGTAAGAACCTGCTTCTCAGGTAAAAGGCCTTATTTTCAGAAGCAACTTACGGAAGAAAATCATGGACATATGAAAAACAGTAAGATTTATGAAGACAAAGTAAATTTGTAAATATGCTGCTAATTATTGTCTTTATGCTGTAAGTAGCGTGATTTTTTCAAGCCCTTAGAACTTTTTTTTTTTCCTGTCAAATGTAATGTAAGACTACATTTTCACTATTTTTTTTTTTCATTAAGTTTTTGGCTTTTCTGAGGACAGTTTTATTTAAAAACTCCAATGGCAATGTTTTTACAGTCAGGCATAAGCAAAACAATTTTAAGTAGGATAAATGAGGCAATGATCACGCATGCACTATACATTTGCAATTCAGCACAGAGCTCTCTCATCTCTAAGCTACCTAGTTTATGCACTCTTACCACATCAGTATACAAATCAGACAATACTCAATTCTGTGCTCCTACAGCTGACTACTAGCAGTAGCAGAGATTAACTCTGGTAAAATGGCAATTCAATATAATCTGCACCCCAGATAAAAATGATTCTTTATGTAATCCACTTTGACTTCTGACTCCAGAAAGGCAATTTATGATGCAGGATATGAGATGCAGTCTAACTAAAGAACCCTATTCATAAGGGAGACAGGAGAGTGAGCCACTGAAAATAAAACATCCATGACAATGCGATGTCTCTTTCAAATTCTATTTAATTGCCTGAATAACTAGATTTTATTTTTCCCCACCACCAAATCTCTGAGACTCCCTTTATATTATAGTGGTATTTTATGAACAAGTGTTTCTAACATAACTAATTTTTTTCTAAGAATGCAATTGACAATATTTTTGCTGCATAATTATTTCTCTTTAAAATTGGTTTATTTAAATAGTCAAAATTCTAAGCAGGAAAATACAGAAGACTGTGCTGAAGGTCTGCTGAATCCTCAGAGTAAGGAGCAGGGCATTTTTAAGTATTTTTGAACTACAGAGTGCAAGTTAAACTGCATAATTTTCATCTTCTCTGAGTTATACTACCATGAACATAATTTATATTCATCACTGATATAAGTGAGACATAGTAGGTCATAAAGTCATTTAATTTAATTCCTCCATTGTTTCTGGCTGTAATGGTCATGGGTTTAGTTTGCAATTTTCCAGTCCATAGTACAACAGTATTTTGCAAAAAGACAAAACATAAGCAGTAAATATTACATGAGTCTCTAAACCTTGTATGCACCAAATTACCAGGACTATCTGTGACTATAAAAGCTTATATTTCAGTCATTTTGCAACCATGCCAAAGAAATAGCAAAATATTCTCTACCATTTATTATTTGCTTTGATCTAGATGATCTCTATACTCGCAGTGATATCTAGCAACTCCCAAATAAATTTAATAAAAATATAAGCAATTGAAATGTAGTGTGTAAGTACAATCTGAAGCCAGGTACAGTAAAGAACTTAATTTACATGAAAACAGCTAGCCTCTACTAATGTTCTCCATTTATTAAAAAAGTAAATTAAGAGCTCTAGGTCAACAACATAGAACAATACTGACTTTCACATATCAAATGGCCAAAATAGACCTCAATCCTTATTAAACAGCTGAGCTTTCTATTTATTTAATGAAAATACAGTGAGGAAAGGATCAACAATTACATTCAATTTACCTAGTATATAAGTGAGATACAAAATGGATAAGACAATCTATTAAAACATTAAAGGAACACATGACTAGATGGAAATTTCATTTCATTGTTTATAGCTGCATGGAAACAAAAAGGTGCAAGGCTGACCTACAAAATACTGATTCAGAGTCTGCCTCCCTTACTTCTACTTGAGCTGATGCCACTAAATTCAGCCATCTAATGTAACACTATCTCTCCATGCAGTCATTTAAGGTCTTGACTTTCTGAGAATACCCATTACGCAAGACTAAACTCTCCTATATAACCCACATGCCACATCTTTTAGTCACACAGTTCTCAAGCACATACCTGATCCTTCTTCCAACTAGGGAGCTCAAACTGAAACTGAGTGCTCAAAGGGAACTGCACACACACTGGTCAAGGAATGTGCGCCACGCACAATTTAATTCTCCTGTACTGAAATTGCATGCAGCCAAATAACTTACTGCCCTCATTCTAGTTTTTGCTCCAAGAAGGCAGAAGAGCAAGGCTGACTTTGACTTCTGGTCAACAGTCTCAAAAGTAGCCTGCCTAAGATAATACTGGTAAGTATGTCACTGAAGATCACCTTTCTCAGATGTATAATATTCCCTTCTTTCTCTAATGAAGTTCTTTCAACCAACATTCTAACACTCCTACTAATTCCATCTTACTGCACCACTTTATTTTAGTAAAAGAGTCTCTCAGATGAAGCACATCAGTATTTTCAGATACCACATTTCAGTAAAAAATAATACAAAGTCGTTAGCAAAAATGAGAGTGGAATAACTTTGTAGGTCTATAAGACTACTCAGTTTCATTGTCCTATTCCCAAATTACCTAAAGACATATAGCTCATTTTCACCACAGCATCAGAAAAGCAGATCAGTGGAACTTGACATTAGGTGAATAAATCAAATTCAATAGTTTAGAAAATTCTTTTTCCCCTTCTTCCCCAACACCCAGGTTATTTGGAAGCAAACATTAATTTATACTTTATTTATACATCCTATTAAAACTATTCATATTTTAAGAATTTTTCCTAACATTTTAACTTCAAAATCTTTCTTGCATGGATCAAGCAGCTAAACTGAGGGTAGCTGAACCCAGTGCTTTTCTATTCCTTTGCATATATTTCAGTACATATAATTAAATATATATATATATATATATTCAAGAAGGTTAATTGAGTCATAGTTCTATTTTCAAATGATTTCAGTTGATTTAGTTCTGTCTGATTTCAGCAAATGTATGGTCATTTACTCTAATACAGGTATGGCTCCAAACAAAGAGCTTACTATTTTAATAGTGCATATAGTACTTCAACAACTCCCAGTTAGTAAGTACTTTATTTGAATAAAACCAAGCAAAAATTTAAAGATCTGATACTCCACTGGATTCACTTGCAAGTCTCTTTGGCCTCAAAAGAAGGAAAATCCCAAACTGATTCAAGATACAGCAAAATGAAATGCTTAGCTTTTATTTTGCTAAGCATTTAAATAGTCCTGTGAGAAGATAAAAAAAAAAAAATGTCTTCAGAGGTGCTCTCCACAACACACAGTACAACTGATAAGAGCAAGTAATCACAGACTCACTGAGGTGAAAGGGATGTCTAGGGACCATCTGGTCCTACCCAGCTGCACAGAGCACAGCTGAAGTTGGCTTCATGTCAATTTATTTGCACACCATAATCTACCAGAAGCAATACTTTCATGAATTCAAGTTAATAGTATAGTCATCTGTTTCTTCATCTGTAACAGGGAAATGGGATATTCACTTCTACTTGCCATTCCCTTCTTTGTGCATCTCAGGTTGTACTTTCCAAGGTCAGTGATATATTTCGTGTCCCCATTCCCCAGAGACATGGCTCATCCTTATCCCTATCCTATGATCTTCTATTAAGCTTTACTCTTTCAGACTTACTGGTGTTGCAGAGCTTAAGGTCTTTAAACATCCCAAACGCCAGCACAGTTCTCTCTTTAGTGTGACTTTGCCCATGGCATCGCAACCTGTGCCAAAGAGTGGGTTATTCCTTCCAGATGAATTGCATCATGCCTTTCATGTTTCCCTCGTGAGCACTGCCATCCCTTCTGTCTGGGGTTCTTTCCCTTCATCCAAGCATGCAACCAATGCAGCAGTTAAAATCACAGATAGTGAAATTCATTATTTGGAGGACTCAGTCCTTCAAGCACTAATGTTGTTTTACTTTCTCCAGCCCATTATTTAATTTTATTTTGGCACAAGATTCAGACAGTAGAATCTAAAACTACCACCATGTTTCCATAAACATTTTTCTAGTCCCTGTCTCAAAAGTCACAGAACGCTGAAGAAGCCTGCAAGAAGCATGAGACAGCCTAACTGCAACCTTAAGACCAATCAGTTTGGCAATTCTAAACATGGAGAGTTAGTTTAGGAGATAGTGCTCCTCCTTGCATGCAAAGATCATAAAAACTAAGCAGCACCCTCAGAAAAGGCTCAGACCCCAGGAGCTGATCAAGTGAATCCTTTCTGTATCGAAGCAGAATATACGGTGCTCAGAGACCTCATGGTATCTATTCCTCTGATTTGAGAGACAGAAAAGAGGAGACCAAAAAAAAAAAAAAAAAAACAAGGCCGTTAAGTGACTGTCCTTTAGGAGGCCGTTAAGGGTCTGTGCCACACACCCTTCCCACTCCACTTCGCCTCTGGGCTGAAGTGGCCAAGGATTGGGGTAACGAACCTTACAGATTATTTTTACGTAAAACAAACAAAAGTAATAATTACAACAGTTTAGAAGAAAAGAAAGAGGTCATTTCCAACTCGTCCCCCACCCCAAATGACATATTTTTCCTGGATCACACAAAGGCAGGTGGCTGCCTCACGCTGTACGCTGCCTGACATAGATCGCTCAAGGCTGCTTCAGTCGCTGTGTTCAATTAATTCTGAACGCCCGGGCAGTAAAGCCCTGTATCACTGCACAACATAATGTGAGTGATAGTGATAAGATTCAGCACAGTTCAAGATAAAAAATGTTTCAGCTGCTGCATCAAAATGCATGCTGAGGGGTTGAAGAAATACCAGTTACATCTTTGGCTAAATAAGGGAGCCGCATTAAGTTAGGGAAGGAAATGGCAGTTTCGGTTATTCAGTTTGAAATGTTGAGAAGGCTTGACATATTGTAAAAATGTATCTCCAAGAAGGAGGAGGAAAAAAAAAAGTCTTCAAAATCTATTAGTTTTTATTTCTATACATGCCTATAGGCTGCATGTGTCTATGTATAGTGCTTCTTGTAGATAAGAGCATTTTACTTTTGTTAATCAGTTAACAAAAACTGCCAAATAATATAAGTGATTTGAAAGAATTCTTTCTTGTTCTTAAGTCTTCAAATTACACCAGATTTTCTTTTTCTCCACACAAAGGAAATACCGAAGTATCAATAGTAATTACCCCTAACTTCCTGAGTGATGCATTTGCTTCTTCACAATTCCACTAACTCTATTCATTTGATGTTTTCACTACGCACAATAATCATATTCACACAAAGGATGAAATTCAGTAACCTTTATTTAGGGTCTGCCCTGTCCTGTTTAATAAGCAAAAGGACAATAATATTCACAAGTGCTTCAATTGGGTTCACTTGGAGATGTGTATTTATGAGTACGCAACTCACTCCAGCTCCTGAGATGTGGCTATTAAAACACAACACAACAAATGCTACCCATGAATAGAAGAGAGGCTATAGGCTAGACCTGTTCAAAACCAGAAACTTCTACTGCAAAGAATTTCCAAGTTCTTTACTGTAAAAATACTGTCCCCTTCTGCTGGCATAAGGCCACTGGACAAAAAGAAAATAACTTGGCTTAAGGAGCCATGCAATGGACCTCATGGTAGAAGAATCTTTTTTTACCCTTCATCTAGTTGCTGTTCTTTAGAGTAAATCAAATAAGTAGAGCATGTAGCAGACAAGTTTCTCTTGGTTTACTGCACTGAAATACATGCTGATTCAGTATGCAACAGGGCAGCCGTGTATATAGCATGCTCAAAAACTTTGAATTTGGTTTATGAAGGAAAATACTTCCTTTGGTGTTTAACAAGTGATATTCATGCCTATATACACTATAAAGAGAACAGACTTTACTTTCTTAAGTGGAAAACGTTGTTATAATGATATTTCCGCCCATTCTCTCTTACTACTCTTACTACTACTCTCTTAATGCCACATCCCACATTAAGGTAACCAGCACAGCAGCATGTGCTCTTTCTGCCTGGGTATAAGCACTCTAAAATATCTTTTAATAAGAAATATAAATCTTTAATAAGAAATATAAAGATTGGTAAACTACATTTAAAATGATATTGTCAGAATATTTTAAAATATGAGACTCAAGTAGTTGAAAACCACAGAAGGCGTTATTATACCTGACAATTCATGTTATACATACTGTTCAGCACATACATACAAGAGCTGGCATTGTTCCTCCTGTCCACCAAGGAATTTTTCTCTATTGAAAGCATCACTGAAGCAGCAGAAAAACATTTAATTGTTTTGAAGAAGTTTCAGACATTGTTTCTTGACATTTAGCTTTCTTAAGATATTCTATCAGAAACTACTTTTATATCAATTTTAGCAATTTTATACCAATGAGAGATTTCCATGTGTTTGATAAAGACAAATACTACAAATACTACCTTATTATAAGCATAATAAATTCTGAAATAGTTATTAAGGAGTCAATATTTAGCTACTTACATAAATGTGTCTTTGATATTTGGAAACACTAAGCACAGTCTACTCTGTCAGGAGTCAATGGGATGAAAAATAAGCCATTTTTATGCAAAATACTTCAAATTGTAATCCATTTACAATCCAAATCCATTTTGCATAATGAATATATAACAATTCTTGACAAAAAAGGCATCTTCTGGAGTGAAGGGACATCTTGCATATTCAAAAAAAAAAAAAAAAAAAAAAAAAACACGCACACCCCTCCCACTAGCTCCAGTAGCTCCAGTGCTTTTTTCCACAGGACTTGCAATATCTTGGTCTTGAATAATATTGCCCATCAGTTTGATGTCTTGAATAATATTGCCCATTTGACTGAAGTATATGATAGCTTAATAAAATGTTACAAATTCTCTGTATAATCCATTAAGTCTGAGGCTTTGTCCAAAAGAGAGCACTCTTTTTAACTTCTGCAGAGACATAGGAATTATTTTTGCTCGTTTATTTCTACTTATATTTTATGAACCTGATTTTGGGGGGAGGGAGATTTTTGTAAAAAAAACGCTAACTGAAAAATTAAAACCGACAAGGCAATATTGTACAAGACAGAAATGCAGGAAATACTTAATTGGATAGTAAATGAAGATAAGATTCCACTTATACATAATTACGAGTAAGCTGAAACATCTCTTTACTGAAAGAAAAAGTACTGAAAGTAGAGGAAAAAATATTGTTTTCCTTAAAGAGAAGGCTACTTGATCCCACGGCTAATCTTTACAGGAACACAGACCACATCTTCCATTTAACTTTTGTTTTCAAGTCAAAAAGTAAATGAACAACAGGAAGTGGTATACACTGCTTTCGTGTCCATGGTGTCGATGCTCGTTTGTGCAATGCTGCCTTACATATCAGTGCATCTTTGCATAAGTGTCTTTATATCTAGGTAAACCTCTCATTATTCAGCTCTGCAACTATTTCTTTATGGAAGAAGCTCAAAATAAGTGGGATTATGAAAATAAGTGTAATTGTGCATGCTGCCACTCAACGTATTTTGATACAAGAATTTTTCTTCCAGATCAGTTTTATTCTATGGGCCGTTTTGTCTCACTTTGTATTAGATTTTGATAATTTACTACTGGTCTAATTCATGGGGGGAAGAAACTAAACATTGCCTAAGTATTTTAATAAGAAAACAATTTACATGTGTTAGAAATCATGAGTGGTACCACCAACCTCATCCAGTCTTCCTCATCTGTTGGAAAACTAATGACATTTATCTCAACATCTTCTCTAGGAAGGAAAAACTGTGATTTATATTTCAGAAAGTCATTTTTGTCTGTCCAGGAAAGCTGAATGCCTGCATTTGGTTACTAATAATGTTTCACTTTTGAGGAAAAACCAACAACAACAGCAACAACAAAAACACTATTTATTTAGTAGAACAAACTAGGATTCACAGTATTTCTAGCTGAATTATCAACAGCCCAAAATCCAGTTCTGTGGTTGACAGCTATAACTAGGATGAAGCAATATTTATTTACAGAAAGACAGAAGGAGAAAGAAGGATGGAGACAAAGATACAGACAAGGACACACTCCACTAAATAACAGCATGGCAGCAAAGGTATTTTGGGAGTAAAGTTCTGTAACAATGACTAACTAGTAATCGTTCCATGATGCCAAAATCTAGGTATTTTATATGCATCATAAAGCCTGCTTATTATTTAAAATGACAGATAAAAGTTGACATTTGTTTCATGTTCAGGATTTAATATAACATAATCTCTGAATTACAATCACTACTTATACTTTTACTAATGGAAGTGTTGGTGGAACATTTAGAACTTGTTCCCTTTTTCAGGGTGAATAATGCAAAATTTAAAATGAATTCATAGATTCTAATAATATGATGATAATATAATTATGTGATATACACGTGATATACACGCGATAGAATAATATGAGATACTCAGTCTTGGTAATGGTTCATGACTAGTCTAAAACAGAGTTTAAATATGCCTAAATCCATGCAAAAAGCTATGCTTGTTAGTCTGTAGGATGCTATCTGAATTTTACAAGATGCTTCGGACAGTGAGGAAAGCAAAAATCTGCATAGATACAAACTCAACGCTGCTCACACAGCATGCACTACTAATACCAATTACTTCAGGAATTTACAATTGACTGTGTTTGCAGCTGAACTTTAGGTGTCACATCAGAGGGAACTGAATCCTAGTTCTTTCTGCTCAACCTGACAGATACCAGTGTATTGCTGGGGCAGCTGCGAGGAGCAAACTTGCTTCAAAAATACATTCACAGTTTCTAGCTATCTGTCAACTTTTCCTTCTCTGAAGAAAGTAGGAAAAAGCCACAATAATGCAATACACAGATCTGTAAAAGCTCTTCTGTAGCTTGTGAACTTTATGTTACAACAGAATACTTTGTCCACTAACTGATGGGCTAAGCGGAAAAACATTTGTTACTTATGAAGCAGAATTACACGACCTGAAATTCCCAGTTTCTATCGGCTTTCAACCCTTAATCTGTTCTACAGAAAACTGCTTTGTCTTCCTCATTGAATTTTCTAATTATGCTGTTTAAATGTATTGTTTAAGTGTTCTTTTTAAAAGATTTATTTTCATTAGTGTGGGTCCTTCTGGTTCCTCCAGGACTACCTTATTTGAAGTCCTCAGGACTGTGTGTTTTCTTGCAGAATACCTTGATCCCTTGGGTCACTGCCATGCAGGCAGAAGAGTAATTAAAGCCAAGGCAAGATCAAATGGACTGTGAACTCTTTTCATTCAAAGGTGTTTAAACTGTTTCAGATGGCCCTGCCAACACTAAAGAATTATTACTAGAAAATCCCATCACTATCAAAGTCATTTCAGCTGTAGAAGTGTATCAGCATTGCTTTGAATTTTAGGGTAGATTGCTCTGTAATAACAGTATTTTCA
Organism: Tinamus guttatus; assembly: GCF_059628265.1. Classification (NCBI taxonomy): domain Eukaryota; kingdom Metazoa; phylum Chordata; class Aves; order Tinamiformes; family Tinamidae; genus Tinamus; species Tinamus guttatus. The sequence continues at coordinate 648,309 of NW_028288638.1, forward strand.
AGAATACGTGCTCATACGCTATATTAGCATCAATGTTTGCAATGGAAGATTTTATTTGTTTATTGCAAAATGTCCTTCAGCTTAAATGACAATTCTTTGTTTCCTCAGATCCTTTGGGCTAACGTTTATTCAGTCTTCTGTGCTTTTACAGAGCAGCTCTGCACTTTTAAACAGGTGAAATAAACTGTTCAACAACAATGATATTAAAAAGTGACCTTTAGAGAGAGATGATAAATACAGCACCTCATTGACAAAGGGGAGCACTGTCAAGCTTATTTATCCTTTCTTCTACATGTTCTGTATGCAACTGACTCAGCAACAGATTAATACTTGACTCATACTGTAAGAGCTGTAAGATAAACTACATTTTAAATTAAAGTTTGCATTTTCCCAGTTTCTCATTAACCTCAAAGTAGGAAAATAGATACCCCTCTTGCTTCCTCTAGATGTGCCACTTGTCTTCAGTGCATGATGTACAGGACAGTTTGTTAGTCTGTTTTTTTGCTCAAGGCATGTGTCAAAATGTGGTGTCTAGCTTTTCAGTTAATATTTTAATACTAATTTTGCATTGCCTAAGGTAGTAATGCCACAAATATTGTTCACATACATGAACACTGAGCCTGAGCACTGAATCTCACTGAGCCTCCATGGGTACTCCTCACATCCTTCATGTGCACAAAGGATAACAGGCTCAAGCCTATTTATTTATTTATTTTTCAACTTGAAGCAGTAAAACATACAAAGCAACAAAAAGTAAACTCCCAACTTAAGAGACACCTACTATTTGCCTTGAAATACATAGAAACTTACTGGTCTACAAAGCCCAGATCATCTCTGAAAAGTGAATGCCAAAAAACATTTTGGCTAATTGCCTAATTAATCACACAGCTCTCACTCCAGTGAATTTAAGACAGCAGTTTGATCCCTGCTACAGGGCTCTCATTCCTCTGGGATGTTTTCTCAAGAAAACTGGATGTAATAATATTAAAACTGGTCAAATATGCTGCAAATAAATCTTCTATAATCTTTAGTGCAATTCATGGAGCAGTTACAGATCACTGAGGCTAAGTGGGATTTTGTTTGTTTGCTTTTTCCTCTTTTTTTCTTCTCTGTCTATCAGTATAATAGGCCCTCTTGCCCTTTACATTATATTGTTATTTGTATTTTGTACTTCACACAGAAAGAACTATGTAATTAGGAAGACTGGAAGTGGGCTGTGGAGTATAGCTGTTTAATACCATTAGGTTACCTTTTAATTAATGTGGTATTCTTTCCCATCTAATTAATTTTTTTTTTTTTTTTTTTTTTTTTTACCGCACAGATAAGTCAGATAAGTCAGAGAAATCATTACAAAGAAATAAGGAAGAAGTTTGGAGGGTGGCTTAAAAATATTTATCATTAGAAGTTGTGTGAGATGCACATAGATGTTTTACTCTCTCATCATCTCCTACCCCTACTCAATCTTGTCAGGCTTTTGTCTGTGTCAGTAGGATGCAGTTTACTTTCAGTAAATGAACTGTATTGCTGCTGGTGAGCTGTTTCGATTCATCTCTTCATTGCTATCCTGCCCCACCTTCTCTCTCTTCTCCTGCTTCTTTTTCATTTTCAAACCAAGACTATCTGTTTCCACAGGGTTAGGTTTCTCAGCTAAGTGCTTTGAAGTTCATAATGTGTCTTAAAGTTCATACATGACTCTTGTGAAGTCATACAAAAAGATCACTTCAAAAGGACCAGAGGATTATATGTGTGTGTTCACAACCAACCATGATGAAGTCAGTCCTTTACCATACGCAGAAGACTGTACAAATACGTACCAAAAAAACATCGCAGTTGCCAAACCAAGCTCTTCTACCTCAAATATTGCCAGGCTGGTGGTGGTGGAAAGTAAGTAAAGAATCCCACTCGTCAGCCCTGCTCACAACTTCAAGGACTAATCTGGCAGGAAGCTTCTCCAGAAACATGTGACATTACCCAAGCATAAATTACTACTGGAAATGATGCAAAGAAGCAGAATTAGTCTTGTGCTTACTAAAAAATTTGAAAAACATATCTGATCAGATAATCTCCTTTGCATTTTTAAATATTAAAATATCCTATTAAATTGAAATAAACCTACTCTTACTATTTTTGAACACCGAAAGCAAATATTTAGCTAGCCTTTGATTCTTCTTGGAAGCTGTTCTGTATTTTACCATTGCCAATCCTGGACTTTTAGCAATACTCAGGAGGTCCTATGTGAACTGAATTATGTCCACGAAATCTTTAAAACCAAGAACAGATTTCAAAATTGCTAATAATGCTGCTACGTTTAAAATAGCTTTTCTGTGCTTCAGTCCTATTCCCCACTAATCAAGTCTAGTCTTGTCATTTTTCTATTCAAAAATCTGGTCCTATTTTTGTCTTTAAAACCCAGACTAGACTTAAATAGCGCAAAAATAAAAATGAATAAAACACAATGAACAAAATCTGCAAGAGCTGTTTATACAATTTAGAATAATTCTTTGGAATCACTAAAGCATTTCACATAACAAATTATATACTGCACTGATGATGGGACATGGTGCATCAGTACATCCTGACTTATTGCAAACTTAATTCCTTTACAATGTTTAATGATGTTCCTTTTATTCTCAGCCTGTCACTCAAAGGTGGTTTTCTCTCCATCTTAATCAGATTCTATTTCATGCACAAAGAAGATTCTTATCTCTGCACTGGCATGTTTAATTTTTAGGATATCATAATACTAAAAGGCTTAGAATATGTCCTAAAGTGTAATTCTGTGATTGCAATGAGCCTTTTTAGCTTAGATGGAAAGTACAAACTCTGAACAGGACTAATTATATGTTATTTTACTAATTGTTACAGAATTTATGTTATTAAATGTCTAATTTGTCAGTGGACAAAATAAAGCAGACAGCCACTGGTACCACAGTCTTGTTACATTTTGCATGATTTCTCCTGATAAGTCTGATTGTAGGAAAAAAAAAAAAAAAAAAAAAAAAAAAAGGAACTAAGATAACCTTAACAGGGTTTTCTTTTAGGGAAAAAAAAAAAAAAACAAAAAAAAACACTATTTTTGTTCACTCCTGTCTGATAGGAGAGCCACGGCTTCAAAAAGCTAAATGACAATTAAAATTGTTTTAAATAACAATTTTGCAGTATAATAATGTAGCATAAATTCCTTTCACAGTTTTAAGTCAAAACGAGTGAAGATAGAAAATAAGCAGAGCAAGAAGCAGCCTCCATCCCTCAGCCAAACTTAAAATATTAGCCAAAATGCAGTAGTTAGTTGGTACTTCAGGTACCATGCAAACAAGGGAAAAAAGATCATTAAACACCCAACTTTGCTATCACATTTTAAGGAAAAAAAATTACATGTAGGGGTCTTTTCTTTTGAAAATTTACTATGTTAATATGTGAGTTTTGTAAAATCAAATCTAGCTCATCTTCTACCTTATGATCTCATTATAGAAACAGAAGTGAAAATTATGAGCTTCATTGAAACAGCACATTTGCTATCCTCACAGGTAGCATGTAGCTTATTATGGAAAAATATTTTAAATGTAATACCAGTACAAATAGTAGAAAAAAAAATGCATTCATCTAAACTGTTCTAATTAGCAACGGTATGGGAAAGACTTATTGCTTATTCAGGTCTGAAGGGCAGATTTTTTTGTAGTACTGCAGCTCCTGGCGACTTCAAAATGGCCGTTAGAAGGGTTTTCAAAATTATGAAGGCATAGAGATGCCTTCATAATAAGCTTACCTATAAGTTTGACAAATTACTCATCTCTACAACTCTATGTACTTTTGTAGGTACAGTATTCAGTACTCTGATATAAATAATTACTTCCCAAACTGTAAAGAGTTTCTTTGTATAAAATTATTACTGCTAGCCAAGAACAATGCAAACAACAAGTCCTATAAGCAATGAAACTTCTGCACCCTCAGATAACTACACCCTGCCTCAAATTCCAAGGGAAAACCATCTGTTTCATCATCTGATGTGCATATCATAGGCAGGGGCTCACCATGCATATAAAGAGGCTTAGAAAAAACACGGAACTTAGAGAAATTATCCTATGCATGTATTATCCTTTTTTTTTTTTTCTTAATCCTTAGAAAGTTAAAGAGCTATGACTGGTACAGGTCCATAAATTTTGCTGTCTACATGAGAGGGGCAGCTGGCTGTCACCAAGTTACTGAGTATTTCTTTATTTTATTTCTGCAAGACCCACTGTGTAATATACAGTGAGAAGGTGATTTGACAAACTCCCCTAATTCAGTGCTTATGAAAGTCAAAAAACTGCATTTAAGGATTTCTTCCATAAAAGTCCAGATAATTAGGTCTCCATGAGGACTTTTTGGAAACAAATATACAAAGACCAGAGGCTCTGCAACGATTTTTCGGAACTCCTGTAGCCTGCAACAGCAATGAGATTTTGCTGAACAATTTTAACAAGAATATTGAATTATGCACATCTATTCAATTTTATTATTTCTCCTTAAAAATACATCTTAATGGCATTACATCTTGGATCTGGTTTGTGGCCTAGCCTGATATGTGACAGATTAATATAGATTAACAAAATATAACATATTTTGCAATGTTTATACATAAAATAAGCAACCTTTCTCGAAAATAATTCTGACCCACCATGCCATGACTGAAAACCACAACGTTCATTATTAGGAGAGGCTACCTGGGTGGATTTTAGCCAGCAGGAAGTGAAAGCTTCCTTCTTTTACAACATGACCAGCTTCAGTGTCATGCTGCACCTAATCCTTCTGCAAAAACTTCGTGAACCATCAGCTCTAGCAAGATTATTTCCTTTCTGATGGCTGAAGAAAACACAATTCTGAAGAGAAATTAGACAGAGGGAAACAACCCTTGTTGGAATTAGACTTGGCCCGAGTAATAACAGCCACAACCGCAGAATAAGCACAAGAAAATGAACACCTACATTAGGGCCCATTCTAATATTTTTCTCCCAGCAACAGAGCAGAATTCTTCTTACCAAGAGCGGAACACCATCTGAACAGCCATCATGATTTTTATTAGTATTTACTTTACTTGGTTGCTTTACAGCATGGTTATTGACAGTCTACTTAGGGCTCTGATCTATCACACATCATACTCCATTATGAACCATGGTAAAAATTTTAAGTAGTTCATACCACATTATCTCAAGGACTGATTACATATTCTTACTTGAGTGTCAAACTGTTATACCCTAGGGGGATAATTTACATCCAAAAAAGAGGAACTGGAAAAGAGGAATAACATGTATTGGCATAAATGCTTGAACAGGGTAGTATCCATTCTCAGTTTTCTCTGCAGCAATATATACATATATAAATGAATGCTATATCTGTTTACCTTGGTATAGCAGGAAACAGTATCTCTAACGACTGCAAGGAATCAAAAAAATGTGTGCACTTAAGTCTACTCTGCCTTAGGAAGATACATGCACCCAGACCTAAGCTGGTAGTCAAGAAAGCAGGCTGTAGAAGAGAGGTCTTCATCTCTCAAATACCTTTTTATGTAGATACATGGTAAAATCATAATCAGCTTCTGCATGCTGTTCTCTCCTGGGGTGCATCATGTGCCCAGAAGGGAAAACATGTCTGGAAATTCAATACTGCTATTGACAATTTCTTTTCTTTAATTCCTCCTTTTTTGGGGGATGTGGAGAGGGAAGGTCAGGGTGACAAGTATGAGACCTCAGCAAAGATCTGTGACAGCTATAGGACTTCTCACTTATACACATAAGCAATGAAAATTCTCACTGCAAATAGATTTCAAGATTACAATCTAAGTATGGAAAGAAATGCATCCCGTAACATGCTTGCATGAAAAAGCACTTTACATTGCTCTGTTTCTAAGTTTAATCTGTTTATCTACGTAATTTGGGCCACACTCAAACACAAACAAAACCCATATGCCCAGAAAAATAACTACCACCAGCACTAGGCTGCTAGACTTAAATCATGTAATTTATGTATTTTTGTTTGAATATATTCATCCGGAACAACACCTGCTGGGTGAATCTGTAGCTTATAAATTATGTCTATACCATTATTGTTCAAAATCTTATTATTTTCTTGCTCTTGAGCCACCAGAGAGCATACTGATAGTCACTCAGACTCCAATTGATATTACCTAGGGTCTGAGAATATGAATCATTTTTATAGCTTCATGATTTATTATATATGCAACTTTTCGTTGGCAAAGCTAGTACCTGAGTTCTATCGCTAATATTTTGTATCAGAAACATTTGACTCTATGTTTACAAATTGAGCATCAGAATAGTTTTCCCTGCCTCTTTTCCAAATTTTTATGGCCACACATCCTTTGATAGTCCATAATATAAACACCTTTGGAATTGTAAACAAAAGCAAGGTGCAGGATACTAAAATGCATCAAAAGCTGTACTGCCTAAATATGAGAGGCAGAATGAGACTTGCTCTCTTGTATGGCCTTTCCTTGGGAAATGCTTTCATCACATGCAGTCTCTCACTCTTTGACAATAGATTTAAGCTGTTCAGCCGCTCTCCCATCAGCTTAGCCACAAACCTCAAAATGACCACAGTGTCTTCCGACATTAGCTGTCACCTTCATTTTTTTTCTGGGTATCAGTTCTGCTTATATGTTTTCCTACATTCAATGTTTCATTTTCTTGGTTCTGCCCATAACATCTGTGGGCAGCTTCCACATGACTACAATGATGTTTCAGTAAGAAAGTACTTTGAGAGAGTGGATTTTGCTATTATCAATAGATATACAATAAATCTCAAATAAGAATCTGATATGACTAGTACTTAGCTGCTGGAAAAGGAAAAAAAGCTTTTGTATAAATAGTCATTTTGATTTCTGATTACATATTGGACACAGTCCAAGGATAATGTTAGTCTAACAACAAAGGTAAACACTAAGGTATCTCATGCCTCTTGAACTGCAAAATACTTTTTGGGGGATTATTTTTATTTATCAGTTCTTCTGGTGGATCACGACAAATGGTAATTCAGTGATTTTTGATTAGGTAATGTACTGGAATTACATTAGCAGAGATTTTAGAAAGCAAATCTCTGGTTATTGTGAGAATTCTCTTGGGCTTTGGCATTTCATCCATTGCAACCAAAAGGAATATTTCTAAATGCTTCATTTTCACTATGTGCTGTACAAAAAGATACCAGAGCTTACTGAAAGCTTTTTCAACCTTGTAAAAAATTTAAAATGTTTTGATTTTTTTTTTAATTCAACTTTTTGTGCATGGTGAATCACAAAGTATGATGAAGATGGTATTCTCCTACTATTCTTCTATGATACAAGGAGACTAGAAACTTAACTTCAATAGGATCTACCCTTTACAATCCTCTCAGTAATGAGCAGATGTGCATGGAGCCTGGGAGGTGTGGCATTTTCACTACAGATGCTTGAAAGTTGTCAGAATTTCATAGAAAATAATTTTGGGACAAGGCAATTCTAATGCAAATGCGTGCTCTAATTATAGAATCATTATGGTTGGGAAAGACCTTCAAAATCATCAAGTCCAACAGTAAACCTGTCACCACCCTACCTGCTAAACCATGTCCCTAAGCGTCTCATCTACACAGGGATGGCAACTCCACCACTTCCCTGGGCAGCCCATCCCAGTGTTTCACCACTCTTTCTGTGTAGACATTCTTCCTATTATCTAACCCGAACCTCCCAGCGCAATTTCAGGCCATTTCTTCTTGTCCTATCAGCAGTTATTTTGACAAGAAATGCAACAACATTGTGCAAGAGCTTTTTTTTTTTTTGCAATGTAATACGAATCTATGGGTAAGTCCTGTTTTAAACACACATGTTATCACATATGCATTTCTATTTCAAACAAGAATACTGCTTATTTTGCACTAACAAAATACGCCCAGAAATTATTAACTCTTGAATTATCTAACCAAAAACCATGTGATATGGTCTTCAAATGAATATTTTTTCATAACTGTTTCAGGCAAATAACGTTGAGGGCTAGTGCTGCTGATTGATCTGACCAGAGAGTTACATCCACTATAATTAGCACCTTGCTGCCTCATTAGAAAATGACTCATAGCTTTCCAAAATTCAAATATTTTGAAAAAATCTTAGAAAGAGTAGAAAACAAGCTTCATAAAACAAAAAGGACATTTTCTTATAGTCCTTATACTAAAAAAGAAATTCTGCAGAACAAAAACATTTTTGTAAAATGAAGTCTCAGAGACTTAAGAGAATCGGGATGCTTCTGTGCATAATTATTCCAGTAGAGAGATGAATTAATTTATATACATGTTTACATAGCACGGGAACAGTAAAAAAGTACTAGAGAGTAACCATGGATGTGATTTAATAAGCTATTTTGTTAATGAAACATGCAAGATACTACTTAGGATTTTCCAGACAATCTAGTTCTTAAATGTCTAAATGGTGCTGTTCTGAACATACTTAGGTATTTTAACACTCTTTCTAGTTACCTACCTATATCTTCAATACTTAAGTATCTTTCAAAAAGGTGGTCTGTTTTAACCAAAAAAAAATGCACTAAAAAGTGGAAAAGATAAAAAGGTAGCACAGTAAAACACACAGGGCAATTCTATCTCGGGTTGACAGGAATGTATTACAGATAAAGTGCTGAAGGGAGTGGTGGAGAAATAAATGTTTAATTATCAATACAGGCAAACTGCAGTGTAAAAGGACCCAAGACTCTCTACTTATCCAATACATGACTGACTTTGTGCCAAGAATGCCTCTTGTGAAAGAAAAATTCATTATGAATTCTGGTCTCTGCCTTTATGTAAGGTAAATTAATGAGAATTTTGTCTTACTAAGAAATGCAGAACAAGTCTCCTCATTAACATCTAATTCATAGCTCTTGAATAGAAAAATAAAAGAACATGAAGAATATGATTAGATACACAAAGAAGGAAAACAGAGGAGAGTGCAAGTTCCTTCAAATTTAACCCACTGTGTCATAAATTGCAGATCAACCAAAAAGAAAATCAACTGATCTGATTACCTGATAAACAGTAGGAGACAGAGAGAAAAACAGAACCTCAAATACAAGATATGTCTTGACATTTTTGAAATATTTTATTTTAGGATTTCTGTGATGCTGTATGAATCGCACCTTCTTAGTGACACAATACTTAAACTTGATCTGCTTCTTATTCCTGTTTTCATAAAGGAAAGTCTTTGGAGTCCAAGACTTTTATCCCTTAGTCTTTGCAAAAGGCAAACAAGAACTGTATATATATACACATATATATGCAAAAGCTCAAATACTTAAGCTCTATTTCCACCTATAAAGTGGGAATTATTTGAATGTTTTGTACTTTGTTCATGTGGAATGGTAACCTTGCAGGATCTAACCTGGTCCCTTGGTCCTCTATAGAACAAACTGATCATACTGAAGAACACCTACACCTGGTAGGTACTGTTGATGAATAATCATTTTTGCTCCCCTGAGGGAGAGACAAGCACAATAATTAATAGATGCTACTCTAACATCTGTGTGGCTACCACCTTTAATGAAGCGAATCTCAAGATTGGCTCATCTCCCTGGCACACAGGCAAAGGATCAAAACTCACATGATCCCTACCTTCAAAAATACTCTGCAGAAAGTTGGAAAGTAGGCAGCAGGAAAGCAGGCAAATGCAGACCTCTCCAGATACAAGAGTCTCGCCATGTCCAAGTCAAGTGCAGGAAGGCACCAGCCTGGAGTTCCTGTTCCTGACCCTCTTACTTTTTTGTCTTCCATATCCTCTCCTCTGCTTAGCTGGAAACAAGATTCAAAGTGGGTGCTAGAAATGAGGGGCTCTGCCCAAGTGGCAATGTGCCCATTCTATGCAGTTTAAACCTGGGGCTGCCAGACATATTGAGCAGAAAAGTGCAATTGCTTCCAACTGAAGGTGAGCAAATCTCATGATGACCCGTTAATGCTCTTCTGAAAAACAAGCATTTTGTTTCATATAGCCTGAGATACAAACACTTGCTCTAAAACTCTTACAAATTTTTAACTTATGTACAATAAGACTAAAAAACTATTAGCTATCTCATTCTTCTGTTTATTTTACAAATTACAGCTCCCAACATTTGCACAGATTGCATATGCCATGCACTAATTTGGAATATGTTTTAAATTATGGCAATATTATTGTAAGTTTTAAGCTTTCAGGCACTAAACAGAAAATATATATATACATATATTTCTCCAAATACGCCCCTATGGACTAACTTTTATTAGCAAAATATCAGCTTGATGTGAAACTACTACTGCAATGACTCTGAATAAAGCATCAATTTCTTTACTTTTATTTTAGGATCATAGGATTTTGGGCTAAGTTTTTTTTTAGATGTTGTTGATGTGTCGCAAAGACAAAAGAAGTTACAAAAATGAATCACTCCTTTTAAAGGAAGCAATATATAATCCTATAAAGTCCTGCATGTCCTAAACATTCTCCAAACCACTGAGCTTGTTCACCTGAGTGGCTACAACTTTTTTTTATTGTGAAGCTCAATGTGGCAAAGAAGTAGAGTTGTCACAAAGATGTTTTTCTCCACCCACCCTTTACTCATCATTGTCCAAAAATGAAAGATTTGCAATGTTTCTGAACATATAAAAATGCATAATTTTATTGAATTTTTGCATATTACATTGCATCTGAACATATAAAAAGGCATAATTCAGATCAATAATTCAAAACCCTTCAATTTTAATGATTTTTTTCTTATAAAATTTAATTTATTGCAGCAGTAAGGTGGTTATATATAGCTTATGAAGCAAAATGTGAACAAAGCTGATTTACCCTAAAAATACTGAAAATGCTGGAAAATGCCTATACTTTAAATTTTCTAAAGCAACAGAAGTCCAGATCAGTTTGTTCCCCAAAAATTATTCATAAAAGTATGAAAAATCTTAATGACAAAAAGACTGAAATACAACTAAGCAGAAAACTAGCAAAGGCTAACGAACCAGAGACTGAATTAATATCACATCTGACAAAGAAGAGGTGTTGGAGACTGAAAATCAATTAATTCCAAGTGTTACATTTGAAACTAGGCCTTTCCTAGCAACGGACAAGACACAGAGTCTGTCTGCCATGACAAGACAATGATATCACTCTTAGGACCTAAGATTTAGTTGATGTCAAAGGAAAAAGGAATATAAAGGAGCAAACTTTCTTGCAAATTGCATTTTCATTTCCCCTGCCTCCAGCTTCTTCAGTATCCCTAGAACATCCTTCAACACCGCTGCTGTCATCACCCTCCTCCACCAAGAGGTATTGGGTGTATGGCTATAGAGAGGCAGAAAAAAAGTTTGGGCAGCACCAAGAATGGGAGTCTCCCATTAGCTGTGGAGCACTCTCCCCTCTCAAATCATTTACTTCCTTCTCCAGCTTGTTTCTCTTCTCACCAGCTCCTTTATTTGTTTTACCCTTCACTACAGGGGATCCGTCATCTGGAAGTGACCATATAATTTGAAAGAAATATGAAGCTCACCTAGGAGCATCAAGAAGCATCTCCAACAAGACAGTGCTGGTGTAGACATGCTGGCTCAACAAAGCAGCGATGGGATGAACCGTACGCACATGCAGTTCACCTGCTTACCTCAGAAAGTCACTTAGGTGGCAACCATTTTTACTTTACTTGGATATTCTGCTTCAAACATGTCCTCTGCTTTATTTTGATACTTCATTGTAATATTATATTACTTTACTATTCTATTATTATTATTCTCTAGAAGTTCTCTAGAAAAAGAAATAGCAGTCTTCTGATACAGAACTGCTCCTTAGTGGTTGGCTTTTCATATAGGGTGTGAATAGAAATTCCAATGCCTTTTGCCTGAAAGTCAATGAAATTAACAACCAGATAATGCTGACTACACATTTGGAGTAGCACTGGAGTTCAGAGAACTGAGTGAAGAAAAGGTGCAATGCATGGAAGCTGGCAGCAATAGACTGGTACAGTTCGAAACAGCCAAGATAGAAGAAACTGAATGAAAAAAATATGTTCCATACCAACATTTTTAAACAGCTGAAAAATGTGAGATCCACTGTTGAGGAAAACAGCTTAAAAAAAAAAAACTACATAAAAGTATCCTCAAAATCAAAATTTTGCTGCAACACGTTTTTAAATCAGAATTTGCTAATTCTATTGATAGCTTTAAGTCAGAGAAGAATAAAGAAAGGACAAAGAAGAGCTGTATTAAATTATGGTTTATAAACTGTGTGACAACTAGTTAAAGAAGTGATTAGTTTGGACAAATAAAAGATGAAATTTTTCAGATATATTGTTTCTGTTCATTTTAAAACTACTATCAGCCTAAATATAATCAACTTTTAAAAGCGCAGATGTAAAATGACAGGAAGGAAAAAAAAGGAAGGAATTATTAGACATTAGGAAATGTCCAATGATCGGCTTTTCTCACTTAGCTGGGAAAGAAACTTTTTTGAAATATCAAAAATTGTCAGGGAAGGAAAAAAAAAAAATGCTTTTCAACCTATTGTAATATTCTTCCAGAGAGATAGTCTGCCAAGGTTCAATATGACTTGAATCAGTCACAATGTTTTCCTTTCAGCTCACATTGGGTGTTCTATTAAAAACATAGAGACTTGTACCCCCAAATGCAAGAATAATACACACTTTATCCATCTACTAACATAAATAAAATTTAAAAGTACATGGAAGAGGTAGTTCAAAATCTCTCTTGGGTAAGACAACCTGGAGGTATGCGCTAATCTAGCTTGATCAAGTTTCTCTCTATAGCTAGATGTAATAAAAGAATTAGGTTTATTCACAACCAGTATTTAATATCTGCATTATGACAGAAGATCAATTGCTCAAATCCCCATACTGTATCTGTGAGAAATATAGTGCTATAGAGAGGTATTTCATTGTGTCTGAAGCTGTCCTAAGACACAGCTATCACCCTTAGTTCAAACTTTAAGCAGAATAGCACAAAATTAAAGGTTTTCATGAGAATTTTCAAATAACTCGGAGAAGCATTCAATTTGAACCCTCACACCACATCACTTGCAGCACTACATATTTGATTTTTCTGCTGGGAATAAAACAGCCTTGTAATATACTTATGCATGTGGAAAAATTAGTCTGGTCAATACCACATGAAAGACCCTCTCAGAGGAGAAAATACAAAGATGCATTGCATAAAAACAGGTTAACAGAATATAACAGATAGCAGAAAATCTGTGGTGGAAAGACCACAGGAGATTTTATTGCAAGCTTGCAATAAGCTTCTTTCCCCCCCTCCCCCCCCCCTTTTTTTTTCCAGTGGTACCTCCCAATCTGAGAATAAATTAGTGAGAAACAAGCACTGTTTCTACTCCGCTTTACATATTGGGTGACTTCTGCCCAGCTGAAGTTATAGAGATGTACCCATTGCCTGGGCAATTATTCTAAAAATCCACACTCAATAGTTAACTACCGCTCGTGAAGCGTTACATTGCCACTAACAACCTCCTCTACCCCCTCCAAAGCCATTGCAAGTAAACCTACCCATTATGGGCATCCTGGGCTAGGCACTGACCATGGTGAAAGACAGGCTTGCAAGGCTGACCCTCCTTCCCTAACATTTCAAAAAATTATATCTCAGATATTTTAGATGTCTTTACTATCAAGTATCTGTATTTGAACAAGTCCAAGAAGGTCAATGAGGACTTCTGGGTATTTCCAGATCCCAGCAAAAGGGCTGAGTATGTGAGCAGCTCAGCTGAAACCAATAGAACATTCTTCCCCAGGTGAACACACTTTGGCTTTTCTCTCAAATGGCCAGGTGTTTCTTATCTGGCACATAAAGAAGACTGCGTGTTGTCACTGTCAGCTAAGTTTCAGAGAATAAACTTGAATGTTGTCCTTGTTTTTGCTACTCTGCTCACTAACAACCAGAGAGAGGTGGAGCAGAATCAGGAAATGTCTCACATTTAAAAAAAGAGGAGAGAAGTCATAAGAGAGACTCACATGGAAAAGAACTGTAGATGAAAGGCAGAGAAAAAATAGGTTGGCAACAGCAATGTTTCAATAAGAAGCTGCTGAAAGACACTGTTTCAGAGCTTACTTCTGACTCTCCTAATGTAGTAGTCAATAAAAGGGCAGTAGTGAAGATGTTTGCTAAAACTCTTGCTTCTGTTTAACAGCCTCCTAATGTGAAACGTCGATAAACCAAATGAATTTAAGTCACAACTCATGAGCAAAGCAAGAGCATTTGGCTGAATTTATGACTGTAAATCCCTGGCACCTGTTTCCTCTTCACGGTATTACAGCCCTTCTCTTACCCATACGTGTTTATTGAAAGTTTGCTTCTCTGGTGTTTTATTGCCACTTAACAAATATATATATATATATATATTTCTAATCCAAAGTTTCAAGAAATCAAAAGAAATTTACCTCATGACTTTGGTAGACCTAGTTACAGAAGTGTATTTGGGGGTGTACAAATTACTACATGGTTGCCTTCAAACAGCATCACTAAGATGACATATAGACCTGCTATATCAAACTTTAGCTGCTGCTAACCAAATCATTATTTATGTAAGGTGATTATTGTCCCTGTAAGGATTTTTCAATGGCTGTGGCTTTTGAAAACTCATTTCTCTGGTGATTCAATTTACTTAAAGCCAAGAGGATGATTAAATATATATGGTCTACAGGAATGAAGATATTTTTCACATGTCTATTTCCATTTTTACTAAAATCACACATACCATAAACAATAGAGGGTAGCCTATGGGTTCTAGTCATCTGCCATGTATAAAAAAAATCTTAAGAATGTCAGACTGCTGTTTTAGAAGTCATTTACTTTTGCATGTACCTCAGTCTGCACCAAGGACAAAGCAGTATTCATTTATCAGTGGATCTATGCAAGGAGCAATCTGTGAAGTTATGTAAAGATCCAGGTAGAGTTGTACTCAGAAGTAATTATAATAAAATAACCACTTGAACTATATTCAAGAGAAGAAAATGTTCACTATTCCACTGCTCTGCTATGCAGTTCAGGGCAAGAGAAGAGGAAATGCAGCAGCAGCAGGAAGCCTAAAAGTGTTTCTCAGTCTTGTCCGACTAGAGTATTGCAGCTTCATCAAACACAGATTTTTACCAAATTTTGAAAATTTGGCCCTACTTCCCCTATCACTTGCAAATTAACAACTTCTGGTGACAGTGGGCGCTATGAGAACTGCCAGCCTAGGTAAACACCGGCAAGACCCTCCGGGTGCTGCATCTCCTTGACTTTTTGTTGCCCTCAGGACAAGCTCAGTAGATGGGACCCAGCAGCTGTCCCCGCAAGCCTGCAGCCAGCTCCCACATCACCCTGACCAAATGGGAAAACCTGAGTGCTCTCCACTTCCTTGAGAATTTTGAGAAAAATTGCTGACATCCCAACCTAAACTTTCACAGCTACTTTCATAAAGATGAGACTCCAGCTTTAAAATACAAGCCGGTGCCAGTGCTCACTTCATTACTGGGATACATTGTATACAACTCGTCAGGCAGTTTTTTTTTTTTTTTTACAAAAGCATTATTATGAGGAGTTAACTATGTTTTTTTCCCTTCAGCTATGTCGAGTCCTTAACATATGCAGCTTCATATCATGGAAGACTAACATTACCTTTGGCAGAGCGGAAACAAGAGTTTACTCGTGACAAGACACCATATGCCATTTTGCTTAAAAGGAAAACACAAAATGCATCGTCTTCAGCTAAACTTTAGGGAAAAGCAAATAAAAAAAGAGAACAGAATAAAATGAACCGAGTCTGGAAATAACTGAATCCTTAATGCATATTTTATTCCAGACATGCAGGAAAACAAATATCGGTAAGGCCCTCCAGGCTCAAAAGCAATTGCACAGAACCAAAACCCACAGTTTGAAATCTGCCAAAGTTTTTTGCTTCATGAAACCAAAAATCCACCTGATTTCTCAACTGAGCAAGTCACCATGGGCAAATGGATCAATCACCACTTAAAGAAATGCAAGAAAGAAATGCTGGGCAAAGCCATCAGGAGCGTTCGTTCGAGCTTAAAGGCTGAGCTGTCATGATTAGGCAGGGGCTCTTCACTTGTGTTTACCTGAAACCTGCACTTCTTACTGTGTGAAGAAATATACTCTGACTTCATTTCACTTGTACAATTCCCCAGATGTTTAACAATCTAAGAATACTTTTTAAGCCTCCATCTTCACATTAACTGTAGAGCACAGACCACCACTGAATGTTCTTTCTTTGGTGCACATGTGCTCCACAACAGAACAGCCAAACCTGCCTAAAATAAATATTACACAAAGCACAGTAGATTTGGGGGTAACATGGTGTTTATTTAGCTGGGACAAGGTTTTTTTCATTCAAAAAAAAAAATCATAAAAGAGCTTTTTCAAACAAGCCACCTACATACATCCTTCTAAAGGACATATTGAATGTTTAAAAAAATGTTCAAGTGTAATTGGAAAGTGAGTGTACAATTGAACAGGGCTGTTGGCACGTATTTATAGAAAATATACTTGTTTTCCTCTAACTTTGATTATACATTCACTGCCATCTAACAAATGGGCCTGTAAAGAATGCACATTGCTGTCACAGTTCTCAAGCTTGTGATGCCTGAAAGTATCTACCACTAACCTCTTTGTAAGCGGAAAATAATGGACTTCTCCATTCACTGCTGGTTTCAAAATGCTGGTGTGTATGGTGGGGGAAATTTGTATTGAATTAGACTAAGTAAAAGATTAAAAAATTAAAAACCTTTTGTTGGGTTGTAAGCTCTAACTTAAAAAAATGGAATATTTTCTTTCCACTTATTACACTACGTAAATAAAGAAGATATTTTTAACACACACTCATTTTATGCCAATATTTTCTGAAAAAAATCCATCTTGAAAAAAAAGAATATAAAATTAGTAAGACATTTTGAAGTATTTTCCTGTAACAAAGAAGTTTTTGTCTGAGAATGCATGGAGAGAAAAAAAAAAAGCATCAATCTTCATGATCTTTGAGGAAAAAAGTCCATACCAAAAAGCAAAAATGTATATTAACAGTGCATAAGCTTTTGTAGAGAGAGTGCCTATTCAAACACATCACTAAAAGTCTGCAAACAAAAAGTTCAACAGTTCATTTCCCTCGCTCTCCACACGCTAGATGCGAGTATTCAGCCATGCACCTTTAATGTCAGAGAGAGAGAGAGAATATCAAGCTATGCTTGCAGCTGCTGAGTTGTGAAGGTGATGACTAAAATCACAGACCTAAATAGGTATAGATCTGCCAAGTATAAAAATGCCGAAATTTCAGGGAAAAGAAAAAAGAAAGAAACAAACAAGGGGCATGGGTAAGCGAACTCCCAGCTGTCCCATCCACTCTCCCAAGAAAAGCTATGGAGTTCAGAGGGGCCTATTGTTTCTGTTTCATCATATTATTTTTTCCTCAAACTAAAATCCCTGAATATTCACAGGAGCATTACTTAAAATTCTAACCAAATTGCTAGAAATGTGTGAAAATTAATTCTCAAAATATATGCTTCAAAACAGTTCTTCCTTTCTGCCCTGAATGTTTTTATCAGAGTTCCACCATTGGATGGTTAGAAAAATCTAATCATTGGATGGTTAGAAAAATCAGTGACACATTCATTAGGAGCAAAAAATATCATGGGAGGGGGCCGGGAACCAATTAGATGGATTTTGGACCATATCAGTACCCTTGCCACTTAGATAAACTTTTACACAGGGAGCAACACCAGAAATATATAGGCATACATGAATACATAGACAACTTGTAGGTTCTCTATGAGCTCTAGGAACAACAGATGATTCTGGGCAGGACCGAGACATAAAATCCCCTGGTTGCCTCTTGGCAGAGCGAGAGTGAGACAGATAGGCTGTTGGCATCAATGGCATGAAACGGAGCCAAGGAGAATTCAAAGAAGGACCACAGCAAAATTCCTAGAGGTGAGCAGAGCTGCGTGTGCAGTTGGCTCAAGCCATGGTTGCCCTTGGGAACTGAAGTCTCTGCAGTCAGGCAAAATTAACCAAGTTGACAACTACCCAGAAGATCTGTTCAGCCCACAGTTTTTAACACCTCAGCACGTCATAAACAGTTCTAGCAAAAATTCATTTCAAATCCTAATGGCTAACACCTTAACAGCATCTCCGGGCCTTATTTTTGTTCTTGTAAATGATTACATGAACAAAGTTTTGTTCGGTCTAATAACTGGAGATTAAGTGCTCACTGTGCAAACATTCTTGATTTCACATAACCCTAAGGACTGTGGCTGCTATTTTCCTTTTCCTTCTCTGGCTAAAAAAAGGTATTAGTCATCAATCAGAAAACTGACACAGTTTGACATAGGTAGCAAGATACAAATACTATAGCTAATAACTGAAATGAATACTTTTGCAAACACTGCTCCGATGACATTTGTTCAGTTCTGCTGTTTTATACATATTAGAAAATGGTCAAAGAACAGAGGAAAAAAAACATCAGATTGCAACTACTAGTGGAGCATTAATCATTTTTTTTTTCTGCAAGATGTGTTGCTAGGTATTTCCCTTATGTATACTGAGCATATGGACAACTTTTGAAGCATTTCCAGGTGTTTTTTTATTTTTTTCAAATATATCTTACAATTAAGAAAAGAATCATCTGGAATTTGAAAATTCTTACCATAAGATGTACAAAAGGAAAGATGGATCAGAAAGATCCACACATCCAATTTAGACACGGAAAATCTATAGTGTGACCATATCAAAAAAGCTAACAAATAAAGATTGTATTTCCATCCATAATGTGGGACTTCAGCACCCAGAAATCCTTCTACTATTATCTTGGTGAGAACAACCAAAGATCATGCAATAGTAAGGCAATTGCCATTTTGTAGACATTCATCTGCCACAGGATGGAGATTAAGGGAACTATTCATATGGCAATGATCCTACAGAAGCTTATTACAATCTTCATGAATCCGTAGCGAACTGCACTATATTATAGTTGTCGTAGCTTCCAGATGCCATGACATTACTGCCTGTCTCAGAAATTCATAAATGTGGACATGATGGAAGATATATGTCACATGCCTTTGCTCTCTGTCTCTTAAAGAGTATGAATAAAAATCTACCATCACTTTTGCCTTAACTGACTCAGTGGATATCTTGCCTTTAGTTATATTGCTTTCTCCTCCATGACTTGTTTTTTGATAAATTATGTCACTTCTAAGTGTAAAGACCCTTTTCTCATTACAGAGGACTAAATAGCTCTTTTTAAAGTGAATGTTAAAACTTCCATTGACTATGAAATAAATGGTTTGTATTACATAATAACCTATTTGCTACTGCTTTCCAAGCTTATATCTTTTGGCATGCAACTCCTCCATTAATATAGCCATTACACAAGTAATTTATTTTTCCTTTTCTCCCTCAAATAAGACATATTCAGTTTTGCCCTACGGAGAATGAAAGTCTTTTCTGAAAGTAATGTCACTGTTATTCACAGCTAACAATACAAAGCTAATTCTGAATCTAGTTCCACAATGAGCCCCTATTCTTTCCAAGTGCTTTCTAAGAGCTTTTCTTATAGAGGTTGACCTTACATGTTTCATCTACACAACAGACAAAGAAGCCATCTCATCCCACTTCTCAAACTTAAAGGAAAGCAAAAAAAAAATGGAAGGAGAAGATTTGATAATGTTGTTAACTTCTTCAGGGGGCACATGCCAGATTCAACCTCTTGCTGGAAATCACACCTGTTTTTGATTTGGTTGGCTGGGGAGGGAAAATGTGGTTTTTGTGTCTGGGGCAAAAATATGTCTATCTCACAAGCATATCCCAAAAACACAGGAACTGGAGACTATGGCAATCACAGCATTTTTGACTAAGAAGTCGTCTGACATAAGGAACCATTTTTCTCAGTACTGTAAGACTGATTAATGTACAAGGAAAAATGAGTTTTCATAGCCTCGAAATATACGTTTTTACAGTTATTCCTGTTTGCACTGTAAGATGTCAAGTTTCTGTATCCTGAAAATGCTTTTTCAAAAATAAAAGTATAAATTCAATATGCATCTACAAACCTTCAAAAAGGTACAACTGCAATATATTGAGCAGCCTTGTTATCTGGGTAATGTTGCGAGTTCAGGGCAAATTTGACTAGAAGGCTATTTTTTCAAATCAGCCTTTCAAAATCACTCATTATCCCAGCGGTCACTTCCTTCAGTGACAGAAGGTTTTATCTGCAAATTACATTGCTTAACTTTCGGGCAGTGCTTGTATTTATATGCTAATGTATACATTTGTGTTCAGGCTAAAAGGTTTGCCTGTGCCAGAGGACACAGGTAGATGGAACAAAGCAGTGCCCTACACCTCACTTCAAATGATGGAGCCTGGCTCCAGACACCAGGGCATTTCAAGACAAGGTGGAATATTAATAATAATATTATTATTACTTTAATAAAATAAAATAGTTGAAATTACCTCTACCACAAGCAGCCCATCCTTTCTCTTTCACCAATACTAAAATTTGGCTGCCTCAGATCCTTTGTTGAAGACATGTTTCATCAGTATTTTTAAAGGACTGTTTCCTTGAGAGATGCTTTTTCTTCACCACAAGTATGCAGTCTGTCAACCAAGCAACTTTTCATCAAATGACCAAAATCATTTTGTCAAACTGGTTTACTTTTTCTCATTTTCACTTTAAGCCTTTAAAACCATCTTGTCATGTACCTACAATATTTTGTCTACCTATTTCATAAAAAAAAAATACTGCCTTCAGCTATAAATATTTCAGAAAAGATGATGATTTTTATTGTTAGATTCTGCTATTTAAAGGCATTTTTCTGTAAAAGAGTCATATTTCACAAAAAAATAGATGTTGGTTTCTTTTATCAAACTGTACAAAGCAAGTAGGTATACTTAAAAGTAAATGTTTTTCATGCTGCTGCAAAATTAACTGTGCTGCAGTGCTTAGATAGTTAAAACAGCACAATAAAACATTTTAGCATTCCAATGGTAAATGTATATTGATTAAGATACTGTGCACTGAATAGTCATAGTGATTTAAAAAACTTCATAAGCTCAGTTTCTTTTTCACTGTTAGAATAGCCAAGTGTTCTTAAGATAATAAATATCCTGTAAATAGTAGAAACGATCTTGAAATGCTAAAGAATAACATGCCAAAGTATGTAGGCTTTGTGGTATCTATCAAAATTAAAACCGCAACTGGCATTTTTCTTTTGGCTAGTTCTGAGGGCAAAGGGCATCCACATTCCTTGAGTCATTCAGCAGAGTTAACAGATGAGATCTGCAGGACATTTGGTCCTACTTTTATTGCAGCTCCTGCCCTGCTCAGAATAAAAACAGAGAAATGTCAAATATGGCCTTCTAGCATAGATACCTCTAAATGATGATATTGCATAAAAATATATTCAGAAATAGGTTGGCAGATATCTATTTTTCTGCAGGTTTGTAGACTTTATTTAAGTACTGGCAGGATCAAATTGAAGGAAGGACACTTGCTACTCTTGCTTTTCTTAAAACATTATCAATTCTGCCCTACCTTGAGTTGCATTTGTACCACTGCTTATCTGGATTTCAAAAGAAACTCTAAATTCATATTCATATTGTAAAGGCAAACCTCTGAAAAACGTGTTTACATACTTAGACAATCTGAGCTGCCTTGATAGCATTCTTATTTATTTGCTTTAATTTTATCTTTAATTCCAGGCAATGAATTATATCTTGTTTCCCAGTTGTTCCCCTCAAGACCCAACATGACACTTCCCTAAACACTATCTTTCCCTGAACTAGCCTCTTCAGGCAAACATGATAATAGTCAAAGTCTTCTACAAAAGCAACCACGAAGATCAAAAAGAATAACTTCAAAGCAGCAGCGTTGTGGATTCCAGTGTTGCCTCTCCCACAGAAGAGCTAACGAGCAACTTGGAGCTAGGGCTACAATAAATATTTCATGAAGCCCTGGGCAATATAATTAGCAAGCATGGAACATTTTAATCTATTTAAGCAAAAAGCACTTGAATTTTAGCTTAATCTGAGATGTAAAAATAGCTTTATTTAGAAATAAAAAAGAGGGATTATCATGGAAAAACTTACAGTAAGCACAGCCGTAGACCTCAATTCTCAGCCCAATTTGGCCCTCTCCATTCCAGTCCAAAGGAACTATGCGCACATAGCGAGCAATAACTGGGTGTTGCAAATCATGCCGGACCACACTATCAGAATTCGTATTTCCAGGAAATGCCTAAGAGAGAGAAAAATAAAATGGCTATATTACATCTATCTCATATGTTATAAAGCATTCCTGCTATGAAGGAGAGCATCAGGTACTGAAGTCCTCTGAGCACCTAGTCATGCTAAAGTTTGTTTCAGATCCCGCTTTTCCAGTGACCAAATGAACAGTCAACTTAAGAAGAGTTTCACTGGGACCTCATATCCTCTTTCTCCACAAGAGATATGTTAAATTCACGGAAAAGCTGATGAGAGATAAGAAAGCAATCCGTTCTGCATCGCTAACCTGTGATGCATCATTAAAACATTAATAAAAGAGTCCCAGTCAGAGCAGCAGCTCTGTGTAAGAAGAAACCCACTGACAAAAAATTGTTTACTCCAGCCATTTCCCCACACGTGCACCCACTGCAATAATCTGCTACCTGCAAGAGACTGAAACGCTCGCAACGCCTGCAGTTTCCAATAACCCAGAAATCTTCCTTTATTTCATAGGTATTACCCACTGGGAAGTGGGTATCTGATTTCTGTCAAACTGTAGCTGTCACCCACAGCAAAGCCTATTTGTGGTTAATATAGCTTTGGAATTAAGGAAAGGACACGACAATTCTCAAGTGAGTTTTGAAAATCAATGGCATAAATACTTAGTGCAAATTTTGTGTGGGGTTTTTTTTTTTTTCCCCACTTTCTCACTTCTTGGCAAAATATTTCATAGCATCAACTCAAAAGTAAACAATACCTCCCAGTTAACATAATGTGTATATATATATATTTTTCTCATGTCAGCTTGTAGACAATCCATTCATTCACTGAAGGCAGATGTTAAACAAAAGACCGTTATGTGTCCAGATACTAATTATTCCACAAGAATATCCGTAATGTGCACCTGCCTTGCTCAGGGCCCCGTACATCTGGTTGGCGATCTTTCTTGCTTTCTCCTTTCTCCCTATATTTTTCTGTGGTGCACTTATTCACCTGCTAGATGATGACGCCCCTCATTGTACCACTGTTAAGAATACATTAATTAATGTCTACAAAACACTTCAATATTAGAGTAGTGTTTATGAAGAAATTTATAGCTCTGTCTTCTGAACCGAGATGACTAGTGAACAAATAGAACAATGAGAACAAATCCTTTTGAACCACTGTCTGTACTTTAAGTCTCCTCTAGAAACTCCATGAGAACAATTTGTGCTTCAGCACATCTTAAATTTTGTAGAATAATGCAGAAGATTTGGGCTAGCCCAGAAAATGTTTAGTATTGTAAGGGCTTCTGTTGATATATGATCCAGTATCATTTGCTAGATGAGATGCACCAAACCAGGTAGCAGAGAATAGGGCAGCCAGAGGGTGTCACCAGTTTCTCAGGTAATTAAAATGCATTTTATTTAGTTTCCAGCAGGACAATATCCTTTTAAATGCAGACCTCATTTAGATAAATGTGGTACAGTAATACACGCTCTGTGGATAATGCAAACATCAGAACAAAATCCATCATTGCGGGGCTGAAAAATCAATCTACAGGAGCTTGTGAATTATGTACTATTGCTGTTAAATCTCCTTTTCTGACAAAGATTTGTACATGGGCTCAGCAAGGCAGGTTTTCATTAAAAATTGAGTTTATACAATTTGCAAAGCCACACATTTGCCAAGGTTAACAAACAATTTAATAAGATTTAGAAGTATAATTTAGACCCACATTATAGCAGAGATTTTTTTAACACAGGAATGACTCCCTGACTGCAAAATACAGAAACGTACAATAACAACCCCCCTCGAGAAAACTGTTTTTCAGGAAAGGGTGGAAACACCTCTATAAACTAAACAAGTTATCTGGGTTATTAATCTCATAATCTCACTGGACTCATGTTGCCAGAAATGTGCTCTTCATGGGTAATGCAGTTTTTCTTCAACCCAAAGAGGGAGACTAATGACTAAGATCACTTGGCCGCGAGATAAGTAGCACCGTCTCATCAGTCTGACTCCTGAACCTTCTATTCTACAAGCTATTTCTCTTCACATATCAGATGCAAACTTCTTTGCTTCACATTTTAGCTCACATTGCAGTAAAGAGACTGGGAATGTTGTGAGCTGTAAGCGCTTTTCCCACAGACGGTCCTCTGTGGATGGCAAAGTGGTAAGAGGGCAGAAAGTCAAAAAAAAAATGCCTCTAGTTCCCACTCTTCTACACCTCTCGGGTTTTGAGTGAGGCTTTTTTGACCTGGTCTTGCATGGTGTTCTCAGAAGGTCTTGCTGAGAGATTTCTCTCTGCTTCCTTGTGAGTAAAATTTGATCAGTTCCAAGTATTTTTTTCTAAAATTGTTAGGATTAAAAAATTACAGGGAGAGAAAATAGCTTGTAATAGGCCGACTATTTAAGCTCAAAAAAAAAAAAAAAAAAAATCAGACAAGAAGCCTTTCCAAGAAGCAGGACAAAATGCCATACAGTCTTTGCAATTCACTTAGACTTTATTGTATGCTTCTGTCAAACTCCTCTACAAACAGGCATAGTAGAGACATTTAATAAAATTTCTTGACATGAACATAACAAGGTAAGGGCTAAAACTAAGTTCTAATGAAGTATGGAAGCAAAGTTAGGCAAAGTTAAGGCTGAAACTGGGTTTTATTTGCTATACTTACAACACAATTATTCTAATTAATAATTATAAATGCAAAAGCTACATTATATATTTGTAGATAGCACGCAACTCAAGAATGTTACTTAAGTCTCACAAAAAAGTGTTTAGTTTCCTGCAAAAGAATGAATTTTCAATACTATTGAGTATCCTACTTTACATATACAACAAGTCCATTAACAAACCTGATTTTGAGAAAATGTTTTTACTATAAAGGATTTACAAGAAATTCACAGCATTGCAAATTATCTCCAAAAGACAGAGGCTCAAGACTTAATGAGTAGTAATACTGGAAGCGAACAAAAGCACTTTAACCACTGGGGTAAAAATAGAAGAACATGGTCAGAAAAGAACCAAAGCAACAAGAAGATGCTTGCAATTCTAAATTTTTAGGGAAGCAGAAAGAAAACCCCACACATCACTTCAAAAACCCACCACTTCATATGCTGCCCCACATATGATACAAAGCCTAATTTGCCTCAGGTGCAAATAAATTTTTCATCTGACAATTAATTCAGGTGAAGAATTCTATATCCAAATTAATGACTTATTCAGAGACATTCAACATATGCTCCTTCTATAGTGATACAGAAGTAGGGTAGTGCATGGATGACATTTCCATTAAAACAAAAAGAAGGACAGTTTCTTTCAAGCTATTTTTTTTTCATTAGTTTAATTAGATACTTATTATTGCATATCTTGACAGTTATGCTTTGTCATTGGCATTTTAAACACAGAAGGGAATAATTTATGGTTCTGAACTAATGAGAAAAATCTAACTATCTATCTGCATTTTGATACAGCAACAGTGAAAACACTATAAAGACTCTATGTTCAATGATATTATAGCTCCATAAATGACACTTGTACTCAGGAACAGGTCTTATATGTGGAACTAGCACTAAAAAGGTATAGTGTTATGAAATATAAAAATGTCCACAGGCAGGCACAACTGTGTTTTCTTTGCTAACCTCAAGGCGAATTAAGTTGTTTAAACTGGTTAAACCCTAAAATTTTTATTTTCTAGAAAATCCCCAGTATTCCAAAACATTTCCTCACAATTCCAATTTGCAAAAACAAACGCTGTTCCACAAAACAGACTGGTTAGAAGTTTGACAAGTTGATTGGTTTGAAGATGGCTGTCAGCCTTCTGCCTGCAGAGAAGAACAATCCCTGGACTCCTACACCAGGTGACTGAAATCTCCATTATGCTTCAGTAAAACAAGATGTTTCAGAAAAGCATTTGTGTTTCACCACATTGGTATTTTCTAAAATAAAATAAAATAAAATAAAATAAAATAAAATAAAATAAAATAAAATAAAATAAAATAAAATAAAATAAAATAAAATAAAAGGAATCAGGCACCCTGCTAAGCACTTGGAGACTGCCAAAGCACTTCTCTAATGGATACTTGTGAAAATCATGTCCAAATGTGCAAGGTAAACTTAAACAGCAAGACCAGAAGGACTAGATTATGGAAAATGTTATGAGATTAATTTCAGGAGAAAGCAAAAAAAAAAAAAAATAGAAGAAAGCAATACTTGTTAAGAAAAGTGGAAAAATAGCAAATAAACAGGGGAAAAAAAAAAGGAATGTCAGAAAGTTGCTGATTAAAACTTGGTAAGTTCATCTTAGTTTTGAGACATTCTAAAAATTTCATATTCTAAAAATGTCTTAAAGACAAAGAATGGGTGATGGGAAGTTTTTTCCTCACAGAACAAATTCCTCTTCCTTCCTATTGAACAGCACAATCAATAACACTACAGCTTGCACATTCTTTCCAGAAAATAATGACCATATCCTTAGTGAGACTGCTTTTCTATAGCATCCTTCATACTCATCTCACAGAGCAATGTGTTGAGAGAAACATAACAGCCTAACACAGTTAAAAGCCATAGCAAGTATTTTCCTTATCCTGAAATAAGAAACCCATAAGAAATACCAACAACAGGTGCCAGAACTCATCTTTTAGACTCATGGTTATAAAGTGACCAGAGCTCCTAAAAACTCAGCATTAATATGTGGCTTAAGTAAACTCTCTACTGATGTTGATTTCTCTGCTAATACGAAATTGAAAATGGGTCTTCTTTTCACAGTAAAATGTAAAAAAGAGAAATCAGAAAAGTCTCAGACTCTTCTGCTCTCATCATACCAGTCCAAGAGCCTACAAACAATGACCACTGAATTTATCAATCTTCTAATTTAATTTCCACCAATAAATAGGTACTTGCTACGTGTCTTGTAACTGGGTTATTAATAATGCAACTGCAACTCCTACATAGTCTTGCGCTGAGCATATGAATGGACACACACACATCTTTTGGGTCTGTCAGTGATTCCTCGTAACTTCGGAGCTCAATGGCCAATTCCAGACATGTTTTATGAAGAGATGGAGATTTAAACATATACTGCTTTTGTAAGGATTAGGGGGGGAAAGAGCAGTCAATTAGAGGAGATATGCATCCAGCAAATAGCGTCTAAAATATCTGAATACAAATACTCAATGCTCAAAACACTTTCTAGATTTTTTGAAATAGGCCTATAAGTTCAACCAATCTGTTAAATTCTATATTAAATCTTAGGAGGTTTATTTTCAAGCCCTAATTCTGCCTTTGCATGCTAGAAACATACTAGAATCATAAATGCGGCGTATTTTATGTACAATGTTATGTAATTTTTACTACATCTGAATGGTGGTCATAATGAAGTCAACAACCTGAATTCGCTGCACTTCACTCTTTTACATCTCCAAGCCAAATCAAGTGAATCATCAACATAAAATTTCTGATTATATAGCATAATATGTATGTTGTAACCACTACTTAACTATTTCTCAATTTGAAAATAATTCGATCTTGTTTAGAGGCATGATTAGTTTTCATTACTTATTTATTAACAGGAGCTTCAAGAAACCTTTAAGTGTTAATCCTGTCCTCTGCTCAGACATGGCTCCTACAGATTTCAGTTTTATGTAAAATTCTTAGCAAAAGTTTGAAAACTGAGGACAGAGAATTGGAAGAAATCATAATAGCAAAAGCAAGATATGATACTTTAGATACTGCTTCAGGTACCGGAAATAAAAGTTATAAATCTGAGTTTCATATTCAAATCTCTGTGTTTCAGCCTTGTGCAATGTTATTTGTCATTTTTCTAAAAAACAAATAAAAACATTAAAAATATGTTTCCAAAACATGATTAATATTAATTAACTGGATGCAAGTGAACCACTTTTCCTTTTCTCATCAGGAACTACTGTAGGATATTATCATTGTTTAATTTATTTGGAGTAATGAAGCATAAAGCTGAAAAACAGATCCAACAAATAACTACATCTCCACCCTCCATATTCACCCCAAACCTCAGACTGAATTGCTCTTCTCATCCTTCTACATCTTAAATTGCTCACACCTTTTAAGCTCAGAAACAGTTATCAGTGCATTTTACTGGGCAAACAGGCTGCTCTGCAGCCCAGAGCTGGCCTCCTTGGTGAAGTCTGGAATACGGCAGTATTTGAGATAGGACACCTTAGGATGAGTGCACTCTGCACCCTAACAGCAGATGGGATTTTGTTTGTTTCCCAAATCCATTATATCCTCCTGTCCCCATTGACTTTTGACTAAAGACAGAGGGGACATAGAAATACAAGGAAGTTGTTCAGCTTTACTTTAGGGGACGTTATGGATGGCAGCAGAGCAAAAGTAGTAGTAGGCTCTGGCTTCTTCAGATCCATAAATTGAACATATCATGCTGGTGATGGGCAAAACAGCTGATTAGAAAATATCTGATTCCCTTCTTTCATGTTTTGCCCAACATAAGAGATGACAAACTTCCAGTACTTCTCACAGCATAGGCTGCTATTTGAAAGATCTGCCTAACAGATTTCAACCCCTCCTGTGAACGTCACAGGGTTTGAAAGGATGACATCAAATGATGAAATTTTCCAGTCTGCTTTTTGACCTAGAATATATACCAAATATATTCAAATAACATTAAGGTTGAGAAGTCAATCCCTGAAGGGTTAGGAGTGATATCTCCTGGAATAGTATTAAGGTGTTCCTGAACTACATCATGAAGGCTTTACTGCCTTCATCAGAGACTTTTTTTCCCTAGAGATCTGGACTATTACAAAATCAGAAGAGATCATTGTAATTATACATCTCAATACCCTATTGCAGTGGCTTCTGGAGGCTTTTTTGTTTGTTTGTTTTGTTTTTGTTTGTTTGTTTTTCATTTTGAACCATTCAGCAACAAATGAGCTGGATTTGGAAATGTTTCTTTATCAAAATCTGTTATCACTGTCTTTGGTAATTTTCTCCCAGGATTAAAAATCTGTGATTTACACCTCGACCAGATTTGTTCAAATACAAGCTTCCAGGCAGAGAATCATGTTAAAACTTTGCTCTCTAGAATCACCATCATCAAAATTCTCCTACCACATAAGGAAACAGTGATGAACTTGCTTTTGGTCTGATATAAACTAGGGAGATTCTAGCTCTCAGACAAAAGTTTTTTTCAGGATACTGGTCCTTCAGGGAGAACTCAGGGCCACATGACAAGTAAGACTGATATCTTTAAGATCTCCTGAGAAATAGCAACATCACTAGTGTGCAAGTCAGTAGGCTGTCTAAAATGAAAATATGGGCCCTGTAGCACAGGGTCTGGTTTCTGCTTGTGGCTGGCCCAGTGCTCCAGGTGACATTAGATAAATAAGTTGCAACAAAGTTTTTCAGTGGCACTTAGGACACTTTTCCAAGCACCCAAAATGAATAGGTACTTTTGACTTAATCTTCCAGTGTCTCAGTTCCTCATGTAGAAGAAGGAATAAAAATCCATTCATTATTATGGGGTTGTAAAAATAAAATAATACTTATTAAGCAGTTAGTCAAATATGCACATAGATGCCTAAATTAGGAGACAACTTTTTGTGGGCAGCAAGGTAAAGTGGGAGACAGGAATGAAATTAAAAGCTTCACTGGCTCTTCACTGGCTACACAGTAAAGCATATATTTTCCTGGGTGTAATATAAATGTACTCTACAAAATGGAGAACATAATCAACAACGTAGTCCCAAAAGTTGCCAGTGACTGATTCTTTTTGAAACAAAAAGAATACAAGAACAACTGTGAAATGATTACAGATGCAGAATAAACCTTGCATTTCTCACTGGGAGTTACGAGGTTTTGTTCATTAAAAGACAAAAATTACTTTTGCTACGCCTACTTCTCCAGAGAGACAGAGAGAGAGAGAAAGAGAGAGAGATGTGGAAAGAATGCGTTTGCAAATGAACTGAATGAAATTGCAATTATTATTGAAATCACAAGAGGCCTCAGACCACTGGCTGTTCGGCTACCAAGCTTAACGGACCTTTCTTTGAGAAGAAGGGCAAACATGGAGGTACTCAGAGTGGTACTTGCTTTGCTTTGTACAGTTCTCTCTGTCCTTGATACCCTGCTCTCTATCTTTTTTTTTTTTTTTTTTTTTTTAATCTCTATTCTCCCTTTGGAATTGTAAGCAAATCAGGGTTGTCAATTTTTAAGATCAACAGTTCTCAGCGATGAGCTAACTTTCTTAAGTAAAACCACAGAAATGACCAAATGAATACTTACCAGATTGGTTTAATTCTGCCTAGACTATTACAGCGTAAAGAAGCAGCCCTTTACTGGAACATGTGTCATATATGAAGGAGTTTGTCACGGGCATACACTCATAAATCAAGCTGAAGAAGAGAACAGGGAATAAAGTCTCACTGTTCATTACTGGAAGTCTGCTGTTAGTGTTGTACACTGAGATAACAATGAATGGACTTTTAAGGCAAAAATGAAACAATAAGGTAT
The DNA here is from genome assembly GCF_059628265.1 of Tinamus guttatus. Taxonomy (NCBI): domain Eukaryota; kingdom Metazoa; phylum Chordata; class Aves; order Tinamiformes; family Tinamidae; genus Tinamus; species Tinamus guttatus. The sequence goes on from NW_028288638.1 coordinate 679,024, forward strand.
TTTTCCAGTATATTTTCAGTATCTGTTTAATGCTCAGATTCCAGTAAGTTGCTAATAGCATTAGAGTAATCCATAACTCAAATGGGCTTCCCAGTAGTATGAAGCAAGACTGAGTAACAACAAAATAAGCTGTTTCTGAAACATGTTCAGCTATACTTAGAACACATTAAAACATTCATAATATATTAAAAAGTATTAGAATCTTGAAAAACATGCATCTGAAATCATCCTGAGCTTATTTGTTTTTTTGTTTTGTATGCTTTCCAGTTATGACTTTTATGAAAAGAAATCAACAAACATGTAATACTACAGGAGAAATTATCAGGCAATGCCCAGAGAAAATAGAGAGAGAAAAAAAAAAAGGAAAATTATTATTACTAGGAACCATCTAACATTCTCACAAATGCCTTGGTTTGGAAGAGAATGGAAGAAGATGAAAGAGAATAAAAATAGCATATACTTACAGTGCTGTGCATGTACTAAGAGCAACAGTTCCAAAGGTTGATGTAGTTCCAAAGATTATTAGGATACAGAAAAGCTCTGGTCATTTTTCCCCTGCTATATGCCATAGGAAAAGTCCATGCTCTAACAATCACTACCTTAAATCAAAATCCTAATCAGTACCATCTTCATGATGGAAAACATCCCAACGAAAGTTTATAAATCTAATGTAAATATGGAAAAGATCAATTAAAAGAATGCTGATCTCTTCTAAAACTCAGAAGAAGGCCAAGTGGGTCTGAAGCCAAAGGCTCATAAGAAAAACCTGCAGGCAAATACATTGCCTGTATCTGGAAGAATATCTGGTGCAGGACACTGCAAAATAATCCTTTTAAACTTATCAAACCAATATCACTAAGAAATCCTCAGAGGTAGAATTATGTTTTTTGGCAATTCTAAAGCATGCCTGTCTGTCCTTCAACTTGTACTTAAAAATGGCTCAGCTTCCTAGGGAAATAAGGATAGTTCTAACTGCTTTTTGCAAAATTACCAAAACAACTATAAGGGTATCTTATAACAGAATGTATTAAAGCAATATGAGAGTTGATACAAGTTTCCTAATGGATTTCTTTCAGTTAACTTCTCACTAAGGTTCATCTAAATTTTGTTCTGCTAAGATGTAAACTATAGAAGGATGTAGCGGGGGGACGACTGCAGAATATTTTCATCTCTGCTTTAACCCAGTGGACAGGGTAGGGTAGTTCAGCCTGTGCACAGAAAGTGCCTGATACCCACATCTGAAATTAAGAGTATAAAGTAATCTACAATTGGAGACATTGGAAATTTAAATGGATTTAAAAAGCAGACAACAGAAGAAAAGATATTGAAGGAGCTATTTTTGTTCAAAGATATATAACTTTATTTCATCTGATTATTACCTAGTCAACTTTATTCTTTCAGGAGTTATTTTTTCCCTTTGACAGAGATAATGTGTCTCTGCAATTTCCCTGTAATGTTGTTTCATTCTTGTTTATGTCAAGCTCACTACTTGGGGGATTCAGAAGTTATGAGCTGATTGAATAACCATCTTTTAGGTCCAATGCCATCAAGTAAGCATTAGCATCTGAAATATGCTACTTTTGCATGTTAGAAACCTTGGTGAATAACAAGAAATGCTGAAATGATTTGAAAAAAAATACAAAAGAAAGAAAGAGAGGAGGGTTTTTTTCTTTTTATCACTTGATTCCATTGTTTGTTTTCTTTACAGACCAAAGGGCTTACGCTGTTGCTGTTGTATCATCAGACAGAATTTCAGATATCTAAAAAACCCTAAGAGGTTCTGGGGCTAATCTGGCTTTGCTCATAGGGGTTGGGTTAACTTTTGAGAGAATAATTTTATTTCCTCTCTTCCAGTTTCCTCTCTTCCACCATCATCACTGGTGATGGTGTTAGCAGGACAACTCTTCAATGTAATATCTGTGCAAAAGCTTCAATTTACAGCTAAGGCCCTTAAAGAAGATGATTTAACAACAAACCAAGTTTCCAGTTATTAACCGTATATAAAAAAAAAAAAACTATGGGAGTGGAGAAATGGAGGGGAAAAAAAGGCAGACTGAATAACAGTCTCTTAATTTATGATGCATCTCTCTCAAAGTTTTATGTCAAATTCATTACTTTATTTTTTTTAATCTTTGTCAACCATTCATTGACTTTTTCTTACGCCAAGGCATCCATCCAGGCATAGCAAAGCTGCCATTTTGCATAAAGCCATAACAGAGCCATTCTCACATCTTTGTTCAACTTCCACAGGCCCCTTGGGAAAACTAATCCCCAGTCTCTACAAAGCGTAGGTGTTTTAATGGTGAGAGAAGTGAGGAGGAGGGAACAGCTATACAATAAATTTTGTTTTTGCAGCAGATGACTCATCATTTCAGGTTCTTTTCACATTTACTAATGAATGCACTATAAAAAATAGACCTAATGAAAAAAAAAAAAAAAAGAAGGCTGTAATGGACTGATGTAAAAATTGATAAATTAATTATTGTTATCATGTCTAATTTTCGTAAGCCCCTCAGCACTGTCACAAAATTGCTCTTAAATAATGGCAAAGTACCAGGAAAGAAAGAACAAAACTGATCCAGAAAACCTAGGTTTTGCCTTGTGACAATAATGCACTGATTTTGCAACCCTCCAAACCCTGAACATGAGAGGATTTACCTAAGCAGTGAAGCAAAGTTCATGAAAAATAAGGAAGATTGCACAGCCAAAGACTTGAGGATTAGAGTTCACATCTGAGGGTGTGAAAACCTGGGTACAGGGTGCCCTCAGGTAGATTATTTCCTCATTCTTGTTATTTTACAACATGAAAGTGTATTTAAGTGATGCAAGTCTGCACATACAAAAGCCTCATATTTGAAGAACATCTGATCTAATTTTTAGCTAGGAAAAAAAAAAGGAATGGAACAACCAGGCTTGGAGTCTAGACATCATGATTTATAACTTTCTAAATCACAGAATCTCTATTTTTCCTTAAACTTTACATTTTCTTTTCCCATTTTAAATGTCACTTTTCCCATTTTAAATATCAATACCATAAACTTTAAAAATGTTTAGGATATCTAATCAATACAGATATAATACATATAACCAATAAAATCCAAGAAGGACTTTATTTTATATTTTGCAAGTACAAAGCTCACTTCGTACCAAAGTCCTGTGATCTAGATGCATGAGAACAGAAAGGAAAACAAAACACTGAAAACAAAAAGTAACATAAGTCACTTTAACAACAACAACAAAAAAAAAAAACTAGCTACTTACTACTTATATTGAGATTTGTAGAATCTTTAGAACATAAATACTTAGTTTAGCTACAGCTATGAAGGAAATATTCTCTCATCCCACTGCAGGTCACTGCAGTTTCTTATGCGCCTGCTTATCGTAATCTACTCCAAGATATATCTGTTCTCTGCTATTATCCCCTCACCTAAATTCCAAGAGACATAACTGTGTCTTATTATTGTTAGCTCCTCCTCAACCCCATGCTGTTTTTTACCAATAGATGGAAGACAATTCATAAAGTGAACTGTAAAATGATTTAATGGCCTAATTGGCATGCAACAGAAACTGCCTACATTTAATTTTAAGCTGTTTTATTCATCTTAGGAGAATGAACATTTAGAGACAATTGATCACCAGTTGTTTGCAAGTCACTTTTTTTTTCCACAGCACATGGGGAATTTTATCTGAATCAGTTATTTATTTATTTCTGGCTTGGAAGCATGCTTTCCTGAAAAAGGAAGCAGTGAAATTTTTAATTTATTGCAGGCTCTTGATTGCATCAATGAGAAGAGCTGAGAGCCTTTATTCTTATTCAGAATAAAGAGCAAAAAAAAAGTTAGATATCAATGGAGCTCACCCATGCCATTAATAGCTTTGTGTGTTACACTTACCTTGCTATACATCATCAACTTGCCACTCTATAGCATCTGCAACAGTGCAGAAGAGACAGAAGCACAGAGTCACAGAATGGTTGAGGTTGGAAGGGACCTCTAGAGCATGTGGCACAGGGTGGCATCCAGGCAGGTTTGGAAGATCTCTAGAGAAGGAGACTTCACTGCCTCTCTGGGCAGCCTGTTCCAGGGCCCTGTCACCCTCACAGTAAAGAAATTCTTCCTCACATGGAGGTGGAACTTCCTGTGTTTCAACTTGTACCCATTACTCCTTGTCCTGCCACTGGCCACCACTGACAAGAGTTTGGTCCCATCTTTACATTCTCTCTTCAGGTATTTATACGTATTGATCAGATCCCCTCTCAATCTTCTCTTCTCCAGGCTAAACAGTCTTTCCTCATACGATAGATGCTGCAGTCCCTCAATCATCTTCGTTGCTCTATACTGGACCCTCTCCAGTAGTTCCACATCCCTCTTGTACTGGAAAGCCCAGAACTGCTCCCAGTACTCCTGGTGCGGCCTCACCAGAGCTGAGCAGAGGGGCAGGATCCCCTCCCTCGACCTGCTGGCAACACTCCTTCTGATGCAGCCAGGATCCTATTGGCCTTCTTGGTCACAAGGGCACATTGCTACCTCATGGTTAACTTGTTGTCAACCAGGACTCCCAAATCCCTCTCTGTGGAACTGCCTTCCAGCAGGTCAACACCTAGTCTGTACTGGTACCTGAGGTTATTCCTCCCCAGGTGCAGGACCCTGCATTTGTCCTTGCTGAACCTCATGAGGTTCCTCTCTGCCCAAGTCCAACCAGATGATGCGTGTTTTTCTACCTGCGCAAAGGCCAACAAACTTCAGAAAAAATAACTGGTAGATATTCAGTGAATCCTCCTGCCATACTCATCTAACAACACAAACAAACAAACAAAAAGCCTGCACACCTTTTTTTTTATATCCCTCCTCATTTACCAAATCAAATGACAGTGACTCATTGACTTTATGGCCAACAGGGAGCATTATGATAATCCAGTCTGGTCTTCAGTACACACAGAGCAGACTCCCAGGCAGTTCAAGTAATGAGCTCTCAGGTTGGGCTATAGTGCAACTTTTGCAAGGTCATGCAGCCTTGATTTTTAAGGCTGAAAATGATGAAGAATCTATCAGAGCCCTGGGGAGGCAGTTCCAGTGGCTAATTGTATTCAGTGTTAAAAATATTCTGCATTTCTACTCAGACTGTCTGGTTTGAGCCTCCACTGGATCTCATTATGTCTTTTGCTCTTTATTAAAGGAGGGTTGATTATCTAGAGTAACTTCTACAAAGTAGTAGTTTGCTTCAGTACCTGGCAAACTAGGCAAAGTATTAGTTCCAGTACCTGGCAAAGTAGACTTAGTTAACAATGGTTATACTTCTATAACACCAGATGAGATAGTTAATCAGATAATTAAGCAAAAGGGATAATTTGTGATACCAAGCAATCATACACTGGATTTTTGCGATACAGAACTGTATCTTCAGCCAGCACTGAAGCAGCTTGCTGAATACCAAAGCAATGCTGCCTGGCAAAAGCTGTACAGCTGTGCTTTTAAGGACCCTTACTTTTATTTTGCTATCTTTTTCCTCTATCACTGCTGCATATGGAAATTAGGCCACAGCAATAGCATGGATTTCCACTTATCTTCTCTTGAATGCCTCTTCTTACTGCATCACCAGCTAAGCATCAAGGTTCAAACCCTTCTTACACAAGATCACGGAAATGTTTCCAATTACCATTCACATTATGTATTACCATCTAGCTGGGATTGCTATATTGTACCATAACAGAAAACTTTCAGGCAGTTGCCACTATGCTTCATATAAATTCAGCTGTGACTTAACTCACAATGACACAGGCAGTGAGATAACAGAATAACTAATATTTCCATTTAAAAATTGTCTTGCCTCTTTTGGTAAAATACTATCAGTTCAAATAATCTGCGTGCAATCCAAAGGGCTCAGAATAACTCTGGTACAAATGTTAAATAGCTGTCATATTAATAGATGAGAAGACATGGTAAATATCCAGCTTTTTGGAAGAATGTCACACAAGTTCAATGCATCCTTAGATAAGGATGCTTTCTTTTAAAGAACCCATTTCATGCTTATATATATGCAACACTATTGGTTAACCTTGTTAGTCTAAGCTTGCCTGGGAAGAATAATACATTTTAGAGAGAGTGGAGAGAAAAGCAAGTTGGAAAGAAAGCAGCATCCTTGTTTTCAGCAGCTTTTCATAAATTCTCCTGGGAAGCCAACTGAGTTTCATTGAAGGAAATGAATCAGTGGTCCTTCACAAAGAGAAAATCAATTAGAAAGTCATTACCTGAAAATTAGCACTCAAAAAACAAAATTCCATTTTAAAGCCAATTAGACTATATGTCAGCACTAAGTTGAATTGCACTTGCATTGATGTATGCAAAATGACAAACATCCTCCTTGTGTAAGAAACGTAGAGAGTGAAAAATTAAAGAACATGCTTGTAGACATTATTAAATTTGTTTTTGCAAGCTATCCAGAGCAGTAGATTACTATACTGGTCTTTATAACCGCTTTACATTGTATTTCTTAAGTGTTATTACTGGAATTACAGCACTTCAAGAAACCTCTGTTTTGTTCATCGCTGTACCAATGCATAGGAAGACAACTGCTACTGTGCAAAGTGGAGAGGGTACTGAAGATGGATCAAGTACCCCACTAGCTGGAGATAGTCCCCTAATTTCAAGAACTGAAATTGCACCCTAGATGCCCCGTGCACTTCTGGATGGCCATGATTAATCATGCCCAACTGTTATCCACTTATCTTCTAGCACCATAAGCACAGTTCAGAGACTTAGAGGTACTGATAATACTTATCTATACATTAGAAACCAGGTATTGTGAGCCATAGGAAGATAGAGAGTAAAAGGGTCATATACAAATTCACAGAAAATTTTTCAGGAATACTAATTGGCATTTTTGCCTTTGGATTCAGTGATGAGGGGAGAGCTTAGAAATAAGAAGCAAAAATTCCTCCAAACATTTACCACAGAACTTTTCCTCTGGATCCATAAATCAATCACCATATTTAGTTTCATTGAGTCAAATAACATAGCTCAAAGCACTTTGAAGTCCCACCCTTAATTCCAAAATGCAGCTCAAGACTATCATTTTAAAATGTTGATCCAGATCTATGAGGTGTTACGAAAAAGAGAAAAATAGAAAAATACAGGAAAGAATGCAATGGAAAAATACATGTCATAAATGAATGAAAATAATACACAATTAAAGCTTTCAATAAATTTACGACTCTTACCAGATTACTGGTAAGAAACCAAGCAGAACTGATAGAAACCAAGAAAATCAGAATCATTGCACACAATTTTCTTATTATCCATAATTTAATTCACATCTAACAAAACCTATTTTTAATCTAAAAATGCTAACACAGTATATTTTTATACCATCTTTTCGCAAGTGATAAAAGACAGTGATTAAATAAAAGCAGACCTTTTGAAGTTAGGTATTAATGTAAGACAGCTACACAAATGACAGGTATTAAAGAACATATGTGAAAAGTTTTTGAATATGCATTTATATTGGATACCTCTAGCTCTAGTACTTTGGGTAGAGATCCAAATAGCTGCGGCATATCTCAGCAGAATACCTAAGCATTTAGGAAGAGTTAACCAACTCTTCTCATTTATGAGTGGTGCTCCTCCGACGAGGGATTCTAGGCTTTTCCCAAGCACACAGAACAAGTAGCCGATCTTTACTCCATCAGGTCAATCAGCAATTCAGCCCTGCTCTCCATGCTTGATGGCTATAAACAAGAAAACTGAGGGCTGACTTCTTGCATATTTGTTGTGCTGAGGAGAAAAGAACTGCGGCAGTAAAGGATAAGCATATATAAGCAGCTGTGCAACACTGTATTCCTGAAAGAAGAATTAAAGTCTTAGGGCTACACTGGAAAATTGCTATGTGAAGTTCTAAGCATGCAGTTCCCTTTGACAGCTACATCTTGACATAATGCTTGAAAATATTGCCGTGTGCGACCTGACCTCTCCTAGGCCCAAGAGAGACACTGCATTTCTAGTCAGAGAAAATTTCATGAATTCAAACATCTACAACATATATCCTGATCGCATTCCCAGCAAAAATCTGAATTTAAAGTAAACGACTGCAGGTATATTTTATCATTAGTTATATGCATTGATATATTTTAAAATACAGTCTTAAATGAGCAATGTTGTGCAGGAGAAGTTGAACACTACACATCACTACACATCACCAAAATTTGAGATAGGCAAAATAGTGGTCCAGAATATTATTGAATCACTGAGCCTAAAATCACTCAACACTAAATGTGGTTTGAAGTAAATGAATAGAATAATATGCAACTAACTAAGGCTGACCTAAGCTGATTTATATCTTTCTCAATTTTTTTTCCTTTTTTTAATCAAAGATAGGATATATGAATATATATAAAATAAACAGATTCACTGTATCCTTTAGTAGTCATTTAAGGGACATTATTAATTTAGATGAAGAAGATGGGAAGTAGAATAAAATTTGCATGAACGATATGAAATACCAAAGGCTGTCAAGTTACTATGGTGCATGGATTCATTTTATCATACTCATCTGTGAAAAATTAAAAAGTAGAAACTATCATAAACTCTAGCATATTGAACACAAAATCTCAACAAGGCAAGCCAAAATGTCGTTTGAAGTTTTCAGCTGTGAAAAGGGAAGCAAAATGAATAATAAATCTTTCTTCAAACACATCAAAAGCAAACAGCCCAGCAGACACTTTGTAAGCCCAGCAGAAAACCAGGATACAAGGGAATACAAAAGGAAAGCCCCGGCAGAGAAGCTAAATGAGTTCTTTGTATCACTGCTTTCTGGGGAAAGGACTGGGGTACTCTCCCTGTTGTCTCTCTCCTTGCTGAGAGACTAAGTCCAACCAGCTCTGTTTGAAGGGGAAGCAACTGCAAAGCAGGTGATGGAACCAATGGGCAGAATGAAAAGAAAGAAATCACCCAACGCCAGGCAGCCTTACCCGTAGGTCCTAAAGCAACTCAGGGATGAGACAGCTGAATTACCAGCAATGGTGAGTACCTCCTCATGCAACACTGCTTTGGTGGCTAAGCACTGCATCATGGCAAACATGCTGATTTTTTGAAATTCTCTTCAGGAGAGTTAGGGAATCACTGAGCACTAAGGTGGCTGCCTCGAACAGGCAAAGCAGAGCTCGAGTTACCACGGGCACCTGATGAATTATGACCCGTGTGAGAAGATCTGTTTGGTTTTTGCAAAACGTCCTTCATTGCAAACTCACTGATGTCCACTAAAAGAGCAAGTATGCAGATGAATAAAGGTGATCTGGTTATGATCATCAACTAAAATTTCCCAAAGGCTTTTGATAACATCCTCTGCCAGGGGTTTATAAAGTGACAGAGTGCTAGTGGCATAAGACGGAAGGTTGTTTTGTCTTAAATGGCAGAAGAATTGGTCAAAAAAGTAGTAAAAAAACATTGATTTCTAATAGTGGAAGTCATCACTGGAGTTCTGCCAGGCTCGGTGCTGAGACCTGCTAGTGTTTAGCATACTCATGAACTACGCAGAAAGAGGGTAAGCAGAGTGATAAGAAAGTTTGAGGATAACACTAAATTATGCAGAGTGGGATACTGAAGAATTGCATCAGCGTACATCTTTTGAGTCTGGATGAGGGAAATTAAATGTAGATAAATGTAAAGTGACACACGGGGAAAAGACTATCCTAATTTCACATAAAAATCATAAGCACTGAGCCAACCATTACTATTCAGAAGAGAGACCTTCAGGTTATAAGGTATTTCCATGAAACAGTCAGCTAAGTTCTCAGCAGCCATTAGAAAGTAAGTTAAATGTTAGGAGTGTGGACTGAAACAGGAAATAAAGTTATGATGCTCTAAATCCAAAATTCACCTATATAACTTAACATCCTGAACATAACGTGAAGTTCAGTTTCCCTCAGCACCAGAAGAATATACTGGAGGCATGGAATGAGGCTTCTGAATGAGGAAAAACCTCTGAGACTACCTGAAAAAGAAAATTCCTTTGGAGAACCACACTATCATGAGTGACATCGAAAGTGTGTAGAGGGATTAATTTTTCACACACTCATCCCGGGAAAAGAAATACTAAATACCAAAGCTAGGTTCATTAAAAAGGTGGTTAAATTCAGCAAAGGGGCAGCAGACCTGTAAAATTTATTTAGAAAAGAGAAGAAAAAAAAAAAAAGAAAAAAAAGCTGTGGACATGGGAAGCTTGCATAGGACTAAAGTGGCAAGTGGACAAGTACACAAGAACGAACCCATCCAGTGTTACTAAATGTACAAAACCACCCATAACTCAAGAAATCTTGAGCTCAAAATAATTAGAAGGCAGAAGATATTACATGGATACATCACGCATCATCCTTCTAGAATAACAAAATATTAATGACAGTGTATAAGTTCTAGAAAACATCCTCCTGCATAGTATATGCATTTCCTCTTAATAGACATGAAACGTTTAATTGGTATTTAGAAAAACTACTCAATGAAGCAGGGAAACCAAATCTGCAGGGAAAGAGAGTTTGATGCAGAAACGAAAGGAGTGTGTAAGTGCTTGGTACATGTAAAAAAAGAGTTTCTGACCATCAGCAGGGGTGAAGTTCTGACACACACAATTTCTTAGCACTGCTAAGTTAAAAAAAGTTACTCAGAGAGAAAAGAAAGAGAAACTTACTAAAAGTTACTCAGAGAGAGAGCCTAAGTTTGTAGATAAGGAATTATACAATGTAATTGTTATTTATATCCCAGAACTGGATATGATTACCTAAAGTAGTCTCTGGCAGTCCCATTTCTTCTGTTCACATGGTTCGTATGGATTTTTTTTTTAATTCAAGCTTAAAAATAATTTAAAAGATATTCTATAATGTCACTTTAGAGAGATTCAATAAAGTTTATGATGGGATTGTGTCAGAATGCTTCAACAAACTAGGAAATGTATTTCTGACAGACTGCTAGCTGCTCCTTCGATCACAGTTATGGAAAATTAAACAGGACAGTTGTCAAATACCAGGTTGCTTGATGTTTAATTCATGTGCAAACACCTACTCCAGCAGTTTTCAACTTTTGCTACAGTACAAATTCTTTCTCAGAAGTTGTCTCAATGTGCAAAGTGAGACCATCCTAGACAACCTAGAAAACAAAAAATATATATTTTTCTCGTGATCAATGCGAAATAATTTAAATGAAAATTTACAATTCTACTTCTCTGAATCCAAAGGAAACACACACTCTTCCAAGCAGCTAACACCACCACAGTTCTCTTGAGTGAGGGACACAGCTATGGTCCAGAATCCGGTCCCAGCACATTGAAACAAAATAGGTTTCCCACTCTCCTTCCCACGAGCTCCTGTACCATCCACTTAAGATTTCTCTCTAGTGAGTAAGCATGGAGGTGCATCTGCTGATGAAAAGGGAAAGGTCACAGTGCCCAGGTAACTCCATAAGATATTACTCTTAGGCATTAACAACCTGATTCCTATTGGGAATCTGCACTCTTCTAGTGATCAATATACATATTTCAAAATACCCATGCAAATGTGAACTTAAGAACATTTCTGAGCCCTTGCCTTTCTGAGATTTGCCTAAGGACAGGCTTCTGTTCACACAAAGTCTGTGTGTCCACTTGGGCTGCTCCTGCCCTGCAGAAACAAGGGAAATGGAGAGAGGCAGCCCCTGAAGACAAGAGAGCTGTTTCGGAGTGCAGTTAGCAACCAGGTCGGGGTCCCTGGGGTGATACCCACAAATTTCCAAGCAGAAAAATAAGTCACCAAAAGCATCCAGGAAAACCGTCAAGCAATCACAACCATCAAGCAATAAGAGAACTGCAGTGAATACCAGGAGGGCAGAAGTGAATGTGCAAATCCACCTTAGAAGAAAAACCACACTAACATAGATGAAAATAAACTTTTTGAATAAAAGGAAATAGCAGTAGGAAAGATATGCATATTGCTTAGCTGGAACCCTATCCTGAATTTGAGATTAGGAAGTCTTTCATCCACACAGATTATTTAGATATATATATATTTTTAATATGTCTTAGACTATAAGACAGGAATGTCAAAGCAAAATGTTACATTCCTAGAGTTTTAATTTTTGTATTATTTTTCAATTCAGAATTTTGCTTCCCGTCATGGATCTGCTTTTTTTAAAAGTGAAAATGATCATTAAATTAATTAATAAATTAATTTGTGCTCTACACAGTTGACTTTTCCTTGACACCGAGTTTTTTTTTTTCCCTATACAAATCTAGACTAGCATGTGGCACTTGTTTTTCTTCAATTCTCCAGTGTAATTCCACTTCCCAGGTGTTTTTCCAGTTCCAGACTACACTGTGCATTACAAGCTACTTCAATATGTTAATGGACAATAGTCAGTACTTTTACAAGGGGAAAGAATACCCTTCTCAGTCATGTAAGCTTTTGCAAGGAGAGTGTTAACACTTGAATAAATTTCCAAACCGCTCCGGGCACTATGATATGAAGTAATTTTAACATGTTTCAGTACATTAGGCTTAAGGAATAATACTTACTTCCTGCCTCCAACATGACTTAGTACAAGTCACTGTACTAAAATAAACCACTGGGTTTAAGGAAGATTTGATATTTCTGTAATAGTAAGTCATATTTCATACTTACATCAATATCCTTCTGTACTGTATGCAGTCACATTGGTTGCTTATCCATATTCATGTAACAAATACCAGAAAAGTCTGGTATTCAGCAGAAAATGCATTGAAATAATGGCGAACTTCTAAAGGCTTTGTCATTTTGAAGAAAAGACTACCTATTTGGTTGCCCAAGTAGAGAATGGTAAACTTTTACTTGTTTAAATTTCTTAAATTCTATTCTATTTCTTTAAATTTCTATTAGCATAAACTTTACAAGTGCACTTATATTTCTCCATTTCTACTAAACCACATCAAAGCTAGAAGCAAGCAGTATCTATAACCTAATGCTATTAAGCAGTCTACTCACGACAAGTCAGTTTGGCAGCATGTTCCATGCGTTTCCATCCTAGTGCTCCTGATATAATGCAACACATATTCTCAACTTAAATTTGTATAACTAGTGTCTTGGAGAGGCCCTATTTGTATCACGAATAACTTGTTCATGCTACAGTTTCTGTTATGTGCTCCTCTTACTTCATATGTACAAGATATAAATGAGTGGACACAGAGAGCAAATGAGTGGTAACCTCCAAGTCATATCAGTCCATTTCTATCTTAATATGAGGGAAAATTCAGACAAAGACAAAAAGCATCCTGACATGGACTGTAAAATTTGCCTGAGCATTGATTGGCAAGAGCTAATTCAAAGAACATAACACTTCTTCAAGTCAGTTAGTCTGGACTTTGATCTTCTCAGTCGAGACTTCCAGAATAGTTATCACTGCAGAGGATGGATTTGTGAAGAGAAACCTGGGCTGTGAAAAACTGTTCTATCAAACAAAATTTAGCCTGTTATCAGTGAAAACTGGAACTAGGCAAACAGCTTTATGTATGGCAATTATATCCCATTATTATTCTATTTAATAGACCTTTCCGACTGCAGCAATTTTGAGAAAGATGGATTTATGCTTTCCTCTGTTCCCCTTCTTTTATATATCAAACATATTTTCTGAAAGGCATCAATCTACTGAACTACAAACATATGCTCAATAATTCCTCTTCAATCATGATATCTTCTTTACTGGTATACTAATAACTTCAACTGATAAAAAAAAAGGACAAAGTATTCTTCTATGAAAATTTTTAAAACTTATTCTTGCATATACCATATTTCAGATCTTAGACTGACTTTACTGGATATTAAAATTTCAATTTCCATTTTCATTAATTGTTTACTACAATTACCAAACAAACAACAACAACAACAACAAAAGGACAATATTAATGCTTTGCATTGAGGATTTATAACATCAAAATGGTTCTAATTGATTCTCATTAGGTTATCATCTTTGTATCTTTCCTGGATTTGAGACATAGTTTTTGGTAGCAGGCCCCATGTCCTCAAAAAATCACACCTGAAAGTACTGTTCTCAACTTAGAGAAAATTAATTTTAAAGACAAAAAAAAAAAAAAAAAAAAGAAAAAACAACTAATCAATTTCTTCAGAGCACTCTGTGTGCCATAACAAATTATGGCATTTTATTTTAAGTGTTCAAGGCATGACAAGCAAAAGATATTAAAAGGTCACAGGCTGTCTAATTTTGCAAACTACTGCTCAGTCCATTTCAAACTGACTGACCTTTTCCAAGCTCATGTCTGCTAGTTTGTTTTCTACTCTTTCCCATTTTCCCAGTTGTGTTTTATAGATTGAGGCTGTATCTCCTATACTAACTTATTAATGAAAAGTGTACAGTTTACCCAGAAGTATTTGGTTTCACTCCAATCCAAACAGTTCTTGGGCAGAGAGGAGAAAAAAAAAAAAAGAAAAAAAGAAGGAAAGCAATCTAAGCATTTCGGGCAGCCACTGAAAGATGAGCCATATTCTCTGCCCCCAGGTACAAGCTTAACATGGGCACTAAAAGGCATGCACACGAAGCCTATTTTATATGTGCATGCACTATGCACTGGTTCAGCTTGCAGGACTCAAAACTCTGCACTGATACCCCTCCTCTTAGGAAAGCGACAAGTGGATTTTAGATGCTGATCGTGCAAGCTGCACTTGTGACCAATGCCTTAAAATTCACTGTATTTTGGAGGGGAAGCAGCTGCTTAGATATGTGGTACAAGGAACAAGGCCCACATAGTTCTGACTGGTGAAGAACAGCATCCAACAGTTGCTTCCCTACCAGCAAGGTATCACCAAACATCCCACTGTTTCATTAGACAGTCCCAAATTGAAAAATACTTAGCCTAATGAACCACAACACCCGTTTTCCTTGTTCTGATTTTTCACAGGCACAAAGCAAGCCAGAGGCTGCCTCTCTTACAAATGTCCAGTCCCCAGGTGGCAGATCTAGAGCAGTTCCCCATGTGGGGACTGGCTCGCCTGCAGCAGGCGTGCTCTGTCCTCGCTCGCCACGGGAGCTGATGCGGCACTGGGCTCCCTGCGGGGCAGCCCAGCACAGTGGCAAAGAATCCACAGCTGTTAATAAACATTTCTTCAATAACCAAGCACGAGGATTGAGATTTAGAGATGCTGCCTTAACTTCCAGAAATGATCAATTACCATGCTTGATGAGATTCCTCCCAATAGAAATGTTTGTGGTCTGTCATCAAACTCATTAAGAGCTACCTCTTACTAACTGCAAACATGAAAGTATAGTACAAGATATAGTCCTAAATGATTCCTCAAGCAATTCAGGTCTTTTCCTGCCATGCTCAGGTTTTTCTCAAATTTGGGTTTTATAGTGAGAAAAAAAGAGAATTCTTGGAGAGTCGCAGCAGTGAGCAGCCCATTTCAAGATCCGGCCATCACATTCATTCTCCATTAGCCGAACACTTCTCTCTAAAGAATGCTAAAGGAAGGTCCATTACCTTCTGCTATATTAACAATTCCAGTTCTGCTACTTTCCCCTCATTTGCCAACTTTTCTTCAGTCAGCGCTTTGACTTGGCATCTGTAGTATTTCATGAGTTCATATTTCAGGACTCATAGTTTCCACTGAACGTGGTAACTTTTAGACAGAGAAGCACTTTTTTGTTTTTTTTTTTGACAAGACATCTAAAATCATGGACTTGGCTGCATTGGATATATCTCCCCTTCTGACTCTTTGGCAATTTATACTTGATGTGCATTAATGGTTTCTAGTAGCACTGCAGTGTCCAATGAGATTGTCTGTGGTTTAGAGCTTTGCAAGCTGATACCCAGAGCAACAACCTATTTGTTGCATTGATTTAGTCAAGAGCTGGATTTGAGTCCTGGAATTAGCCTACTCTACATCGCAGAAAATTTATTCCACCCATCTAGGGAAGGGAAGCTCACATATTCGTCCAGCAAAACACAGCGAATGCTGCACGGTACATCAGCCATGTAATGGCTAATGTTAATAATGTACAAGCATACTCAGGTTTCAAAACATCACAGGTTTTTGAATATTAATTCTCAGCTTTTTCCATAGTTTAAATATTTATATTTTTACTTTGCAGGAAAAAATAAAGCCCACATTTCTAAGTCATTTGGATGTGGTTCAAAATTTATTTCCAAAAAAGAAAACCTGCAGAGAAAATGGTGCAGTTATAGAACTAGATGGGTTGATTCTCTTGACATTCAAATAGTTTAATACTTTACAGAAAGACAGCTAAAATAGAGTTCTTCTTTTTCTTTTTTTTTAAAAAGAGGATATGCATATTTGTACTCCAGTAGTTTTAACTGTTTTTCTGCCAGTGCAGTTAGTTCATGAAATGCCTGTGGATTAGCCTCATTCAAAGAGACTACCTGCCTTTAAAGGAAAGACTTTGCCTGGAGCTGTAGTATGAATCTCAATAACTTTGCCTATAATTTCTTATTAGCTGTGATTCTGCTTGTGCTACTATATGGTATCTGTCCCAATACCATGCCACAAAGGGATTCTCTAGGGTTTGGCAGTGAATAGAACAAAAATGATAGTTAATTTTGTATGACTCCCAGACTAAGAATAACCTAGTCATTGCAAATTCAAACAGGAAAGTTGCATATTTTTCCCCAATCTATAGCATTCAATGAAAAACTATTTTTTAAAGGTACATTTGCTTTGTTTCAAAGAAATGGGTTTTGTTTGTTTCTGGGGAACTGTCCTTGTCATTTTCATTCTTTTCCTTTTTTCCCATAAATAAAAGTACATTATGAAACTATTGAAATATTGAGTGTAGTATAATAGTTCATCATCTACGTGAGGCATGAGCTGGAAGCTAAATTAATCATTCTAACAATTATGATAACAATAACAACATGGCACTAACAATAATAAATACAATAGTAACTTTCCAAGCCATAAGGAATAATATATTAAAAAAAAAAATCAAAGCCTGTTCCACCCTGATTACTTGATATCACCTATAATAAGACATTTTAGCATTAGAAAGCAGCACAACCATATTTTAATGAATTTGATGGGCTACATAAAGTGACATTAGCATTTTTAAAAAGAAGATTGTAACAATATGATAGTACACTGTGATCTTATGAGAAAACTTATCTGGACACTAAGAGCAGCTAAAATTAACTTCATAACGTAGCTGTAAAAAGCATAACCATTTTTGTGCTATTTCTTTCTTGTTGTATTCTCTATTTGAATTTTTTAGCTTCATGTAACAGCAATTTTGACCACCTGAACTATCTTTGTAGCATGCAGGATACAGATGCTCATATTTTTAAGCATTCTGACATTGCAATGTATTTGTAGCTCTTCTGATTTGATGTCACTTGAGATCTTTGTAAGCAGGTGGCTATGCCAAACAGAGTAAATATGTGGCTCATGTCTGTAAGAAACCACTAAGAGCTAATTGCTACCTTTGTTAAAATGTGTGGTTATCCTTTGAATGATGATAGAAGTTGCATACAGCTCTAAATCAAGGAAAAGAGAGCACCAATAAACGCATTCAACTCTGATTTGTGTTACCTTGCACAGCCTTCTGTGTATAGATAAGGCACAGGCACGTGCTAAGCTTTTATAACCATGAAGCACATTATTTGTAAGTGATTAAGTCTTAAGCTAGTTAATTGAGACAACTGACATGGATGAGCTTGGTAGTATCACAAGATAGTCCTCCTCCCATGATACTTAAGACAGAAGACTGATTATAAAATACAGTTTCAGAGTTTTAAAAGTATAATCTTTAGCTCACTTTTCTAAAAAGATCGTTTAGTTAAGACGCAAGATTTTCCCGGGGTGAACTATTTCTTTACATTTGTACGTTCCTGGGTGAACCTGTATTTCAAGCTTCCTAAAATACCGGGACTAAGTATGAGCAATTATGTATTCAGACCGCTGGAACACCTTTAACTGTGCTCTGTATACAAATGCACCCTGGAAAAAGGCCATTGTTTAGTATCAAACAGTTGCTTCCCATCTGGACCCAATTAGGAGGTGGGACAGTATCCGATGCCAATTATAAAGATAAACAACAAGAAGAAGCTACAGCAGAGAGGTCCCTGCAGAGAAGGTTAATGGAGCAGCTCAGGAGATTGCTGGGATGGATACAGTCTTGATGTGGTCGTGGACTCTGTGGGCACTGTGGCTGCCCGACTCCTCCGCAGAAAGGATTAACTTGGATTGCAGACTTCTACCAATAGCAAAACCCATCACAAATGAACCCAGCGTCTTGTTACAAGTATGGCACATCTTTTATGTTATGCCTGAGGTTAACACTTGGCTGAAGACCTGTGGTTATGCCCTAGGTTTAACTCTCAACCTGCTTCATGTTTAAAAAATTCACGTCCGAAACTCAGACCCTAGTTCTCTTGACCCCATAATTCAAACGTCATTTCCTTAGGAGGGTTGACATGTTTCATCCTAGCAGTCAAGGTGTATACTTGATTCTTTCTAAATTCAGAATACATCAACCTATAGATAGTTATTTTCTGTATTTTTACTTTTGGCTTGTTAGAAGCTTTTGCTATGAAAATTTCCTGCTTTCACTTATGAAGCAATGCTTTATATTCACCTTTGGACAGCACCTAGCTGCTCACCCTCTCAGGACTCATCTACCACTTTAGAAGTTTTCGAAGTGAAAACTGAGGCACTGAGCAACCCCAAAGTTTTTGCAAAGTTTGAAACAATGAGTTTCCCCTGACCCATATAGAAAACAACAGGAATTAAGACTTTGCTGATTAATAAAACTAGTTAAAATTGCCTGCCAGGCCTCCTTTCTAGCTCTGGCAGCTGTGATTTTTGCATAGCTGGTGACACATACTTTTTCTTTTGACCTATCCTAAGAGTTTCTGCTGTCATTCTGCTGCCTGATTCTTCTTCTTGGCTGCCCTTTGATTTTATGTGGCACAACTGTTTATGTTACCAAACAGTGAACTCTCAGTATGATGTTCCCTATATACTTTGACAGTAACTAGTATTTCTTGCTAGTTCTTAATCTGTGTAAATTTAGTTTGAATAAGCACACTTAGGTACATATACATATTCACACACTCAAGCATACATATGTACATAGGAATCATGCATGTATTTGCCAAAAGTATCTCAGAACATCATGGAGGTTTTCGTATCTGCGTTGTAACAATCACCTATAGTTTTTAAGTCCTATAAATATAACAAATGGGTTTGCCTTCAATTCAACTATATCATCTTATCAGTGCTGATTTTGCCTGTTTTAGAAATGGGTGAACAGGCAAAAAAGCCACACATATTAATTTTAGACCACAGAGCAGCTCCATCTTTCATGCTAGATATATTTGCTATAACTCAGAAGTAAAGCGTGCATACGTGTCTCAAATAAATACTATCAAAATAAATAATTCATAAAGCATTCCTCAGTCTTAAAGTCAATAAGGTTTAGTTTCAATAAGCAAGTGATTGCTATAGTGATTTAGATCTTTCCATAAACTGGAAAAGCTAATGATGAAAGAAAAAAAAAAAAGAAAGAAAAATATATTTTCTCCTAGGCTTTCATAGATACCAATATTTTTTTTCACATCTTGAACCCTGATCTTTCCTGGTCCCTTCTAAGCACTGATAAATATTGTTTAATTCACCTTTGGTTGGGAATGAATACAATTGAGCTTTATCCTCTTACAGTGAAAAAATAATATTCGCCCTGTCCTTCATAAATGCAAAACAGAAATATATATTTGATTTCATATTAGCATTGGTGAAAAATTAACCTTCTTCCCCTAAAATAGGATAACACCTAGCATTTATTTCTCTTTTTTCTTCTTCTGTCCTTAGCAACACTTTTAAGGATCATCCGATGGTCTTTGTTCCTGCCCGCCAAGGCATCCCACCTTCTGTTTCAGTCTCCTTTAACAAAGCTCTACACTGGATAAGCTGTATTTTATGTTAAGTTCCATCTGCTTGTCTTTAATTCCACTTGCATTATGTATCCATTTTCATTTCTCATTGTCATCTCTGTTTTACCACTGAGCCAACATGAGTTGTAAGCTTCAGTTACGTTCTTTCTTAATTATGCAATTTTAGACATAAAGCTTTTAAAGTGGTCTCATTTCTCACGCAAAACTCACTTCCAAATTTATCTAGTCCTCTTTTTTTTTTATCATAATCTTATGGAATGATAAAATAATTTGATTTTTTCAAAGAGACTTGGGAGGATCATTTACACTCTTCAGCTCAAGGGAGGTTCAATTAGACCAAGTTGCTCAGGCTAATGTCCAATCAGCACCTCCCATGACAGACTCCACAACTTCTCTGGGCAACCTCCTACAGTGTTTGACCATCCTCATGGTGGCAAAGCTTTTTCTTGTACCTAATGAGAATTTCTTCCTATTTTCCTGCCATGGTACACCTTAAAAAATCTGCCTCTAATCCTCTGTGCACCTCTTCATGAGGTAGTTGCAGACAGCAATAATGTTTTCCTGGAATCTTGCCTTCTTAAGGATGGAGCAAAGCCACTTGTCTGAGACCTTCCTCATGCATCTTGGTGGCTCTACACTGTCTTTCTAGTACTGGAGAGCTCAGAGCTGGACACAGCACATCAGATGCTGGGCTAACCTGAGCTTCCCTGGGCTAACACCCTTCTAACTCATGCACACCTTGTCAGCACCTTTTCTGTAAAGTTATTCCATATCCAATCAACCCCCAACTTCTGCACTGTTGCATGGAGTTAATCCATCCCAGGCACAGGACTCAGCATTTGCATTCGCTGAATTTCATGAGGTTGCTTAACCCTGTGTCATTCACAGGAATATTATTTTTGCACAGTTTTCCTAAGGTTGTGTGGGTTTTTTGTTTTAGTTTTTGTTTTTCTCCCCCCCAAATGCTGCACAGCATTGAAGTTTATGATTGGGCTGCATAGCTACTATGCAGATTGTTTGTAACTTGTGTTCTCTGCAGCAAAAATCTACTCATCGAGGCAACACTGAGGTGAATGTTGGAGCAAAGAAAAATATTCTAAGAACATTTAGCTGGAAACTTTTCCTTGACATAGCACCATGCCTCTGGCATGCCATTATCATTACTCACACTATAGCAATACGTTCATGCTAAAGCAATAATTTCTTACCAGTGAACTTTTTATAAGAGGTGTTCATGCAATATGTGATCATTCACACACCATGTCATTTACACTATAAGTCTAAATGTGCAAATCACTAAAACTGCCTGGAAAATGAGGAGATATCATTGTGTTGGTTATTTGTCATTTTACCGCGAACATCATCACACTTCTATTGTAAAATTAATTCTTGGGTTCATTTTCTAAATGCATTTTAACTATCTGTCCTGCAGTGGATGCTTTACTTTCACATAGTAATTTTTTTTTCAAAATTATATGGTTTGTTCAGCTGGGATTCATTAGAATATATGGGGGTTTGGGCTGGTTTTTTTTTTTTTTTTTTGGTGATTATTTGACATAATCGAAATTCAAGTTTCTCTTGGAGATATGTTCTAGAGCTCACGCTCCCTGAACCTCCTTGCTCAATTTTTTTATTCATATGGAGGAAAAAAATGGGGGAGGAGGGCAAAGTAAAAACTGAGCACTGCCTCATCATGAAGGATGCCGAATAACCCTTCTGAGCATCCGTGAATCCTTGTGATGGCAGGTGCAACATTATTCCGGACTAGCTCAACCACCTCTATCCACTTACAGGTTTCAGCAACTCAGGCATAATAAACACAGCTGAAAAGCAGCTTGCAGAGAGTCTCCTGCCTGCCTTTAACTAGTCTGAATCAGGTAGTGAGAAACCTTGTAGCGCTTCTGTCTTCTGTAAACCACGAAAGTTTTCAAACTTGCATGTCAGAAGCAGCCTCTAAATAAGATGTCAGGAATTAAAATTGCATGACCTGATGGTGAAGGATGCAGAACAATTGCTGCTACTGTCTCACGGCTTTAGCTGGGACTGGGGTAAGAATGCACCTCTAAAATCTGGGTCATGCATTATTAATGTCACCTCTTCAGGTGAGTATTATTTATAGCTGCTGCAGGGATTATTTTTCAGTCACCAGTGAGAAGGAATATACTCTTGTTGAAGTTAGTTAATGGGAACATCTCAGTTGGGCCAACACTTCACCTAAGATCTCTGATTTCTTTCTCAGACTTTCTTTTTTTTTCTGCACTTTGTTGTCTTTCCCCTTTAATAACCTTGATTTCAAAAAGCTTGCATCTAAGTGCAAGCACAAAATAAAATGACTAGGAATAAATGCAGATGGTATGCGCTGTGCTACCAATGCAATGCCACTGCTGCCCAGCGAAGGGCAAGATTTAATGAGCTGAGGACATGCAGTAAAGCAAAGGAGTAATGGAATACAGATAACATTCAAAAGAAAGGGTAAAAGTATTATTAATGCATTAAATAGCAGGGAAAAGGAAATTTATCCAATTAGCATGAAAATTAAAAAAAAATCGTTGTTGTTGTTTTTACAACAGCTGCACTGCCATTACCATCCAAGCCCATGCTCAAAGCTATATTCAAGTTGAACTGGAGGTCTTGATCATGACATTGGTGTAATGGGGTGGAAATAAACATTTACTTCACTGTGGAACAACTGATAGGTCTTAGAAATTATGAAAATGCCAAGTGTAAAGACATCAAGCTAATTTAAACCCTGCAGTGCCAATCTCCCTTTTGGTGGTACTTGATACTTCAGGGTTTTTTCAAGCATAGCCTGAAGTATCCATCACTACATAACTGACATAAATGTAGCTGACTTGCCAAATACATAGGTCATTTTTATGGGGTCAAAAAGGATTTTAATATTAGAGTAACTAAAAAGAAATTGAGAAAGAGAAGAAGTGAAGAAACAGGGAACAAAAGGAACATGGCTGAGAAACTGTGTTTTGATTTTGACTCCCATCACAATCATGGATTTGTTGTGGTGCCCCTGAGCAAGGTGCTTAAGCCAAGATTTTAAAAAGCAATTATCTAAACAAAATACTTCAGAAAATCCAATCTTTAATCTGTCTATTTTACTAACCTGGCCTATAAATTGCAGATAAAAGCCTTGTCTTCATGTCCTGCTTAGTGTAAGCTGTTTAACCAAAACTGGTATTTCACTAAGTTTATTTGTAACACTTAGGAGCTCTATGACTTAAAGATGAGCCTTTCCAGCTCTCCTGAGGAAGAAAAACTAACTTTAAATGAATATTTATTTCAAAAATGCAGAAGAATACTAACATCATCCCAAACCAGGCCACCACTGGCAACGATGAGGCACAGCTTTAGCATAGTGCAAAGACGGGGCAATTTTCAGCTGCAGCCTCGCGGCTGCAGAGCACACAGATCATGAGGCCCCACACACACCTTGTCCCTTGTCCTGGTATGAAAATACCACTTATGTACCTGCCGTTAGTCTGCTTTCCTCTATCTTTGTCTCTCGCGTGGCAGCTGCCTTGGAGGCTACACCAGCATGCCCCGTCTCCGAAGAGTCGGCATTTCTCTTTAACGAAAGGCACAAGCCAAGCGCAAATTAGGCTTAAACGTCTCCTGTTTCCTTAGTACCCAAACATGTTTGGTGAACATAGACAGTGGTAAATTAGAGTTGTCATAAACGGATCTTTCTGCTTTCAAGCTCAAGAGCCTTCATGGGAAAGAGCAACACCAGTGACAGGCAGATAGATCTCACAGGAGGGACTGACCATCCTAGGGAAAAACAGCTCTACCGACACTCCTGTGCTCCCAGATGCTTGGAGATGTGGTCACTGCCACATGCCTAAGATATAGGCTGTCACAGACACCCTAAAGCTATTTTATTTAATAGCCTCCCAGTCTTCAAAGCAATTAAATACATGGTAGGTGGCTGCATGGCAAAGCCCTTTGAAAGTCCTACCGCCCTCCAAGCAAAAAATAAAAACATCATCTGCTTGGAAATGCACCATTGACATGGGGCCCAAAATTGTCACAACTGATTTCATCTGCCTTACAATTTCAGAATTAATGATTGTGAGTACACATCCATGACAAAATGGGGATTAACTGTCGCCTGAACTCAAAATATTTGTGACAAACGAAGCATGAGACACACAGCATTGTGAATCTCACAAAAAGAGCTGTCGTTTTTACTCGATTCCCTCTCATTTGAGCAGACAGCACTTCTGAAGATCTTTAGGACTTGTGCTTCACCCACGATACAGTAGAAAAGCAAGCAGGCCAATTTGGCCTGGTTTTCAAGTGTTGGCACAGGTGAGGCTCAAATCACCACCATGGTAGCACTGAATTGCTTCTAGGCATTCACTGACTTATTTCTAGATGCAATAAATACAAGCAGAGATGTTATTAATTTGTAAGGAACAACAAAAATATATAAATAGGTTAGAAGGAGAATTTTTTTGGGGGAAAACGGGTGTTTTGTTTCTTTTTCTTAAAACAAAAAGCTTTAGTTTTTCAAACTGCAATTACAAGTTGCACTTAAAAAAAAAGGTTTCCTCAAATATTCGGAAAATCATAGGAACATTGTTTTGCCTGCTTAAAATAAATAAGCAGAACCATAACACAGGTTTTAGATTAGAAAAGCCAATTTCAGATTTTTTTTCCCATTTTAAATTAACTTTTTTTTTCAGATATTTTGTCCTCTTTATTCCTGTCAACCTCATTTTTGAATGCAAGATTACCTTGAGACTGACCTAGACCAGCAGCTTCAGCCTTAGTGTTCAAGTAGGGACGGTGACCAAAATAAGAAGTTCACATGCAGCATAGTGCGGAGTATGCACCATAGCAAATGATATTAATAAGAGGTTATGTTTCTTCCTCTCCTCTTATAAATCCATATTTGAGAATGACTGCAATAATCATAATGATTTCAGTAGTTACTAGTCCTGGCTCTTGATGTCTCTACATTTGCTCCAGCTGAAAATGTCAAACCAGTGAATTAAATCATTACGGTGTGAAGAAACAGAGCAGGCCTCTGATACGAATCCTGCTCCGTTCCTGTAGTCTAATTATCTACCTGCAGAAAATATGTGGCCAGCACAAAATAAAAGTTTCCCAAGTACAGCCTGTGCAAGGCGGACCCCAAATTGAGGAGCCTGAATACTATGGCACAAACGTATGAGCTAAGAATAGAAATTTCCACAGCCTATTAAAACAAAACATTAAGTAAGTCCCTTCTATGCACTACAAACATCAGACAAGTGTCCTAATATCATTAGCAACAGCATCTCTGCACGCTAGGTGCTTCCTGAAATCAATAATGTAGTCCTAAATAAATTGTCTGGAATAAAGAGCCATCAAAAGATGGCTGCAGAAACACTGTAAGAAGCAACCAAAACTGTCAACTGCGGAAGCTTTAATGGGCAATGAGCAGACAAATATATTTTTGTCTCTCAGAACAGAGAGACAGAAAAATATATCTTCTGCTCTCCTCACTGCACTTCCTTCTTTTACTACTTCCTTGACAATCTCCAGTGGTCCAGCTCCGAGATTTAACTCCACACTATATTCCACAATCTCCCACAAACTCTTCTCGGCTGGGCCACCTCCATAGCCCCAGTCCTATTTGCAGCCAGGATAATGGGAAATCTGGCTATGCAGAATAACTTGCCTCCAGCTATGTTACCTGTAAACCACAGTAACATACACTGCCACTGATAAAACCCAATTGTTAATAGACAAAAATCTTAATTTGTCTTCATTATTTTAGACATCGGGCTAAATAAAGTCCAAGGTAGCTGATAATATCCCTTTATGGTAATCTTCAAAGTCACTATAAAAATCCTAATTTAATTCCCACTTTCTTTCAGAGAACTTTTATCCCAGCACACATGCCTGGGAAAAGGCTTAGCCTGAGCTTCATTTTACATTGTGCCTGGAAGGAACATTTTTACATTTTCCCTCTCCTCTTTTTTTTGTAAAAAACATTAGATTATCTTTGGCCTGGCACTAAACAAACCGCAAATATGATTTAGTTTACAACTTGTGCCAGATTTGCATCTGTACTAAAAACTTACCTTACCTTGAGCAGGGACAGGACAAATCAACTTTGCACATCCTGTATGGTTTAGAAAACAGGCTGATGACCTCTTTGTGACATTTTTTTTTCTTGTTGAGGAAGAATCTGAAGAACTCACCAAGAGGAACCATTTTAGTGTATCCTAAATACCCTTTTAATACAACCTAACAAGAGATCACAGTGCTTACTAGGAAGTTGTGAACTCTTCTGCAATGCCCATAGAACCAAGTGCCAAGAGCCAAATGTGGCCCAGCACATTGCATCCCAAAAGAGAGATGTGCTAACATGAATTCCCCTTCTTTAAAGCACACCTGGTGCAAGAGAGCAAACAGAGCTGACCGAGCCATGCCAAATCCCTCAGTGTTCAAATGCAGATGCCCACACTGGGAATCAACAACACTTTTCACCTTCAGCAAGCAGCTCCAAAGCTCTCCAAGCCGTGTGGGAAGGATCGTCCAGCTCATTTGTGATCATTCAGCCATCTGTGATGCAAATTCCCTGTAAATGTGTGGATTCACACACAGGTCTGAGCATACTGCACGTCTACTCAGCGCTCAGTATTTGCAAAGAGAATGGTAATAAAAATTCACCCACTTCAAGACTGCAGTAATGGAGGTATGTGGAAGCAGTTCTAACTCTGCATCCTGCCCCAGTAGAATTGCTCAGGAAAGGCTGAGAAGTTGCATCAAGTCAGATGCTGTCACAATACTTGAGGCATGTGCACAAGCTAATTAAATGATACAGTATTCAGAAACTGTTTGTTGTGTTCTCCTGTTTTCCCCATAAGGATAAAAATAGAAGTAACGTCTATATAAAAATGAGAATGGAACACATCTCAAAGAAAAACACAGCTCTTGTAATATATCTGTTACAGGTACATGTTATTAAAACTTCCTATTTTCTCAAGCTAAACAACAGCTTCCTATGCTAGGGAAACATTGCCATCCATTGCTATGGCCACAAGCAGTTAGAAGAACTTGCCTTTGCTTTAACAACACACCACCCAACCACTGCAGACCGATGTAACAAGAAGAGAACAATAATGCTGGAGAGAAAGATTTACTTTGCTTTCAAAAGACTTCCTACTTTGCTTTCAAAAGACTTCCAAACAAAAGAAAGTTGAAAAGCCATTCCAGTTGCCTCCATATAGCAAGCCTTAACATCAATCACCAGATTTGCAATTTCTGGTATTATTCTCTCTAGAACTCATAGAAATTGCCGCTGTTCAATTCCTATTAGTGACTTCCAGGCAAGAGGAGGGTGTTTCTGGTTATTTTCAAACTCCTCTTGTGTTCACGAGACTAGCCGAACTGTCTCACTCAAAACGCTAATCTCAGTAAGGCATCTCCTCTTGCCTCACCACCAACATCAGGTTTGCCAACACGACCTCCATTACTTCATTTCCATCTCACTAAATGATTCACCATCTCAATTCCCCACTTTCTCTTATGCTCTGATGAAAAGAGCTACTACCAAACACATAGGATCATACTGACTGAACACAAGTATTTTATTTTTGACTATGATAACTGAAACATCTTTCTATAGATCAAAATACACATCTTTCAAATCCAGAAAGGCTCCTATTCTTGACATATCCAGCAACCAAAGCAGCAGTCCAGCTCACCATAAAGACTCAACGCAAGAAAGAACATTTAAGATTCATTTATTTACTTCTACCATAATCCTGCCATAAGTCTGATGATACAATGGTTGCAGAAGGCTGAAGAAAAAGTTGTTAGAAATTAAAATTGGCTGAAAACAGGGGAAAAGAAAAAGGAAGTATTGGTTTCTTATTTTAAGCAAGTAACCTGAACAAGATCATAGTGAAGATTTTAAGGCATTAACACCAGTATCTCCATGTTGCTCTCCATCATGCTGCACTACTTTCAAAAATAGTGTTACCTGTAGAAAAATGATAGCCCAAAGCTAGATCTTTACCCATTGAAATCCAACCAACCAAGAAAAACAAACCCAAATAAAAATAAAGCTGGTTTTAACCCAAACTACAAAACTACAGGACAAGCAGTCGGGAAAATATGTCAATGTTGTAAAAGCATGCACACAATATTCACAAGTCACACACTCCCAAAAATGAAATACCATTTAAAAATAATGATATTTAAGAAAAAGTGACTACTGTTTTTGAGACTTCAAGATTAACTGAAAAGATAAAAGATTTCAGAAAATAGAAAAACTTCATTTTTAACAAAGTAGGCCAAGAGACCAAGAAGACTTGAAAGATGTTGATCCTACGTATGTTCCTGCTTAAGTTACTTATGTTATGTTAAGTTACTTCAGATCTGCTGAATCTTTTGAACACAAAAATAAAAGTGTTTTCTTTTAAGTGAATTGTTGGTCATCAGAAACCAGAGATAACCTTTATTTTTCCGAAGATTCCTAAAACTGCCAGAAACCCATAAGCATGGATTAAAAAAAAGCGAAAAAAAAAAAAAAAAGAGGGAGTAGGAGAATAAAAATTGCTACGTAAATACGAGGAAAAAATGCAGAAAAGCTCTGAGGGAAATTGAGGGAAATATTTTTATATTCTTCTATATCAAAGAAGTTACTAAAAAATAAATATAGCAGATACAACATTAAAGTCATTAAAGCTTTTTATACATACTATTTTTTTTTTTTGATTGTTCAGGAAACTAAAAGACGAACGATCCCATATCTATCCTTCTTTCTCTCCATGACCTTTTTGACTTCTTCAGAAATGCATTCTGCATTTTATTCTGTCATCTGTGATACTGGAAGTGCTGCAGCTGATCAAGAGAATCAAGCAGCCAGGCAGGCAGAAGAGGCAGCAGCAAACATGATCTATTGCCCACACTGATGAGCTGGGGAAAGTTAAGAGAGTTGGAGCCTGGTTTTATATACAACGCAAACACGTACAAACACTGAAAAATGTGTCAAACAACAAGAGCTATTTCCAGTCAAGGGAACATCCTAGGAGTGCTTTTCACTTGATTTTTGATTTTTTTTTTTGTTATATGTTAAGACAGTAAAAATAAATGCATAAATAAATAATTTCCCCAAACCAGCACAAGATTTTGGAATTATAAAATAACTCTGCTCAACCTTGGAGGAAAACCATCAACAACAGAGAAGAAGAATTAAGAAAAGCGTAGGACAGTTCCCTGCAGCAGGCTGCCTCTACATCCTTCTGAAATAATGGAAAGACTACCTCCAGTTTGGCTTTCATTGCACCTCATAATAGTTTAAAATATGTACTTCAATTTAAAAGAAATAGGAGATAATCACATATACAAAACACATGATTTTTTACCAAATTATTGCTATAGATTATGAAAACAATTAGACGATTATTTTCAATAATGGAACAATTTATAGATTTTTTTTTTAAGTTTATAAATGGAGTTAAAGGGAACTGAAGGCAACACTTGGTGATTCTTGGGCATGAATACAAATACAAAGGCCATGAATACAAATTGCTCGTAACCAGCCCATCCCCATGGCTCTTGCAGAGCCGCCCACAGCTCTGCTACAGTTGATTTGGGAGTGACTCTCCTAAATACAGACACCTTCATCCTCCACCTCCTGCTCAACTGCCTGGTGCATGGAGCAGAGCAAGAGGCTGCAACTGCCAGGTGCAAGAAACCATCCCAGTTTGCACCTCCTCTCTTATCCGGAGCCATCTCCCTGCAAGGGAAGCTCCTCCACACGTACGTGGCGGCCCGCTCTTGTCTCCGGACCTGCCAGTACGGAGGAAAACCAACCGCTCCAGGTGTCTTCCGTGGACTTTGATGAACCCAGTATTATTTATTTGCCTCAAAATAATAATGTGGCAGGTGTCTGAACTCTCTGCATCAAAATAATAACGCGGCAGGTGTCTGAACTCTGCACACACATCTTTTCATGAAAAATCCAAACAATTTTTTTTAATCCTCACTGAGACTATTCCAAGACCTTTCTAGTTGTAAAACTGAACTCTACTGGTAGCTGCAAGCCTAATTATGTAGAAGAAAATGATTTAATTAGTACATCTGGAAAGTCTTTAAAAAAGATAAAAAAGCACACAAAATGCTTTTCCAGAGTAAAATAAAAATGCAAAATCCTGATGGATTACCAAATACTGAATGATAGGTAGTTTTCCATTTGGGAGCAATGAAAGCTATGATAACTCTCTCTGAGTAATTTGAGGATGAAAGATGCTACACCAGCAGGAAAATAAAGAAATATTATTGAGGCAGATTGCCAAAAGTAAGATATTTCCACGGAATCGACTTAGGGGCTTAAAATGTCAGAAAATGTGAAGCTGGTTCACTACTGCCTTTGAAGAAACTGAGTGCAAAACTTATGAGAACCTCACAATATTACACATGTATTGCATATATATGGTACTGGAAAATCACTGCATCGCTCAAAAAAAAAATGAGTGACCAGAGTACAGGTGAGGTACACAGACACTATAAATACCTTCTAAAATTTATTATCAGGTAGATAAATAAGCAATTTGTCTATTAAATGTTATATCTCCAAAATTGCAGGTATGAATACAGCAAACAAACAAACAAATGAAAAAAAAAAAACACCAACAAAAAAAAACTATAGAGACTTTACATACTCAAGTACCACTAAGTGATGGTCATGCAGAATGCTTGCACAAATATGTAAAGATGGCTTCAACTTTTTGACTATTCACAGTTCACAACAAACAGCTCTTTGTAACTGCTCGCTGAAATCTTAAAATTCTTGTCCCCTAAATACACTTACATCCTAGCATGATAAAGAACTATATGTTTAGAGCTTATATGAACTTGGCACCGACTGTTGGCAGCATAGGAAATGAATTTATGAAGGCTCAAGTGATGTAGCCTTCAGTGATGGTTTTGAAGTGAAGTGGGAGGGCTGGCCCCAGAAGCCACAACAGCTCACCCTGGGTGCCCAGGAGACAGGGCAATGTAGCTCGCACTGAGACGCCGCTCACCACTTCTGCAGGCAAAATTTTGACATTGTCCTTCGCCGTTGTTTTGTTCTTCTGAGCACTGGCAATGTGGCTAAAGAGCCCTTCTCTGCAGTTGTACTCCTTAGGAAACTCTCAAGGAAGAATTTAATGCTATTTTTGTATAGATAAGTGTGGATTTTAACTCCGCTATAGTTCGTTCTCCATAAATGCTATACTTATTATCAGCGCTATGAAAAGTAGCATGTGCAACTCTTCTTACTCTTAGCAATCGTGTACCAACCAATTGCAATTAGCAGAGAAAGGACCCTGCAGGGGGTTGTGTACACGAAACACAGCACAAAAATAGCCTCACCCTGGGGAAGGATGAGCATGCACCTACAGTGGGAAATACTTCACAGCACGGAAGCTCTTTGGAAGCCACTTTGTTGGCGTGTCTGTACTGGGTCCCTGTGCGTGAGCCGGTAGCACGTAACAGCTTCCAGACTGTGGCCTTGACACCACGCAGACAGACCACTTAAAAGACTTTCTTTTTCTTTCAAATTTCTATGGCTGGTTAAAATAACAACAGTGGAGGTGAGCGTGAGGTGGATGTAAGGACATCCTTCAGCGCAGTACTGCATTTCCCATCC
This sequence comes from Tinamus guttatus, assembly GCF_059628265.1. NCBI lineage: Eukaryota > Metazoa > Chordata > Aves > Tinamiformes > Tinamidae > Tinamus > Tinamus guttatus. The sequence goes on from NW_028288638.1 coordinate 710,579, forward strand.
TGGAAAGCCTCTTCAAATGCTCCTCCCTGAACTACTAATCAAGCAAACCATCTACTTATCAGAAGCAAAAAAGGCAGTGTTATCTGGAGGAGCAAGTACAGGATGAGGAGCTAAGAACACAAATTCAAGTTCTACCTCTCTCCAACTTTTCTAAGGGCAAAACAGTTGCCCCTTTTGGTTTTGCCTTTATTTAGAATTTAAGCAATGATAATTAATCTACTTAATTCCAGGGCACCAGAACTTGATCATCTCCAATGTTAAATCAAACGAAGAGGTTTTTTTTTTTAGAACTGTTCCTGTCCTATGCTGCAGGATTGCACAAGGTCTGGGTATATTCTCAATAAGTATTTCGCACAGGCCTGGGGTATTTAGCTGAGCGACTAAGTTTAGCTGTATTAAATGCTGTCCTGTGTCCTGTATACCTAGTTGTAAAATTAGAGCATTAAAGCCCTGGAGCTGACAAAGGAGTAGGATTCTTTGGAGATTGGAAGCAGCTTAGAAAGTGGGGAGATTGGACAAATGGAAAGAATAAGATCAAAGAGAAGAAAGTTGGAGAACTGTCCCTTGTATCTATACCAAATGTTATCTGAGAGATCCTGCACTTTCATGATGATAGCAGAATACAACTGCAAAAAAGATAAATTGAGAAAGAATGACTTACTTGATGTGTAAATTAAGACACTCTTTTTTTTTTTTTTTCTTGTCTGCTTGATGTGGCACCTTATAATGTTTTATTTCACATATACAGTAACATCTACCAAGTTAAAAAGGCTGTAGGTCTAAAATGGAGAGATACATGGCCATAAAACTGCAATCATAGAGAATAGAAATGTTCATTTGATACCCCCTATGATAAGAAATTTAATCTTATTTCTCTCTTTAACATACTAGTTGAGAGGGCCAAAAAAAACCCCTTGAGTACAAAATCGCATTATTATTACAGTTAATGTACACTAAAGTACAGTGCTGTGGGAGCCTGATACAAGCAGACTGAACTTAAATGTAGGTAAACTGAAAGCTAACATGTTTACATGGTATGAAAATAAATGCATAGGAAGTGTATATATTAAAATACCTGTGTTGGACAGTGGCTTAAATTTTATCTCCAAATTAGAAAACTATTTGGTGGGCAATGGAAGCATTTTTATGTTAGGGGAAAAAATATATATATAATGACATCATTGCTTTAGCTTGTTTTTTTGGAGACCACAAGTCTTCTGGCTTTGTCTACACAACGAAGTGGTACTCCTTCCCCTGTATGCACTGAACTGCATCAACAGGTAGTCTTGTAAAGGAAGCTTCTTTTCCATAGAGGGATTTTGAGACTCCCTCAGCACACCAAGAATATTTCCACTCTTCTCTTACCCATTGCTAATCTCCAAGATTGGTGCAGCTGAGCATTAACAGCAGAGCTTGGGCGTGCATGGCACTCAGCACGCAAGCTGCAAGGCTTTCATTCCCTGGAGCTTTACTTTGCTGGGGCAGGGCCAAATTATGAAACGGCTGCATCGCCCCATAATCTGCCCAAGGAATTTGTGCTTCCAGAAGTTACATCGCAATGCTTCACGTTCAATCGTGGCCCTTAATGAAGCAAACATTAATTGTGTTACATTTGCCAAAGTGCACAAGGGAAAAAAGGCAGACAGTTTGAATGCTAATTAAAAAAGAACAACAGACCAATGAGACATTTAATTTTGCAAGACAGGAGGTTACTATTATGAGAAAAAAACCTGATACTGGAAAGTCATCATTTTCCATTCCAAAGCCTTACTGCAAGGGGCATTATTATTAGCTTTAGACTAAACAAGTACCTCATCACAGTGTTTCAGAATAACACACACAGATATTGGCTGTGAGAATCCCATTGAACTGGTTAAAAAAACAATACAAATGGGACTCGATAACTTTAAATTTGACAAGAGTTGTGTGTTGGTCTTAATTATCTAGTTGTAAATAGGACTGGTGGAAACTCTCTTTCATTTCTAGGAGAAATGCCAACAATTAAATTTAATGTTCAAACCATACAACAAAAAAGCCATTTTGGATTTTTTTTTAAATCCTTTTAATATCTTAGGCAGAATATTCAGATTTGACAACATTTAAATGTTTACTTCTCAATTCAACATTTTTCCCTTTTACCCTGCTATTCACAATATACCACAAAGGCATTTTTCTATTATGAAACTGCTTTTAGATTAGAAGTATAAATGCTTAATCTCATTAAAGCAAACTTTGAGGTTTTTAAATTTTATTTAAATAATTTTCATCAAAACTACTGGACACTGGAAGATCCCCATTTTCAAAAAAAAAAAAGGCAAAGTACCGATAGAGCCAGAAATGAAACAATTCTTGCATATTTATAGGAGCTGCACCAAATATGGCCATTATATTATGCCAGTGCTACACTATTAAATAACTCCATTCAGACAGGCAGGTATAAAGAAAAAGTCTATGGATAAGCACTCTCTCCACTTGTCACATCAAGTGACATGTGTGTTCATGCCACACTTAGGAAAATCCTTTTTTTTTTTTTTTTTCTTATAAGCAGAATTAAGACTGGAGTCAGAGTCACTGAAGCAGTACAAGACAGGAGAAAATTGAATTCTGTGCACTGGAATAATGCTTGTGATTTTAATTGTGACAGTCAAAGCTGTGTATGCTGAAAGGCATGAATCAAAGTCTTGATTAGGAGGAAAAAAAATTAAAAGAAGAATCTTGACTAAAAAGAAAAAACAAAAGAAGTGATAAGCCTTCATAATTCAGATTTTCTGTTCGAAAGATTAAAGAACAGAAAAAAACAGCACCTACTCAAGGCTGAAGTGAGAATATATGCATAAGTATAAGCATATGCATAAGCAATCCTTTTGAGCTAAACTGAACGAATACTGTGAGTAAAAGAAGCCAGATACAAGCCACGGCCACTGTAACTGCCTTTCAAACAATAGCAGAGACTGCTCTACAATGTCACAGAGAAATGTTAACGTTCCTATGGAAAACGGATCATGAGATGCCTGCATTGTACTCTCTAACATCACAGAGAAATGTTATTGCTCCTATAGAGAAAGCCTTTTTCTGTCTTTGAGCATATTTATTAATACTCTGATTGGAGTCATGATACTATGCCTGCAAATTTATTTTGTGTTAGCCTTTTGTACCACCACTGCTCCTTACCTTACCCAGCTGATGCAATACAGAAGCCTATAAGCCTTTACCAATCAGACCTTAAGTTTTTAATCATTTTATAGGAAGTTTTTAACAGTTTTATAGGAAGAAATGGACAGGCATAGGGCTAAATACTAATCTAATGATTTAAAAAATTCCCAAACTTCCCTTAAATGTGCAGGAGATGACTGTATTCAGGAGAAACTGACCCGTGGAAGTCCTTCAGGAAATAAATGAAATTGTATGTACCCATGCTGGAAATAACTTTGCTGTAAGATTCAATGTAAAGACTAAGAAACACGATTGCAGCATCAGCAAATATATTTTATGCAAAATCTGTATGTTAATCCCCTGCATGGAGGGCCCAAATTCTACTGCATTTGGTTCATCTGCAGGCCGCACAGTGATTAGTTTTAGAGCACTAAATACCTGCCAGGGACTAGTCAGAACTACTGCTGCCGCCACTCCAATTCTTATGATGCTTTGTTTTCTTCTCCTCATGGGCTAACTGAAAGAAATACATCTAACAGCTTAGGCTGAGAGTGATAAGGTTCAGGGTCTTTTAGAAACAGACATTTTCTTGGTAGCTGCTTCTTTTCCAAGACGCATAATGTTCTCTCAGATGGAAAAAAAAAAAAAAAAAAAAAACCTGCTTTGCAGCAGACCACTTCTGAATGTGCAACTCTTGCAGACCAGCGGCACCAGTGCAGAAACTAACTCCTTGGGAATGAGAGCGAGGAGCAATCGCTGCTCATCCCACATCAAGCAGAAACTTTTACTCACTCTATTCACAACCTCGTTCTGTTAAAATAAATGGAATTTTCAGTTTGCTGAACAAGGACTAAGAAGGAAGACAAGGCGCAAGATGAGCAGTATCAGAGGACCTGAACAAGTAAGCACGTCCTTTTAAAACCCTTTAGCAGAGCCTAACAGGGGAACTACTGTTGGAACCTTGGTGATCAAAGGGCAGAAGCAATATCAGGTCTGCAGGTAGAGACGGGGTCTTTTATTAGGCTGTCATGCCTAAAGCCAAACTGACTGCATGGTTGTGCAAGAAAACGTCAAAAAAACTGGGAACGAGCTGCTTCATCAAACCTACTTCAAGCCATTTGCTCTGACACACTGTAGCAATCCTGTGGCCTTCTTAAGCGCTTTTCAAGGGACCCCACACTATTACCAGAATGACACTCATGCAAGCATAAATCTGGTACTTTCATTTCAGACCTGAAGAGACAAGCTCGTAGGCCCCAAAACTTTTCTATTTTCGAAGGCACGTTAGCTCATCTAATAAAGTGCAATCTATTTATAAACCTTTTATTGGATCCCAAAAGCACATGCAAAGGAGACACGATTCCCCTGCCTTTGGAGCAAGCACCCAAAATAAATCCAAGAATTGCTTCCTAATCACAGCCTGTCTCCGAGCTGCGCGTTCCTGCAGAATCAGACAACAGATACTTTGCAAGATCACAAAACCTCTCTAATTATCTTTTAGCCAAGATGAGGATTAATTAAAAGCTAAAGATAACACCCTCTTTCTTCAATAATAATAATATTTTTAAACTCAAATATGTACATTCGCTGCAGATACCTTCCTTTTCAGAGCCTCGGTGTGCAAAAACATTTGTTCCAGGTGTGGTTGGTAGTTTCTGAGACATTCGAATTTATGAGAATTAGTTTTTTCTGTTTGCTTTAACTCTTCCATTCCTGGGTATACAATAGCTGCAAAGGAGCTAACATTTCATTATGAGGATCTAGCCAGAGGAGACACCTTGTTATAATGAAGACTGGAGCCCAACTTAGGTCCCACAGGAATGCTCACAGTTAAATGCACTGCATTTCAGGATTTGGTCATGGCCATTGCTGTCACATGCTATGTTTCATTGCCTTATTAGAGACAGATGTGCAAAGAAGGTGAGTTATTAATACTTTGGTCCAGTTGCAGCGTTTTCCAAGCTGGTCTTTCCAAGCTTTGAAGTAAAAAATAATAATAGTAATTTGAATAATTCTACCACTTTCCACAGAATTACACAGAATACCACAGAATACCACAGAATTGTTTCATAGTAACCATACAAGAACGTTTCATGAGACTCTGCTGCTCTGTCTCGGCATCAGTCACCTGCTAATATCCATTTGCTTTTCTCAAAGAAGTTCAACTGACAGAGTAATTAAAAATGGAAAGCTGCCTTTGGCTTGGTTTTTAAGGCTCATAAGATGTATTAGTCAGATCTGAGCACAGAAGAAAAATCTCCATATGGCCAGGATAAAAAGTGAACTCTTCCTGACATTTACTATCATGATGGGTCAGCCAAGATGCAACTGGCTTTAATCAACACATCTGCAGGCAGCAACACAGATTGCCCTGCAGCTGAGCAGCACTGAGACTCCCCCACTGAGCACTGGGTGGGAGAGAGAGATACCTACACAGTCTGGGAAAAAGTAAAATATGAATTATGCTGTTAAGAAATCCATTCATGCCTCTCTGAAAACAAGCATTTCCAAAACATTCTTCTGTCCTTGTTTCCGACGGAGACCTTGGTGAAGTTAATGCCACTCATGCTTTTCCCACTTTACCTGACTCTCCCCTGGGATGCTCATTTCCATAGACAAGAACAAGATACTCCTTCTCCATACCCTAATCCTCACCTGCTGGCAGAGCTGGCAACACTCGCAGTTGCTTTAAAAAGACTGTGCAGAGCTGCAAAGTACCGGCTCTTGAGCTTCCCAAAATGTCACCAAAACAGAAAGATCAAAATCTTCTCACCAAAAAAAACAATCCCCAGAGCCCTCTCATCCCAGTCCAACTCAGCTGTGTTGGGACTTGCGTAAGAGTCTTCTACCAGGTGCTGTTACTGAGGAAGCCAGCAGTTGGTATCTGTCTCTACAGAGATTTTCATCAGGGACTTACACTAGTAGAAAAATCATCCAGTTATGATCAACTGCTTCACAGATGCCTTGGACAGAATCTCTTCAACATACGATGACTCATAAAGCTATTTTTCTATTAAATCAAGGAGGGCCTTGTGTTTTTAAAAGGTATTGTGATGCTGCTATGGATTTTCTCCCGGTGCTGCCCAAAGATGTATTGAATCAAACATGATGTACCCAAATTTGCATTGTAACTGTGATACTTTTGCTCCAAAACAAGAGTCATAGGCATAAAAGGAGAGTGAAATCTTCTTACAAAGTGTGTTCATATCATTCATGCCAAAATTTTCCCTCTCCAGTTTAAATAATACACTATAATGTTCTAATGTGAAATGCTATGACTTAACTCTTTTTTTTTAGCCAAATAACAATATGTAAAGTAACTCAGACACTTCATACTAAAGTTTAAGGGCTTTGAAATGACCTGTTACAACTTAAAAATGGACTAGAAAATGTTTTAATCATTTAATCAGAATATCTTTGTTGTCTCAGGCCAGTGACTGCACCTGCATGAATGACCAACCATACACATGTGCAATAGCCTACACAGCAAAAACGTTGTTGCTCCAAAGCTGTGTAAACCATGCTTGGAAAAACTGGATCATACTTGATGTGTGGGAAAGGTGGGAAAATATTTTCATGAAATTTCAGTATCATTTTCTCTCAGTAGACATTCCTGGTTGGGATTTTCCTGTTGCCTCTCAAGCTCACTAAGGTGGAGATTTAATGATACCATTTTCTTCACATACGGCCTATGAGTAGAAAGAGACTTTGTGCTTCTCTGCTAGACAGAATGTGGCGAAATAAATGGTAGGCTATTTAAGATGGGCAGTACCCAAGAAGGAGAGGAGAAAGTATTTCTCATGGTAATTCTTCATTCTTTTCTTCTTTCTCCTAACAACAACAAAATTCGCAAGCCCTAAAGGACAGGCTGATTCTCTGCATATGCAGAATAAAACACACAGCAACCTGCTTTTAAATAAGCCAAACAATTCAAATTTGGTTTTGAAGACAATAGATCATACTGTTGACAAATAGCCTATAAAGTATAATTAGAAAACACAAAAAGAACCTGGAAAGGAAAAGGCAAATATTTAACAGCTTTTAGCTTCCTATTAAATACATGCAATTTTTCATTCTGTGCTAAATTCAAATTTATCAGCAGCAGGAGGCTGCAGCACAGACAGTGTTCACAGATACTTTAATGGAAGGCTCTGATAATTGGCTTCTTTTTTAAGTTCTGTCCCAGGCTGACGGCAATGGCAAACTCGCTTTGTATTAAACATATCAGAAACTTGCAATGACCTTATACTGCAGACATTTGCATTGCACATCATCCTTCTGCCTTTGCAACACTTTGCATTCACCGAAAGCAAACAACAGATTTGAATTAGTTTGCACAAGTGATACTGACAGTCATGTCTGTGACAGTCATGTCTGCTTCGCATCCCAAATCTTTGGTGTTTTCAACAATCAAAGTAAATCCCAAAGAAATAACAAAGCTTCCTTTACGTATGTTTTCTAATAGCTGAGATTTATCTCAGAGCTTTTCAAAAACCTAAAATAATTGTTAAAAAAAAACTGTTTAGTACTTAGTGGAAAAATAATCTGGTTACAGTACACTGCTTCACAGGATGCTTTGGATACTTTTATGAGGCACTGCCATGTTTTACAGATCCTGCTTTCCTATTAAATCAATCAATGAAGCCCTACTGTACAATTTGCTATACGTTTATGTTTAACTACATAAGACCCAGACTCTAAAGCATCTGTTGTAAATGCAAATGGAAGAGCTTTACATATCTGACCTCCAAATTCGAATTACTGAACTTTTTATAAGGATATATTGTTTTTGAGTTTCAAATTACACTGGTTGGTTTGGTGAGATTTTGGGTTGTTTTGACAGTAAACAAACAAGGAGCCTTTTAGGGTCTCACATACCCAGTTCTTCACCTAATGTTGTCAGACTGCGAGTCTAAAGTATCAATATCAGCTTTTACTTTATACTAGTGATCCGATAGCTACGCACATTTTCCTTTATTAAGAACAGCTTATAAAGCACTCTGAGTGTTAAGATGTTTCAAATGCAAATTATTCTTTGCACTTAAAACGTAAAGATCAAGAGGTTCAAAGAGTGCCTATAGAGGAAATGCCCATCTACACTCACACAGTAACAGGAACGCATTCAAAAACAGTGCATTTGCAAGAAATCTCAGTGCTGTCTCAAATACACGTGCTTCTTGAACCCATTAACTTATGGATAGCCCATTTTAAAACCACTTCAAATAACCCAGAAATTACTCACTTGAGTCTATCAGCTCAAAAAAGCAACCCTAACCAGAGGAGGTTGAGCTGTTAACATGCAAGGCTGCTATTTGAACAACATGATCCTGTTTTGGTTGGGGTGATCCTTGCCAAATGCTCGTGAGCCTACAACGAGATTCAGCAATCTGTTCCTTCCCTGCGACGCTGCCTAGAGAAAGCTGCATTTCTGCAGGTCAGTCCAAACGGAGCAGGAAAAACAGAAACAAGTACTTTAGGCAACTGAAGTGCTTCCACCAGCCGTCTTCATTTTACCCAAGCATATGGCAGCAGGCAGGGTCAGCCTTGGCGTATACGCTCACGAGCGGCTTCAGAGTGCCGCAGGGCTCAGGAGCTCATGGGCAGGCTGTAAATGTGTCGCAGGGCAGGAGCTCACGGGCAGGCTTTTCCCCCCAGAAAAACATGTGCTGTGTTTTCCTTTCGCATTAACAACATGAATTTTTATGATACAGAATCAAAGAGTTTCTGTTCCCCAGCAATGATATCAAAGATGAAAAATGGGAGAAAAATGTTCCCATTTTCCTGTCTCTCCCCATGCAATTCCCTACCTCCTAAGAAACTCACTGGAAAACCTGCTTATCAAGCCACCTTTTCTTCTCTTTCTTTTTCCTTCCCCAAGTATCTCTTAGGATACCTGAGCCACAGAAACAACCCTGAGGAACAAGCTACCACCAAACTCTTCGGCCCTGACAACAGCAGGATGTTTACAGCTGCTCCAGAGGCCACTGTTGTATCTTCTTCTGTGCTACCTGTGCTTTGGAGTAGCTGGGAAACATAGAAGGATTCAGTGGGGCTTGATGCTTCCTCCTCCTTTTTTTTTTTTTTTTTTAAATCAAACTTGGAATGATGAATAAGCTAGGAACAAATAGGGGAAAAAAAAGCTTTTTTTCTAATGCCTATATAAGAGGGCAGGGAGTATTTTAAAAACACTTATGACCCTCAATGAAACAAAAGGAAACTGTGATTCTCGAGCAGTATTTTAGTGCATGAAATCCCAAAGTTCATTCAATTTCTCTAGCTTTTTCAGTTCTCTAGCTTAGGAATCTTTGTCCGTTTGGCAACATCATATGGTTTAGGTTTGTATATACTATGTGAACTAGTAGGAACCATCACAAAAATGTATTTAAAGAATATCCCTTTTTCAATCTTGTATATCTGTAACACAGATATTCAGAAATAGTATAACATTGATTCATAAGGCAGTAAAATATTTAAGGCTTTCCCTGGTAGCTGCTGCAAATATTGCGTGACAAAATGCACCGTTAAAACCTTGCAAGGCATCAGAGTCTGCCAGCTTTACTCAGGCTGAATAAAAGCAAACTTCCATAAATAAGCGTATTCATATCTAAGGGTTATCTGCACATGGAGTCCTATTACAAGGAAAGAAAACTCATAAACAAGCAAAAAACAACAACAACAAAAAAATTTGCTGCCTATATGCTAGTCCAGGACTAGTATATTCACTTGGAGTGTCCTAGGGTACCCCACTAAACTGGTATAGACCTCTGCAAGTGGGCTATACTGATTTATACCAGATAAGTTCACTGAAAATTTACTACTTCATCCCTACCCACACACAGGTGTATACAAGCAAGACTGCAAATACTACCAGCTGCCCACGGCCAGCTGAAGACAAAATATAAGACATAAAAACCCTCACATCCAAATAATCTTGATGTAATAAAGCACCAAATAAAGCCACTACAACAGCTCCATTTGTCCCATCCTTTTTGCCCAAGGAAGGTGTTAGAGATAATGCTTCAAATCATAGTCTAATTTTCTTCAGAGCCTAAGTAAAAGATGCTGGGCAGAGCTGACTGCTTCTCAGGTTTACATCCGTTTTCCATCTCTTAGCACTTTTATATTTCCTCAATTTCAACATATTTATTCTCCACCTTACAGTTGTGTGAGAGGAGCCTCATTAGCTTTAGGTGCTTCTACAAGTGGGCAGGCTCACGTTCCTCATTAACTTTAGGTGCTTCTCCGAGTGGGCAGGCTCTCCACCCAGCACCTGGTGGAGAGAGTTGGCCACTGCAGATGGGTCTTCCCCACTCACACATCTGCCTGCAAGGTGAGAAAGGCATTGAAGGGAAAAGGGGCAGCGAAGATGACATGGATTTAATATTTGGAAGAGAGCTGCCAAGGTTAATCCAGAGGAGGAGTGTCCTTTAGGAGGTTTGAGGATAGACCTGTTTCAGGTTACTGCTCTCAACAAGACGTGTGGTCACCCAAAGACAGAGCGGAGCTGTTGTCCCAGTTGTGTTGCCACCAAAGTTGTAGCTCTCCTGAGCTCTTCCTGATTTCCTTACTCTCTGGCCACACATGTACAAATCCCCATTTTACAATAGATAATGCCAGTGTATATGCTAAATGATTTTTCTACATCTAGTCACGCACTTGTGCATACAGAGGAACATTTTCTTATTAAAAAAGAAAAAGTTTAGTCACTGAAAGTGAATGTAAATGACTCTATATAGCTGGCTAGATGGTACATACACAAATTCATATATTTTAACTGAATAACAGAGAAGTGATGGTATCTATCACAATTGTTTCCTGCATGAAACCATGACTGCATAGTGACATGCAAAGCCTTGCACCTAACATCTTAAATATAGCTAGAGAGAGCCTGGAGATTAAAGTAAACAAAAAGGAATGAGCAGAGGCAGACTGCTGGTGATAGCACATCTTCTGAAACCCTAAGAATTGCATTCTGTGTTCATACTACTCTGAAACCTTCAGGCTCAGAGAAGGACTTTGAGGCTTAACTTGGGGTCACTTGAGAGAAAGGGATGAGCAATACTGTTTATTCACCCACTTGTTCTATTGCAACTTCTGTTTGTGCTTCACTCTTCATCATATTTATTTAGTTTAAGACCTGACACAGTTCCTCTCAGATGAAAACAACTCCAAAACCCCCAGTCATTAGAGAGCAGTTTATGAGCTATTTTCAGGAGTCCAGGGCAGATGAGGGGTTTGGAATCCTTATTCAATAGCATTTTAAAAAGCTTGGAGATAATTGTTAATTAGATCTAAAGTCTTCCTTTTAAAAGGTCAGATAAACTTGTGGTAGGCCAACGTAAATCCCAGGATGCTTTAGTTAAACCTCCTTTTTTTCCTGTTCCGTTCAGTATATGACCTGTTTTTTTTTTTCTTTTTTTTTTTTCCCTGGCACTGGTGCTTTCATCATCAGAGAATATCAGGGAAGGAAACACAGAGAATAATATGTCTCTTTTTTTTCTTATTATTATTTATACAGATATCATAAAAGGATTCGAGGTACTTTGGACTTCAAGGGTGGCAAACCTGACTTCATTGCAAAACACTTCTTTTGGCGAATACAGATGAATTGACATCAGATTTCCCAGGCTAAAGAAAAAAACAACAACATACTGCAAAATTACTTTGCATTGCTTGCCTCTAAACTGTAAGCTAAATTAAGAACCAACACTTTAAATTGGCCATCTATTATGGGAATTAAAAACAATTCCTTTTATTTTTTTTATTTTTATTTTTTTTTGACGCAGCTGGCATTTCTGGAGACATCCCTGTGTATGTTGTTCCTTAATAATTCATATTGCTTACCCATGCAATAAAAACATTGGCTTATCAGTGGTTAACTTGCAGTCTGAGGCTCTTGCCATGCGACAGCAACGTGGGAACATCCATGCTGTGAGTGATAAAATAGCAAATTTGTAGCTCTGCAACACCAAGAGAAGAGCAGAAAACAACCCAGTGGCTCAGACTAGTGTCATGCTGCAACTTATTTCTATGAATCATTTAACTACCATAAACCTAACCTCCCCAGAGAATAAGAAGAGATAGGCGAATGTGTTGTTTTTCTTTACATCAAAACGCTAGGTGAGAAAAAAAACAAAGGTGAAGCAGAAGTTAGAAAGGGAAATAAAGAGCCTGGGGAGTAAGGGGAACAGAGAGGAAGCTCTATGGAGACTTGCAGAGTTACTCCTGGAGTGCTTGGCCTTAATACCAATAAATTCAGCCGCATGTTAAGCTCATACCTGAGTGCTTCTGTCAGTGAAGTAGCTTAAGAAAAAAGCTGACATTTTGCTCAGCTTAGGTGCAATGCATCTTATCTAACATGCAGCTTATGAACTTGAGGCAAGAGAAATCTCTGAGCTATGTGTTTGCACAGTGCCTAGTGCTGGGAAGCCTCAGAAACCCAGGGGCTTTCACAAAACAGTCACTCCTCCCCCTCACAATCCTCTCCCTACCTTATCAGTGTCCATGAAAGTCGGGAAAAGTTGCTACAGAAATATCCCTATGCCTCTGAAAAGTGATATGAGAAGTACACTGGGCGACTGTTTATGACCATCAGGATACAGAGAACTTCAAGCCATGCAAGTAGTTGCCTCCGGTCTATTTTTCAGAGTGAAGAGTGACATTTAAGGTCTATTTAACACTACATGCATAAAAGGGTGTTCCTCTAACCTCAGAACACTACCCTTGAACTAGCAGGAATGGCCACAGGAGCGTGGCCTTTAGCTGCCCACCAGTGCTCTCCACAACATTACACTTTACATTGTATTGCAGTAAAAACACGGTCGCCAAAGCTCCAGAGTCATGTTACTTGCTGAACCAGGAAATTGAGATAACCACCTGCGGGGTTCATTTGGACTGCGCTCATCACTTCTGGAATGCCCAGAGACATGGAGCCATTCCGACTATTTGAGAAGTCTCTCCCCCATCTGGCACTAGCCTGAGAAACGCTGCTGTATACACGTATTTAACAACGATGCTTTATTGGCAAGCTGATCAAAGATGACATTGGCGTAATCTCTCTGGCTCAGAAAAGGTGCATCCAAAGCACTCCATCTGGGAACGCTAAACTACTGAAAATAACATTATTTGTAAATATCTTCATGTATGTGAAACATTGGCATGAAATTCCAGATGGAGGCATTTGATTTTGAAGTTTCAGTCAACCAACAAGCTCCACAAAACACACAAAGGTGGAAGGATAGGCAAAGACAGAGACAAAGCTCCTGCTCAGTTCATACTCATGAAATATTTTCCAAGACTCTCATGTGGCTGCACAGGAACAAGCATTAGCAACTTTTCACTTCAGCTGTTGCAGCTTCTTTGCCCTACAAACAAGATCCATTTCCCTAGAGCAGCTATAAGGAGGCCAGGCAACTCATGTGCTCTCATGAGCACTCTTTTAAGAAGACTGTAGATTTTCATGCAACACAAATGTTCAAAAAATGCATCCAAATGCCCCCAAAAAGATGCAAACTGCAACATTCAAGGAAGTAGAGACTTTGCATAATCTTCCTCGAATAAGGAAGGCAGTCTGGGAAAATAAAACACCAAGAACATGCAAAATACACACAGGGCATCCCATTTTCATGGCAAATCACATATGCCAGGCATCATAGGATAAGCAACCTGTCACAGAGAAAGCTTCATTTTTGAGGGATGCTGAAGCCAAAGTGGGATTTATAACAAGGTTAGAGTACTAGCCCGTTAGATTTGGGACTGTGAGAGAAGGGAGGGAGAGGGGAAGTGCCTTGGGGCACTGCATGGTGCAGCGACATGAAACATGAGGCTCTACCTCTTCAGCCAACTCTAGCGAGCCAACAGGTCAGCCTAGCTTAACTCCTGCTTTCAGTGTCCCAGATGGCTCATTTAGCAATACCAGAGCTGCATTTACTGCATTACATATCACAGCACAAGTGACTTCCACAATCCCCAGTTTCCACCAGAAACGAGAACTGTGCTTGTCACTGAGTCAAAGGGCAGCAGTAACTTGGTCCCCTGATGTCTGCGTTTAATAGCATCTTCCTGAGCCTCCTGCCAATGCAAACAGAGGAAAGGGCTGTAGTTTTCAGAGGATGTGCCATTTGCTTCCTTTAATCACATTTGAATATCTGCTTTTCCTCCTTCTTTGCAACAATAAATTGAGGTGTAACAATTGCTAGTTATGACAAATCTGTGGGTTTGCTGCTTAGACAGAAGCTGAGACTTTTATCAGTCCAAGTTCAATGAAGATTTGTGAGAAAACTGGAAGAAACCGAACAATGCCAGAAAAAAAAGTGAGAACAGCCTTCAAAATACGTTAGTAACCCACCACTCATTTTTCCAAACTGAACATCTGCATTTATGTTTAAAAAACCCCATAACTTTACAAAAAGACAGAGGAGCAGAAACTACAAGTCCCTTTAAGATTTCACATTACAACTGTCATATGATTAGTTAATTTTGAATGGTTTGAGCATATGACATCAGCTGATGCTGAAGGCAAGACAGGAAAAACTGGCCAGATTTGCCAGTCTGGAAACTCTGTTAAGGCACCAAGATATTGTATATGCACAACTCTTGTGCTCCACAACTAAGGTGCTTTATGCAGGCAATATTTCTATTCAGCACTTATAAAGCTAAATGTATAAGAAGAGTAGAATACTGCAGTCACATTCTCAAACTCTTTTTCTCCTTTCCCTTCCCTTCCCTTCCCTTCCCATCCCTTCCCTTCCCTTTCCTTTCCTTTTTTTGAGCCATAACATTTCTAATGAGAGAGCAATTTAAAAAGCTTGGAAAAAAAAACGGCAACAACAAAGAAATGAAAATTAATACTATTTATGATTAAGAATGCAGCTTGTTTCTCATTAACTTCTCAGTACCGGACTTGTGATGAGTTACATTCACTACAACTTCACATCAAGTTGCAGATGTTCCCAGCAACAGCTGCTACCTGAAAAATGGAGACACTTTAGGATTAAAATATATGAGATTTTAAAGATGAGGTGCACACAGTACTTTTGAAAATAATGAGTTCAAGCTCAGAAGAGCTTTTAGGGACTATTTTACGTAGTTGCTCTTGGTAAAGCTTTAACAGGAAGTCTGAATTAGCACTTTGGTTAAGATTAACCTTGGATATATCTACTTCTTGCTATTTACCAAGCTCCTTTTCAAAATATCATCCCTTTATACTAAATGCAAAAAGACGACAACTTGGAGGTAACCTAACTTTACGTTTGGCTCAGACTCTTTATTAGCTTTCTTCATGCTAAAGATGAATTTTCTGTGCACAGAGCCTGATGGACACATCTAAAACACACCCGTTCATGACTGTTAGTAGCTCTTGCCGGTGAAGGGTTTCTGTGTCTCCAGCCCCACTTGCAGCGACCCAGAAGGCTTCCTGTGCCGCTGGTGACCTACCAGGGCCAGCACCGGAACAGTGTAAATCATTACCCAGCCCACCTCTTCCTTTAATTTCTACAAATACTACTATGAGAAACTAAATAATCTGGTAAAAGCTAAAATGAAGCCAGTATTAGATATACCATCTGTCACCAGTTGCTTCCACTCAAAAAATCAGAATATGAAATAGCAATTCGCATCTGGCCTGTGCTATAGCAGTGAACGTGGACTCAAGCACATGAATGGGACTCAACAGGAAGCGGGGCTTTTGGGACACATAGGTTTTTGTGAAATATCCAATAAAAGTATAGGACAGTTTCTTAAAGCTTGTGTTCTTCCAAACCATCCTTTTGCATTACACACTACAGCACAGAAATTAATACCAAATCTGACCCTCTGCAGCACAAATCTAACACAAACCCATGAGACACAGACAAAACCAGAACAATGTAAAGAAAATCTCCCCTGATGTTGTATAAATAATAAATAAATGCAGGTGATTCTTCTATTGACAGAGGGCACACTTCAATGTGAGAGCGCTCAATTGTTCTCAGGGATGGTTGATTTTTCCTCATATCTTAGATCCAGAATAAAAGACCATATTTGAAGGTCTTGTCAATATACATTTATAGAAATAGCAAAGAGAAAGCTGAAATACTTTATAAATCCTCAGCTCACTGTTCGTAGAGACTGGTTTAACATTTTTGTAATAGTAGGAAGACTAATAAAATGCACCTTTTTGCTATCAGTCATTCAGCAATTCATTAAACCAATTCCACTATTTACAATGACAATTTTTAAAGAAGATACCTCCTTCCTATAATGCATACTCTGCTGATGTAAATAGGAAGAAGAGGAAGGATTTTTCACGTTCATTTTTGGTGGCAAAACTGTTTCTAAATTGTCAGTATTTAGGAAATAATGGTGATGAACTGTACTGCAGATATTTTCAGGCTCAATCTGAGGTCTCTGCTCAAGACTGGACAAGATATAGTCCTCAAACCTGAAATCACCGTAGACCTCAAGAGGATTTTCCCCTGCTTGAGCAGGGGGGGTTGGATAGACAATGTCTGGAGGTCCCTTCCAACCTCAGCTCTTCTGTGATTCTGTGACTTTGGCCACTACACTCAGGATCCGCAGGCTGCCATACCTGTCGGTTATGCTTCATGTCAAACAAGCAAGCAAACATCAAATACTCAGCGCTTGTAGAAGGCTAACAGTTAAAAAAAAATAACCTGTAGCCGTCACATTTCTTATTCTGTGTACCGAAATCCCTGAGCTGTTGGTCTACTGCCCTCTCTCCCTCCTCCGATGGGGAAAATCCTTCGTCGCTTTGACTCAAGATCGCACCATGCAGCATCTCTCTCCCACTCAGTTAGGATACAGGGGACCGTAATTAAATTTGAAAGTATTATTGTCAACGCAAGGTAATTTCTTTCCCCTCAGTAATGAACTTCAGATGGAGGCACCCGCATTATCAGCACAGCAGCACAGAGCAATTAGCGCGGTGCACGTCTCGCATTCAGCAAGCGAGATAAAGTACTCTCATTCCAATATAATTTGCAAAGCCAGTTTGGAAGCAACAGTTAAAACTACTAATCAAATGAGCAGTCGTCTATCACTGCTTCTTTAGATTTTATCTCATTTCCTCCAAATATTCTCACAGAGGCCTGGCATTAAAATTAATAATGTCAATGTTTATTCCTTTGGCTTCTCCCTGTTACCCTTTACACCTCCTGCTCAAGTCAGGTATCTCAAGTATCTTTGGACAGGGACAGCATTGATGAAGTTAGATGAAAGCAAAATAAAGCCCTCAATGACTTATTGTGTACTTTGTAATTCTGATAAGAGTTTAGTTTAACTCTACAGAAAATCTGCCAGATGTACCTGGGAAAAGTGCTTCATAGATGCAAAGAACTGTACAGGTCAGCAAATTATCTCCTGCAGACCTTCAGGTCTTTTCTTTCCCTAAACAAAATTGCATTTGTCATCTTTGTAGCAAGGTTCAAAGCAGCCATTCCGCATCTCCATTCGCAGCATATCAAAAATGAGCGTAAACAAACAGAAGAAAAAAAACCCAACAACCTAGGAATAGATTGTCCAAAATCACAGAAGAGTAATGATGGGGTAGGGAGATTTTACAACTTTTTACTTGCACTTGGCAGTGTATTGTTAGGATGTCCCCTGACAAAGTAGTGGCTTCCTAAAACATACTGAAATTAAAATAAACAGATGCCAATTTATTGAAAGTTGAATAACCAAACTTCTGAATAACCAAACTTCTCCTTTGCCCTTCCTTTCTAGTTCCAATCTGGTAATATTTCTTGGAGAGGGACCTACAGACATGCAAATATATGGGCAAGTTTCTGTTCTTATCCCTCTGCACTACCTGTTACCAAGAGAAGAACATTACAGGGGCAAAATAAAATAGATTGAAAAAATTGCACAGGAAAGAATGCAGACAAATATACTTTAATATTTTTACCAGCCAATTTCTCCTTGTAGCCACCTCTCTGCTTTGTGACCAAAAAAAAAAAAAAAAAAAAAAAAAAAAAAAAAAAAAAAAAGGATGATCACCGGAGTGAAAGAAAAACATTTTCAAAGTACCTATCAATAAATGAATGTGTTCAGGGGATTATACATTGTTTACTCTTATGTTTCAGGCAAGATAAGATTTTCCAAAAATCAGCATGGTTTCAGATAGAATGTCTATCACCGGCTGATTGACTTTGTCTATCACCAGGACTTTGATTTTGAAGACTTTCAGTGTAATAGGTTTCTTGAATGTCAGGGAGTTTTGTCAACGCTGTTTTATAAGCAGGAAAGCTTGAGCACTGGAAACGTAAATGCCTGCACTTCAGAGGCTATAGCTACATGCTAGCCGAGATGGAAATACAAGCTAAGGTCACTCCAGTGACCATTAAAGTAAACATTAAGCCTGCACTTTTCTAGCAGCCTGTACCGTACAGTTACGGTGCTCTGCATTCAATAGGACTTTCTGAGGGAGTAGATAACACAAGTATTAGCCATCACAGGGGAAAACATACACCTTTAAACACTGTCAAAGTAGAGCACAAGATGAAAAAGGAGCTATTGCTCCTTTACCTTTTTGTTCCCCCTTGTTGGGGACTACAAGGCCATTTCCCTATGGATCTGTCCTTTGCTACAGGATCTGTCTTTGCATAGGGGCAGATGTCAAAGCCCACTATTAAAGTAAAAGAGTTTAGCAGACAAAAGAAAGAGAAAGCAAGATGACTTCCCCAAAAGAATCATTCAAAATCCTGATTATACCCTAAAAAACAAAGGAAATGCATTCTACTTCTTTTTAGATGTAAGTAACTCAAGTAATGGTGGCAAAATGAAGTGATTTAATAACAATTTAAGGACATACAAAATGTGACTGAGTTGTGATTACTTGGAAATCTTTTTTAAAAATTGTCAAATTCACTCAATCTCCAAGTAGCTCACATAATGGCAGAAAAATGAATGTAAATTAGCAACAATTTAGGTAAATGCCAGGAGATTGACTTGCAAGTACTTTGAAATCTTTTTTTAAATTGTAAAATTCAGTAGAAAAGGGGCTGGAAGTAAGGCTAAACCATTTCCATGGCTCTGCTCCCTGCTGGGAACAATCATTTAATAAAAGTATAAAAGCTATGATACCTTTTAAAATCAATGTGTACACTCTATGATGTAGAAACCTACATATCTCATTTACATGCATCTATTTACATGTTTATGGAAATAAGCTACAAGAAAGTAGAAACATATACAAGGTGCGACTGGCAGAGTTAGGACTTTTGCCTTTGTCTCTCATTTGAAATGTTACAACAAAACATACCACAGCCAAGCGAGTTCTGTCCAAAATGTGGTTTCAGGAACAGGTTTAAAAAGTACGGATGTGAGAGAATGGGAAAAAACATAGGATACTATGCTTTTCTTTCATGTCATATTACAGTACTCAGTAACATCAGTTTCCCAAATTTCTGAGAAGTACTAAAATTCAATAGTTTCCTGAAGCAACCTCAAGGCACTGCTTCAGCTATCAGCCAAAAGAGATTCTAGAAATCAGCAAGCTTTGCCAAGAAAGGATTTAGAAAAGAAGAAAAATACCCAGCACAGGTTCCCCCCTCTTCTACATTTTAAACATTTTTAATACACTTTTGCTATTTCAGAGTAACTCTCAGAAACATCCTTTTCAAAACAAGTATCTCTGCCACAAGAAGGAGCCTGCTGAGCAGTGACAGCTCCTGCTCTGATGACTGCACTGAGTGCTGCTGTGGATACACACAGACTGCATCCACAAATGTTCTCTTCAGGTCTCACAGTCACAGAGCAGCATCTTCTCACCATAGGAGCAGCAGAGGCAGCTAACTGAGCTACTAAACAAATTCCTCCCTCTCTTTTGAACTCCTTTTAGGAGCATTCCACAGGAAAAGGTTGAAAGAGGGCACAAAGCTCCACCACCTAGAACAGGAGAACTGCGTAAGTAAGAAATTATTTATTTGCAGGATAGAACAAATGTTTGGTCCTTTCTGAGTTCTGGAACAAAACCCTGTAGAAACAGGCACAGAAAATGGCACAGCTGATACCTCATCAACCCACTTTCCTGCAGCCACTGGGCATCAACCCCATCACTGCCATTCCTGACAGCCTTACCTCTTTTATTCTCAAGGCCATACGATTACGGACAGTGAGGCAGTACATTCCGATGACTATCTCTGTAAGTTAGAAAGTACTTCTCTGTCTAACTTACATTTCCCTTGCTGCCATTTGTGATTAAAAGTTCTAGTTAACACACACACTCCAAAAAAATATATTTTTTTTTATTATTTCCAGATCTCTAGAAGGTCTTCCTATCAGCCCCTACTCTTCCAGCTGAGCAAACTCAATTCTTTCTGTTTTCCTAGAGTTTTTCTATTCCAGACTTTGGTTCAAATCTGGTCTTGTGCAAGTTTGGAGTGGCTGGGATAGAAATAGCAGTGTGAAAGCACAGAAAGGCTCGTTCCTCATGCTAGCTTGGGCTGCAATGCCAGTACAAGAGGCTGTGGATCTACTGGAGAGAGTCCAGCGCAGGGCTACAAGGATGATCAGGGGCCTGGAACATCTGCCCTATGAGGAGAGACTGAGAGAGATGGGCCTGTTGAGCCTGGAGAAGAGAAGGCTGAGGGGATCTAATTAGTGTATATAAATATCTCAAGGGAGGCAGTGAAGAGGATGGGGCCAGCCTCTTTTCAGCAGTGGCCACCGACAGAACTAGAGGTAATGGTCACAAACTGAAACACCAAAATTTCCACAGGAACTTAAGGAAAAAATTTTTAACAGTGAGGGTGAGAGCGCACTGGAACAGGTTGCCAAGAGAGGTTGTGGAGTCTCCTTCTCTGGAGATCTTCAAAATCCGCCTGGATGCCACTCTGTGCTCTAGGTGACCCTGCGTGTGCAGGGGGGTTGGACTAGATGAGCTCTAGAGGTCCCTTCCAACCTTAAGCATCCTATGATTCTGTGATCCTCCAGGAGGAAAACAGCTGCAAGTCTTGACAGTCTGCAGGTAGCAGTGTCAGCTCCATTTTCATCAAAAGCTAAATTACACTCCTCAAGCAGAAATAGCATCTTTTTTTTTTTTCCCCCCCCCTTTCTCCAGTGTGAAAGAAAAAAGCCCAAAAAGGAACAATAAGGTTCTTCACATTTGGAAACATGTAGGATAATGGAGAGGGGAACCAAACCACCCTCTTCCTACACCCCAAGGATTTTCAGTATTTTTCCACATCTTTCTAACTATATGCATTTGTGCATCTATTTTCAATCATGAAACATATTTTTTAGAGTAATCATCAAAAATTAATATCTACTACATTAAGTTTTCAAATACATGATCAAAACACAGAAACTGAGGATAAAAGGTGATGAAACTATATTACTGGATTATGCAAAGTTTGCTTTTACAAATGCTTTTCTACAGGTGCACATTCAAATTGGAAATACAAATAAAAATAAAATTAGCTCTTTTAAGGGATTTGATAACCCATACTGCATTTGCAGAAGATCTCCTTTTGAGACACACTGTAGCATTCCTATAGATTGGTGATCTGCCCATTCCAAAACACAGTTGCCCATGCTATAGGGATGGTGGTGCTCCGACCTGGCCGGCAAGGCAAACAGTTTATGTACAGTTTGCAAATTCTGATCTGCCAAAGGGACTGTGGAGAACACCTACAGATACATACATATCTGGATAAATATAGCTGATGTCTTTTAAAAATGTTTCTCTTTCTCTGTCCTGAATCTGGCCGAGGCTTCTGAGAAAGAGCAGGAAGGGAGGTATTGCATTGCAAAGGCGGGAACCAGGAACTTCAGATCTTCTGCTGCAGCTTTAGCTCCTAACAGCGCGGTCTGCGCAAGGGCCTGTGCAGGATTATAGAGCACACCAGGCAAGGGGAAACATAACTGCAGATAAACATCACTGTATGTGCTGGTTTTTCATTTGAGAAATCACAACCCTGCAATTTTAGCATCAGGAAGACTAAGGAAGTGTTTATGAAAATAAGCGAGAGTTGTAAGCACAATAACACTGAAATAACTTCTAGCTCATTTTCTACTACCCAAACTAAATTACAGCGCAGAACCACAAACCCTCTTAATTTGTGCAAAAGTAAAGGCTTGTAGAGCTGCTGGTTTGATGAAGGGAAATATTTATGATTTGATACATTCCTATAACAGCTCCTCTTTCTATTTCCAGGGTTTCCCTCTCCCTCTCTCCTCTCTTAATTCTATATTTATGTAGGTCAGACTGCATGGTACAGCCTTTTCGCTCACTCCCCCTCAAACACGCATCATGTCTCTCCAAACCAAAACCTTCAAACTTTCGCTGTACAAACTTGCCTCAAATATATCTTTGTTTTCAGTAATGTTTTGTACCCAAATATGTTGGCAAAACTGCTCTCACATCAGAGAACTTGCTGCATATAGAAAGCTAATGACCTCCAAGAACTGTATTAATTCAAAAAATAGTGATTACATTATTTACTCATAAAGATATTAACAGTTCTCAAAATAATGAGAAATTTCTCTCAAAAAATTGAAGTTAATTTCTTGTTTTCTTGGTGTACTCATATATGATCTATTAACTTTAAAACACGGGCTATTTATTTATTTATTTATTTAACCTCAGTTTCTAGCTCTGCTATTGGTAAGCACTGTAAATGTTACTGTTAAACAAAAGGGAGATTGGCAAAATCCAAAATAGGGAGCTTTAATCCATTAAATCATGCAAAAACAGCAGGTCACACTTTCAACTTTAAAAGTTTAAGAGGACTTGACTCAAATCAGAAACTAGCACCAGAAACATCTACTAACATCAGGGGAAAAAAAAAAGTCCACTCAATCTGGGTCATCAACTGAAACACAGATGGCAACTAAAAAGCTTTTTAGTTTTTATTTTTATTCTTTCTCTAGCTTGGGTTGTAGCATTGCATTTTTCATTTTTCACACGCAGTCCTATTTTGTTTCTAATCACTTTTCAAATGTAATCTAATTATCTGTCTTAAACCTTGCATAAAATCTTTTGGACTTAGAATAAATAATACAGGTACTAAGAGTTTTGAACATAATTTGGACTTTTGCAAGTAAAAGATGGTCAAAAGCCATCAAGTAGCACTACAGAGTTACCCTGCCTGCCTCTCTTTAGGCAGAAAAAGAACCAATGTAATCCTCTGTCCTGCCCCGTGACAGCTGTTGACAGTTATAAAAGGTGCATATTGATACCTTGCTAACCCCACGTTTTTATTCTCATTTCACATGTTACTGTGGGAATATTTTTTCAATTTAAAATAGTAGCTTAGGATGCATTCCAAAGAGCAGCTGGCTATGCGTCAAAAAACGAAGGAAAAAAGGAGGATGCTTGCTCTTATCTTGCTTTTGTTAAAAAAGATTGATCACCTCCCCAATTGTGAAGGTGATGATATCTCTTAGTGCAACCAGAGCAATTTCTTATCAGTCACATTCAGTTTGAAGATAGTCATTAGGCAGAATTTATTCCTCAATTAACTGGCAGCTCATTCACCACCACAGAACTTGAGACTTTTACAAGTTTTTTTTTTCTATCTTTTTCTTCCCAAACTACTACTCCTCACTCAGCATTTTACACTTCCAAGAGCCGTGATAAGTGTATTTCAGAAAACTAAATACTGTTCCTTGATGATATGCAAAGTATGTACTACTGCAGTACACACTGGCTCAGCGACTTTAGATGAATGTTCCTAAGACTGGAAAAGTATATTAAGTACAGTTTCTCACTGACCCTCTCTGTAAGCCTCAACTCAGAGACTCTTTTGGATGACAGATAACATGGTTTGCAAAATACCACATTACCACTTATAATATTACCACTTATGCTGCTCTCTCCAAGCGACTTGTTCATATGGGATTCATACAAACAAGATGATGTTAGGAGGAAAAATTGAAGTATAATAGCTGAATGGATTATGTATTTGGCTTTGAAAAATATATAAATGTATTTTTTTACAAGACACTCCTTTATTGGGGAGACTATTTCCATAACTCTGACACTGTCACTTTGGACTACAGCTAGGTAACAACACAGAACAGTTTTACAAACTTTTGTTTCAACATTGAAATTGGACCACTTTGGCTGCATCCCTGGCCTTTTCCAATACTTTTTTTTTTTTTTTTTAATATTTGACACTAGGAAATACAGTGAAAATATATACTTGAACACCGAAAACACTCAGTCAAACATTATTTTGAGAAACTTGGCAATCAAAGTGACATATTTTACGCTGGACCTACAATCTGAGGATTCGGCACTTAGGTGAACTGAAAACATTCAAGTAGTGAAGAATGCGACATGCGACTTATGAAAAGAAATATGCATCACATTTTTAATTCTATCAACCGTTTGTGAATAGTCTATTTGCTTTTAGTATTGAATTCCAGCAAATTCTTCGTGCTGGTTTAATCATTCTGGTTTTACCAGGAACAAAAGGTTGCAAATTTTACTGTCATTGTACTGGACCTGTCAGGAAAAGAGGCAGAGACCTTTCCGTGCAGGGTTTTAAATGAAAACTGTGATTTGCTTTTGAATTTCATATTAGAATTTCCTGAATCAAAATCAATACACTAGACTCAAAGCACAAAAAAATATCTTTCTACTTATCTGTCTCTTTCATCGTTTAATTCCATGTCCAATAACCTATTTTTCTCCATGCAACTTTCTTTCTTGGGTAATTTTTATCTTCATTTGCTAAAAAAATAAAAGGGAAGTAGAGAGAGGGAATGAAAAAACCTAACCCCAGTCAGGACAGTGGCTTTCTTAGTTGTGCTCCGAGGCAACATCTTCATGTCAGACATCTCCTCTCTGTATGCCCAGGTCTGCAAACCTGTCGCTGTTTGAGAAGCCCTCTGAAGCTTTAACACTTTCCCACCTGCTCTCACAATGCTGAAGTATTAATAATGTGTAGTAAGAGAAGCCACAATCCCAATATACTAAAAAATACAAGCTGCCCAAAGTCTTTATAATCCTCCAAGCACACCTTTAGCAGATAACTCCTCTGCAGCTGCAAGTGTCTACTCTTCACCGCAAGAAAATCAAAATGACTGCATGATCCAATTTTCCAAGGCATCCTCAAGGCTAAAATTATAGATGTTTTTAAGGCCCTAGTGGCAAGACACTGTGGTCTCTCGCTGCGTATTGATCCAGAAATAAATGGGATTGTTACCTTGTGAGTAAAATACCATAGGAAGCAGTGGTCTTGTGGAATTTCCCAAAGTCAATTCCATGTGAAAACTAATTTTGTTTCTCCCCATTTTACAGAGAGTAAGATGTCAAGGTCTACATCAAGCAGTCTGAGGACATGATGGAGTCACCAACTCTGAGCTTAAATTCCAGGCTGCTGTGGAGGCAGCCTACGGCCACACCAGGAACATCAACCCATCGGCAAACTGGAAGAGCAACCGGCAACAGCGCCCTCCGGCCACGCTGCCTCCCTGCAGAGCTGGTTCACGTTCTAATGCTGGCTGAAACAGGAGCAGAAAGAAAAGCCATAAATGGCAGAACACTTGGGATGCAAAAGGTGCAAATTATTGTTATGAATTAATAATGTAGTGCTATGGGTTGCTACATTTCCTCTTTTATAAAGACAGTGTGTGTGAACATTTATATATATATATATACATTTATAATATATAATAAACCTAGTCACTGTCTTCTGAGTCTGCTTTTTGTTTTGTTTTGTTTTTTTCTTTTTTCTCCATACTGCTCCATTCAGGTAATGGGAATAAGAGGGAGCTAAAGAGTTACTTGCTATCAAGTGGAGCATATCCTGGTCTATCAGAGCTGGCCTCTGTCTGCCAAACTCCTGCCCTATCATCTTCCAAGGCCTGGGACTATGCCAGCAAGAGACATTTTCTGGGAGGTTTAGCCAGCTTTAGCTAAATTCTAGTTTTGATAAGTATAGAAAAGTAATTTTAGTGTATTATTTCTATTTAAAAGAAATGGTCACTTGTCATATTTTAGTCCTTTCTCCTTGTAACATATAAGTAATTCAGACTTATTTGTAAAAAGAATCCTCCAGTATTCTTTAAAGTAGAAACTAGGGCAATAACTGTACTGGGAGTTATTAAAAATAAAGACATTTAGTGATATCATTATCCAACCAAAAACTGAGGACACAAATCAGTCTCTGCTTATCACTCCAATAAAAGACACAATATATTCTGGTGGATTTTAGACTGAGTCTAAAAAGAAGAAAGATTTAAAACCATTTGTGGAGTAATCGGAACCCTATCGAATAAAAATTCTAAGCATTGTGAAACTATAATTCCCCCCTGTAGGAAAAAAAAAAGTCATTAAAAAGTAAATGCTTTCTATAATCTCCTTTAAAATCACTCAGCCCTTCCTCTGCTTATACTAATAAACCCTGACTTCTTTCACAAAAGAAATGAAACAGCCTGGGGTTTGTGACTGCCAAAGGCTTGCCACGGGTGCCATCACAAGTAGGTTTTCAGTAAAACCTGTAAGAGTGAGAACTAGTGAGCCTTTGGACTTGAACATGCCAGACTGAACATTTCATATTGGACAGCACTGACTACTTGTGCGAGCTAAGTATGTATGGCTACTTCTGTTCAATGAGCACGGGGATTCTGCTGAGATGTACACTAACATTAAGCTCATTAAGCTAAGTGTCTTCAGGTTGGGCAGGCAGATCTAACACATGAATGCTGCCTAGGACAGCACAGAAGGTGGCTTTAAAACATCGCTGTGGGAGCCAGTGCCCTAGCTGCCCTAGGCCCCCTGCCCAGGCAATGTGCCCAAACTCCAACTTATAGGAACCAACCTGACGGCAAGAGGGACCCAAGCCAGAGCTCAGACCCAGAGCAGGATGGCCCTGCAACCAAACATATTGTGGAGACTTCATAATCTGTCTTTTAATCTACTTCAGTGCAGCACTATCCTTCCTCCTCCTTTTCTTTTTTTTTTCCTCCTAATGTTTCAACCAAGTCTTCCTATGAATTTAGGCTATTGTTTCTAAATGTTATACTGTTATATAGGATACTATTATATCTTGTTCTAACCGAGGACCCAAATGCCAATGACTTCTTTGCAGAAGAATGATTTTCTTTGCACAGGGACTGCTGTCAGACTGGAGTCTTCTCCAGACTGAAAGTATTATCTGAAACTGTTCACGGGCATTTTAGGAAAGCGAAGTATAATTGCTTAGACTAAAATGCTGGTCTTCATATTTTATCCATACCAAAGCTAGACTTTACATGTAGACAGGCCAGAAGTGTGAGCTTAGATCAACTGAGAGCTTAGCAACTACATTTTACAGAAAAAAAAGAGAAAGGCCAAACTAATTTCACTTGGAAACTGTTAAGGTAAGAACCTGACACCCACCTGAGCAGAAAATTTGACATTATTTTACATAACACTAAAACGAGAGAGAGAGAAGAAAAAAAGAACAATGTAATTCAGATGGACATAAGAATATTCTCACTGCAATCTGAGCAGT
This sequence comes from Tinamus guttatus, assembly GCF_059628265.1. Taxonomy (NCBI): domain Eukaryota; kingdom Metazoa; phylum Chordata; class Aves; order Tinamiformes; family Tinamidae; genus Tinamus; species Tinamus guttatus. The sequence continues at coordinate 738,175 of NW_028288638.1, forward strand.
AATATTGCCTTGACATCTGGCACTCTGGTATTTCCAGAAATAGCAACTAGATAAAACGAGCACAGGCAGGAGCAGTTGAAGAATAGTGGGAATTCTCTGTTTTGATTATTTCCCTGCACTTATTACTCTTTCCAGCTGACCTTCCACCTTTGCTAAACTTCCAGTATCTCTGGTATACACAGGTTTATTAGCTCAGATGTGGACTGTGTACTTCTAATGGACAGGTTCCTGACTTTGGGCTATCTTCACAAGTCCCCCATTGTACAATAACTGATCAAAAGTAGAAGTGCAGAGAGCGGGAAATAAATAAATAAATAAAACTGCTGTTAAAACCCAAAATTCTCTGGACTGACTTTGCATTGGTACTGCCTTGGGAGACTCTGTGTTGGTCTGCAGACAGGCCCGTGCAGAACTGCTGTATGTTTGCAAGCAGCTTGCACACAACTTTAAGTGCTCTGTCTCTCACAGTTTGGGATTCCTTATTTTACAGTATTTGAAATGCTCTTAAGCTGAAAGATTTTGCGACTGAGGAGATCCATTTCAAAAGAGGAAAAGGGTACACTTGTGTGTCTGTTATGTGCAGGACGAACATCACAGGGGAAGACCCGCAAAGTAAATCTTCTGGTACCTGAGAATAGCTAATATATTGTACACAGAAAATAAAACAGGCAACTTTGTTTTTGAGAGAGAATGTTTTGACATTGTGCAGCTCCAGGCTTAGAGAAGCAGAGTAAGCCAGTAATTACCATATTCCTAGAAGCCTGCTCAAAACTCTGCTCACCACTGAGAACATTTTATTCTGCTGTGAATGGCTGATGTCTGAAAGAAAACACTGCCATTAGGTGCTGTGAGCGTTGAGAAGACCATTTTTGAAAACAATGCAATGAATCTTTCTGAACTTGGTAATTTGTTTGAAGAAAAAAAAAGTCATAAAAATGGTCACAAGCAAAACAGCTGCATATGCCTTAGCCGCAAGCAGGAAGAATACATTTGACAGAATAGTGTGAAAGGAGATCCTAAATTGCTGTACCTTTAAGAGATTTGTGTCTTTTCAAACCTTCAAAACTTTCAGAAAACCCAGATGTATCTGAAAAGGCTTTCTGCTTATCTTCCACAAAACAAATTTAACAAGGCGCAGAAAACTGATCTCTAGACTATTACACCGCCAAGATAATTCACTTTTACCACACACAGGACTTCCCCCCTGAAGGCAGCTCCCCGGCGCCTGCTCCCTTGCTACCAGGCTGCCTCTCTACCCGCACAGCAGTCACCAGGGCACGTCTTGACCGCCAGGCAAGGAAACACAGAACCACCAAGCTGTGCAAAGTAACGGAGTAAGTACTGAGTTCTACTCCACACCTATGGTGCCTACTCTCATCCCTTCCCGTTAACAATGCTTTACACTTTTATTAGACAATACCATAATCCTATAATAACTGTCTTACAATAGACCAGGCAAGTTTCATATTAGGAGGAACACTAAGGAAATTACTTTCTCATCCAGGCATTATTGTTGTCTCTTAAGTCTCTCCCAAAGAACCTTACTCATACTTCTAAGCTGTTAATAGCTGCCATTATAGTTGGTGAAAAAGACAAGGCAAAACAATAATATGCTAAAACAGACAACAATTCAGGTCTTCTGCTATATTTCATGTTTTCTTTTTTTCTTCCCAGTCCGTCATAAAAAATAAGAAGAAAACAAGGTAAAAAATGCTTTGTTTTGCAATTAAGTGCAAAGAAATTACCTAACTCTCTTTTGAGTATTTTCCGGACCATTTGTAAGCACATACGGAACACGAGCATTTGACAAGACACTGTAGCAGCTTGCTGTCAACACGCGTATGCTGCAAGATAACTTTTAATATTATGACAGAAATGTGTTTGTCTTCTCTTTGCACTCTGTATAATTTAAGGACCTTAAATAAACTCACTGAAATGGTATAAAAACTTCATTATTAGTTTTTTACAGCAGCATCATGTAATTCTGACACAAAAATCCAAGCTTTGACAAGGCTTCCTCTTGGGTCATTCTTCCTAACTCCTATCACTCGACACTTAATAATTAAAAAGCTCAGAAAATGAGAAAAATTTTTTGGAAAAACAAAACCATGAACAAACACACAGATCACTTCTTTCATGAGTCAATGGTGGAAAAACTCATCATGCACAAAGTTCAGTGGGAAAACAAGTTTAAGGAGAAATAAACACATCTTCAATTCTCCCTTTTCTGCCTGGATGTAAGAAATTGTACAAAAGGAGGGTATAATTTATCAATTATATGAACAGCATAGTCTTCCTGAGGGAAATGCTTGCGCAGGGAGGTGAACTCAACCTCTCCCTAGCAAAGAGCTGAACATCCTAGAAGAAGGCAACCCAAAGTAGTGATTATCACTGTTTTTCCAGACTCTGTTTCACAGATAAAGCAAACACTGCAGCCAGTTTTTGTCCTAATACAAAATCCCTCAGATGAGACTGACAGATGTCCATCCACTCCCTTTAGAAAACTCTGCGCTCCAAAAGTTGACGCGATTCCCAGAACTCACCCGTCTGCAGTTCCAGTCATCCCGTGGCTCTGCTTCCTGAGCGGACAGGAGATTTTCCTCAATGGACACACTCAATCAAAAAATTTAGTCTCCCAGAACTAGCAAAATATGTGGGCTCTCTGGATAAATTCTTACTTGGATTTTGCTGTGCCTCACAGCAGTGGAGACCATTAGCTGAGGAGAACGTCACCTTGTGTGCACCCTTTGGTGCTGCTCATACGGAAGAGTTTCAAAACCCACTGGAATCATGAATCGAGATGGATTCCAGTACAAACCTCAGAAGGGAAGAGAGGCCATTTTCTAAAAAAAAAAGATATATAACCTGCCATGCTGCCGCTATTAATTTTTAATGTCATCATTTATTTTCAACAATGCTTAATAGCGGCAGCATGGCAGGTTGGTAAAAGAAATCACTTTGCAGTTTTGGGCTGCTCTCGGAAGCACTTTTTGTCCCAGATATAGTATTAATTACCCAGTCACAGTAATAATTACTGTGCACAAGGTTATAATAGGACTTCTTGGTAGGCTGTTCTAAAAATGGAGTTTTCATTGCCAAAATTATATTGACTTAGTGGTGGTAGTAGCTAAACGAAGGAAAGACTAAATGAAAAGAAGGCTATAGAGAACAATTTCCAGATTGATTTATCTATTTTACTGTTTGCAACAAGCTAATAGTCACAGGTATTTTATAGATTATAGATATGTTAATACAAAACTAAAATGCATTTGTTTCTTGTGAGGCATGAGACGTAAAGGGCTGATTAGGAGACACATGAAAAGCTTGCTTTAGTCTTTTCATTCATAGAATGAAATGATATATCTTGAAACAGCAAGATGAAATTAAAGAAAAAAATGAATAACCAGAAGAAGTAGGTTTAAGGACAGACAAATAACTATGGGGAACTATCTTGTGGAAGTACTAGCACCTTACATACAAAAAAGTTGAGTTAGATTTGACATAGTGCAGACAGAAGTGCAGTATGAGCTAACTCCTGAAATGCCAGGAAGCAAGGTAACTAATTTTCTTTCATTTTATGCTTCATAATTAATAAATTTATGAGTAGGTTCTTCTAGGGAGATCCCTTTGTGGAAGACTGCAGTTTGGGTGTTTCACTAATCTAGTCCTAATTTCCTGTGCAATATAAAAGTAACAGTTAATGCATCCAGTAAAAGTAACCAAGTCCCTGCGGGCCATAAACTTGTAGAAGTTATGTTAATTGTTGTCATTATTTCTGATGTCATAATTTTAGTGATTTTACATGAGTAAAATTTGTCAAATGTGGTAGGAGAAGGAAAAAAACCCTTTGCTTCCAACTCCGGCCTACTCCTCTGAGACTGAAGTCTGGCTGGCAGAATGACCTGGCAGCAACAAGGAATAAAATTCACTATCCTAATATTCAGTCCAGTCATGTGATTCATACAGCTTAGAATATTCTCACTTGAAGCTATTCAAATCTTAAAAAGTAAAGTTTATCTTAATTTAAACCACATGTTCAGTTATGTAGAGATTAATATGTATCTATAACCTATGTTACATGTTGATAGTGTAATAGTTAGCCTTGCTATACTTTTTAATTAAGTTCCGTTCAATTAGACTTTAATGCTAAATAATATTTACTCTTGTTACCAGTGGTAGATGACAAAATATGACTTTGTGACCTTTACTGGGTCTGAAGAACTTTTTTCATTTAATATTGTGAACTTTGTGATTGCTGCAGGTGACACTAAAATGCTAAGGCAAAGTTATCTATTATAAAACGGGCAACAGCTTCATAAAATTCTAATCAAGCCTAAAAATGGACACATAAAATATAAAGTTTCAGTGAACCAGCACGAACATGAGTACCAAAGATAGATTAAATCTGGCATTTTCAGAGTCAGTTTAACAGTATCAAGAGTTTACGGAAGATCCATGAAGGATTTGGAGACAAGGAGATTATTTGATGACTTAATTTATTGGGTTTCTTTAGATAAAGAGAGGATCAGTCAAACACATTATCTAATAAGCTGTTTAACTGATAGAAAAGAGGGGAGATTTAGGGGTTATTATCAGCACATGTACTCAGCATAGGTTGGAGTCTAGCTTCCCAATATGCTCAAAATAGCGAACCTTGTTTCTTGTGCTCAGGCTTTCAGCTATTACCAGATTTTTCTACTAAAGACGAAGTCAGCATGGCCTGTCCCAGTTTGTGTCTCTCAGGAGAAATGGATGTGAAATTCCCTGAAGATGGAATGATAGTTTCCAGCTGTTTGGAGGAACAGACAGGATCTGCATCCACTAATCCACATTACTGAAACCAAACAGCAATTCTTGACAAAGATTAATAAAGGCAATCCAGTTACAGGTAACACACTTCAGTGAAAACAATTAAAAGGTAAAGAAATATTTAGAAGAAATGGCTACAAAGTGTTAAGACTTTGTAAAGTCTTAATGTCACAGCTTCTCAGCGAAGCTGCAATCTAGCTGCAGACACAAAACAGGCTGGCAAACCAAAAAACAAGGATATAGACATGGATTTCTGTTTGCTTATCTGCCCATTTGTGTTAGAGGATCATTTATTTCCATGAACAGGAGCACTGTTTTGCTCTGTATTTATACAGCAGCTAGCCCCACGACTGCTGCTTCCAGATCCCATTATAATACCATTTGTATTAGCAGATTAAGTTTATTGTATTCATGTCCCAAATGAGCAACCACAACAGCAAGCTATACTCTCACCATTAGGCAGGTCAGATGCCCCATTTTGATTAAGCATAAATGTACTTAGCTGTAGCTGCAAACACGATGCCCTGCATTTGAAACCAATCTACCTGCGTTGCAGCAACAGGACAAAAACAAAACACATGGCTGGCTTCCAATGCTGAAGTGATGCAGAAAACAAACAAAAACAAAAACAAATCAAAAGAAATGAGAGAAGGAACCATGTAATCGTAACCAGTCAAAAGCTTAATGCAGTCACTTTTAAGGACAGTCCCCTCCTGTAACCAGCAATCTTCAAAACAGACTCTTCATCTTGTGCTTTGTGAGGTGTGTGGACTGGGTTTAGCTGAGGTCAAGAAGCTGGTACCTGGCCCACTAAATAGTTCTTATTTTTATGTCTCAGTGGCAGCTCCATCGATTCTGGGCTAGTGGGGATCCCCACTGGGGCTGCTGTGCAAGTATAGTATAAATCCTATGGTACTAATGTACACACTATATGCAAGAAGAAAGTACCTAAAAAGATTTTACTAAGAACTTCAAAATTTTTCTATGGGGATGGATCCCACTCTCCCCAAAGGAAAAAGTGACCCCCTGCTTTTACCTCCCTCCTTAGTTTTTAGAAAATATTGAGGGCCAGTCTCCATGAGTCTGCTGATTATCCCAGCCACTTTAGACTCTTCCACTACTTCCTAAGCCTCCCAGGCATGCAGACCAAGGGAAGGCAAATACTTGAAAACTGCCTCTAGAAGATCCATATTCAATGTCAGGTGATCAGACTTTTATAGCTCCTTTAGTGGCCCTAATGAGGTGTTCTGCCAAAGGGGCAGCAGGACACACAGTCCTTTGGAGGAGGAGTAGAGACCTTGCTTGCCATCCAGTAACTGGGTTGTTTAAACTAACGTAGCTTGGAAAATGCTTTCACTACCCATTGAAATAAGTGGGATATAAGTTTCGTAGTAGAGTAACTTCTTCAGCTGAAGCAGAGAGAACATCACTCTCTTAAGGGAGAGGGAGTGCTGGCTCCACTGTGTGCTTCCTTTTCACGTAACCTCATGGTTATCATTATATATCCCATAATTATTTGTGACCCTTCTCTCTCTGCCCTTTTACTGCTCGAATATGACAAAAAGCAATCTGTAGATGCTAAAAGCACATTTCTCTAATGTCCGTTCTAATGTTCTCTAATGTCTCAACTCACTTGGAAGACAAGGCAGGCTCAGGAAAAATTGACTAAATTGATAACATGACTCATCTGAAACAGAGTAACTCACTTGAGTAAAAATTTCATATGTGGGCATAAAACTGTCTTGTTGTTATGGAAAAATGTAAATGGAGAATTCGCCATTAACACCGCTTCCTAAAATGAGAGCAATTATGAAATCTGTTTTGATAGAGAAAGGAAACATAAAGTTGTCCTGTAAGTATACAGAGATATCCCTCCACAAATTAAGATGGCAGTAGATTGACTTTATTACTGAAATAAGCATCAGGTGGATCCTCAAATGACAGCTAAATGATTAATTGTTTCCCTACTGTTAGCCACAACATGAAATAGTGGTATTTTACACAAATGAACACACAAAGAATATGGAAAAAGTTATGCTTTGCTATTTCTAAAACATAGGTTAATTTAAACCTGCCTGGTATATCTTCTGTTCAGTTTGACCAGGTCTCCCTATAATAAAAACAGTTATTTACCCAATCATGTTTAAAGCATCTCAAATCAAATAGTCCATATTTTTAAATCCAAAGACAATCTCACTGCAACATTCAATGTCCCAGGGCCACCCCAGGGAACTGAGAAGGTCGGGGGCAAGATCAACTTCTACTTCATGCTGAGTCAGGAAGTCAAAATTGGTGAAAGTAACAAAAACATCCTGCCGGCCTCTGGCAATAAGTCTGGGAACTACTGACATCAGCTTAATTATTACCCGCTGAATGAGTGGAAGCGGTGGCCACTCAAAGACAACTTTGATTCTTCTTTATCAGAAGGGCATCACAAAATTGACAGTTTTTTCCTATCTCCACTGATATAACATTCATGATATTTTGTGTTTTATTTGGAAGCAAGTCTATCCACATAAATCATCATCTTCTTTAAGACTGATATTTTCCACAGATATTTATGTATTTACGATGCAGTCTTGCTTACTGTTTGGTTCTCTATTAGGTGACCCAGAAGGCCTTTGCTTCTTTTCTTAGATCTTACTAAGGCCAAATTACTAATTGGCAACAGACTTTTTTTTTTTTTTTTTTTTTTTTTTTGGGGGGTGGAAGCATCTATCTATTGGTTCAAGTTCTCCCCAATAAATAGTTCTATCATATATTTTTTTTTTTCTCGTGGAGTCCATTATCCTCAAATTGTGTAGTAATTGATGACTTTTAATCTCCACTATATTAATCCATTAAAACCGTGAGTAATGATACAGGAAAAGACTTTTTTTGTGTTGATGCTTAACTGTTTTTATGGAAACAGCTATTCAGGTACTGGCATAAGCTTTTTGGAATATTTGTTTTGGTACCAATATCATCCATATTGGTTATGAAGTTTTTAAACAGTGCAGAAGTGAATGGAAAGAGGATAACAGATGTTCAGGCTATAATCCCCATTAGGCTGCACTAGTTACAGAAAGCAGTCTTCCTGTTCTTTGATGGAAAGATATATTCCTCTTTAGAAATTTAACAGCAGATTTTCTCCACAGCCTGTCCTGTATTGAACAGTTTATCCTGTTTTCAAAGTACAAAATGTCTCCCCTAATCAAATTCGCTCAATGACTGTTAGCAATAATATTTCCAAGTGTAGTATGTCCCTTTATTTACTCATTTGCAACACGTACATCGATACCTCAGAAAAAGCATTAGCAATTAGCAAGCCTATCAATTAAAGAAGAAAATATCTCTCCCTTGTAAGCAGCTATTACCAAAATACAGCATCTAAGCAATAACCCCTGCTGGCTGCTGGGTATCCAAACCAGTGCATCCCTGGGCAAGCAGGGACATCAAAACAGCTATTTTAACACTTGTCTTGCAATTACAAGATATTGGTTAGCCAGGATTAAAATTCTGAGTTAGGGTCTGTTGTCTCGGTGCAATCTTAGGCTGAGGAGTCGCTTGTGTGTCCATCAGGACTCTCTCTTGTTTACACTCGTGCAATACTACAGAGTATCAAATTTTCTTATTAGTGCTGATCTTTGAGCCTAACATCACTTTATGTTGTTAAGCTTCTGATTCCTTCAGGTCAAGAACGCTCTTTCCCAATTAGCACTGGTGGATCAAGTAGTCTTTGCTCACATCTAAGGGTTATTCTGAAAACTTGATGAGGTTGCTGTGAATAGAGCATACAAATTTTCTCCTTAATGCTTCCCAGTTTCTACCCAAAGGCTACCCAGCTTCTGCTGCTGTTTGAACAAACATCGTGTATTGAAAAAGGGTTGTTAGTGTTTTAATCACCTTATCTCAGAATTTTTTCTTTGAATTGCTGGTTTAGAAAATTCCCTTCAGAACAGAACTTGAAAAAATTTGCTATTCTGAAATAATACTTGTAATTTATGTGAGACAAGTGAGACTAAGATTATTACATACAGGTCACACAGGGCTTAGTAAAATAAGAGATAAAAGGGAAATTTTCATTTAATGCAATAAAACACAACACTCAACTACAGAATGCAATCCAAATCTGGATCAAACTAATTATTGTTTAGCCATTGTTTTACCCCAAAACACAGGGTAAACACACAGTACGAAAAGCAGCAGATTTTTCACTCAACAGCAAATCAGGTTAGACAGCTATCATTAGCCATCTTCTTTATAACGCCTCTTTACTGAATTGGAAATTCAACCACAGCTGAGTCCTGCTCCAACGCGACACCTTCACCACTCCTCACGTTTTTAACACAAAAGTTTATCAAGTGGAACTTTCTAAATGGGCTTTTTAGTCTCTAGATTTCTTCCTATATTCCCTCCCATCTGCTAGCATAACACCATAAGCATCCCACAAGAATTATAAAGCCGCCTCAGGTTTATTTTTACAGACCTGATCTACTGAAAAATTTGACTTAACACCAAAAATGGTCCTATACACAGCATTATAGGAGTCTACATACTGCAGACTTCACTGCCCTCCTTGCTGCATCCCTATAACTCCATTTAAGGCTCATTTTGTGAAGCATTAGATTTTAAACCTCTGGAAGGTGCTTTCCAGATCAGCTACTCTGGTGAAATGGGATTTGTCAGCAGGACTGTTTGACACATTCTGGCACTGATCTGTTAGTTTATCTATCATTAAAAAAAAAGACCCATCCAAAGGACATCAAGATAACCCTGCCAAACTGGTCCACACACTACAGATTTCTCAAATGAAGACAGCTTAGGAAGCAGCATTTCCCAAGATAATGCAGCAAGCACTGTACGAGGGTGCTTCTGCAGTGGTGGAGAGTAGATACAGGCCTGTGCCAGGGGCAGGAGAGGAAGCACGCCATGGATATGGAGTGTTTTCGCCAGCACTTCGCCCTTGGGCTCCCTCTTAATCATTCAGCAGAGATTAACTTAGTTTAGCAGTGCAGCCGGAAACACTTGATAGGGATAATGGCAAGAGGGGCATCCAATAGCACAAGGATTAATTTCAAATGGTGACTCCAGAGAGCAGATGACTTTAGAGAGACTAGAGTAAAATGAGAGGATGCGTCATCCTCAATAACAATTTCTTGGTGATAAAACATGACATCTGCCTCTTACTGCAAGGATTTTATCATCACTGGAATTGTTCTGTATTTTCTTAAGAATCAACATAGTTGTTTCATTTTTAGCTAAATTACTGCGTAGTCAAATACTTTGTTTTGTGGACTGGTTGCTTGATCACCTTTCTGCAGTTACTGGAGCTGCTCAAGGCTGGTGTCTGCTTTTATCATGAGATGAGTGTTCAGTCCCACCGTTCTCAGCAAAAGAACACTTTTACCTTCTCTCTACTACTTACAGGACCCTTACAGGGTCCAAAGACCCTGCTTAACATGACTACATGAGACAAAATGGCATTTGCTTGCAGGCTCCTGTACTTTGAAGGTGTGGAAGGGAGGGATGGTATTTGCCACTAGAGAGAGGAGAAAAAAAAAAAAAATCTAAGGCAGGTTTACATGCTTAATCACCAAGCCTTTTAAGACTCAATTTCAGGTTGCTCGTGACACCCACAAATCTTTAGCACATCGAGTCTACAAAAATTGATCGAGTCTTCCTTTTCCTTCTCCCCTTTAAAGTTTCAAGTGAAATGATTATTAAACCATGAGATTGGGAAGTATGTCTGCGGCCCTGAGCAAACCTGCCAGTGTTGCTGTGATTTGATCCCAGGTTTGCTGGCAAGAGGATAGGACAGGGGAAAAGATCGGAGGTGTCCTGACACGGGGAAAGAGGCAGCTGCTATCCCAAGGCTTGGCAACTGCAGTAACGTCGAAGCCAAGGGACAAGTAAAAGCTGTGCACGGTTGCGAGAGGAAGCCGAGAAGCTAAAGAAGGAGGCAGTGCCACGGAGAAGAGCAAGAGCAGCAGATTGAGACTGGGACAAAGAGCGGAGAGGGCAGGAGAAATGGGAGCAATACCATCCTCTGCTTCATTCCTCTTGAGCCTTCGTTCAAGTACTTGTGCTTACAGCCAGGCTAAAAAAATGTGAGGATTGCTAAGTCAAGCGCTAAAACATGCTGAAAGCTGCACTGCTGGGGTAACTTACTTTCTGCATTAGGCATTTATGTTCAGCCTGTAATTAACATCATTTTATACACATTTTATTTTTTACACAACATATCACAAACCAGTCACCTGATGCCTTGCTGACTGTTACCCCCCACCCCAAACTCATTACTTCAATAAGCTAGATGTGTAGTAAGCAACACGAAATTGCAATTGCAAGAAAGAAAGAATTTCACCATTAAGGATGATGAACATCACACTGGAGAACTACAGGCGACTTCTTCCTGTGAAGGTGATCTCTCCTATAACACCTATGTCAGACAGTATTAATGCTTGCACTCATCTCAAACCTCAGGTCTTACACCTCAAGACTAAATCCTTGCATACCTTGGAAATAAAGCTGAATAAGGAAATGCTCCTCATTTTCCAAAATGAGGCACAAAACTAACCGCCATTTTTTGTAAAACAAATATTAGAAGTACTACTTTTTTAGATATACCAAAACTTTGCAGGATTGGTGTAATAAGGATCCAAATATCCATCTTTAGAAGTAAAGTAGTAAGAAGTAAAGAAGTAAAGAAGTAAAGAAGTAAAAAATATACCTCAAAAATATATTTCCATGATATTTTTTAAAACATCTAAAAATGTAGCATCTGGGGTTTATTTCAAAAATCTGAAGAAAGTTACATAGCTCTTTGCATGACAGCATTCAACAGCAAATGACAATAAACAACAATAAGAACATCAGTAAAAATTCTTTATTACCCGCAACATGCCACACTGTTTACCCACATATAACATCAGCATAGTAAGAAAGGTTTTGGTCTCTGTACAGCTCCTTGACCCTGGCACTGATCCTGCACATATATTTCCTGTAAGACTGAGCAATCTCTGTCCATGACATTTACTTTTGCTCTGCCCTTCAATCCACACACAGAGGTTTCTAAACTGAGAACAAGTTTTTGAGGCTAAATATACTCCCTAGTGAATCAGGTTTCAGCATTTAAATGTCATTATTTGCTAAAAATATAGTATTTTACATTAAAATGCATAGAAAAAGACCCCATTCAAGTATAACTGTAGGCCACTTATGCATTAGAGTAATAGAGGACATTATTCCTTCTTGACCATTATGTGCCCAAAGCCTAAGACTCATTTTAATTTTGTGTTACTTACCCTCATCTGTACAACTGCACTTTAGAACAATTACAAGCTAGAGTTTTTTTTTTTTTTTTTTTGGTGAAACATGAAATCTTCATTAAACGTCCCCAAAGGAACAGAACATACAATTTAGAATTATTCTTTTACTGCTTAAAGATGGGGGAAATAAGGCAGGAATGAAGGCAAGATGAAATGCTCCTCTCTCCTGTTTATGCTGGGGATGCCAAAGCTCTTGAACTGCCTAAAATAAACCTAGTTTTGGTACGGGGACAGGAGCATGTGATGGAGAGATCTATAAAGTTATCTATAAAGACTTCTGAAGCATCAATCTGTATCCGTGAGAGCGCAGGTTAGATACAAGTTCATAACACCTGCAGGGTAGACAAAATACCAAAAGCCACTAAAGAAGGCAAGAGAAAATTGTCATTAGAAAATAATGTTAGCAGTGAACTGAATCCATTGTACTGAAATGGGGAAACAAAAGGAGAGATCAAGGACAGACATCACTGATGGAAACCTGGCTCTGCAGTGTGTGAGAAGACCACTGAGGTTCAAGGGGAGATGGTTTCTACCCCAGTCATGAAGAGTATCCTGTGCGAAGAAGGCAAGTGGTTGTGCCTAGGAGACACCACTACTTATTGGTGGATGAAGAAATCGGAGAAGCTAAAACAGAGCCAGGTGAAGGAAGAGAGATCGTAGTTCAGCTGCCTCATTCAGAAAGAAGCAGGGAGGTTGGTTTGCCTCTGATAGCCCTACCTTGCTTTTACGGGGGACGCATGGAGTCAGGCAGCATTTGGGAGAGCCATGCTCTTCATGTGCACCTGCCCGCTGGCTCCGACACTTGCAGTGGATCTATGGTGAGACATCTAATGTTCCCAGAGGGATGAAATTCTTCAAAAGAGTTGCGGAAATGTATAGCAAGCACAAGTTGGCATTGCCTTTATCAGGAAGCAACTTGCACTGCTTGCTTTCAAATGACACTTCCAATATCACGGGGCATTTTTAAAAATTGCTAACAGGATGAAAATTTGATGTTCCTGTAGCTTATACATCTCTGCAAATTTGGCAAAGCATTTGTGCAATGCATGTATATAATATATGTCTAGGGCACGCAATTTCTATTTATCCAAAAACTGCAAGTTGGTACAAAATGGCTTTCCTGAACAGTTGCTATATTAATGGTTACATCCATTATTCAGAAATTATGAAGGTAAATTTTTAATCTGATTTCCAAGAGAAAAAAAGAAAGTCTTCGAAACAGACTGTGACAATAGAATAACTTGTATAAATATTTTTATCACTCTAACTTTTTAGAAAAATCTGAAAAAGCTGTAAAACTTAAACTCTAATGAATTTGTGGGGGAAAAGAGCGCTCTGCTCTTTTGCAGTAACTTCTTCCTCTATCTTTTTCTATCTACAGCATATCACAGCATGGCAACAGATATGAATTCACCACTTTTAACACATTAGGCATCTACTAAGAACCGGCAGGTTATATATTCATTTCCTCTTTCACTCCCAAGGCATTCCTCCCACATAATGTCTTCCTCTCTAGAGCATTTCACATGTGTATGAGAGATAAGAAGCCCCAAATTACTTTTTATGTCTTCCATATCTCCTAAGACACAAACATCAAAAAAAGATATTCTCTATTTTGCAAATGGAGCTACAAAAGAAACAGAACTCTAGCATTGCTGGTGGTAATCTGTTTAGGGATAAGTCATGATACAGAAGACCTGAGGAGTGGCAGCCTGGGATTGGGTGTTTTATCACCTTGTAACGTCTAAGGAGATTGTTTATTATGGAGCTCTTGGGATTGGTCACAGTTTAAAGGAAGCCTGTCCTGAAGTGACAGAGTATCTCTAGGCTGGAGCTACTGCCAGCTAGAAGAGTTTATTCTGATCCATTCCTCTGGGAGAAATAATAAATAACCTTTGGGTCTGCCTAGGGCAGAGGTTGCAGCAGTTAATAGCTTTCTATCAGCATAACCTTGAAAATAATGGTAGAATAATGAAACTGAAAACAGTTCCAACTAATGTATCTCTCAGCAGCTTCATGCTAAACATCCAAAGCCACAATAAAAGCACTCAGCAGAGACACACTTAACTGAAATATGGGAAAAAGATATAATCAATGGGTTGCCTACTGAGATGGTGAAAACTGAACTCTTATCACTGTTCTACTTTATGATTATCAGCTATTTTTTTTTTTTTAATCTTGACAAGGACAGGCCGGGCAAGCCAAAAAGCCCTTACACTGTGACTGTCATGAGCATCTGCTCTCATGCGCCAGGAATTCTCTTTCTTGGCTTATTTCCACTGATAAAATACTTTAGTTTGACAGTTCCTCCTCAGCTCCCTTAAGCTAAAAATTATCTTTCAGATTTTGGTATATTAGACATGGTAAACGTTTAGATATTTAATAGCTGCAGAATTCTTACTTTAAAAAAAAAAAAAAAAAAAAGCTAACACAATACAACATTGACACACTATTTCTCTTTCTCCCCCTAAACGAAGAAGTTGGACCTTTGGCTTTTAGCATCCATATAGCCTTTTATTGTTAACTAAACAGCATTTTAGCCCTTAATCCCCGGCTGCTGCACCTCTGTCTCATCCTTTTTGCAGCTTTGAAAGTCTGAGTGCAATACAATCATCTTCATGTCTCAGAAGCATTAGGTCCATGTTACAGTCACTCCCAATTGCATTTGAGCTCATTTTAGCTAAGAGAACTTAGCAACAGTGCTGTGTCAGCAGCTTTGCCTTATTTCTGGAAGCACTGGGAGTTATTTGACTTATGAATATAAACTCTTTATGGCTTTGAAAATGCTGCTTTAAAGCAGCATATCTTGGGTGTGTTTGTCCAACACTGCTCTTCCTTGCCTCTGTCTCTCCAGCTTCCTTTTTTTTTTTTTTTTTTTTTTTTTTTAAATCCATCATGAATTAAGGAGGCTGGCTTGACAGAAACAGGAAAAGTAAGCGTACAACAACCTGTGCTCAGTTTCCAGTAAATCTAAGATACTGGCCAATAAAGCAGAAAAAGACCAAAGAAAAGACTGAACCTATCCTCGGTTGGCTTCAACTACTTCTATAACTCGCTCTCCCCTGGCTAAATATTGCACTACATAGTATGTGCCCCTGCAAGTCACACATCACAATCTAATCTCATTCTCCTAAATTTTTACGAAGGAAAAACTGAGGTCAAATAATTGATGTGTTAAAGACAGACTTTCTCCTCCTCTTCCTTTCCCCAGTGGATTTTTTTTTTTTTTTTTTTTTTTTTTTTGAACTTAAAGGCCTTTGTCCTGCAAATCATTCAGTCATGGAAACTCCATACAGGTGACTGTCTGGATTTGGTGAGAAGCCCTGATGTTCTTGGTTTATGAAAAATATTCCCTCCTAAAATTAGATCCCTACACAACACTTTCCCCTCCTATAATCCCTTTGAAGGTAACAGCCAAAGTGCTACATTATGACCTAAGCACAACAATAAGCAGATAGGGGCATTCAGGATCACAGTAGTTTATTGAATAAACTTCCTTTTGGCATTTTTAGAGAATACACATTATATAATAAGAAATCTATTAAAGCCTCTCACCTCCTTTAATTGTGCTTTTTTTTTTTAAATTATTGTCAATTTTGTAAGAGCCTAAACTCTACCTCAACCAAATTCCACTAAATCTAACCCAGAAGTTTGGGTACCATATAGAGAGTTTAATGCTACAGTGGCCAAGACCAATTCCTCTCTCATGGTATTTGTACTACAAACCGCTAGCAGGACTGTTCTGCATCAGGTTTTCAAGATCAGCATGAACTGTTCAAAAACAAGGCTTGCTATAATTTTGTAAGCTTACATTCCATCATTTTGGTCAAACTTATGTACAAGGAGTACAGCAGTGTGATAAACACTTTATGATCTCTAGAGGTCCCTTCCAACCTTAACAATTCTATGATTCTATGATATAGAAGGAAACATGAACTAGAAGCAATTTTTCCTTTATTTGTCTACAAGGAGTTAAGTCACACTGCTGTTAATCCACAGTAAATCCTCCCATAAACAGTTTTACATTATGCTTACACCAGTGTATCACTACTCAAGCTTCTGTATAATTTTCTACTTTTATTCACATGACTAGAAAGGTGTTTAGTAAGGATATTTTATTAAAAACATGTATTATTTAACAAAATAGATTATCATACATAAAACAGCAGCTCTTTAAAGCAAATTATGCTGTGCAAATACAGCTTTAGGAAGCACCACAGTGGGTACAGGATATATGATGATTAGCATAACTGTAATCTCACCTCATGAAAACAACCCTGATGAGGACAGCACGTTAAGCACATAGTTAGTTTAAGCATGTTTTCTACTGAAACCAAGAATTAAGTTCTGGCTTAAGCATCAATAAAAACCAATAAATCAAATCAAATCTATAAAAAACATACTCCCTGTTCTCTAAATCCATGTATTATGTTCTCTGTGTACTCTGTGTTCTCCAACTACCTTAAGGCATCTGAAAAAAAATGTATTTTAATTCCAAGACGAAACAGTGTACAGGAATTTTGTAGGAATAAGGAATAGGAGGAAAGGTTGGCCAGGGATGAAAATAATAATGCTGATTGCTTGATGGGTAAAAAGATTTTCTGAGGCCAATCATCAGAGGTTAACAAGGAACACCTGGTGAGATATAAGTAGCAGCTGGGAAGGTGGTGTTAAACGTAGAGAGGTGAGGATATAAGGATCACCTGGGAAGACTGCAAGGAAGGAGAAAGGGAGAGAAATGCTGGATAGAGAAGAGGCAGTGGGGACTCTCAGTTGTTGTTGCCGCCTGCTCCTTTCTCTGTTTTCCCACAGAGTTTTCTTGGCTGGAGTCTAACTTTTTCATATGTTTTAATGTGAAATCACTGCTCATGAAAGGTGTTAGATTAAGAAGCCGCAGGCTGAAGTTATTTGGATGACCACAGACACCTAGTGCAACAGCACTGTCAAACTTCCGCTTGAAATGCACTTCTGCTCTGAAGCTTAAAACAACTTATACACAGCTAGAATGATGAATTCTCTTTTTATTATTATTTTTTTTCTTCTTCATTCCATGAAAAAGAACAGAAAGTGATTTTTTACCTGGTATATACAGAATCCAATTTCTAGTGTCAGAGGGCTCCACACCTCATGTGTGCTTGCGCAATATCTCTGCATAAGCTCAGCCCTATGCACCTGAGCGGCTGGGTTGAGCCTGAAGCCAGCCACTTGCACAGGATTTGCAGGATACGGTCTTCAATATCCCATTTCCTAGGACAGGCGCATTACCACATGTGGTCTCTGTGCGGAGCTCAGTCTCCTCTGTTATCAAGCTCCAGTCTCCAGGGAGGACCAACGACCAAAAGGTCCAACACCACAGACGCACAAGCCCAGAGACGTACCTGGAAGCTGGAGCCTGTGGATCCAACCTGTACTCGCTCCCATGGCATTAGGCTCCGCCTTGCCAGACAGCGGACACCTACGGAGGCAAGAGGCAAAGCCGAGACCACGAGGGCAGCCTTCTGTGCACCAGACCTCAGAGGCAGCACACGTTAAGTGGAAACATGCCTTAGATGCACATCTGAGAAGTATAAAATGCTGTCTGCGATCCCCTCCAGGGTACAAGATCTTAAAATTTGTAATCCATAACTGTGACACCTTAAGAGCTCTGCTGATATAAATGTCTTCCTGTTTGCTAGCAAAGACAACCAAATAACCAATAGTTTCCAAAAGCCACCAGAACTGATTCACCACAGCTTCATGGACAGGCTTTTATTTTCATCAGGGAAAAGCAAATGAAAACCGAGACCACAACATTTCTTGCTTTACCCTTCCTAAAGGGTATGCATGCAGCAGAAACAAGAGCATGCGGCAAAGCAGTGCAGTATTATCACCCACAGCACTGGAAGGTTTTGACTACGAGCGCTGCTCCTCGTGCCAGGTATCGCGCAAATGCACACATGGTCTCTGACCCCATCTTGTCATGTTTAAACACTTACATATTCTTATTGCTTCCATTTAGACAGTTCAAGTTAGCCCTGGGTGTAGATGTTTACTGGATCAGAACCCAAATCATTTAAGTGAAGGATTAAGAACAAAATAATTTTCAACATTTACATAGATATAGATTGTTTTTGCCTTAAGGTTAGAACTACTATCTGAACTTTCCCATCATTTAGGAATACGTGTAATTCATCTCATTACAGAAGCCAAAACGAGCTGCAAATTGCAGCCACATATGAAAGCCAGCTGCATCACGGAAGGTAGGAGCTCAGAATACATTAAGGTTGATTCATCATTTCATTTCAATAGGTTGGGCAAACCTCAGACACCAGGCAAGATCACAGAATAATTCAGGCTGGAAGAAAACTCTGCAGGCCCAGCCCTCTGCAGGTCAAACCAGAGTACACGGTCCAGGACCTGAAGAGCTGCATCCAGAGCATTTGTGGCAGTGGAGATGTCACAGCTCCTCTGGGCAACCTGTTCCAGAGTGTCACCACTTTCACTGTGAAAAAACCCGAATAAGGTCCTTGGCTGTTCAGTATTCAGAAGGTGCTACCAACAGCTATAGACTGAAAATTCAGTGTGCCCAATGCACTGCACAAGTATTCTAACATTATGCAACGTGACACCTAGAGTGAATAGGTAAGGCCCATGATCTGCAATTCCACATTTTCTATTTAACAAGAAAGAGAATATTTTTCCTTAAGGCATGTCAAATATCTCGATCATGATTAATTTAACAGTAGAGACCACTGGAACTTCTATTTCTAACCATGCCTTTACAGTTTCAATTACTTTCTTCTTATCAAACGAAAGAACAACTAAACTATTATTATTACACTAAACTATTTTTTGACTTGGTACATTCTGGAAGTTAAATATCAATATCTACCCACAATAAAAGCACAGGAGTGTCAAGTAGCAGATTTTTGGTTATATGCTGACCTTTTGCTGTAGAAGAGTTCTGCAAATTTAATCACTCAATGCATTTCTATGCAGTAGCCTAAGAGGAGGGTTGACTTCTGCACAAATCTAGACCTAGAAGTACCAAGGTACCAAGAGTTTTAGGAGACTTTTGGCTGACTCCGGCCAGCTCCATACACATCCCCATATACAAGGTACTTCTTCAACATTGCTTAAGGGCCCACACGTTGTGCTCATTGCAGCATTTGAAACCCAAGCCAAGTAAGAGCTGTAAGATGAATTTAGGTGCCTGGCTTTAGATATCACCAATTAGAATTTGACAGTTTAGCGTACACAAACACATACTCCTCAGGCTAAAATAACAGACTGGAAAATAATCATTCAGAATGGAAACGCTCTAGCAGACTATTGTGCAAGTTGCTATAAAAGGTGTTACTCCAATGCACTTGCTATTTACGGGGCTCTAGGGAATCTGGGGGTGGTCAGTCTGCCACCACATCAAGAGAAATTTTACCTTATTCTTTGTGACATACTCTGCAACAGATAAAGCAGTTACATTTGCACTACTGGAGATAACGTAATGCAATTATTTATCATTCTCTCATAAAGAGGATGAGTAACATAGGCGAAAAATTATAACATTCTGATCTAATCCTTTCACAAAATATGAGCATATCATCCTTTTATAAAAACATTACTGAGTCTTTAAAATTCATGAACCTGTGTTTCTGTTAAAAATGAGATAAAACATTTCATTTCTGCACAAAATGTTCAATTTTCATAATAACAAACTAAAAGTATGACTACTGTGTCTTACAATCAGTGCATTATTTCATATGCAAAATGCCCAGAGTCCTTTAAGTGTCCATTTATTTGTCTTCAGGAAAGCCAAGATATTAAACTAGCATGACCATCTCTCCTGATTGGTGTCTGTCAATCTTGATATTCCAATATTTAAAATGCATTCAGCTCCTCTGCTGATTTAATACAAACATGAAAAATTGCTGTGAAAGATATATTTCACCTTGGTATTTAGAAAACCCCAAAAGAACTTCTCTGTATTAAGAATTTGCACAATTGCTGTTAACTAGATGGATGCAGAGAAGGAAAGGCTAACAACTGTGCTTTTTAGATAACAAATATGCTTTAGTTTAGGACAGCACTAATATTTATTTGTAAAGTTCCTTTTGTCAGGATTTCTAAAAATTCACTGACAGAAACTGCCCGAATTTCTAAAACACTTTATTTTTTTTAGACACAACAGCAGTGACAGTTACACTGGATCTATAAGACAGTTTAGCTTCACTACAGCAAAAGAAATATTATTTTCCTGTATCCACACACTTTCAGTCAGGTGGTGTCAATCTTTAGGTTAGCAACATGCACTAGGTGCTGAGCTGTATTGACTTCAGGGGGAGTTACAACTCTTCATCCACTCAATAAAGCCATAAAGGTGATATTGGCTGTTGCAAGTGAATGGAGCAATCTTTATAAAATAAAGGCATGGGAGACAGGGACTTGGAGATATAGCAAGCGAGTAAGCTGAGGCCTAATGAAATTAAGAAAGGACATACAAGAGATTCCACGAGAAAAATGAGATTTTTCATGTGAAAGGAAAGTTGAAATTTAAAAGAGGTATTTCTAATAATAAAGTACCCTGAGAATTAGGAGGAATACCAAACCAATCCCGTAAAAGTGACACTGATCACCCTGCAGGCATTGCTATGGAGACAGCAAGATAGCAGGCATAAAAAGCCTCCTAGACAGGATAGGTGTGGGCATCCTTACGAAGAAAACAACAATAAATTCTCATCGTTCCCAAAAGACTTCAGGGCCTTGCCATAAACACTAGTCCAAGCTTTGGCACTGACTAACATATCAAATCATTTTTGCCACTTGTTTAAGTGGGTTTGTGGGGTATCTGGTATTCTATTAGCAGCCCAGGGACAAGAAATAGCAAAGCACAGACCATTCTAGTCTTTTTCACAAAATGGGCCCCTAATTGCAACAGCCATTATAATGTCATATAATCACCTAAATGACTTTAATAATGCAATTTAACTACATAGGCAAAAAGAAAAAAGCCTAGGGATCTTGTCCTATGACACCAGTTTCCACTCAAGATGTTATGGAGCACACGCAGAAAAGGAGAGCGGCAGCAGGTACCAAGCTCAAGAAGTGTCACACGATGTCTCGCGATAGTGTTGCTTGCATTCAGCGCCACGGAAGGAAGTCGGACTTCAGGGGAAGAACAGCGACAGCTTTTGCAAAGCAAATAATTGCTGTGTAGCCTAATAACAGAGTGGGCTGGGCGGCTGCTAGAATTTATTCCCTTTCAAATTTAGCTACTCCACACAAATAATTCATATTCTGTGACACATGAAGAAAGCCCTTGGTTAGCTCTGCAGAGCAGGTGAAGGGAAGCAGGACTGCAATAAGGCTTGCAGATTTGTCCTCTGAATATTCTGAGCAGAAATAGCATTTCAGGCTGAAGGGAAGCCAGGAGCCGTTGGCTCCCACACAGCGTCGTATAGGTAGAGCTGCAGAGCGTTTGCCAGGTGTCCAGCTAGACCCTAAATGCTACTCCGAGTCTGTCTGATGGACGATACTTCCAGAGGCACCCAAGAGCATCAAACGTCTGAATCCTCAGGCATCTTGGAGAAATGAATCATCCCACTCGTGCTTCCTTTCAAAATGAATTTCAGCATGATACTAGGGCAAAGCTAAAGCGCAGAGAGCTGCTTTTCCTGTGAAAGCTAAATCTACTACTGCCCCAGCCAAGGGGGTCCTTTCGTACCAAGGGGAAGCACATGAATGAAGAGACTGCATTTGTAAAACAGTAAAAGTGCCTTCTCAGCCCCCAGAGAAATGCAAAGTGCGTTTTACACTTAACTTACTGGGTTCTGATTTTTTCCACCTCAAAATAAGCAAAAGGAACAGCATAAGAAAAAACGCGTGTCTTCAAAGACAACAGTAAATAGACCGTTTAGATTTTTTTCCAAAAAATCACTTGCTAGTGCAAGCTCCGTAATCACCTAATATTTTTTCAGTCATAAAAACACTACAAAAGCAGATATTATGCATACATGTTATGTTTCATTAACATTGGACCTATCTTTGATGGAAAAGTCTTTAAAAACACTAAAACTGTCAGTGAATGACCAGATTGTCCTGAAACCAGACCAGTGATGATCATCTGAGAAACCTGATATTCAGTCCTGGCACAAAGAGAAAACAGATAAAAAAACAACAAAAACAAAACCACAAAAACTCCATACCACTTCTACAATTACTTTCAATTGAGGAGCTATGTCCAAAGCTAAATCTTTGTTAATTAAATCAAATTGCTTTCACTTGCACCTTCATTTACTCCACTGATGTTTGGTGATGCTCAACATGCAATTGATGACAGAACATGGCTCAGAGGTTGCATGCAGGGTGTATGCACTCCACCTTTCCCATCAGTATTTCAAATCTCAATTACAGCAGCCATCACCTCCCTGACTTTGACATCCTGCAGGAGTAAGAAAATGAGGCAGGTGAGAGGTGATCGAGACTTGTACTAGCACAATCAAATTTCAAAAGAGGATACATCACAAGACCTCTTCAACTGCATTAAGTCTCCTCTTAGTTCCTGCAGGAAGGGCTTAAATCTTGGAGATGTTCAGCTCTGGCACTTGTGCTTGTAGTTCAAGCCTCCCCGTTCTCATAATACCTGAGCGTTTTCTCATTATACCTATAGAGCATATTGGCACTGTATGAAGCATTTACCACATCTATACGTCTTTTAGGAGAGACATATAGAGACATAACAGTATTACGTGTAGAATCACAGCAGATAGGCATTATGTAGGCTAGATGGTGTTGGTAGAGACACTAAAAAATGATCCATTGATACACAGATACATTAAGGGCATGAAACACCCCAGTGGATTGACATGTGTAGGGAAACCTCCTGACCTACCAAAATTAAATCTCAGACTACAGGAGTGAAGCTAGGAGAGATGATTGAAATTCTCTGGTTGCTAGGCATTTTATGGAAAGAGGGCACATTCACTCTTCTTATTAAAATTCATAGAAATTGAAAATATCCAAAAGCCCAGAGGGGGTGGGGTCAGAAAATCTATTTCACAGAAACGGGAAGCTTCCTCTAAATTCACCTTCAAAGCACTTTCCCCATCTCAGCCTACCTGAGAGCCTTTTGATTTCTCTCCTACTTAGGAGATAATTATAGAACTTGTTCTCCTTCCTGACTCATGCATACAAAAGGGGGTCACTCAAAATTTTATGCACATTATCATGCTTTGTTCCTACCCAGATACTGGTTGGAAATTATTTCTGCTTTGCTAACACTAACTTATCTAGCAAGCTTTGTTTGTATTTCCTTCATTTTCCCCTGTTTTGTCCTCTGGCCCTGTCATTTGATATCACAACTGCTTTGGCATTAAATATTGCTGAACTCTGCTGAACTTAAATTTTCCTCTTTGTCTTTGCTTTCTCCTTTAATTTGAAATTTATTGTTGTCAGGAAACAACGACACTCAGGCATGGGGAGGCACGTTAATCAGAGTCCATACATTGCCTTTTCCTCAGGAATTACAATTCTAATAGATACAAACCCAAAGGGAAACTCCAAACACTTCTTGCAAATACTGCCAGGGTCATCCCAATAGCCCCAGCAATGAAGAATTTCATAGTATGAGTTTAAATTTCCAGTGCTAGAGACTCAATTCCTGTACTGTGACCTGGCCTTGACAATTTCAAAAATGTTTTATTCCCTGCACAAAGGGACAGCATAAAGAAAAGACAGATGATGGGAAAACTCTGCATGGTCCCATTTCACTATCTAGAAACTGACCCTCTTCCCAATACTCCTACAGTTGAACAACAATATTGGTGCATTAGCTCCCCTCCCCTGCCCCCAGAGGCTCAAGAGGACCAATTACACCATGGGGTTAAAGGCACTGCAAAAGTGGCATATTGAAGTATAACCCAACGGTTGCCATCACAATCACAAGCAGAGAAGCAGGTAAATTAGCTTTTGAACATTGGCAGACTGAGGCTTGTTTATATTTTCTACTAGTTTTATATATGATTAATTTGACATTTATTAATAAGCACAATGCTGTTAAGATTAAACACAGTTTAAAACATCATTTGACAACTGAAACAAAGCTGTTTTATGGAAGTTAGTAGCAGTATCAAGCCCCTATCTGGTAACTAGCTACACATTTTTGCAAATGATATCAAAGGCCAGTAAGAACACTTTCTCCCCCTCAATGCACCAAATAATTAGTTTCTCTCTTTATTAAGAATATTCTTCCAGAAAGGTTTTGTATTTTGGTAATAACAGACAATGTGGGAATGAAGACTCCCCACAAAACCCTCAGAAATGTGAGCCGCTTTGGAAACCATCACAACTGTGAGTACATCAAGCAAACCATATTTTGCTTCAAGATCTTCCTGTCAAGGTATTAAGAACAAGTATTCTTCCTCTGCCAGACTGTACTTTATACAGCATTCACTCGATCAGCTGCAGAGCCTTCTTTCCTATTCCACTGAGATATATTCTGCAGGATATCAACTGTAGTTTTTGAAAAAGCCTTTCTACATCTAAGATGATGCAAACACTAAGGGCTATAAATATTTTTATACACATTAAGTGATGCAGAAAGTGAAACTTTTTATATTCTCCCAGTTCAAGCTTTAGTTTAGATTTTTCTCCTCATTCCTTTTTCCTTCTTTATTTCCTTCCTCTTTCAGAAACCTATTAAGCACCTGGATGAGGCCTTCCCAATAAATCAACAATCTAATACAAAATGATTGCCGTAGTACTCCACATATTGAGTTTCTGTTATACAGATAAAATCATTCACCTTATGCTCTATATTTGAAGTTCATTTTAATAGTTTTTAAAACACATCAATAAAATGAGTGCCTGACAAAAATGTGAATCTAGAGACATGATGCTGAGTCTTCTTGTCTGTTTTTTTCTGTACTTTTCCAATAAGGCATAATAGCCATCAATATACTGTGTTCGTGGAAACAAATTTTTTTTTTTCCAGAACTATAATGAGGATAAGGAGGTTAAGTAATACCTACCATCCTGCTGATGAAAAAAAAAAATCGTGACTGTTTACCATAATCAACAAGAAATTGTTGATGAATTCTATGAAATAAGCAGCTTGCTCATGAAAAACATGAAAGAAAAAGATGACAATATTTTCTCTAAAATTCTTATATCAAAAATCCCTATGGCATCAATATATAAAGCAACACATGAATTGTAAGACTTTTTCCCAGCAGCCACGCTGAAAAAATATCTTTTGCAAATATTATGTTTAAAGAAAAATCTTTCAAAACTTTCTACCTATCTCAGATTTACTCCATGCAATCAGCAAAGAGAAAAGGTGGATTAAGGAAAAGCAAAGAATAGAACTCTTTGTATGATAGCAGCAGCCAAGAAATAATGCCATCGTGCAAGTTTTGACAACAGCCATCTGCCCAAACGTGCTTGGTTGACCTGAGGACAGGCTTCCTGACAGCAGTTGTAACTCCAGCTGTTGCACGATGAGCTGTGCTCTGGTCTTTCATCACAAACACAATACTGAGGAGCTCTAAGAGATTTGTGCTTTCTGGAAACACCGTCCATTGACTGAAAGAAATATCTCATTACAACACCCGCTTCTTCCATCCTGTACCAGTGACTCACCCAAATGTTCCCATCCTGGTGGTAGGGCTTCCAGTTCCTCCCTGTATCACTGTAGAGCATCCGATACTGGCTCACCCAGTCCGAGCTGCTGTATCTGCCCTGCGTTGCGACGGCACTCAGCTGCTTCCTGCTCCCGAAGTCCACCTGGAGCCACTGGTAGTGGTCGCTGTCAGAGGGAGACCAGCCTCCTGCGCCTGCCGAGGGGGAACAGAGAAAAGATTTTAACCCCCAGGCCCTCGTTTTCAAGTGAACATGGTGCAAAAGGTGCTCACTGCTGGAAGGCAGCCCAACGGAGAGGAATATAGCACCAAAAATATTAATAATGAAAACCACTGCATACAAGAGAAATAGGTTTACACATTTTTTTTTTTTCAAAAAGGCTCTTTAGGACAGGCTTCAAATACATTAACATTGTTGCCTTAATCATTTCATAATATAATTGTAGTGATTTAATAGGTTACCCTGCTAACGAATCAATGCCTTTATAATGCCTTAATTAGCGTTTATTACTTCATGCCAAATTAAAATTGTTCAAGGGTTGACCAGCTTGCCATAAAATCCTTTGTCAGAGTCAGTTGGCACAAATCAATAACAATCTTTGGATGTTGTGTGCCTTTTCAGTAGCATTTCAAATTAAAGAGATAACAGATTAAAAGGGAGGAAATAACAGCAAGTCCTCTGCTCTCCTGTGTTCCAGGAGAGTGCACAGCCAGAAAAGACTTTTCCCAGAAGGACTGAAGACAAGAGCAGGTGTGCAAGTTGCCCCAGAGTACATTGTCAGGTGCTTCACAGAAGTGTCCTTGCTCTTTATGGGACTAGAAATTAACTCTATACCAATACTGTTATCAACAGTCTCAATCATTACACTGTATTGAACAGCCCTTAATAAACATGATAATGCTTAGATAAATGTACTGCTAAAGCATTAATGCAATTTCTTATTTTACTGACATAAAAATACTTAGAGGAAAATTGCAGCTAGGTACTACACAGGATTATAACAATTCTAAGAGGGTTATTATAATGATGATTTCGTAATGATGAAATATATCACTACAATGTATTTACCATGATTTACCTTTGGAAAGAAAGAAAGTTTCAAAGAAATCCCTCACTGCTGAAGAGGCGCTGATGTGGGTTCAGCAAAACTAAGGGCTAGTAATGGCAACATTCAAAAATTAGTATGAATTACAAAACTGGCTACATCAATCAATGACATGATCTTCAGCAATGCTCAAAAAGGATATCCACTAAAACTGTAATAGAGCTAAAATACCTCTCATGTTTCATAGACTTTTTACACATGTGGTAAACAGCAGATTTTGTTATGCACATTTATAATGACTAGCAGAGCTGCAATTAGACTGCAATCACATATGTTTCTTCTTTTAGTGCATTCATGCTACTGACGCCAGAAATTGGCCTTCAGCATACTCATGCTTTGAGAATTGCAAATGGGTTTTTGGAAAGCATTCCCAAACCATTGAAGAATTTGGAAAAATAAATAATAAAATAATAAAAAAGCACAAAGGAAGTAAACTTTTTTTTTTTTTTTTTCATCTGATAAGAGATGGATGACAATCAGCACAAGATAGCAAATGCAAGCATGGGTGCAAGGCAGGTAGCAACACATACACAGAGTCTTCTTTCTCATTTATTAGAAATTAATGTAATCAATTATAAGGCAAAGAGGAGCAAAATGTATTATCCCATTGGTTTCTGGACCTAATTCTCTACCTCGGTTTCACATTTGCTTTCCTACTTTGTGAAATTATAAGTAGATACATCAAAGTTGTCTCAGCTGGTAGACAGTCAGAACAATGAAGAATGAACATATTTGCTTATCACTAAATGCGTTCAGTAGATCATCATGTGAAGGGAATGGTGATGAGCCTGAAGAGGAGGGCAAATGCCAGACCTTGGCCAGAAGCACACTGTGAGCATCGATGGAAAGCTTCCCCTTAAATTAAGTCATCAAGCTGCTTAATTTGGGGAAGCTGATTACTTTGGGAAATGGGTAACCTTTATTGATTCAAGGATTAAAAAAGATACTTCTTCTTTTATCAGGTACGCACTCCGGAATAAGTCATAAGAGAGTTGGATTATATAAAAATATTGCTGATGTGAGATCTTTGCACAAGTCCTGAATTCCAATGATGTTTTGTACCCATTCAGCAGACCAGCAAAGCACTAGATGCACAGTAAACAGGCACCCAAATTCCCACATCCTTAGAAGCGTGCACATACACACAGCTCAGCCTACCATTGAATATTTTGCTGGATGAAGATGGTTTCTTCACTGGAACGACCACATTAGAAATGCAATGAAGGAATTGCTGACAAACCAAGATACCTAACATATTCTCCCTTACTAAAGAGGTGGCAAACTTGGAAATCAAAATAGACTTTCTCTATAATGCTATATGCTGGAAATACACTTACTTTTAGAACCTTTATGTTATGGCAAAATAATGAATTGCCAAAATAACCAACATTTTAGTACTCTGCAATGAGCACTGCTTTCTATGGAAGTTGCTAAGGTAAAAAAAATTGTTGAAAATATGGTATTCACAGCATCATTCTTCACACCTTGGTGGAAATTATTTTTATTGGTTACTAATTATATTGTCATTCTTTGCTTTTTTACTACAGCAGAAAAAACCTAAATGCATGATTTAAGATACACTGTTCAGTTATACTTCATGTACCTCCTTTAATGCAAAAGGCCACCTAATATATTGCATGCATTATATGAAATCAATCCGAGTTGCAAACGATTAGGAAGACATTAGAACTACAAAGAGATTAAGACATTAGACATAGGTACTTAGTAGTTTACTTTCATTGAAGAGGTAATGAGCATATATGGGTTTTTTTAGTAGGAAAACTGCCATAAGTAAAATTGCAGACAGTATATCCTTCCTAATTTACTTTTATTCTATTCTAGAATTGGATGTGATTAAATGCATTTACTCATTCAGTGGCTAAAATAATCAAGAGAGTTACTGAGTAGTTTTATTTAGACTGTACTCTATTACACAAACAGGGTAACTGATATCAAGTTAACAAAAAATGACTATAGGTGGCCCTTTAACTATATATATGATGGAACTGTAAGAATTAAGTGATAGCAAATTTGACATCAAACATAGTTATCTTTATATATTTGTGCATCTAAGAATCTTTGCTATACAGAAAAAAACGAAGTGTCTGAAGCAGTAAGATTCTGGTTTGGAATCTGAACCAGAGCGTGCCAGTGCTGAAAGGAAGCAGCTCTGGAAGACTGGTTAGGTCTTTCTTTCAAAACAAACTGCACGGAATCATTTAATCTGCTCCTACTGCAAGCTGACCATGAAGAGTGCAACAAGAGGAGTCTAATATTGGAGAGAAATATGGAAGTTGCACAGAAGATGCATAAAACTATATCTGGAATCCTAACAATTTTTAAAACTTTAACCTTTTCATGATTTCCCCTCCCCCCACAAGTAAAGAAAATTGCTTAAAACAGCTGACAGATTTTTAACATCATTACAACAAGAACTTAGGTTCCCAGATTTGGATTTTTTAATTAGGGAAACCTAAATGACTCTCATGTTTTCACTGCATTTTCTTCTACAGGTTCCCTATGTGAAACTGAAAGTAATATGAAAAACTGCTTCTCTCTAGATATATAGTTCTAAGAACAAAGAATTCAAGATAACGTGGGTTCATTTTTGCAAGATGTCATGACCACCACAGTTTCTAATGTTCTTACTTAATTAAGCATGCATTTTAACTTCCTATTTGAAGCTGTACAAGTTGCACATTTACTGCATACTAGGGCAGTTGACATGATGACCTGGCTTTACCTTCTCATAACTCCCCATGATAAAATTTCAATAATATCAAAATTGAGGTACTCTTAAAGATTATTATTATTATTATCATTTAAACTATCAGGTACTACTGATCCTCCAGATCTGAGAGACACAGCAATGCTTTTGGAAACTCTCAGTCTGTTCTATTTTGATTAGAAATCCTTCTTGTAAAGTTTTGGCACTTTCACCATAATTTCACGGATGAAACAAGAAAGATTAATTTTCACTATAATAATCGATTCTTATTTTAGTCACTTGTTCTTCACACCTTACTTCAAAACACAAAATAAAACACCAGTATGGCCAGAGAAGTCTTGAAAAATATTGAGAAAACCAGAGTTTTCTCCGCTTTTTGAAATTAGCAAAAAAAAGTCTCAGTGTGATGAATGAAAGAAGGAACAGACCCTTACTTACAAATTACATCAGAAAAACAAGCAATGAAGAACTATACATAGAAGATTTAAGATTTGTGGTACTCCTAAATGAAGGGTTTACTTATCTCAGAAAACTCCCATAGCCTTTCATTAAGGAAGCCAAGAATGCGCCTTTTTAAAAGTTACATACAAATAACTAGGAACAGTCTTAGAGTGGAATTCTGCTTATTTGTATGGGAAAAACAAATCAATTTTTCAATGAGAAATAGCACTTTCTAGGTCACTGCAACTGCATAAAATCAATATTGTTTGATACTTTTCTATTTTCTAAGACATTGCTTGTCATGCCTCTACATAAAAGAGAATCCAAGGCAAAGAGGAAAACTTTGAAATCCTGCGATGATGCATTGACTGCACTTCAGAGACAATGCAGGCACTCATTTGCTTATAGTACTCTAGAAAGCTTAATATCAAAGACCCAAACTTCTGAGCTGCATTACTTATATTTACCTGCATTGCTTATGTATACCTGCATTGCTTATATTTAAGTAGGACTTTTGGAAGCATCAATGTCAGTGGTATTTTCCAATTTTGGTTTGTCTTTTCTTGTTTATCCATTTTATCTTTATAGATACTGCTGTATATAAAGGTAAAAAACCACATTTTTTTACACATTTAACTTAATACACAGCAAATAATATCTCAGCAGTGAGCGGCCCTGGTCACACTGAGAAAAGTAATATACATATCGAAGACTTGGATGATTAAACATCTAATATTTCATGCTGCTTGCAGCAAGATTTTTCTACCTCATGTTAGGCAGAGTATTCTTAA
The DNA here is from genome assembly GCF_059628265.1 of Tinamus guttatus. NCBI lineage: Eukaryota > Metazoa > Chordata > Aves > Tinamiformes > Tinamidae > Tinamus > Tinamus guttatus. The sequence goes on from NW_028288638.1 coordinate 768,973, forward strand.
CAAAGAGGCCAATCCTTACGTAAGACTACAGTGCTAATAGAAACAACCATTGCTCCATATTGGCACAGATAAATATCTAAGATTTCCTTACCATAAATAACATGCACTTCTATGTTCCTTGTATCCATCCACTCTCCTAAGTAAAATTGAATTTTTACTCCAATCCCTACCAGAAGGGTAGGCAACTTGTTCTGTATATTTGGAAAGCTCTTCTTTCCAGCAGGCGACAAGAGTGATGCCATTACAGACTGAGCCATGGACACAACTGACGGCCATCAAATTATGAACATCTTGCTCCAGAGAAACAAAGGTTGACACTGAGACAGGAGCAAATACTGAGAAAACAGTGGCATGATTTTAGTTACGCTCCATTTTTAAATTATTTATGTTTACAATGTAGAAGTTAAATATCAAGAAAAAGAAAGGACAGAAATGACAACTAGATTTCTTCCTCTCCAGAAGGAATCAGTGGATTCCTGTACTTATGGAATTTCCAGAATCTTCACAGAGATCCTGAAATCTCCAAAGAGATTTCAAAGATCATTATTGGAAGCACACCCAAAATTAGGCAACACTTTTTGGAACTTTCAAATTAGATCCAAATTTTGGCTTAACTCATCACAAGCTGCAACAATAACTTTCTGGATGATCAGGAGGAGCTGGGCTCAGGTATTTTATTGGAAACTTGGAGCTTTAAGGCTTACATCTCATGCGTTTTGTTTTGCAGTGGTAACAGAGAATGAGACAGATTCAATATTTATTCCCCAAATTAGTCTTCCATCAAAGCAACCGAATAGTGCAAGTCTAGAGAGAGGCCAGTAGCAGCATCAGCCTTGACTGAAGCAGCACACCAGCCTACCCTGGGTCCATTGATAGGCAAGTTTCTACTCATTTCTAGTGACACATATCTGTGATAAGATATACTTCCCATTTTCCTAAACTATACTTTTCATCTTCCATAGCTTGGGCTTCAGGGCAAGATTTGAGGAGAGAAAAAAAAAATAAGGATAAGCTCTTTGTTACTCTAGTAAATATTTTAGACATTGGTGAACTAATTTAAAAGACTTCCCATTCACCAAGAAAAGTAGGTAAAGTGGGAAAAAAGATTAAATTATATTCTTAAAATTGATTCATTTTAATTTAAAAAACTAAAAGTTAAGAGTGGAAATAACCCAAGGGATAACATTGGTTATTTGGATACAGTCCACATAGAACTTTTTTTAAAAGAACATTAAATCACTATATTATTTTTTGAAATCCCAACAGATCTTTCTTACAGTAAATGCAATTAAAATAAATCCCTTGGTACAGTGTCTGCTTCTTAATACCCTCTGTGTCCCAATATATCATAACTGGGCACAAGACCTGTGGAAGGAGTGATCACACCACCCTAAGGAACAGAAGGTCATATCTAACAATAAAAACATTGCAAAAGAGATCTCATAGTTGTCACTCACAGTTGTTGTACTCTAAACAGGGGAAAAAACGCTAAGCCTGAGGAGTCTCATACCCTGAATCTGCTGTTGGGGAACAAGCACTTAGCAGCTTTGGTTATTTTAATGAACACATCACTTTTAACTGTGCCTTTGCCATCTGTTCTGCTTTCTAATTACATATGCAAAGAGCAGCTCATTCACAACTACATCCTGATGGAATCCTAGGCAAAACTTAGAAGAGACTTAAATCCTCTGCACACCTCATCTGTATTCCAGGCATCAAGCAACTTCTTCTCCATGATGTGTTTGCTTGTTTTCCAGAGAGAAAGTTGAGGCAAGGCAATGGATCACTGCACCTTAGTGTGTAAACCGCTTGCATACAAAATAACCACAGTGGCGTATGAGGAGGAGAGTAGAGCCATGGCCCTTCCCTTACATCCCCTTTTCAAGCAGCAGAGCACAAATCTTTCATTGTGTGCGCAGGCACTGCAGCACTGGGGGCTAACACCTCCTGTCATACTCCTTGCAAGAACCAGCACGTCTACGCGGAATGGATAGCAGGCACTGCTATCCTGTGTCAGGCAGAGCAGCCACACGGAGCAATCCAGCTCCAATTAGTAGATTCTTTTCCAAGATTTTACTGAGGGTCAGATCATCAGTTTCATCCACTTTGATGGAACCGCATTTACAGCACCTTGGAACCACGATACAAAGCTCAGTATCATCTGCTCATTTTAGCCCACGTTGGGCTAAAACATATTTCTTGGGAAAATATATTTCTTTAGCTACAAATTCCTGATGGAGCCAAATGTCTTTTCAGTCACCTAAGCAGTCCTATGCCACTTAACATTGTCTACAAAGGGATTGAAAGCAAAAGCAAATTTCTGCAAGTTAAATCATGATATTCTGACCCATCTTGATTTTGTCCCCCACAAATGACTGTACATCTACCATGATTAAATGCCATAATTTGGTCTTAGACATCTTTGTGACAAGCAACAAAAGCAACACAAATCTGAGGCTCAAAGAATGGCATTTCTCCTGCTGAATTTTTGATATATATCGGTATTCCAGTAATGTACAGACAAAACTGCCCTTAAATGCTCACTGTTAACAATAACCGAGAACAACAACTACATTACTGCTTCATTACACTTGTTACCTATTCTATTACTCCAAGTGCCTGGGTCCCCAGTTCACCCAAACAACTTTTCTCATAGATATAACTTCTCACTTGCAATTCTCTGCTCATGTTCAACGCTCTAAAAGACTCTGAGCCCTGCAAACACAGAAGAAAACACTTTGGCCCAGCTCCTGATGCAGCAGTTTTCAAGTGCGGTTTCCTTAATGATTACCAATGAGGAATCAGCTTGGCCTGCACTATTAGAAACTGTAACTATATTCGGGGCCAGCCCCTGGATCCAAGTGATGTTCACTTTTCTTCTCTTTTTCACTTTATACTTTTCCATCAGTTTTGCTTTTTTCCTTCTTCTTTTCAAGTCTGCAAGACACAACTACTAAGAGCACATTCAGGCTGAAGATCTCTCCTCAACTTTCCTATTCAATTTAAACCAACTCGAAGTGTGTTGTCCATCTGCTCAGAATTTCAGACTTCAATCCCAGTCTTGTAAGTATTTCACAGAGCCTAGTTTCGACCCACATGATGATTTTTCCAAAATTCAGAACTGTTAACAAAGCGTCCTGAAACATTTTTCATGGCTACCTTAGTCCCTCTTTCTCAAGTGCTGAAGAATGCTAAAATAACAAGCACAAGTTTTTCCCAATTTCCCAGAGAAATTGTAACTGAAGCCAATATTCAGTGTTTTTGCTTTCTGAAACAAAACTGATAAGAGATATATGTAAGGGGAAGAGTCATCTTTTCTGAAAGTTTCAGAATGCTTTAAAAAAATAAATAATCAAATACTCTGCATCTTTTCTGTATACAAAATGGCTAGAAAATTAACAGCTAGAGGGAGCTCTGCTATTTCCTTATCTGTGCCATCATTGCACTACCACTGACACAGCCATGTAGATATGGTGCTGCAGAACTGAGTTGAGTTTTTATCCTACTTGCATAATTGATATTAATAGTTCCCTCGTATTTTTGACATCTGTAACTTGCTAGGAATATTATAAATAGTCTGGTATTTTCAGTATCAAATAAGTTATTGGTAGTGTTTAATTTGCTTTAGTATGTGTTCTTCCTACATCTGTTTTTCCTCCAACAAGCAGGAGCACAGTATTGTGAACTGTAAGAAATATTTGACTGAAATCAAATACTCAGCTGAGCTTCAGTGAATTTTCTACCTTTAGCAAAGCTCATAGAATAACCCTTTTGCCTATCTATCCTTTTTCCATTTGGAAAATGCAATATACTCTTTAATTATTCCCCGCTGTATCCATTTTGATGATTAGCATTCATATAATGGCTTGTACGTTGGTAGTAGCAAAATGTTTATTGATACTATATGTAAAGTCGCAACAAAATGGGTGGGACAATTTTGTTCTTTTTCTAAATTTACAAAATAACATGTTCAATTCAAGATAGACTACGCCATACCAGAATGTGACCTTTTAAGGCCTAAAGTCTAAGGGAAGCTTCTAAATAAACACTCACTCTTCCATTAGGAATTTACACTCCTTAGGGCCAAAACGTTGTACCTAGTACAAAATCATTATGGTAACATGGAAATGCACATGGGGAAAAAGCTCACCAAAAAAGTTAGGAGGCATAACATCATGAAAAGTAACAGCACATTTAAAGCATTACTTGGACAAAGACCTAAGTGAAAATTAAAGAGTTTTATATGCTTTAGTTTGCCTATCTATGACATACTCTAGCATATCTTTCTCCTCATATGGAGGACTGTGAAAATAAAAGGTATTTTGAGAATTAATGAATAAATGTTACTATAATACTTTCTCCTAATCAGCGACACACAGTTACCCAAAGCAACATGTCCTTACAGAAACTACATTCTTCTCTCCTGATTTTTGCTCTATACTGCAGTAAGCAAGTCTTCATAACAAACTTCTAGGCAACTTCTACCTGCTGTGCACACATGGATGCTATTACAGCTCAAGAGAGAAAATGCCTGGGGACATCTGTGCAACTGTATGACACTTTTTCTGTAACAGTCAGGCTCCCTCAATTCACTTCTACCAATCTATCACAAAAAGCTGGTCTTTATTCTCTACTTTCAGCTACAGTGATACCATCCATGTTGAAGACTGCAGCTGCAACAGCAGGAACATTCCTTATGGTATCAACTTCTAAAGCACAAACCTCTTGTGCAAAAATCCTTACAATATAAACTTCTAAAGCATAAACCTCTTGTGCAAAGAAAAACACTATTCCAGTAAAAAAAAAATAATCCTATAAATCCTATCATTGTTACACCATATAAAATGATCTTCAACAGGCAAAAAACACATGGCTTAAGATTGGAAAGTGTGACATACTAACTCAGTGTGCTAAGGTCAGGATATTGCTTTCAACTTACGTTTGCAGAAAAAAATGAGGAAGGAAAAAGATGTCAGGTCAACCTCAGATCCAAAGGAATTTTATGTCATATTTTTAGTCCTTGATTTGGCAATGCTAAGTCAGCTTCATAAAAGCTTCAAGAGGACGTGAGCAGGCCCTGAGTGACCAAGGAGGACATGAGGGATATGTTGGCCAAGCCACAGCAATGATGCCACAAAGCCGACAGCTCGAAGCCTTACGTTGCAAGAACAGAAAGACAGCTAAAGACTGCTCAAGGAGCAGTAGATTTCCTTTACCAAAGTTTGGGTATGAGACCAAAAATTTTGAGTATTGTGCTTGCAGCCCAAAATACTGAGTGGTGTCACCGATTTCAACAAGGCTATGCATGATGACATGAAAACATGCCAGCATATTGTGCTAGACTGGGACACAAGCTCTATGGTGTACAAAATCAAGTGCAGAATTTACAAGCTTGCTTACAAATCTTAAAGACAAGATGCTTTTATTATTCTTCTTCAAACTGTCAGAAAAATGCAGACAGAAAAAGATTTTGTATGCAATTCCTCAAGACTAATGGGATATGGAAAATAATTTGGACGTGATTCTTTGGGGAATGAGGTAACTACCCATCTTTATTTACAGACGACAAGTCCCCTGCTACACCTCTTGCAGCACAATGTGCGCTTGGGTCGCAGTCAACATCTTAGCAGCAGCACAATCCTCCTAACTCTGAATATCAAAACCCTCCAATGCAGGGTAACTGCAATCAGCTGCCATGGGTTTGCCTCAACCTTCAGAGTTTTTTGCCAAACAAACGAATGCATGTTCTAAGACATTGTCACACAGCATGGGAAGTGATCTAAAACACAGGGGCTTGCGCCATATTAACATCCCTGCGGCTATAGTCATAAGCTGAAGGATTACATCTAAGAACATGTTTTGTTGCACTCCATCATGCCAGCTCTGCAGTGACAAGTTTCTTCAACACTGAAGCTGTGCTTGTTTAAGTGGCAAGCCTCAGGAACCAAGCAACTGCATAACCTCCACATTCATTCAAGTATTCCAGAAACACAGCAGTGTTTATTATGCATTTTTAAGAAGATAATGAATTTCAATATAAATTTGCCGAACTCCTGACTGAGATTAAGTAGTAGATAATGGTGCCAATAAAAATGCTTGAATCTAAAGTTATCAGAGTCAAGACTTCTTTCCGTTTAGCAGAGTTTGGATCAAGTGGTGAAACAGGCACCATTTCTAACTACTACCTAAAACATTGCATAACCCAACTTGAACACCCCCACCCCCACCACAGCCACCAGGTTGTCAATGGCATAAATATTTTTTAAAAAAAACTTGTTGATATCTTCTTATTATGTGATCTCTCTTCCCTTTAGCTATGAGTATCTGCCTGGGGAATATGAGGAACAGTTGTGACATGGAGGGTCTAACTGCTGGTATTTTGGCAAACATACAGATTTACAGATGACAATAAATGCAAATAGCCCCTAGCAGATCTGTCTTCTCCTCCAGGGGAAGGACTCCTACCTTGGGAGCAAACTTTCCAGGAAACCCTGCTCCTGAGAGAAGGGGAGATGAGCTGGAGCTCTGTACCTGCAGCGCAAGGTGACACATCTTCGCACAGTCTTTTGGGATATTTGGACATTATTCTACTGTTAAACATCTTCTGGAAAGGTCCGGGGATTCTCAGAGACTGTGCTAAGCCACTAATGAACAGATTGTAAAGTGGCACAACAAAAATGTCATTTTCCCGGATAGCAGATAATTATTATAAAGTGCTAACGCGATCTTTGGGGGTTTCCCTTCAAATAAACAAAACAAACAGTGGTTTTCTTCCAAAGAAATGTTTAGATAGGAAACCAAACCTCATTGCACAGGTTCATCCTTCTGTTGAGTAAAGGAAAACAGAATGATCTAGTCTATGTTCTAGAAGCATATCCTATTCTTTCAAACAGGAATAGTTTAAAGCAGCAATATAATTCCTCTGAGAATAAAAAGCAGAAATACAATGTGGACATGGTACATTAGCTTAATAAAACACAAGGACTGCATTTATGAACTCTATGGCCTGCAGGTCCCTTTAGGAATAAAAACAAATAGACTGCTATTCTGTTTCTTTACATATTTTTCCTTCACTAGTAGCATCTTGACAACATTATCCAGAGGAGGGAACGTGCATCTTATTTCTTCAGTTTAAAGGAGACAAGGGTACCAGATGACAGCTAATTTATAAAGCTCTTCCTGATTTGTTAAAAGCAGTTTTCCAAATCATACCTACAGCCACTGTATGTCAGTACAACTCCATTAAAACAGATCTGCATTCATGGTCAGGGAGGAAACTACCTTATATTTTTCATGTACATTGTAAGGAAGAGGTTCTCCTTTAAATACTAAATCAAAAGCAGAATGGATCCATTGGTTGAGCTCTCCTACAAAATAAATGGAATTTAGGGTCCCAATTTGTTTCTACATGTTTGCAGATAACCTGTTGCCTCCTTTTCCTAACTTTTATACTACTTCTTTCATAATTTAAATTGTTTCTATCGTTAACTTTGCCACAATAGCTCAAGGTTTTTTGTTTTGCTTGTTTGTTTGTTTTTTCTTAACATCTTTACATTTTTGTAGGGCATAGGAAAGGGAAGCATGCTTCAGATACTGCTTGCCCAAATGCTGTTAATGCTCATTATTTGAATTCTGTAAATACATACGAAGATATTTTGATCAATATCAAAACTAACTCTGGGCATATTTTTTTTCAAATTAAGGTTTCCTAGACCCTACATGCTCACAGGAATTCAAGAATTGTCACTTAGACCATTACTGCTGAAAGTTATTACACTGCAGTTTCAATTATCACCTGTAATAGCAGTTCATGTTGAATTTCTAATATTAGTATCATCTTTTAAATAATGGTCTCAGCTCCTGGTGTTGGGACACTATTACACCACTTAAGCCCTTTCTCAATATGCCATACCACTAAATACCATCTTTGAAACAAACTATTGTTTAAAACACAAGAAAAGAGTTATTGGCCAGCAAAGTTGGCAAGCAGCAAAATACTAACAATGACCTTCGAGTAATATGAATAAATAATGCCTATATTTAATTGCAAGATTTTAAACTAAAACAGTCAATTTGTATTTATTAGAGATAATCTAATACATGATTAAATACATTTCTGTAATAGCACCTTGACAGAGAGCTGAAATCCCACAGTGCTGCTCATTATTCTGATCAGCAGCATCCTCCTCTTTATGCTGTAATCTCCAGACGTTTTTTAAAGTGCTCAGGGCAAATTTACAAGATAAAAGCTATGATTACAGCCTTTGAATCCCTTGCTTGCAAAGTACAGTAAGTTTTTGAAATCAGGAGTATTTCTATAGCTAAGGTTTTGTGTGAGTTGTATGAGTCACATCAGACTACACAGAAAATATATTCCTATAGTTACACAGCCAGCTAAAACGTATGTGCAACAATCTAAACACAAAGCAAGAAGAGCCATCAGTGAGTAACACACTAAAATGAGAATATGCTTTTTGATGGCCCATAGCACATATTTGTGACAAAGTACCTGGGCCTCAGAGCAGGCAGCTGTGGAGAAAACATTCCCAGGCTGAGGCTCATCTTAACTCCTTTAGTCAGTCTAGCAGAAACCTAAAAGCTGGAGCATTCACAGTGTTTTATTACCAATTCCAACAGAGTTCCTCATGTGTCTGCTTTGATCTCCAGCTATCATACTCCTTTGCAATGCTGTCTTCTTGAATCTGGCTCAAACACTGACCATAGGTCAACCTGTTGCCTGTCACCACCTTAGCTGAATTTCCCATTTTAAAGGTTTTCAACAGAAGACAAAGACCTAAATCATCATCACCATCTATTTAAGATCATCTAGAATTTTGCACATGAAGTGCAGAGCTTGCTTTTACCTTGAAATCAGAAGCTCATTAAAGTAACTTTTAGAGAATCCTCACCCTAATTAGGCTCGTAATTAATAGCTGTGATTGCTTCTCTTATCTCTCAATAGCTACTATTTTTAAAGTTCGGCATGCAATATTTTCTTCCCAATAACCAAACACTACTTTGGCATAACTTTGAAACTGGTTAATTGTAATAGCAATAAATAATAACAAAACTAGAAATCAACACATGCAAGCAACAGTTGTGTCTATACAACCAAAGCATGTTATGGGAATGCTGCATCCCAGCTGTTACAGCCAGTAGATTAAGTACTCCCAGACTAGGCTTTGCTGAAGATGCTTTCCTTGCCATAAGGTAATATACAACTTGTTAGTATTGAAGAAAATAAAACTGCACTACGAACACCAGATCATATCTGATGACTTTCTTAACTAAGGCAGAATTACTTAACTGCTAATAATGTGGGCAAAACCCAACAGGAATACTCAGTTTTACATTAGTAAGCACTAAAATGCAGTCATCTAAAATACAACTTTTGACTGTTTGAACAAATGTTGTCACCACAATCAGGAAATATATTCCCACCCTAACGGTGGTCAGAAAGTTTTGCGGTTCCAAAGAGACAAAAGCCCATTAGTGATATTCAGTTGTTCTTTGGTTAGGCCCGTTAACAAAGATGTCTAGTTCTGAAGAGTACAACCCAACCTGGACTATGCTAAGCAGAGAAAGAGAAGTAGGATGGGCCGTGAGAGAACAGGACTAACTGCCATTCGCATTTCTTCTGAAGACTGCTTGATCCTCAACTATTCTACAGCACAAGTCTCCATATACCAAAGAGCAAATTAAAAATAGCAGCTTTTTATGTACATATATAGATATATCTCTATCTGGGTGAGCATAACTTCACTATTGCTTCTTTGTTACACCAGCAGCTTCCCACTTTGAAGTGAGATAGTCATCTGTCATTCTGGACAAACCTGACTCAAGTCTTAGTGACACTGTAATAATCTACAGTGATAATGTAATAAAATCATTCTTTTTCTTACTTCATGGAAGCATTTTCCCTTCCTCAAAAAGCTCTGAATATGATCTGTACAATACTCCATTTTTCTCCTTCCTCCCATCCACTTATAACTGGATATATACAGGGCTGGCATGATGTTGAAGTTTTAAAGAGCAAGAGATCTCACTCAGTAAGAGTTGGTGCACTCTTTTTTTTCAGATATACATACAGAGACTTAGCTCTACTAAAGTGAGTCTTGCATACATGCGGAGAGAAGAAAAACAGTTTCATCCAGAAAAGTGAAGCAAAGCAAAGTGAAATCAACAGTAAGTGATTTCACCAAGTCAAACTTCTAGATCCAGAGAGATTTTGTGGTTTTTGTAAAAACTTGCATAAAAAATAATGAGTATTAATGTTCCCTTTCTTACTGTGTAGCTCAGATTCACTTGTGAATAATCTTAGTCTAATTGTGAAGACTGAAACATGAATAATAGCTGCACTCTCCCATTCTGCAGGGAATAGCCTCATTTTATCACATTATTTCTTTTCTCTCTTTCAGCATATTGCAGTACAGAGGTTATAATGGCAGCCAAATAGCTCCCATTTCTACCAGTATTTCTGCTTGTTTATGACTTATTTGGAAAACACAGTGCTCCAGCTGCACTACATGAGGCCATCTACGAGTTGTACTTCACCTCGCCTACATAAAGGAAGAGTCAATACCATGCGAGAGAGAGCAGGGAATATTCAGTCTCCACCTTGAGACATCTACCTAAAAGTAGTGGAGAGCATACTCACTTTCCCTCACTCACTACATCTTTGCTTCAAAGCCAGATGCAAGTCTCAAATCTGTCCTGGCCTGAAGTATCCACAGATCTAACCTTGTTTGGAATCTGTCTCCCTGTCCCTGCACATGCTGGACCTATCTCAACAGGTTGGGCAGTTTTCATACCTTCAGTTGTTCTTTATCAGGCATACACCCATTGATCCATGCAAGCAGAGTAATGCTGAGGCAACATGATGTTTTCCAATCTGTTTTAATTGTGGCCGGCATCTCCAGTGTGTAGACTAGCCTTCTTTGAAGTGTTGAGTTGAGGAGACAGCTAATAGAATCTGAAATGTGTCATGCATTTTAAAAAACACAGCTTGACCCCTTATATCACCTCTAAATTTTAATTATGCAACATATGCCAGCTGCCCCTTTATAAAGAGGGGCAAACTACACTGCCCGTTTTAATAACTGAAATCAGACACCAGAGAAAATACCTTCAGTCTTGACAAAGAATGACTATATTTTAGTGCCCAGTTTTAAAGAGCTGTTCTTGTTTTGTGAGAAAAACTGCCTTTATACAGGCCAAAAAATCCTTACCATTAAGAATATCCTACTACCACTAACACCTATTCATTATCTAATACTAACACCTTCATGAGCAAGTGATACCTCTATGAATGTTGACATGATGAAGGCTTCTAAAACACACACCCAATAAAAGCAACACAAGTTCAATAGCATTTAGAAAGAGCTGAGAACTTTTACACTTCTTATGTATATGACTCACACACATGTGAAATTTGAAGCATCTGACTGGAAACAGTAAGAGAGAAAGAGACTAGACATACCATATTGTTTCTAAAGTTCAAATATAAATGGTTCAGTTACCCAGTGTTGACATCTATTAGCTCCTGCTCCAGTGTTAATCAAAATGTGTCCTCGGAGTCCAGTGAGAGAGCTAATCAGCTTTAGCCTGCTCCCTGGTCTGCCTTTTCAAGACAGAGATTAAGCTAGTAAGAACACTGAAGTACGAATGCTTCAAAAGCCAACTCCGTTGGAGAATATGGGAAAGGCCACTCAGACGAACAGCTCTGGTGAACCCGCCTCACTGTCCCTGGCAGTCTGAGCCCCTGGGGCTTGACCTGTGCCTGTAGCTGTCCTAGAAAATGCTGCCTTTGCAGATGATTTCTCTGCAAGGGCTTCCTGCAAAACACAGACAGCCATCAACATGTTGCTTCCTCCCCACCTTCTAGATATACAATAAATAAGCCAGCTATGCAATCTGAACGCTTTAGTTGACAATTAATTATGACCTGAAAAAAAAAAAGGGTCATCATCTGATCATCTCCATCCGTTGGGTTATGGAACATGAACAACCCAAAAGTATTTTATTTTTGAGTCAGATAATCGAGCTTTGCCTTCTACAGGCTTCATTCATTTCTAGCCTCTTCCCCCCCTCATCCTCCCACCTTTGAAAATTCTTGCTTCTGCTATCTGCTGGCAGTCAGTCCTTCTTACTGCCCTACATCACATTGGAGAATAAAACAACCTGCAGGTTCAGAGGCACAAGCTGGCACAACCGTTTTTAATTTGTGTTTTTCAGGAGTTCCTTCTACCCAATATGCATATTTATGAAAAACTTTTCATTAGAGGCGGATTGCTGAAGCACAAAAAGCACATGCTAAGGTCAACAAAGTGACAATCATCACAGCTATTTTCAAATTAAAGAGATACAAGCTTTCATGGTGTATGGATGGCATAAAAACATGAAAAATAATAATAATAAACCCACACACCACATAAATGCGCCCCGTCACCTATTTTGAGGATGAGATAGGCAGAAGCTGTTACACAGTAGGATGTGAGGTAGGTGAAGTGTGCAAGAGAAATGAGCCCTACAATAACTGATGGCCATAAGGGGACAAACATCTTTCCTCCAGAACACCTCTTTCTAGTTTAGAAAAAAAGAAAGAACTCAAAAATGATGAGCTGAGTTGGAATTATTTAAAGAGAGGAAGAAAAATAAAACAAAACAAATAAACACACCAGAAAAACAACAGAACAAAAGTCAGTGTTATATGGAGATTTTAACAGGAATAATATCAGAAAATCATGCTGCTTAGGTGAAAGAGCTTTCATTTGCTCTCAGCAAAAGTTATCTTGCAACAAAATGAAACAAAACTTAAAGTACTTAAAGTTTCTCTTAAAGGTTCCTAAGGCACTTGAGTTTGTATGCGTGCAACACAACCACACGCCCAGTGCAAATATGTTTAAGGATTCATTAGTAAGGCAAGCACTAGAGCCTTTTTAACTCATGAACTTCTCACACTTACCACACTTAAATGGTAAAAATAAATAAATAAATAAATAAACAAACTATTTAAAAGATAACAGGGCTTAACCTGGTTTGGCTTCCAATCACCTAATTTCATCTGCTGTACATTATACAGCAACAACACAGTTTCAGCTAATAAATGTTGGCAGAGTTGTACAACATGTTTACCTAAGGCAAATGTAGAGAAAGGCAAATCAGTCTTGAAAAAGGAATCACATTTTAATTATTTACAAATTCTTAGCCATCAAGAGCTCTACTACAGACAAAGTCAAGGTGAACAGTACTGAGGGTTCTCATTGCTGTCATTGTTCTTACTCCACGTTATGCTTAAGTGCTTATTTCCTGAGAAAAGACAGTGCTCAGTAAGCTCGACAATGAGTTACAAAGCACTAACAACTCTACCCAAAATTTCCTCCAAGATGGCTGTTGTAGACATATCATTCCTTCCACATTCACTTTTCATTTTCCATTTTGGCAATATAATAAAGAATTGGAAAAATAATAAGATAGCTTATGGTCCTGTAAAAATTCAGTAGCCAGACTAAAAAGAGACAAGGCACTATGCCCTCAAATTCTTTCTAAGGTCATATTTTCACAATTTTTCTTTTAAATTGTTAGAGCAGTTAGTACAGAGCTGTTGCAGAAAGGATCTGACTTCCAAAATAAAAGAATCATATCCCATTACAACCTCTTGAGCCTTCCACACATAAGCTATAATTTCAAGTTCCACCGAGAAGAATCAACTGTTGCAAGCACCATCCATGCCAACACTTAAGATTGATATGTCTTTAAAAGAAGCATCAGGAATAATGCCAACAACAGGTCAAGGAGACACAGCCCTGAAATAGCGAAGTGAAAGCCTAGGGAACAGTTTTATAGTGGTGCTAAAAGGACAATTTTTTGCACATCAGCCATCCTACAGAACACCACCAACACTATATCCTCTCATCAGTTTGGTCAACAGCTTCAGATTCTTGCTAATACTGGAGTTGCCCAAGAGCCCTGAATGCCTGGGTGGAAGTATCATCATCTTTACTCTGCTGCTAAAAGATCGTCCACACATCCAAACATTCATCTTGACCTTCACACTCCCACTCTCTACCAGGATTATTTCTGAGGTTCCAAGACTCTGATCAGCCTCAAACAGCTTTCAGTTACATTACACAATTTTAGACTACTTCAAAATAATGAAGAATTCCTCCGCTAAATTGAAATGCTCTCAGATACATGATGGACAACATTAATTCTTGTACTAGTGAGAAGTGTAAGGTCTGACAGTTTGGGGGCCATTAAAAGGAAGACTGAAATGCATTATATCAAAGGTATGCTAAGAATCCTCCTCATGAAGCCATGCAGCCCATTGATCCCTCTGATGGCAGGTCATGAGACAGCAAGCCTTACAAACTTGACATTATGCAAAAGCATATGTTTGATATGTAGCATATGATAGATTTTTAGAAAGCTCTGGAAACAGCTAACCAAACGTTCTCTTTTCTTTTAATGACACTAGTTAGTAAGGCGGTAACAGTATGGACTAGTTTAACAGGAGACAAAATGGAAGGAACTCTGAAACCTCTTGCAAGTTAGACTGCCAAAAAGATTTGAATTGAAACATGTTGTGGTGGAACATTTTAAGTGACATAAATTTAGTACGAGTGACTTATAAGACAATAAACTTCTTAGTTAAAATATACTTATATTTGATTGAATGTCCTTCATATAACACCAAGCACATAATTAAAACAGTTTATCTCTGCACAAAGCTAGTGAAGTTGCACTTAAAAACTCCCAAGCAGTACATAGTGCTTAACATATTACAAAGGAAAAATAGTTCCGGTATTCAAATCAAATATTTTATGGCAGATGTAAAGTTGCTAGTTTTACAGGTAAAAATCTAGTGAAAAATACAAACTTCATGTAGAGGCACAATCATAATTTTAAAAAGCGGATTTTTTTTATTACGGTAAGTTCTTAGTTTAACGCAGAAAAAGTATTTTTATGGTATTTGAAAAGCCCTGCTTCAAAATAGAAACCAGGAGGTCACCTGTAAGAATTTCCTTTTGCTATTTAATTATCATCACTGCAAAATAATTGCAAAATGAATTCTAGCATAGTCTGGCAAGACCTGCAAGTAACCACTGAGTTATTTATTTCTCTAATTCTTTCCTCTAATCCATTCAAAAAAGCTCAAGTTATGTCTCCATGCTTCCTCTAAAGAGAAATCAAGTCTCAGAACAGAAAGGGAAACACAGGGGAAACATAAAAACGAAGTAAGAGGATCATGGGTAGAACATTTTCCTAAGCAAGTTAGCCATGGTCAATCTAATCTGCTTTTCTTTTAAGAAAGTGTATGTCCTAAACCATAAAGTGTGAAACATTACACAACTCTATCATTTATGTAAGAAATCATCCTGGTGGCTCCAGTGTGGATCATATGATACTGTGGCACTAGAGTAAGTAAAATTAGGTAAGGCACACGGAGAAAACTTTTGAAAAATGTGTCAGATTT
Source organism: Tinamus guttatus (assembly GCF_059628265.1). Taxonomy (NCBI): domain Eukaryota; kingdom Metazoa; phylum Chordata; class Aves; order Tinamiformes; family Tinamidae; genus Tinamus; species Tinamus guttatus. Next base: position 784,448 of record NW_028288638.1, read on the forward strand.
CATAGGCATTGAGATAAGGATGACAACAATCTAAGTAGCTGCTATTTAAGCAGAGAGATGCATGAATGCTACATTTCAAATGACCTTTTAATAGACGAAATTAGGCAACAGCTTGATTAATGACAGCACTGTAGACCCATACTGCTCAGGAACATAACTGAAAGATAACTGCACTGAAGAGATTAGAAGGGTAAGAAAGGGGAGGGCAAATATAATTGTAGGGAAAAATTAAATCCCAGATGTCTGATTTGCCTTTTATTTACAACAGCACAACAAATCTAGTCAACTATAATGGAGAAATGCTCATGGCGAAGTCATTACCAGGTTGGTGAGCAGAATCCTGGTATGAAGTTGTATTGTAGTCCAATTGCAGCTTTTGTATGTTACAAGAGGGTATAGAAAGTAAATGAACATGAAGACAAATTCAACCTTAAATGATGCATAGTGTCTTAGGAATGGAATGTTGCTTTATAAATAGTATAAATAGCTTATTTTACTTGGACTATAAATACTTCGAAAAATGTAAATTAAGGAGCCAAAAGGCCCATCAAAATCCATGTGCAGATATGTTGCAACTTGACCAAAATGCATATAGCAAAATAAGGACAAACACAGAAGAGTTTCCATTAAGCTGCAGCCTTACCTCCCAGGAGACAAGCTATTGCCAATGCTAGGGACAGGCCATGGCCATTATGAAGCCACAAGACTGAGCCTTGGTGGTCACATTTTTTTCTGATTTTTCTCTGAACCAGGTAACTCAGCCTAATTTCTGAGCTTTATCTTGGCTTTAAATGATTGCATGGTCTAATTCCTAATGATATTCCAAATTTCGAGTAGCTCAACTAAAGACAGTAAAACCAAGTAGCTACATAAGTAGAACATAGTGGTACAGGAAAACTGATATACAGAGTTGCAGAACAGGAGACAAAGATCAATGACAGGGCTGGAGGGCATGAAGGCTTTTGTGGCCCAACTAGCCTCCTACAGATCCATACCCTTCCCATGGGTGCACAGCACCATTTCAGCTCCCAAAGACAGCCCCAGATGCTACTGGAGTCCTGCCATGGGCCTTCCTGCACAAAGTCCTGTCCCCCTGTTCTTCCTGAGTGGTTGGCTGGGCTTCCTTATGTGACCTCAGCCCTGAGTGGTCCCCTCACATTTGGTGACCTGCAGATAACTGACCAAATGTCGGTGCCACCAGTATTGCCCATGCAGCCTGGTCACAGCAAGTCACCATGACCAACCTTCCTGGAAAAAGCAAGGCGGGTGTTGAAAAAAGGCATAAAAAAGACACCATGCAACCCCCCAAAACTGAAAACCCCACACAACTCCAACCAAGTCACCCCATCAGAGGGAAAGACTGCCTTCACCATCAAGATGGTCTACATCCTCCTCCCAGTAAGCAGCCTGGTGCACCGGCAATCCACCATAGCCCCCCGCAAACCCAAATGTAGCCATGGGCTCAGTTGCTGCAAAGCGGGGCATAACACCCAGGGAAAGGCATAGACTTAAGGGAGCGTGTGTAAAAGCATGGTTGTACTATTGAGACTTCACAAAAATAGTATTTTTGTAATGATTGGTTCTAGGTGAATAACCATTCTGTAATTATACTGTTAAAATTTCCACTAGGCTAACAGTAAAGTCGCTGCTTGCTTATAAGGTGACTTTCTTCATCTCAAATTCCACATGCTGTATATATATATAAAAAAAAAAAAAAAGGAGAACCTGGGCAACCCAGGCTACAATTTGGATGAAACAAATTCCACTTTTAACTTTAAGAGCATTTCACTAGCTGAAGGTATTTCAGATTTTGTATGCAAACCCCCGAAGAAAAGAGATTGCCTACTTTGTTTCAATAGTTTTTATTTTCTGCAGAGACAGAAAATGGCATCTAGGTAGAAACAACATAATTCGTGCAAGAGCTGGCAAACTAGAGTCGCTACTCTAGCAGTGCAACTGAGCCAACCATCTACAATACTGGTGTTTTGGCACTATTATAGATCTTCGGGACTTGTAAGACTTGGTCTCACTTTCTCTCTGAACTCAGAAGAATCCTTAATTCTAGCTGCAGTGTCAGCTCATTATATTTATGATGCGCATTCTGGGGAAACAATGATTCACAAGCTAGTTATCCAAGAAACTTAGTTAAATCTTAGTAAGATTTTTAGACTGCAATTACATAGAGGAAAGTAAACAGTATTCTGAATACTAATTTTCTGTTCCTCTAAACCTTCATGTGTAAATGTGTCATATTCCTATGAAATTAGAGTTCTATACCATTTTGGTATATACACAGGCACCTAGAAATAGCAAGGCAAGCTATGAATATTCCTATGGGTGAAGTTTTAGACTTGCATTCAAGACCTTGGAATAAATTTGCATAGCTCTAAGGATATAATTAGACCAGATGGAGCATCATACTTATGCACCTACACCTCTAGTTACCATGTGTCAAGTTAGCTTGGTTATTTCTGTACAATATGGCATTGCTTTACAGAAAAAAAATAAATGCAAAGGGTAAGTTTCCTATGGTGCTAGAAATGCTGGATGATAGCAGTTATTAATAAGGTGGGGAACAAGTTATATCAACAAAGCACATGAAGGCTGTTTCATTTTGCTCCAACGAGCATGACTTCGCGAGTGTTCCTTTGCCCTAGGAAAACAGGTATGCCATTTTAACTGAAGTAGTCAGTCAAGCAATCATCTGGTAGGACTCCATTAATAGCAGAAACTTGGCCTGTGCTACTACATGTTTAGCAGTGTGATTCTTAGTAGCGCAACAGCACACAATTACTGCCATATTCTGAAGAAATGCATTTTATTTTAAAAATGATCTGTCAGAAACTTCCTTAAAAACAAACATTAGCACTGGAATTTTACATCAAAAGCACTTTCATCTTAAAAATATTGCCCAACATATGCTCTTATATTCAAAGCAAAAACAGAAGAGAGAGCTAGCCCTTACCTCCCCTTTTGTTTAACTTGGCATATCCTGGCACGTAGCTACTCGTCTTGGACGATGAACTGCTGAAGGAAGAGTGGGGCAGCGCTGAGACCAGAGGCTCGTCGCATTTTTCTGAAACAGAAGAAAACAGATTTGCTCTATGTTGTCATTCTGCCGGATGCTCTAAGGAGCAATGCAGCCTTTCTTTTTATTTTGGGCAATACTACAGGCTTCTTTCTGTACATGTGGGAGGCATTTGGATACAAACAAGCAGTAGGAAAACACTACAGCTCACTACATGTTACACAGGGAAAAACAAAGCACAGGGAAACTAAGGATTTTTTCCAAAGAGTTCAGTAAAGTTCACTAATAGTAATGCATAACCATGGACCACCACTCATTATGGATAGCACAGAAAAGTTATTGTTACTGTGAGAGCTTCAAAAAGGGCACACAAGATAAAACTTTCATTTCTGTGATGAAACTGCTGATAATCTGATATTTTGGCAGAAAAAAAAAGAGGAATTAACATACATGAATTGGTGACTATGAATTATCACATATTACAGATTAACTGAGAAAATAAGTTAAGGAAATAATCTTTTAATCTTTTTCTAGTATAATCTCTATAATCCATTTTGAGCACTTCACTTCCATTTTACTTGGTATAAAAAAGATTAACTCAGTATTAACATTCAAGATGAATATGAGGGGATAGAGGAAGGGTGTCAGAATCTTTGCCTTGCACATAAAGAAAAGTTTGAAAGAAATTTCTTTAATTATGCAAGTTCAAATGAAAGAGCTGGAAATTTTCAGACACTCAGAGCAGTTAGTGCGTTGCCCTTGGCTCCACTTTGTTCCTCATTTACCCCAATGGAAGTGGGAGACACATAAGTTAAAAAATCAGCCATTTACATCTTCTGGACAGCCTCACCACAAATGAAAGAAGCAACCTATGCCAATTAGATTGACATATATGTTATAAAAAATAATAATAAAGTAAAATCCATGCCGCTAACTCTGCTTTAAGTGGAAACACCCTCAGTGTAGGCACCTGGAAAGCAGCAGGCCTAAAGCTGCGCCACAGGAGCTGACTTGGATACAACCCGCGTCCAACCACAACAGAGTCCAGGCCTGGATCGTGTGTGAGGAAGCCATGAATCTTATCCTCAGAAGAGGAATTTTGTCAAGATTTTGACTCAGGAAGATATCATCAAGCATTAGTGCCCACACCACAAGAGAGGAGCCTCGATAACCACCTCCCCACCATACCGTGCAGCTGCCCATCCTCAGTGGCACCTGTCCTTGGAGGGACACCACTGCCCGTGGCCCCTTGTCCCACCAAACGCCTCCCACAGTGACAGCCCTGCTTTCTTAGGTACTGGCCAGCAGACCAAGTTACCCAAGCATAGCCCAGACATGTGCTTTTGGTACTCCATAGAAACTGAAGGTTGGGTTTGGTTTGTTTGCATGTATTTGTTTTGAGTATTGTTGGCTACCTGGCTGACTTAGCCAGCTAACACTAAAAATGAAGTCATTTGTCCTTAATTCTCCTGACTAGGTTAAAAACAGATGAAAACATTTTTAAAACAGGGGAACACTTAGAAGCACTCTAAGTACTCAGAGCAAAGCTTCTTGATAGAATTTGCCTATGCTTGTCTAACACAATAGTCACTTCCAAGAAAAAACATGTCCTCAGTAATACTGAAAAGCTTAAGCTGAAAAATCTTTTTCGTTTGCTGTTTTACTTTTTCCTCCAAACACTTCCACATGAACTCTGGTAAAATAGGTTTTTAAGAAAAAAGAAATTAAGGAGCTAGTTTCATTAGAAAATATAGCCATATGAAAGAAAAAAAAAATACATATATACATATGTACATGTACATAATACATATTATACTTGTATAATAACACAGCAACATATTTAATGCATGCTCATATTTGCATGTATACATCTATATGCATACACACAAACCTTAAAATACACATGCACATAGAGGGTAAGTGTGAAGAAAGAGTTGTCAGGATCCTACATTCCCCCTTAGGAGTCAGTAAGTCTGCTTTACCCAACACAGGGCCTATTCCTCTTCACACAGGGGTAGCGATGCTCTAGTAACCCATCTGAACACACTTCCAAAAGCTTTTTGTTATATATCATCTGAGCCTGCTTTCCTTGCATTTCCAAATATGTTAGAATAAAATTATATTCAAGATAGATTTCCAGTTTTTAAACCAAATCCTTAAGTTTATGATTGTTTTCTCCTACACAATCCCACATTTTCTGGATGACCACAGTACTTCTTTCACTCCCTTCCCCCTACCTTTTTTTTTTTTTTTTTTTTTTTTTAAGATTGGAAAAAGAAAATCTTGCATCTTTGCAGAAAAATATCAGGAATAGGCAGGTCTAAGTGGCACAAGTTCACTACTGTTGCAATTTGATAGATCATTGAGCATAATGGGATGTTGCTGGGATATTTTAACAATGCTTGTAAAGCAAAAAAACTATCCTAATAAAACAGAAAAGCTCAAAAAAGGGATCAAGTACCAGTCTAATTTCATACTGTGATCTGTAGGAGAAAAAATAATGGTGGATTTTAGACAATGTGTTTGGAAATAACCCACAACTGAAAAAGAGCATCTCCAAATAGTAAAAATTCATAACTTCTTTCACAGACTGCAGTAGCTATTGAGGAAGTCTTTATCTTCTCCTCCTACTTTGACATAGTATTTATTGCTACTTGTGATGAATCCAAATGAAAACAAGTATGTAAAAACTTGTTTAGAAACAGAACTAGTTTCTAAAACATCATTGCTTCTACTCCATGGCCTATCACTTGCTTCCAGTCATCCATCCTCTTGGTTGCAAAGGAATATGCCGGGCAAATTCAATACAGTCAAAACTAAAATAAATAACTGCCTGTAGGGATTATCATTCTAACTGCTGGTGTGTTCACAATTTTAGAACCCTTTACAAACATGTTAAATCTGATGTGTAGGTGTTTTATGAGAACTGTAATTGGGCCTTCACTTTTCCAGCTTTCTTGAAAGGGCCAATAACTGGGAAAAAGGAAAGTATCCATTTTAAGTTTTCCCTCATTGTTATTCAGGGTCACACTCATTTTTTATGCCTGCCACAGGAGGCCAACTAGTATTTCACTTTCTTGCATTTATGCCAACTTTCATACATGTTTAAGCCTAAATGTGAGAGCAGATTTTTATTTTACTAAAAACCCCACAATAATAGAATTAAGAAAAGATTATATTTAAAATAAATAGACATATTTTAAAAAGTATTAAATGTCATCAGTAACTCATGGCTGCAGGCTAAACAGAAAAAAAAATAATAAAGGGCCGCTAGTACTTCTAACCCCACGTAGAAGTTCTGCTAAATGTATTGAACTACTTAAACTTTTTTCATAACATGAAATGCTCTTATAGTACAGATATAAAAGAAAATAAAAATAATAATAAAAAAGAGTCCTTGGGAACCTTTGGTTCTTTCAGCGGATTTAGCTATTTCCTGCAGAATTCATTTTTTTACTTACTAAAGCCAGAATCATATATACCTTCTTGTTACTGAAATATAATGGCTTTCCCTATATAAGTCAGTGTACAGTGCGCTGTTAATCAATTACAGGGCACACTTTCCCACCAACATCGCGGCACTGAAGAAATAAACTCTCCTCCGTATCATTTATCTCAGTGATGCATTAACACCCAAGCCAACTTACGTCCATTTAAATGCAAACTTTCCAATTCAAAGCCACACTTCTACACCACTCACTTTTGTTCAGATAGAAAAAGCCGATAACAACATAGTAGGTATGACGACATTTGCTACTCTGGCTTCCCTAGCAAGACGGTAATTGTAATTCATTTTCATCAGCAGCAAGCAGGTATTAAAAGTTTGCTTGAGATCTAAATGACTGGACAGATTAAACAGAAGAAAGTCTACTAAATACAAGTGCAAAACCTCTAAAAGTCATTAGCCTCAAATTTCCTAGAACTAGATATCAGGGAAGAATCCCCTTATCTTATTCATATTCTTTCTTAGGCATCTACTCTTGGAAACAGGACACCAGCTTTGATGGACCTTCAGTCCTGAGCATAGCCTTTGGCGCATTCTGATGTTCACACTCCACAAAAAACAGGCTCTAACCACAGCACAAAGCAGAATATGTAGACACTGCTCAAAAACTAAAGCTTAAACACAACTAAAACTTAATCCTCACTATACCATGTCAGTGACACGATGTCAGTGACCTTTTGGAAAAAAGCAGAGTAAAAATTCAGAGCCTCACTTTACAAAAGTCTATTCAAATGCTGAGCAATCTGGTCAATAAATGGGCCACCTGTGAAGCTTATCAAAGTAGTCTGTTTGAATAAATGAAAGAAGTTCTAGTTTATCCATACCTCATTGACACTTATATGGTAGCCACAGGTTAGAAGATAAGAAAAGCTGCACACGTGCAAGTTTTAACAAACAGGAACAATGCATATTTACAGTGACAGGTGTTTGCCGTGAACAAGGTGATATGTGAAGAACTCTCAGAAGTGTTTTGCAAAGATCCTGCCAACAAAGCAACAAACAAACAAGCAACTTATAGGAGTGCCTCTGGAGAACAAAAGCACTACTACTGCTATGGCCCACCACATAATGAGGAATGGTTCTTTGGAGAAAGAAAAATTGGATTCACCCCTCCCTTCAGGTAAGGTTCCCTTTCAACTTATAATTCATTATCATGCTGTTGCTCTGGAATGCCAGTTTAAAGACTTAAAGATAATGCCAATAATGACTCAGGGGCAGGAAGGAGAGACAATAAACAACAATAAACACCCACACATCACCTCTGTATCCTAGGGATGAAGTTAATCCGGAATGCTAGTCAAATTACATGCAAAAAGGACAAGTGAATAATATAACAAGGTGTTTGGGTCAGAAAGAGCCACAGTTCATTTCCTGTAGACTACAAAAGAGATGAGGTTAAAATGGGTTCATTTCTAGTAGACTATGAAAGAGATGTAGTGTTAAAATATACTGTTGACTGTTTTACATGACAAAGTTTTCACTTAGCAAGCACAACATACCACTAGCACCACCAATTTATTAATTATACAAAAACCCTGCTTAATGCAAGAAATGTTTAAAGTAACTTTTAATAACCTTACTTGTAATGCAAGAAGACATTTTAAAAAAGATAAATCATAATGCAAATATTGGGGAGCAAGGGAGAAAAGCAGGTCATGCAGCTTTAACTTATACTGTGTGCTAAATGATAGTTCCCCTAAACATCTTTTTCTTACATTTTGAGCATGTAGAGTAATTTCTCTGCAGTGTGCTCAGAGAACAGAATAGGCCACCAAGCATTTGCGAAAAGCAGTCATTAGACTGCAAAGTCACTCTGAAATATGGATAAATGCATATGGGTATCCACATATCACCAGTGAGAACCAGTAGGAATATTAATATGGATGATTTGGATTGCTGTGTATCAGTATACTGAGACAATCTTACATCTCATATTGCATAGATTTTATAATCTAGAATTAATCCACCATGTTTAATTCCCATACTGAGTTGGGGTATGTCCACCCGAAAAGAGTGGTTTCCTAGCATTTTTTATGGGCTGTTCCAAGTGCACTTTTAAAGCAATGTAACCATGATGCTACAAAACAGATCAGGGTCAATGACCATTGCTGCTCTGCACACGTGTGCACAATTTACCAGTTACCATTCCTCGCTGTGTGTTAGGAAGTCAACATACGTCTTTCATAAGCCTCATTTGGCTTTTTAGTTGCTATTTCTACAGACATCCATTGTTTGTATCAATTATTTCTCACCACGCTCTTGTGAATATAGTGCACCTCCCTATGGCAGAAATCTTGAGCTTTCCTGACGTGATTGACGTTTCCCAGGACACTTCTTGACACATCACTAGTGAGCCAAGTTCATGTTCAGCCTCATGAGTGAGAGTCCAAGTATAATTGAATCTTTTCTCTAAACATCTCCAGAGTTGAGCTGTAATCTAAAACATTAGAGCAGCTCATATTGATCTCCTGAAATGTTTCATATTCCACTTTAAGTTGCCTACTGTCAATAGAGGTAACACACTGCTGCTCCAAAGTAGGGCTGCTGCTGAAGAAAAGGAAATGTAGCAACTGTTTTACCCCTTCAATGAGTTCAGAGGTCTCCACACAACTTTATCAGGTCGAGGTTATGCCTTCTAAGGTAGAGTAGGTGTTACTTATTTATTAATAGATAACAACTCCCCCTCTATGTCTTTCTACACCTTTCTGTAAGGCAAGGAGAAAGTCTACAATCATGCAGTTCATGGAGCTTACTTTAGGAAACAGGTAACAAGGTTCACTTTACTCTCACTCCTACTTCTGAATTTTCCATTGTGCAACACTGCATGAGCCACTAGGGTCAAATATCTGGATGGTACTCAGATGCCAAAAGACACAGGCAGTGCCTTGTGAGATTTTTCCGAAGCACCCTTACAACTCTGCTTTATTTCTGACACGTTTAGACTCATTTTCAGAATAGCCAAAGCCTTCTCTATTTCAGAAGGCAGTGGATATAGCTACATTCTAGGACCCTATTCCATCCAAGGACCAGGCTATACACCTAAGTGTGTAAAATGTTAAAATGTTCTAGAACTACAGTTCGATGCTATGTGACATTTGATGAATGACAACACAGCCAGAAACATGCTGCATGGTCCTCTCCACACTTTAAGTATCTTTAATGGTATTTAAGTCTTTTCTAATTTTCAGTAGTTAATTACAGTGACCTACAACATTATCAACCCACCCGCTAGGTATCCCTGGCTGAACACCCCCACAAGTATATAATGGTGCATAGCCTCTAGAAATCCAGACTTAAGAATGTTTCAACTTTTACTTTCACAAAAGCAAACTAAAAAGTGCATACTAAAATTAGGGCACTTTCATTTTGCAGAAAAACTTTCATAATGGTTTTAAATTCTGAAATGAAAATATTTTTTCCACTATTCCATTTCAAAATGGTTGCCCTTAAAATAAAAGTAGCATTAAATGGAGTATTTACTGCCTCTAGACTATCTCTCCAGCAAGACTTTCATAGGGAAAGATTGTAGAAATCTTACCCTTAAGGTGAGATAAAGTGAGTTTTATCTCCTTAAAACAAACCAAGATGAAAAACAATCCAGATCTTTATGCTTTTTTTAGAGCCCGCAGAGCTACCTTAATATTGAGAATCATTGCAAAGCATCCTACAGTACACTGAGAATTTGGCAAGTGTTCATAAGTTACACCAGCAGGGTGGTATGAACAAGTTCACGAGCTGCTTTGTATACTGCGTTACTAAAAAATTGTATGAGCAACACCTTCCCATCTACTCTCCTAGTTTCTAAAATAATTGGGTCAGCAGTAGCTGAAATAGCCCAAAGCACATCCCCTTGGCTGTACATGGGAGATTTGATTAAAGTGTCCTGAGCACATCAAGAACAGCCGCCTCTTTACCCCATGCAAAGCAATTCACACATATTTTCCTAGCACATCCAGTCCTCAGGCGGTGCATCAGTTCTTAACCTTCTAACACTACTTAGATATATTGCACTTTTTTTCTTCAGCAAACACTTCTAGTAGTTTTAGGGTAATGACAGGGTACTCATAACATGCAGGTGCTTTCTATAGCTGACCTCCATTTGGTGGGAGAGAATGTTAGTGAAAAAAAAAAAACAACGGTGTCCTTATATCACAAAAAAATGTTTTGTGTTACTTCTTTAATTTTCAAAATTTATTCTTAGTTTTAAAATACCTTAGGTGGTCATGAGATCAGTAACAAAACTAGTACACCAACTGAATTGCCATAACATGAACTTGTCTACTGCCTTCCGGAGAGGTGCTAGAGAAGAACCGGAGGTCCACTCAGGCTGCTTCATAAACACAGTATGAGTTCATGTCATGATGTAAAGGACAAGCCATCCTCCATGTGTGATACGGACATCCCTGTGAATAAACTTCTCCTTTTGACAAAACGATTCTGTGTATTCTCTGTAGCCTCACCCAAACTTCCAACTGAAGCTGCATACATCCAGCACATTTGGAAAGGCAGATATTAAAGATATCACTGAAGCAGATATTAAAGATATCACTTAATTTTCATCATTGACATAACCCATTTTGGATTCATTTTTCTCAAAATCTATGTCATTTCAGAAAATCTAAGGTTTGGCATTAAACCACTGCACTGACATTTTAAGGCAAGATGATGAATATTATGGAGGATGTTACTGCTAACCAGGCCACTTCTTCAATATCTTTGTAGCTATATATGATTTTTCACAGACGAAGGTATCTATCAGCATTAAGCCTGAAGTCAGGTTGCATTAAAAGATTTAGAGCAAAGCACTGTGCATACAAAGGCTTCAGCCCGGTGGTTGTGTGGAACAGATGAGGGCTCTGAAAAATCTTCTCAATTTATCTTGTCAAGTCTGATTTAACTTAAAATACATTAGCCAATTAACGAGTTTGTGTTCTTCCTCACTCTGCTCTGTATCAATATGCAGTAGTAGCCCTTTTTTAAAAAGGTTTTTTGTCATTGTTGTTTACTTTGTCACTCATGGATTAAACAATAATACATAACCATTTTCCTGAATAACTTCTTTTTTTTTTTTTCCCTTAAACCAACAATCAGTTTAGCATTACTTTAGCAGGTTTCTTTCTCCAAGATAAAAGCTTAATTTAAAAAAGACAGCAAGGTATATAAAGATCACATACTTATTTTAATGATTCCCTTACTTATGTCAGTTTTTTATCAACATAAATCTACTGATTTTAAAGCTCTTATGCTAGGTTCAACCACCTCTAAACAAGACAAAAATAGCCAGTATGGGACTTCAAAACCGCTAGATACTCGCATAGGAAAACAAGGCCAGAGAGTAGCAAGTATTAACCTTCAAATCGTGTAGCACAAGCACAGGAATCTATGCACAAAATTGAGAATATAACAGAAATAGCAAATCACTTCACAAAAACAAAATAAACTCCATAGCAGATAATAAAACAGTCTGATTTATCCATTTGCAGATTAATATGTTTGACAGAAGTCTCACAGTAAAGCTAATTTAGAGCCAAGGAGGCCAATTCCCAACTAAAAGCCTTTTACACAGGAAAACTACACTTCTCCTCCAGCAGCAGGGGAGGAAATTGAGATTCTACTAGATAGGGAAAATATTACCTAGATGCAGCAGAGAAGAGTCTCTCAGTGTACAGCATGATGAAAATACAACTGAAAGCCGGTCTCACTTCCTTCCAAGATGCTTTAGTTCCATGCACAGTTGGTTATTTCCATCGCCCCTTGCAAAAAACAGGTATGTCATCTGCACGCCAGAAAGTACCTAATACTTGGCTACTTATTGACTGCCTACTGCCAGAAGGGACGATAAAAGCAAAAACCGAGAGGCCTGTGAGCTATGAAATTAAACCATGTTATAGTAGGAGTTTTTTTTTTGTTTGTTTGTTTGTTTTTTTTTTTTTTTTTTTCTTTCCCCTCACAGGAAAAGCCAAGAGAGGCCTAACCTTGATTTCCTTCCTCCTCACTCTGAGCTCTTCCCTGCCATCAAACACCCTATGAAAGACATGACTCTTGAACGCCTACCACAAGGGAGGATTCGCTGGGATTGCATTCTCTATCATACGAGCTCATTCCATCGCAATTCAAAAGTCGTATCAAGTAACCGTATAAATTCCATTGGGATGATACACTCATTTCACTGAAAATATCAACAAAATAATTCCCGAAAAGATACTTCAATGCAATCAGTTGTTAACCTCAGTACTGTATCTACCTAGGGGTGTGTGGCACGTATTTAACGTCCTGCTGTTCCTGATTTAAGTTCTCTGAAAGAAAAGATCCAATTATTTTCAACTACAGCATCCAAAAGCAGAAGCTGCTGCATGTCTTGTTCTTTCAGGGCCATTTTCTTAAAAGAAGTTTAAGAAACAGAACTGGAACTCTGGAAACAGAACTGGAACTGGAAGGGGTTTTGAACCCCTTCCTATACTTGAGATTTACAGATTTTTGATGCAGAGAAGATATTTGTGGTGAAGAATACAGGTTCTACAATTCCTAGAAACTTAAGTAATTAGAAAAACTGAAGTAAAAAGATGAAATTAAATTTCAAGATTCCTGCTTAACAGATGATGCTTTAGGCTTAGTTACAATAGTTCAATTTGGTCAGGCTAGAAAGAAAGCAACAAAAACTGTCATTAAGATCTTTTTGTTGTTTTTTATTTTAATACTTGGGCATATCCAGCCTATAACCTTTTCTGTTTCATTCAGGAGATAAACAGGCAAAATCCATAAATATCGTATTTAAGCTTTCTGCCAGCCTTCAGGGAGGAAAAAAAAAAAAAAAAAAAAAAAAAACCCACATACAAAGCACAAAACCTCCAAAGAAATCCAGGAACACTGGATTGTAGGTAAACATGAATGCCCTAATCTAGATTTCTAAATTCTTCACCATATTGCAGGTTGAAAACAGCAGGCTACGTTACAGGAAGTCTGTAAGATAAAATATTCACAGATAATTGTTGTACGCGCTCCAAAGCTTAAAACACTTATGTAACACAGCTGCGATTTTTGACCCTAGAGGCCCAAATTCCTTACACTAGCAACTGGAAAGAACTATGTAAATCACAGCAAGCAAGCAAGCATTTTGATACGGAAGTATAAAATGTACAAGTTGATGCCAGCAAGCAGTCAGCATCCCTGGGCACACTGAAACAACAGAACTATCAGCAAAGTACCTCAGAGCAGCAGCTTTATAGAAAACATTTTACAAGTATGTTTTCTCTTATTCCTCAAGTTTTGACAGCATCTAGCATTCGTTAGTTAATCTGAGCTATAACATTCACCTTCTTAACATTTGTTTCCCTTTCCGCTAAAGAAAATGCCTCATCTATATAAGAACAGATGAAGACTTGCATGTGTTTGTATAACAGAAGATGAACAGAAAATCTTTCTTTATAAGAGGCTGATAAATTGGGAACAGTAACATATTTGACTCATCCGTAAAAGAGCAGCCAGCACCACAAGCAAACAGCTACTCAGTCTGCCTGGATGTTTCTCCTCCCGGAGCCCTTACCCCATCATTACTCTTACAGTGAAATCAGGAGTAAAATGTCTTCTTACATGCTCTTAATTCAAATTACTTATCATCATCAAAAGAGCAAAAATATTTTAATATCTGCAATTAAATATTAATTATAGTTTTTTCTCTTTTCAAACTGAGGCAGCCCAAGTTAGAAGCATCAGTGAAAAAGAGGCCTTCTTCAGTTTCTGATCCAAACCTACTTCAAATGTCATAAAACTCCGTGTATAAAAATCATCTGCTCTACATGCACACCAACCTGGCTTTACTTTTGCCTTCACTGGTGACAATAAAATCTTAGTAGTGGAGAATAAAAAGACATTCCTGACATTGTGTTTCTTATTCATGAGAGGAGAGACCGATTCAATTGTGCGGCTATTCTTTCTTAAGGAGAATGAACTTCTAGTGAAGGAAGAGCCAACGAGAGCCTTAATTAGTCCTTGGCATGGACGTGAGCAGCACTGGACAGCTACACCACCAGGCAGCGAAATGCTTAACTTCTGCAATCACCTCCTCAGAAGCAAAGGGTAGCTCAATTTTTCATTTTATGGGTAGCAAGGTCCCCAGTATCTGCTAAAGTCATGATTTACTGCATTCCTATTACTGAACAGTACAATTAGTATTCATTGCTACTTCATTGCTACTTTATGTATTTTCACATGCTTTCATTACTGAGAATTACTCATAGTATTACTCACTATGAACTCTTCTGAGCTACCTCAAGCTATATACGCAGGAAGTCACAACACAGAACTCTATTGAAGCACATTTTGTCCTGAGAATGCAGCACATGGCCAATACTTCTATAAGTCCCCTCTAAAGAAAACTTTTTTGTAAACTTTTATTTTCCTTAACTTTAACCTTCTCATAGCATTTTTACAATACTGTGAAGGCAAGTAACTAAGTATGCATGAGTAAAATATGTCAATATGAACATCTCTGTTATATGATCACATAACTATAATAAATTTAGGTGAAAAAATATTATGAGTACATTATGGTTAGCCCATACTACACAACTGCAGAGATTTAAACAATTAAAAGTGATTAATTCCCATGGGTACTGTGACAGACTAAAGCCATTTAAAATCTACAGTAGCTCACTTTTTATTCCAAAGGAAAAGTTACATTAATCTCCTGTTAATTATTTCATATCTGTCCAATAAACAACTGATATTTAGGATTCAGCTAGAGACAGAATTTTACAAAGCAAGTTCTTATGTGTTCTGTTTCTTATTTGATTTTTTTTCTATTATTTGGAAGGAAGAAAAAAAAAAGCTCCATATTTTGATTTGAAGACTGCTGCACATTTACTTCTGGTTAGGCTTTCTGGTTATCACAGGCCATCATAGGCCAAGTTATCATGGTGACATTTCTCTTTCTCCTCCTCCCCCTCCCCCCCCTTTTTAACATTTCTCAGATACTTGGAATTAAGGGAAGGAAAAAAAAAACACACACACTCTAATGTTTCTATAGTTCTTCCTTTGGAAGAATTTACCAAATCTTCTACTTTAGTGAATTATGGAAATCCAAGTCCACGTGCTATGCAGCAGTCAGTTGTCCAGCATATCCTGCTATTAATCTATCATTTTCTGAATACGAATAGTTTTTTCTGCCTTACATAATTATCAAATGCAAATGGTGTTGACAATAGCATTGTCTATTATTGTACCCTCATTATCATGCACATTTACAACTGAAGCATTTTTAAGGTCAAGAGTGCTGTGTAATTATGCTTGGTAAAACCTTATTATTACTACATGTTTAACATGTCAGCCGAGGAAAATAGCACAGTCAAATTAGCATATCTGAAAAAAATGAAGGTGACTTGAAATTATAGCCCATTCCCTCACATTTTAAGCAGATATTTGAATACTGAGTTTCAAATCTATACTCTGCTACTTTTCCTGACTAAAAAAACACTCTACATTTGACATGAAAGATGCACGTTGTAAATACACATACATATGTATGTATACATATCTATGCATATATATACACACATACACACAGAGATAAGATTAGATACTTTGGAAGGAAGAGTAAACTGTCAGAGGGCTGACTTGTTATCGACTGTTGGATGCAGCACAAAGCTCCGGGTTAATAATGCTCACTAAATTCAGAGTGCTGCCTTTACAAATGTGTTTAAGAGCATCTGCAGGATACCAGGTTCATTCAGTGAAATGAAGTTTCAGGTAGTGAACCTGTTTTTTCAGCTCTTAACTCACTATCTTCAATGCTCCATTTGCCCCAGGAACAGAACTTCTGCTTCAAAGAGTATCAAGTCATTGATTCCGCTGTACTTGATTTTCAACAATGCAAGCTGCATTCTTCCCCAAGTGAAAATATACATATATACATAGATAATAGATACACATATATATATTGAAAAAGATAATAGCAAAGGATCTCAAAGATGATGTCTTTTCACTAAAGACCACTGAAAATAACTCAGCCTCCACCAGCATGCATAGAAAAGGCAACTGTATCTGCACATGTCAAAACAAGAAGGGTACAGTTGAAGGAAGCAAGAGGAGGAGACTTTTACCTACTCTACACAATCACATCTGCGGTTTGGCCATGGACTGCAAATCCAGCACCACTTGCCCAAACCAAGAGCTGATTCTGAAAACTCAACATTCATCTGCACAGCAGAGCTACTTTTAAGATAAACCTCTAATAGCAAGTATGACAAACTAGCTTGACTTCATGCATTATTCTACATTTCAAACAGTCATTTCAAACTGCTTTTCCTGAAATATGTGCATCAGCAGCAACAATATACCTTCATCAAAGCATTATGACTGTAGCTTCATATCACAGCGTGCTGTGACCTTTAAACGGGCTACAACGTCCGTGACTAAGTACAAAAATAATGCCACTTTGCAGTAAGACTGCCGCATATCTAGCCTTTACCAGCCTCCAATGCAGAGGCACTATAGACACTACAGCCTTGTCCTTTTACAGACGAACAAGCTGCTTTACTCTTCCTTATCCAAAATTAATCTTTGTGCAATGGTAACCGGAAAGCTTAAAGCAGGAGGTAAAACTATTCAGCCCTCTCACTCAGCTATGACTGAGACCCCAGTTTAAGGCACCCAGGCACGCAGTTTGAATAGGAAAATCTCCCAGTTTAAGGAATAGGAATAGGAAACCAGGCACCCAGTTTGAATAAGAAAATCCCCCAGCTTAAGGCACCCAGTTTGAATAGGAAAATCTAAGAAAGTCCTATTTATCAAAATCACACTCCAAATAAGATGACACACCTTTCAAGTTTTCCCATCCCACTTCTGAGTCCATGATCCAGGGAGTTTTCTAATGTAAGAATATTTTGGATTTTCAGTCCAGTCAGAAGGCATTGAAATAAATAGAGAGTAATCAGTATACATGAAATCAAAGGGACAATGGCAAAAGAAAAAGTGAGATCAGTTTATGTCACAAATCTCTGATTTTGCTCTAGAAGTTTCCTTTGCATTTAACAAATTAAATTCCTATTTACTATTGACTTCCTGAATTGAAAGAGAAGCTTCACTCACTTCTGTTCATTTTATTCTCAACATGGATTTCATGAGCCACCCTTAATTTCTTTTATAAAGTTAACTTTTATGACCAATTCAGTTTGCCAGAATAGGAGCCTGAATGTGTAAAGAATTAATTTTGTCTTACAAATGAATGAACAAGATTGGAGGAAGATGAAATGAATGACTAAATTATTGCAGTTAACCAAAAAGTTCCATTTTGCTCCCTTATGGAGAATGATGGAATATCATTTTATTGAACTCCATCATGCTAATGAGAAGATATTCCACACTTGATCTTAGCCAAAAGGCCAGAGAAGATATTTTAATGACTTTCTGCTCCTGCTTAATGAGGAGATCTCATAATTACTGAAACTACATCTGTTTGATTAATGAGCCTTTTCCAGGATTCACGCACACTCCTTCACTTCAGTTGATGATATATACTGGGAATACATGTGCACACATACACACACACACACACACTCACTCTTAGGAGTTAGTGCTTTTCATCCTGTGCTTGTATACTTGAATACATCGTTACTGAGAAGAAAAATATACAAGACAACAAGTAGGACAGCAAAATCTTGCTTTTCTTAGCTATAAGCAAAAGCGGCTGGCATCTTTCCCTCCATCTCTGTGCTTAATACCGGAAGTCAGTTAAGTTTGGACCAACCACATGAATAAACCACTGAAATGTTATGGCTCCAAATATTATATCCTCTGACCCAAGACCAGCACGCTGTGGTATATTAATATTATGAATATGGTAATATCCACTTAAGGACTGCATTTCTTAACAATATGTTTTGCATTTCCTCAAAGTGGAAGCGCAAGATGTCTCAGACAATTCTCATCATGAGTTTGGGTTCTTACCAAAAAAGAAATGGTAGAAGAGAAACCTTGGAATGAAGACAGTAAGACCATATCTGAACACCTGATGTAAGGAGATTTTGCATTAACTACAGAATAAAAAGTGTTAACATCCAATTACATTATTACATTAACACCTAATTAAATCATTAGGGCTCATGGAGATTTTCTGCTTCAAATGCCCAGGCCTTTCTTGAAACCTACTGAGTCTACTGAGTTTTACTGTGAAATCTGATAATTCTTTATTAAAAAACAGAAAAAAGGCAAAAAATCCCACTTTTGACTTCAAAAAAAAAGTTGTTTTAAAGAGCACTGACATCATCTTTTTGCATTACTTTTAAATCAGAGAATCATGAGTTGCACATCTTTCATGCCATGATAGCAGGAGAATTTGCTATGTGGTACCTGCTCTGCAACATCCTAGTTGAGCAGCACAAGGAGTTAAGAGCACAGCAGCCCGTTCACCTCAGTGTGGGAGCCGGCTCTTCCCAAAACACGTGCGTGGAATTAATCATTTCTCAGCTAAGCAACAAAGCCAATACTCAGTGCTTTCAAGACCATAATTATAAGCACAAACAATTGATTTGAACAAGAAACCTACTGTACAGGCAACAAGAGAGGCCTCCCTCAAAAGCCAGGTACCACTTCTGAGAAGCGATTCATCACAGGGCGTCTTTAAGCATTCAATTAATGCTCAGAAGCACTGAGTGATACAACAAGCCCCTGGTTTGTAGTCCCTAGATCAAACACCTTGGCCTCTTATTAACCCACAAGGATGACATAAGGAGGTAAAAGTTGCACTGTGTTCAGATCTTATGTCCAAAATTTGTTACAAACTCAGCAGTTGGAAGAGTCTCAGAGCTTGGCTATCTCCCTGCAAAACATGAAAGTTCTTTTGTGGAAATCCTCTAACTGTGGCACAATATAGGAAACTTACCAAATTTCCTAGGAATATGCATGCTTAGAGAGAAGGGTCAGCCAGGGACTAGTGTTCATAAAATCATTTCAAAATATATTCTTGCATAAACAGATTATCTGTGGTCCTTTTAATGATTAGATCAGTTACATGCTGTTTTATGTTAAAGTTGTGCAAAAGTTAGGACCAGGCATTAGCATTTCCATCAAGATAAATCAGTCTCCATGACCTCATTCCCTCTGGATCAGAGCAGGGAAATTCATTGACTGCGACACAGATTTCATACATCACAGCAACATTTCAAGCTGAACCATAAAAAGTTCATAAGGGAGCTTAACTTCTATAAAAGCTGACAGAAATAAAATGCATATCCTCAACAGGTCCCTCGCATGATACATATGATACTCGGCAACTATGTAAAGGGTATACTTGGAGATATCTCCTAATTGCAGGTAAGTCAGCTTGATCATTACCGGCTCCCAGACCAAGCTTGTGGATGGATACGCTGCACATAGATAGCAGGGATCTCTTACAGAAATAAAGGGAGACCAACCACGTTTTGGCATCATGATGGACTTGGAGGGGAAGATTTCAGTTGTTCTGAAATGTAATGGGAACAGATTTTAGTCCAGTGACAGGATTAGCTTTCAGCTCTGAGTATTTAGCAGCTAGCTCCCTATCATTCCCTTGCTTTTCAGTTCTGCTAAGCCTTTTCAAATAATTAATGACTTCTTTTAAATACAGGAAAAAAATGAAAGACATTGAAGAAGCATAAAGAGAACACAAAGCAACAGTTATTGAGCAAATATGCTCAGAAAAATACTTTTAAGAGGACTGAACATATTATGGATGTAGCCTCCAAATTGAGAGATACTAATTTATAATCTACATTTATTAAGTTTACTAAATCACTACGCCCTTTCAACACCGCTGAGACCTGGGCTCTTCACAACTAGTCACACCTTTCAAAAAGCACCACGGAGACGAGCACTGTACAGATGAGAAATCAGTTGTCTAAAGAGTGGAGCAAGCTCCTATGAATAAGGGTTGTATTTATCAAAACATTTAAGAAATCTTCCAAAACAACTATCCCAGCCATGCAGTACACCAAGCACCTTGGGAGATAAAAAGCATCAGCTAGTATCACATGCACTAGAAAACCTAAAAAACTAGATATAAAAACATCTATCCCTTTAGACAGGGCACAGAGAGCCTACTTGGTGGTGAGCTACATTTAAAAAGCATAGTGGATACCTTATTCAGAAACTCCGAGGGGATATTTATTTTCACAGTTATGACAGGGTTAAGCCCCAAGGTTGCTCTATCAGCCTAAGACAACCTAAAGAACTCTGGAGGCCTATGAGACAGCTCTTTCAGCTCCTATGTAATGATATTGTACAAAAGCAAGAAGCAAACACATCACAAGAAGCTCAAGACATTGCAAATTGCCAGACAGGCAAGGAGATAAAGACAGACAAAATGTGATTTACTGGAAGTCTGACAGCAAGAATTAGTAAATAGTATAATGGGTAGAAGGCAGAAGGATGATTGCAAACACGAGAAAAATATCTCTCCCAAAAGTAATTCAATAATAGACCTTCTTGTACTGTTTGAAAACCAGAGCCAGGATTTTCCCCAGCTCATTAGCTTCCATTTAAAAAAAAATCAGAGACATTATCCACTGTTATGTGGATATCCACTGTTATGTTATGCTTTGTGATTCATGACGTAAGTCTTTTTTTTGTCCCTTTTGCCCTCAACTGCACATATGTGCATGGATAAAAGCTCCCTCTGCTGGCACTGCTTGTTCAAGCCAAGGAAATACATTAACTCAGTCCACCTCTCATAGCTGCTTAGTGGTAAGCATTCAATATTTATTAGCCATTAATTCAGACTATAATCTTTAATGTATAGTTTGTGCATTGGTTTTAACAGTTTACACATTTTTTTCTATTTTCATACATGATTACATAATACTACTGAACACATGTGTATAGATCTCTGACATTAAAAGTGAATAGCATGTGATTTTTTCTTATTTGCACTTCATTTGTCAAGTGCAAAAAAAATGCTGTCCAAACACAGGTTGCTAAAAATAAGCAACTAATAATGAAAAGTGAAACAGAAGGTGCAAAGTGTTAAGAGGGAACATGAGCAAGATGAGTACATGATTGCTTTTCCATGATCTCTTTACTGACCTATCGTTAATACGACCATCTGTGTCACATCCCATGCAGAAAACATGATAAGTGATTTTAAAGGGAATTAAACTGGCACATGCACAGCGTACACTCATGATAAATATAGAATGAAAGACCAATGCAAACACCATAAGCACAAAACTCAAGAGGGAATGGTGCTTGCTGTACCCACAATACTGGGAAATCAGACAGGAAAGTTTAGAATTTAACTGGATATATTAGGAGAGAATTGGTCAAATAATTATAGAAAAAGGAGTGGAAATATTCAGGGAGAAGACAAAAAATGTGTGAAATACAAAACCAAGCTATCGTACAAAGTGAAAAGAGAAACCGTGACTAGAGAGTTAAAAGAAATGTTAGTGAAAGCAACAGATAGGCTATAAATCAACAAAATGGAATACCTCAGTAAAAATAAGTTAAAATTATAAGAGAATATAATTTAACAAATATAGTTCGATACGTCCATAAATCTGTGAGTTCCATGAGAGTCAGTTCATTTTATTTTAGAAAAGCTAGTGTTTATTTGATTGGATGGAATAGGAGCTTTCAAAATGTGTGGCACCAATGGGACCATTAAGAGCAAGAGCTAATAATCAGAAATCAGAGAACATGCTCAGAGGAGCACAGTTCCAACCTGCAACCATCTGAGTAACTGGTGTCATCACCAAGTTGCAACGAGGGAGGCAGAAGCTTGAAGACTGAGCTCCTTATAACGAAAGGCGGAACCCCCTGATGGTGGCACCCCAAAGAGCCAGCACTAAAGCAACTGCAGCGAATGGAAGCACAGAGAAGTGTACTTGGCATATTTTAGTTGGCATTTACATTTTCTATCAAATGCATTCTCTTTAAACAAACGCCGTGTATTAAAGGCCCAATTGCCTGACTACACTTAGACAATAGCAAAAGGTATTCTTTTTTTCCTGATTTCTCTTGAAAATGAGGATACAGCATCCTAAAAAGAGAAAATCTTCTGTTTTTAAATAGCAGTGGAAAATCTTGGCTCTTTCTGACTCTTTCCATCCTAATGGATTTACTAATTATCTGTTTTGTTGTTCACCTGCTGATTCATCTGGGCTAATTTACCTCTATTTTAAGAGCAAAGGAAAACTAATTTTTAATTGGTTAAAACTCCTTAAATATCTACTTAACAGAATAGCAGGAAGAAATAAAGCATTTTTATAATGATGGATAGCATAAGTTATATTTTTTTCACTTGAATATTTTTTTTTAAGTTTTCATTGTTTCTACATCAGTAATACTTC
Source organism: Tinamus guttatus (assembly GCF_059628265.1). Taxonomy (NCBI): domain Eukaryota; kingdom Metazoa; phylum Chordata; class Aves; order Tinamiformes; family Tinamidae; genus Tinamus; species Tinamus guttatus. The sequence goes on from NW_028288638.1 coordinate 807,300, forward strand.
ATCTCAGCAAGCAGAACTTAAGGGTCGTTCACCTGCCATTTGATAGGATGGCATACGACACTCTATACCTACACAACAAGCAAGTTAGACTCCTTTCCTCATGGCAGAAAGGTTTCACAGCATTACAGGAGACGATAACAGAGCTGAGCATTTGAATTATTGCTATCAATGCTCAATTCTGGCAGAACAAGAAAAGCTCTGCTTAATTTCCTAATTACAGACAAATATCCGTATTGCAGACACACGACATGTATTGAGTCATGCTTTGGCCTCATTGGATTGATTTCTGTTGGCACACGACTGCTTCTTTTCAGCAATATTAGCTGGCATACACATAAATACTGAACTTATCTGAATCAAGTTATTTGCCAGAATTTCCAATGGGAGCTCCTCTTCTCAAAAGGAATTTCATCCTTGCACTGTCAATGGCATTCCTGGGTTGAGTTCAGATCAAGTGGACGAAGCAGGGGACAAACTGCATTTGTCAGGTTTTGGGGAGAAGCCAAACACCATATTTTCTGGGAGCTATTTAAGGAAGACTGTTCAAAGCTTCACTGTTCTTTTTTTCAGAAATGCCACCTTTACAAGTGGTTTTGTGCTAGCAAAAAGAGGTATTTTCATGAGGCCTGAAGAGATTTTGTGTGTGAATAGTTGCCAAATGTTGATGTCCCAGCTCTGCATCTACACTTAGCATAACCAAAGCGCAGAGCCTCCCACTTGCGACTAAGCGGCTCAGACTCCCTAATTAAACATCAGGAAATCCCTGTGCGCAGAGGCCAATTCCTGTGCATTGGCCTCAAGAGCCACGGATGTGGAGCAGAGGTGGCAGCACCCGATGTGCCGCATCCACAGTGTAAAGAGCCAGTTTAGAGCCAATTCAGACTGTTGACGACTCTTCAGAGAAGGGAGAGGCCAAACTGTCACATGCCACAGCTGTTCCAAAGCAAGAGATACACAGCCAACTGCCTGTAGCAGAGCCTTACCTCTAAGTATAAACAGGCCAAACACCTCTAAGAATTTTACCTTCTACATAGCACAGGTTAGGAACATGATCAGGATTACCATGAATTTATGCAGCCTCTAGTAGAGACAGTAACCAGAGTCCAGATTTAACAAGATCCTTACAAACAAGGATCCTCAGTTTAAGCACTTTTATATTCTCAGAAAAGTCAGCTAAGGCAATACAGCCAAAAAAGCTTCACAATTTTACCAAATAAGCACTTTCTTCCAATTTTGAAACCTTTTATTCCTAGGTGGATACAGGAGCCCAAATCATCCAGCTTGATTTTTCAAGTCTCTGGCAATCAAAACTGCCTTTTCAAGTTTCACACAATTATGTGAAATTTCACACAGAAAAACACACAATTAACTTGAATTCCATTGGGCCATTTCTGCAATCAATTTTCAGAGTATAACTGCATTTAGTGGAGCTAAGCAGAAAGGAGGAAAGTCAAGCACTTAAACCGTAGCATGACCTGTTTCAGTCATACTCCAAAATAACATCACTAGAAACAGTGGATTTGCTCATTACAAATAGTTGCACGAGCAACACAGCTTCATTTTCAACTCAACATTAATGCATCAAGAACTCTTTAGCAGAGATGATTTCAATCAAAGCCATGTTCTGATTTGGCACACCATTACTGTTTAGAATATGCTGCCCGCTGATAACAAAGCTGCATTTCTAAGCCTCTCCCATTCAAAATGCCAGTCCCCACCAAAATGATTGTGCGTGTTATTGACACCCTGGCAGCGTCACAGCTCCACAGGGAAGGGGTGCTCTGGGCTTAGTGGCTACCCAGTGGAGCACAGCGCAACTATGGACTATGAATGCAAGGAAGGAGGAATATTAAGATCACTTGCAATTATAAATAACTAAAAGGGGAAAAACTAAAGGCCCAGAGACAGTAGTGTCTACACAAACATTAAGATTAGTTAACAGCAGCAGCATCCACTGCCATATCAAGCAACACCACTAACATTTGCCCTGTGCATCTCTCTCTTCATTCAGTTAAAAAACACAAAACAAAAACCACCATCACATCACAGGGTGAGTGCAACAGTGTTTTGAGATCTTTGGAGAAGATTTTGATTTTGATGGAGAAATGAACCTAAAAGAAGCTGGTTTAAAAAAATAATAAAGGGTCTGAGAATAGAATGGAGCACTTTGATTTTAATGCCACAGTTCACTGATTAGCAGTGTATAATCGATGACAGGATAGATGCCACTGTGGAATAGTCCCTGTCATGGTGTGCCACCTCTAATGAAAGACCTGTTTCTTTCAGTAACACTGTATTATTGACTCAGACTATAGTTTAAGGAAGATCAAACCAGCTCAATTAGTATGCTCATTTGTATTCTAGCCACACCATCCAGGGTTCAGTTACTAACACTTTGTTCCTGGAGATAACAAAATGTTTGTGCATAATGTATCGTTTCATCCTTTAAATTGTAAAGGTCATTGTATGCAAAGGCATTGCTTTTCTGACTGCTGCACTTCTACAGCCATTTCATTTTAATTTCAGTACATCTATCATAAGCTATTGACATAGAAGAGCGAGGCAAGAGCAGTTCCTACTTTTTAAATTCCTCTACTGTAAATGCTGCTACTTGTTTTATTTGAAGACTTAACAGATGTATCCTTTCCTATGTAAAATAGAGATGGATTCATTTAGAGACTTGGTAGAACTTTTGCTACCCATAAAATCATTTCAATCAAGTTCATTTCAATCAAATCATTTCAAGAAGTTAATTGGCCTAATTAACTGGAATATTTGTGTTCCGTTTTGTCTGATAATAAAGGACAATGGGTATCTATAGTTTTTTGTGTATAGGCATATTCCTTGATATCTATACAGTAAGCCACAGTAGCCAGACTATCTAGAAGGATCAAAATGCGAGGATATCACCAGCTGGACAAACACATACACACTCTACTTACATTTTTCAGAAGACTATTCACATTCAAGCCGTGCAAGTAACTGGGAGAGGACTGTTTTGCAGACTAAGCTAAAATGAATAGCATCTTACTTTAAGTCACTAACACATTTTTCAGAGCACTTCTCCTCTTTGTCCTTGTCTCATATAACTAATCCATTGCACCCAGCATAGAACAAGCTGTTGGGCTCTTTGGGGCAGCAGACATGATGCCCAAGAGCTCACACTACTCTGAGCTGAGCACCCTCAGCCTCCGGCATTGCAGTGCTCCTTTGAGGGGCTGCAAGCATGAACTCAATTAGACTTCCTGCCAGGATTCATGCTTCAGGGAAGTGTATTAACCCAGCTGCATTGGCCTTTCAATCAGGATAAGCCACTCAGCCCCTCACAGTGGTCACAGTTGTGCTTACATTCCCATGGCTATCCAAGGGATGCTCTCAATCTACTGCCACGACCAAGCTCATCCCAAACAGACGATCAGATTGAGGTACTTCTTGTCATGCAATGCAGTTACTCATGTACCGACCAAACCAGACATCTCCTTGAGATGCAAGCCGGTGTGTAGACACCCAGTCTACATATACAAATGCTACTCAGTGGGCCCAATAACATAACACAATAGTTTCTGTTTGGTCACACGAAACATGTTGATACAAAGCACATGAAAAAGGCAGTCCAACCCATGACCTGCTACCCAATAATGGCCTTGTACCTCTTGGGAAAGAAGGCAGCTGAGAGCAGGCAAACGAAGCTTTTTGGTAAGGTTAATCTGGCCACAGTAGCATTATTTTAATCAGTCCTCAACTAACATGATTAGTCATGGAAGCAAAGCCACAATCATCTAGAAAATTCATGCCTATCAATTGGTTCTCAAAGTAATGCCCTACACTCATACAAGGGATCTGCTGATATATAATCTATTGCCGAATGCACCAAATTGTAACGTGAGTACTTCTGCAGTATTCTCTTTCAGAAGAATTCCTCCTCATCCTTGGTATGTACAAGTATTTTTCAAGCAAAAAAATTGACATAGCATTTTGGTGTTTATTGCCAAATGTCTTGTTTTCATTAAAGAATAAATTACTCATCATATATAAAGGTTCCTTTGCAGGAAGAACTCTTTATCTTTCTATGGCTGCCTCAATATCACAGTCTGCAATACCAGGAAACATTTGGACTTATTTCTTAATAAACATTCCAAATCATTTTTTTTTGCACAAAATGATTCCCAAATGCTCAAATAATATTGTAGAGATGGAAATGGGCACAATGTTTCCTTTTATTAGGGGCACTAAATGAAAGGACATATCGATATGCTCATCTTCGAGAAAGAGTCATTCTTTTAAATATGAGATTATCACGGCCTTTTAAAATTAAGCAGATTCACTGACACTTAGAAATGATTTATATTTATTCTGAGTAGTCTGCTTAGACAATTCTTGTAAAATCGTGATCTGTTATCTTGAAGCGTTTGCATCGTGCACGCTATTGGCACGTAACATGACAACACAATGAGAAAAATGAAAGTTGAGTAATGTATTTAATAAAGCAAGAAATGGCCATTCTATTTCATGTATATTTTCTGGATTCACTTGAAGAACAGAGCAAAACACAGCAAACACCAGATAAGACAAAAATATGTGAAGCACCTGATTGATGGAAGAACCTGGAAACTCTAGAACTAAGTGTTCATATCCCCTGGAGTTTATTCAGTACTTCATTATCTAGTAGACAGTAGAGATAGTTGGAGTCGGAAGACCCTTTATATAAACTCGACTCTAAAGTCAAGTTTGTTTGTTCTGCCTAGAAAACATTAGCAATAGAACATAACTTCTTATGAGGACTGTTGCCTTTATGAGGTATCACCTACCATTGCCATGTGGGAGCTGCAGAAGGGTTAGCCTGTCACTTTACATTCAAATGCAATCCACTCTCACAACCATTTATAGTCCCTGGACTTTTCAGGATAAAAGTGTATTCCACTTTTATTGTATTTTTTAATATAAATTAGAAAACACTCCCAGGATATACCGAGATTTCTCTATTTCTTTCTGACCTTTTAAAAAAATTTTGGTCCCAACTGGCAGAAAGCTTCGAAAAAAGCTCACAAAATTGCATCAGCTGTTTTACTGCTAGCTATTTCAGCAAGCCAATGAAGTACTTAATTCATAAAATTTCAGGCCATGAAGATTATCTGATCCAATATCCACATTTCAAATGTAATTTGACTTATAACCCAAGAATTTGCTTTTGACTTCAGGACATCTTTGAAAAGTCAATCAATTTTTGATGTTTAAGCTAGTTGATTTTTTCAGGAGTTGGTTTTGGTGGCAAATCACTACCGCTTACAGAAACATGCATCTTGTTCCTCTCATAGTTACTTTCACTCATAGTTATCTTTCTTCCAATTTCAGCCACTAGTTACATCTTTTATCTCAAGGCAAAATATGCCTATACATCTGCCCACTAAGACTGCAAAGTCAAGAGACTTCAGGAGCTTTAGTCCTTTGGAAGTTCAAGTTGACTTTGTGTCAGTAGTAGCTGCTCGGAAGTCACCACTGGAGCCAGAGAGATTTGGGTGAGATCTAGATGAGAGGTTCCAGGTAAGCAGTGATTTATGCCACAAACAATGGTAAACAGAGATAGACTGAGACAACTGCACCATTCTACTTAATCTTCATTTCTATTCCTAAACAAAATGGCTGAAGCAGCAAACCATCTCACAGCATGTTCTCAGTGAATGCAGCAGAACAGCTTCTACAGCATGCAGAACATCATGGCCAAGAGGAACTGAAAACCTTGAGAGACCAAGGTGTTTATATGAAACAACTAGCTGGTTTTAGTTACTTCTCTAGGATAGTCCTGTCACAGAGACTACTAGTTTTGCCTTCTATTGACAGCTCTTATTGCAAAGGTTAGACTGCAATGGGGACATGCTGATATGAAGAAATCAGCCCTGACAGACTCAGATGAAAATTGTGTTTTGTCATTTCCCAGTCCACTCACATTTTCAAGGAAAGAGAGGCTTCAGGAGTTTTTAATCCCTACGACCTCCAATAAAAGAGCCATATCTGGGAAATTACCAGCAATTTCAGTATGTGCATGTGTTGGAAAGCGCGCCTGGCAGGGGGGATTAAGCCAAGGAGGAGATGAGAATTGTTATTAAACTGCCTTTGGTGGGCAAAATAAACAAAATGATAACTGAACTTTGCATGGGAAGGGAAGAAAAAAGATGAAAATCAGAAATAGAAAAAATAAAGGGCAAAAAAAAATCCAAGAAACAAAAATGAGGCAGACAAGTAACACTGCTGGTGCTGTTCTCCCATAATCTTACCTCCCCAATTTCCCTTTGAAAACCTACATCCAGAGCTGGACATAAATAACATGTAGCGAAAGTTGCATTTTCTCTGATCAGCACCCACAAGCTGTACCAGAAGATCCAGCTCAGCTCTTCCCTTTTATGTTAAATCATCAGGGGAAAAAAAAAAAAAAACACCACAGTAATAGAGTTACTTTCCTTCCTTGAATCAGCATCTTTGCTTCAGTGTGGATTAAAGTACCCAGATGAAGCCAGATGCCAAGAAATAACATGGAAAAACAAAAGAGAAGCAAAGCACAAGTGCTTTGATCCAAGTTCTGTAACAGATATGAAACTTGTCTGTAAGATACAACACTCAAGTTTACCATATACCTCCAAAACTTTCTTCTGGAGGGAAAAAATAAATTAAGAAAAAAAAAACAAAAAAAACTAGGGAAGCAAGACACTTCCACTTGCAAGACATTTCCATTTGCAACCAGAACAACCTGTCACTAACAGACTAATGAATAAGCCTTCCCTTTGCCACACAAGAAGCTGATTCTCTTTTGAATATTATTAATACTATGGAGAAAGAAAAATAAATGAAGAGCAACTTTTTTTCTTATCATGGAGTAAGACAAAGTGAAACACATTTAAATAGAACATAAAGCAGACAGCTTCTCCCTTCAACACTGAGCACACTGCAAGAAAAAAAGCGAAGAGCTGCCAAGGAATAAAACAAAAGGAAAATGGATTTCTTTGCAGAAAGCTTTTGTTATTTATTCACTCTTATTCAGGTTTTATGATCCCTATGGGGACAAATGTTAGCAGGTAATTAACTATCAAACAATAAATTAAGCACAGAGAGGAAAAAATATTTGTGAGTACTCTTGTTCCCAGCGCAGTAGTGGCAATTCAGCAGGTGGATGATAATAGCTAAAGGACTGATATTCTTTCACTGGTGTTAAAGCGTCCACTAGAGTCAATTTTGGTGGGGACAGATGACTCTCAGCATAAGTCTAGAAAAAGCCAAGTACTTTCTGCTAGAATGTTGATAGGATCAGTGATTTTTTTTTGCTGTTCCACAAAAACGTCAGCATTTCCAGCAGTGACCTTTTATAACCACACAGCGCTGAGGACTGAATGGATGAATGCCTTGGAACAGTATTTTCCTCTAACAATTTGACAGAAAAAACACTCTCAAAACTGGTAACAGTTATTTTGGTCAACACCAACTGGAATATTCTTTGCATAAAGATATTTAAAACACAAAGCATCTCAAGATTATAAATTTTCAAGGACACACAGAATGCGTGCACCGGAACATATGAGGTTACAACAAGATGTTTCTAGAAGACCTGATAAATTAGAAGATTTACCTAATGAAGTCATGGGATACAGAACAAAAAATAACCAAAAACACAGCCTTCTCCAAATTTCTATTTTGACCCTACAAAATTACATTAATAACAAAACAAACAAGCACAAAATATAGAAAGTCCTCTCACAAACAAACAGGCTACAAACTGATTTTCTTCATAAAATGCTTTTGAAAATTCAAGTCTATGAAGCTAAAGTGCTACTAGCTGCTCTTCAAACAAACAGGGGATTTATTAGAGCACTTCGAGCAGCCATAAAACCTGGGTGCAGAGAGCAAGGGATATGTAGAAGGAAGAGGGACGAAGGGAAAAGCACATAGCAAGCCAAAATGCAGTGCTGAGGAATAGAGAGAGTCACCAAGTAATTTGCCATTCCTATTTATCTTACTCAAGTTGTCCTATCTAATGTTCCAGCCCCAGAAACCTGTTCCAAAAGACTATCAGATTCACTATCAGCAAAAATGCCAAGCTGGTTGGCCTCATTTGATTTGGCTGAGTAAACTAAGACTAGAGGAAGTTTCTAGTAGTGGACTGACATTGAAGGCATTTCTTTGCACACATACTAATTTGATTTTCCTTCCAAATATATGCATCAATTAAAAATAAACTCTACATGGAAGAAAAAGCTCAGGATTTAATAACTATGCAAAAACAGTGACTTGTTCCTCATTGGGCTGAGACTTAATCACAGAATCATTACGGCTGTAAAAGACCTTTAAGATGACGTCCAACCGTAAGCCCCTCAACACACTGCCTGCTAAACCACGTCCCTACATGCCTTATCTACACATTTGGTGAATACTGTCAGGGACGGTGACTGCACCACTTCCTTGGCAGCCTGTTCCTGTGCTTCACCACTCTTTCCATGTAGAATTCTTCCTAACGTCTAACCTTAACCTCTTCTGGGACAACTTGGGCCATTTCCTCTTCTCCTATCGGTAGTTATTCTGGAGACCGACCCCTGACTACAACCTCCTTTCAGGTCTTTGCAGAGAGCGATAACATCTCCCCTGAGCCTGCTCTTCTCCAGGCTAAACAACCCCAGCTCCCTCAGCCACTCCTTGTAAGGCCTATGCTCCAGCCCCTTCACCGGCTTCACTGCCCCTTCTCTGAACGTGCTACTTTAAACTTTTCACTCTCCCATGTTGGGTGTTCACAGAAATTACACTTAACTCCCCCTTTTCTTCCATGATCTTTTTTTTTTTTTTTTTTTTTGGAAGAGTCTGCTCTGCTCATCAAAGAGAAAGAAATGGATGTTGAGAAAAGTCTTAAAATCTGAGATCTTTGGAGGGAAAAATTATAGGGAGAGAGAAATCTGGGGGTTCAAGTAACAATGTTTTCAAATCACCTTTAGACCAAGTACAGTCTAGCCTGTAATCAGGCTATTTTAAAGTAAAGAGGGTAATTCCATCCATTCTAATTCTAATTCTTGTACAAAGCACAGCCGTGTTATGGAAAGAAACCTGATAACTCAGAGGAACCAAAGGGAAGAGCCTTAGCATCTGTCAAAGTGTTTGACTGGGAAGAGGTAATCTCCATGGCCAGTCTAATCCCATTCATTATGGAAGCTGTTTTCTCCCATGTGCACTTTTGGTCCAAGTTCTCAACCTGATTCACCGGGACACCTGGAGAAGATGCAACCATTTTCTCCAATCTACAGTCCATGTGCACAAGAGGGTGTTTAAAGAAGCGCCGAGAACAACTTGAAGCACCTTTCACTGTTTAAGTCTACTGTTATTTTCCTAACATGACTTCCTGAAGTAGAAAGATGACAACACGCAGTATTCTACAGCATTGCCCTAAATCCCAGCGCAAGCCCCCAGACTCCCACTGCATGATATTATTCTGCTGACCTCCCATTTGCCATGGTTCATGTTTACTTTTGAAAGCTTCAGATAGCTTTAATTAAATACAGAAAAATATTAATACCACAATGCTTTCATATTAAACAATTAACTCTGCTCCCGTACTGTGTGGTATGAACTTGTTTTGCTACCACAAATGCTGCTCCATATTTAATATTCTCTGTTTAACTCGCTACTGCTGACACTATGGGAATTACTAAAAAAAACCTGAGGATTCTCTGCACATTTTATCCTGTTAAACAGTGGAGTAATGGCACACCTTGCAGCACGCACTCCATGGGTAGTCTGATGCACAAAAGGAAAGCCCAAATAAACTGCATTTCATTAATATGAAAGTTGCAAAGTAAATGAAATGTCAAAGAGGTAAAGCTAACGATCCAACTTTTAAAGCAAATGATGGAATACTAATTAATAACTGCAGCTGCCAGTAAACAGCCAACACTGGCATTCCATATAAGCTTACTCTTTTCTTTTTCATTTGCTTTCAGTTTTATGCTATTTTCAATGCAAATTTAGTTGCTTCTCTGCTTCTCCTCCCTATTCTGGTCAGGGAAGGCTGCTTTACTGCACTAGGGAATGGCAGGCCTGAACCAGATACTCCCTCTCCCTGGGTTTTGTGAGCTTTATCTACCTCCAAAAATTGAAACCTGTGTATTTGTGCTGGCAAAACCCAGTTCAAAATGAGAAAACAACAATTTAAATGAAAGAATGTGTGCTCATAGCCAAAAGCTGCTGCATTTTGTTCTTAATAGAATGCACACACACACACAAAAAAAAGCAAATGCAAAAAAAAAGCAAAAAACCACTTAAAAAGACAAAAATATTCCTACTATTAAAAGGAAATGCTCAAAGTAATTAATGGCATTAGATTTAATTCCTTAAGACACACAGACACATTGTTACATCTATTACTAGACCTACATACTATGTTGCCAGAATTTCTTTCCCATAAACTTAAAATTAGACAGCTACTACGCACTGCCACTCCTTCCAGCATCCCTATTCTCCCTACAGGTAGGCCACTACAGTTATGCCAACTTTCACAGAAGGACAAAACACAGCAACAAAATCTTGACAGACCTTCTTGCAAAAGGCCTAAGAAGAAGGAAAAGACACAGACACCGTAAAGGCACTTCCAAACCCGCCACGATGCAGTCAGGGCCCAGACTTCAGAGCAAGATCCCCAAAGCAGCCCCAAAGCACCCAGGCTGTGATGTGCTGCCCTGCAAGGAGCGAGAGGGGCTGCCGTGACACTGAGTGGTGCCACCACACGAAGGAGACAACCTTCTGCCCACAAGCCAGAAACCATGTCACAAAACTACACCCTGTCATACGTTTGCTGGCACTGCATTGACATCAGCAGCAGCTGTAAACCCTAAGTGATAAATCTGCTGAAGAATAGGTGATGGAGTTACCCCCATTTTTAACTGCCTCAAAAAAAAAGATTATTTCCAAGACAATGTAATAAATGAGACTCAAACCAAGTCTAAAGCAACGTCAACCTGTTTGAGCCCTAGGACTCTTGAAGGAAACAACAAGGAAAGCTGCAAAGTTTAACTTTACAAGAACAAGAGGATGAAATTCTTCCTCAAGCTCTTTCTCCTGCCACTTGCTGCAACATCAGCATTACTGCTTCTTGTGAGGCACAATGTGGACATGAGGAGCTGTATCTTTCAAAGAGTTTTTTAGCTGAATAATTTAACCCAAAATGTACTAACCACTAAAGTTGGGTCATTTTCTATCATCTACTTTGGCAGAAACACTGATGCTTTTTAAAATCTCCCTTTTAATTAGGTAGTTAGACATAGCTTAATTTTTAATGGACGTGATAAGTCTCTGTTCTTCTACAACCGCATCACTTTAAAGGATAACATAACCGGCAGGCCTCAGGCATGAAGACTGCAGCTTTATTTTTGTCTCATAATCCTCCTCAGTCATCAAGCAGAGGTAAACAGGTGCCATGAATCAAAGCTACCAATGCCCGCAAAATCCACATGCCTCTTAGCATTAGCCCCTCTCAGCAGTGGGCAACTACTGCACCTGCATTAGTGCGTCTCCTTGCTTTAAGGTGGCTTCATTCAAACTTAAGGATACAACAGCTTTCCTAAGAGTTAATTTTTAGCTTACTTTCCTCTTGCTGTCATTCTTTTCCAGTAATTTAACTCAGAATTCTAAGGTTGCTCTTATTCTTACTATAAAAGATTACTACTAGAGGTAAAGATTCCTTTATTGATGACCATCTGTACTTCCAGTACCACTTGGTTATTTTTACCCAGAGAGAGTTCGTTTGATTAATGCAGACTTGTCACAAACACTTTTTATGAAGTCCTACCTTTTCCAAATTGTTATATTAGAAAACAAACCCACACACCAAACAGAAAAGCCTTATAAGCTATGATGTTCAAGGATGAAGGCCCTCGTAGAGTGAGCAAAGCAACAACTTTAGTAAATGATGTCTTACAGCAGTGTATTTGTTAGAAAACAACTCCTAAAAAGAACTTCCCACCTGCTAGGACCAGGTTGGAAAGAAACATGAATCTCTCATAGCCTCGGAAACCTTCATGCAAGACAACGGAAGATAGTATGCATTTAGGAGAAGTTTTATGTGTTAAGCAAGTAAAATGATACCTCTCTATTCCCATGTTCCAGGTTAATGTTCCTGGCATATTTCTGATTGTTGTCTGCAAGACGACAACATCTTCTTTCCTAAGAGGGAGACACACACAGACCCTAGCCACACATGCTACCCATGGAAGAAAGTACATGGTAGTGGAAAAAAATGAATTTTTAAACACTTGCTAGTATTGCATCCAGATTTTACAGCCAATCCCTAAGAGCTGCTAACCAACCAGTTCACAGTTTACAAGATCTTCTATTAGAGTCAGCTTTAATGGCAATAAGAATGATTGCACACATGGAAGCACAGGAGAACAGCATGCCCCTTTCTAAGAAGTTATGTGCCAGCACAATTGCTTTTGTTGTGCTCTTCATTGCCCTTAGCCAGGTCTATACTAGCATTTGCTCATTTGTGAGCATAGACCCTGAAACCATCCTGTTGTTCTTTTAGGCCTCTGCTATCCTGGACTCTTAAGGGCCTTCACTACAATCATCTGACAGTTTACTGCTATGAAAATTCTGAAGTACTGATGGTTCTTGCAGCGCAATAGCAGCGTTTAAAATATAGCCATGTATATAGTAATTTCTTAACTACTTATTAATATCCATACAATATATATTAGAACTTATTTTTCCAGGCAGTAACGGCAGTATGGCACTTTTCTAGATTAACACTTACCTGTAGAGCTAAATTCAAAGCACACCAATTTATCACAGTAGACTAGCTTGGACTTCTAACATTCAAGTCTTCTACAGGAACTTCTTACCATTTAGTCAGTTGTTACGGCCTTGTCGTAGGAGTGAGGCAATAACAAGAACAAAACAAGCAGTCAGTTGTTTCCTCCCTTCTGTCCTCAGTGAAATTTGTATCATCTTTAAATATCAAATAAGTTATAGACAGGAAAAAGGATGTAGCTGGCATTAGGCTTTCTTCCTTCTTTACTGTATGGGACAAAAAAAGCTAATCTGCTGGTCCACTACAGAAATAAATAAATAAATAACATTTTTGCACCTACACACAGGAGGCTGCAAAGTAAGTGAAGGGACTCAAAGATCTATGACCCAATATTCCCAACATTCAGTTCCTATAATTAAGTTGACAGTTTGTTTCCTGACAGATATCCAATGTGTGACTAGTGAAGCCAGTAGTGATCTTGTGTAGGGGTAAACTACTACAACCGAAGTAAAAGCACAGTTAATCAATACCTGCATCATCCAATAGCTCAAACAAAATTTTTGGTAGAACAAACAGGAATGTTTAAAAAAAATCTGTTCTGGGGAAAACAGAACACTTAGAGACCCTAGCGAGAATCTTCTGTTAGTCCAGTTCATGATTTAACTGTATAAGAAATTGAATGATCTAATACAAAAAAAAAAAAAAAAGTTAATAAAAACAGACAACTTGAAACAGCAACAACCACCATACATACGCATAACAGTATTCCCTGTGAGGGACCAAAAACTCAAAACCAATATAAGGAAGTCTGGCCTGTTTGCTTCATTTCTTTATGACAACAACTTATAAAATGTTTCAGTAGAAATTTTGACTTTTGTAGAAAGCTTTGTCAGCCTGAATTTTGAAGTGAATGTTATCTTTGCTCCAACAACCAGGAACATTAGCGGATTTGAAAAAGAGGTTCCTTTATATAATTTCATATTCCCTTGAGTTGAGGTCTTGAAGGGAAAAGAAACATATAGAAGCATAGAAGCCTGGAGCTACCCAAGCTTTGTCACATAATCCTTATAACTTTAGACAAATAAATCCTTATAACTTTAGACAAACAATCAAGCATGCCTGGTCTTTCTTCCACATTTGCAAACTGTGAAGTTATTTCCTTTAATCGGATCTTTCTCAGAGAGGCACTAGCCAACTTGTTGATCAAGTCATAAGACAAGAACAGGAGGATATGGCCCCAGGCCTACCTCTGCTCACAGAAGTGCATTCACCAACCTTCTTGCACCCAAGATAGGCCTTGCTCCATTTTACACTTCAGACTCCTAGGTCTGACCCAGCACACACTTGTCCCCTCCTCTTGGGTAGGCCACAAACTGCAATTTCAGAGGGCTGGTCAAGAACCACTTGGCATCAACAGATCTCCCTCCAGCTCTGCCTCTTGCTCACTCAATTTTATTACATTTGCTACACTTGCTTTTTCACTGGCCTGCTACAGTTTCTTATTACATCTTCTCTACCACATAACATTTCCTCCACCTCCTCTGAGGGGAAATCTGTGGAATCTATACATAGATAGAAAGAAATACAATTATTTATTTTTAAAATCTAAGAGATTCTCAGCCTAATACTACGTAAAGCACTTATGTAAATATGACAAGAGATGCATTTATCTAAAGCGAATAAAGATTATAACAATTTTAGATGGCAATTAAATTATTTAACTTTTTTCAAACTTTTCAGCCATCAAAATTAATACATAATTTGGCTTTAATAGTTTAGTGTACTATCAATACCCAGGGTTTTACCACACCTGAGCAGTACCTCCTCCGTCTCTCCAGAAGATAGCTCTTCCACAAAAAGCTCAACCAGCTAGGGAAAAGCTGTTCACTTTATCTATATCATTATGAAGGTGCTCACCAGCATATTTCTTCTATCTTTATATGTTGCTTTTCCTTCTTCCCCCCCGCTTTTAAATTAATCAATTTCCACATTTACCTATATCATTTTTTCTTGCATTTCACATACTTTCATGTATACACTGGTATTGCAACAAAAAACACTACGGTACTTACACAGCTCTTCCACCGTCTTTTACGTTAAATTATGATTCTTTCTGGCATTATCTTATCTATCTCTTGACTCTTCTTTGCCCTTTTTGTGTTACTTAACATACGACATTTCTTGATGCATGTGATCTCCGGATTATTTTCCTGCAGTTTTCATCCCAGCTGTCTCCCATTCTTTCTACTTATTTTCAAGTGTTTTTCTACAGTTCTCTATTCTCTTCTTAGAAATTTCCCTTTCAATAAACTCACCTTATAACCTCTGAGCAATCAATGGACATTGGTCTACTATCAATCTAATTGACAAAAATCTTACCTTGGTATGTATTCCCATAAATGCTTTTGAGTGGTCTTAAGAGGAAGACACAATGTTCTTTTTACATTCCTTGTACCTAAAGGCATGATTAAACCAACAGTATTCCTTTGTCTTTGTCAGTACCACATCTTTGAGCTCATCTTGGCAGATCTCCCTTTCCGAGGTCAGCCCTGCAGCCAGGGCCATGCTTGTAGCAGCACTTCTGAAGAGCTCTTCCGATCATTTCAGAGCACATCTGTCGCTTCATTTCCCAAGCCTGCTATGGTCAAGGACACACTCATGACCTGTGTTCATAAGTAACAGATGTCTCTAACTACTATCAATAGCAGCTTTGGGCACTATAAAAGTTTGCTTTTAACTATTGCAGTGTTTCTTTTTTTTTTTTTTTTTTTAAAAAAAAATCTTTAGCCTGAATAACCAAGATAAATAAATAAATAAATAAAATTAGTCTGCCAGAGCTCAATAAAATAAAATAAAGCTTCCTTGCTGTGCTTCCTTTGGTGTACCCTCTTGGGCCAGCTGCAGGTTTACAAGCTCAAGTGTCCGAAATTCCTCCTTTTCTAGAGAAAAGATTACTCATACCTATTATCATCATGTCCATTTTATGAAAAACAAAGGTTTTTAAAAGAGAAGAAAGTAACCTACACCAAATAGGTTATTCTAATGTATGCTCAAGAAGGTTTAGTGAAACACTTACAGTAAATAAAAATTTCTTCCTTTGCTAGTATTTTTTCCACTGTTGAAAAAAAATATACCTATCTCTGCTACCATTAAGGTAACTTCCACTCTTATTCTAGACAGACAACCATAGTTTGTTTTCCACATAAATTAATATTCCACAAAAGAGTTAATTATCTCTTTCCAATTTGTATGAAAATATCACATAAGAAATCATTACTAAAAATAATTAATATTAAAAAGGCACTAGAATTATAGATGGAACATTACAATATTCTTCCAAAGGGCACAGCTTTGTAATGTAAATATGCACTACAAGGGTATCATAATTACTCAATGATGGTATCTTAATTCATCATCAATAACATTTATCATTTAAAAGAAGTTGCAGGCACAATAACCATTATTATCACATCTGTAAATAAGAAGAATTTGACTGAGATGAATTAATTCTTTTAGACTGCATTTTAAGTCTATAGTATGTGTTCAATAATGTATGGATATATCTGGTGGCTAGGATTGTGCTATTTTTAATATTTCCCTGGTTGCTCAGGGAAGAAATGCTGTGGAAGAGAAGGCTCAAGCAAATAAACAAGCAAGAGGAGCTATAGAGGATTGAGAATATCTTACTCAGAAGAATGAAGTGTGCGTTACTGCCTGATGAATTTATCCAAATAAATAGTGAGACATTGAAGAATACTAACCATATTCACCAAGAGCAGTGCTCAATAACATCCTTGTAATCAAGGGACCACCAAACTTTCCCGTAACAGGCTCTTCCACCTTGTGTCCTGCTAATGTTTGGTGGCTAGAAAGGGAGAATAAGACAACTCCAACATGCAAATTCTTGCTATTTTATATAAATGTCTCTCTCTTTTCTCTCTCTCTCTTTTTTTTTTTTTTTAATGATTATAAGCAACTGGTTTCTAATTAGACACCACCAGCAGTAGAGAAGCTGGCCCCCAGCAAGACCTACCAGAAGTAAACACCAGTGACCACTGTGGAGTCCACCAGCCCAAAGTCAGAAGAACGCATCTGGCAATGACTTTGGCAAGCATATTCTGGTAGCTGTGGAAACCCACTCTGGGGGCCAGAGCACCACAAGCAGGGAAACACTGTGCTGGAATACATCATTCTTTATGATTCAACGTCATTCATGCCTATGGCTGCTTCAGGAGCCTTGCTTCAAGTTTGCACGTTTATTCCCCAGAACTCAGAAACACTTTCTCAACTCTCGAGAGATCAAATTAATTTTAATGTCAAGCTTTCCGATGTAGTAAGTAAAGGTATATTTCATCCCACCCACAGAGAAATAACATATGACAGATAACGGGCTACACCAGTCCCACTGAAGATCTATTTCACATTTTAAATGGCAGGTAAGTGATACAGAAGCCTTATGATGGTACTCTGCAAATGTAACCTTTAGTGGTAATGATTTAAGTCCATATTCACATATGGTTTCATTTTTAAGAATAATTAGGTAGTCTATATCTCCATCTGGCTTGAAGTGATTGCTGACAAGTTTAAAACCAAATATTGTCAGCCTTCAAGCAAGATGAGATAAACAAATAAATAAAAAGGACAACCAAACAAAACTCTCACAGTCACTTATCAGATGTCAGATGATGTTTTAGACGCAGGATGACATTTTATGCAGAAGATGTGACCACTGCCAGGAGCAAACCTTTCTGTGGCTCTGATGCTTTAGCTTCCAACGCAAGTCCAAGAGCGAGTTCAACAGCCCTGTGTTCCCCATCACCAGCCCTAGCAAACCCCCATGCGGATGCAAGAGCTACGATGGAGTCTTCTTCCACCTGCAAAGAGACCTTCCTCCTCTCTGGCTTATAACCCTTGTCAGCATCTTTGGGCTTTCATGTGATACACGCTACACAGCCCCTGGTGGGGCTTATTCAAGGACAACAACAAAGAAATAACAAAGAGTATGAAGAACAGCTAAACATCTTGAACTCATTTCAGAATGTAATAGTTCATTTACCAACCACAGTGGCAAAAGAAATGGAGAGGCGTAGAGTCAAGTAGCAACATTCACAGAAGAAAATCAGGTGAAAATTAACTAAAATAGTCCTCATTCCCTATTTCTTCTCCAGCAGAAGATAGCTTGATAGCTCCTCTATACAGTAAACCACACATCTAGGTGGATGAGAGACCATTTCAAGGTGCAATAATTTATTACTTGAGCTGCATGACAGAGTAAAAGAGTGAAAATGTCATTCTGTTATGAGGCAGCCTGCACAGCATTTTTCCTTCAGAATGTCAGGTTGGGGTCTTAAGACTTCCCTTCATCCCATTATTTCCCCATTTGAAACAGTCCCTCTTTGACTTGATTTAGTGGGAAAATGAAGAACTGGTATGAAATTTAAAACACGTGTCATTTTTGTGGAAACACCCCTGTAGGTGAGTTAAAGATAGAAAGTGGTTGGCACAGAGGCCAAAACCAAACATATGACACTTCTCATTATCAACACAGACAGTTGCAGCAGCATGATAGTAAGAATAAGAAAGCATTAGAGGTTTGGTCTTGCACAAAAAGTGAAGCAGTTGGTTCCTTATACTCAAACACCAAGTTAACAATTTAAGAGTTGTAAAAACTATTGATGCAGAAAAAAGATTTATTCTATTTTTGCAACACAATAATTTATTAATCTCCATGTCAATAACACAATTTTAATCCCATTAAAGGCTGCTTTTTTGTACGTAAAGTACGCTTACAAATTCACAGAGAAGATTAATCTATTTCATTTGACAGTAGAGATTTCCCAGCTTTAGCTAAATCCACTTTGGAAGAAGACAGGGAAAAGGGTCTATGGAGGATAAACATTTGTTCCATTTTTATTTGGTTGTCTGGTTGGGTTAAGATTTCTGCACATTAATAGCTTGAGTATTAGTGCTCCAACTCTAATTAACATGTCCCAATTCTATAAACCCCGTTAAAGGATTTTTCCTGAAGTCACGAGTGAACTTTGGAGATGAAACAGGCAATCCTCACAAAAGGTCCAGGTAGCTTGGCCTACCACTTTCCTATTTCGCTATACTTCCTCTCCATTAGTCCAAACTACACAAGTGCTTATTAAGTCTGAGACATTAATAATAGCCAGTGTATATACATTTATATAGTTTCAGTGGAGTGAAAAAAGTTTCAAAAATAATGAGGAAGGGAAGGAATAATAAAAGGTAAAGACAAAACTTGGAAAGAGTTTTCTCCTACCACCTCTAGATAAAGATATCTCACCTTCCCTTCAGCATTGCATGCAGTGATTTTTCAACTGAAATTACACATTGCTTCATTGATAGGGCTTTCCACACAAATGAAAAAGGAAATGGTGTTTTACCTTCCTGAAATCAAGTTCAGTGGAGCTTTGGAACAACAACAACAAAAAAAGATTTTCTTTTCTTCGTCTAAACTAAATACAATTTCCTTCAAAGATCTTCTGAAATTGGATTTTTAGTAAGTGAAAACAAAACTTTGTGAGCCAAATCTAAGTACAGGAAGACACATCAGGCTGTGAGCAATGCTGAGTTTAGACTGTTAATGTAATAAAAAATAGCAGTGTAAAAAAAAAAAAAGACATTATCTTGAAGATTTGGCATCTTCAAGACTCCGAGAAATTTAAAACTTGCTCCTCTTTGCTCAAAACAAAGTTTAGCTAGTAAAAAGTTCTACAAAAGTAAAAATTTGGGAAAAGTATTTGCGGAGATGAAGGAAAAGGAGATAAGGATTTTATGCAAAGTGCATGGAAATATTTTGAAGCATTTTGTGTTTTTAAATGAAGAGTTCTTACATATGACTAAAGAATATAGGTCAAAACTACTAGTGAACAATGTGTATCCAACAAAATGTACAGCTCAGAAAAAAACCTGTATATGGAAGGGACATTTGAGTCATACTGGAAAATATCTGAATTTAGACTCCAGTAAAACAAGGTGAATAGCAGAACTATGAAATCAGTCGGTTCTTAAACAGGGGCATGTCAACATTAAGCAAGCAGATATTACCTCATCATTCGTGTTTTAATAAGAGCTGTGGGAATAGTGTGTCCAGTTCCATTACTGCTCCTGAGAAACTTCTAAACACGTTTAACACACTCAGGGAAGGTTATATTGGCCATATGGACTGGAAGCAATGGGAGGAGACCCAAACGACAGACAACAACAGGCCACCTAGACTACCTTACAGAGAAAGCACATTAAATGAACTGAGGGGGCTTCATCAAAGCGATAGTTAAAGGGATTTGATCAGGAACTTGAAGTTACTACATGCAGAAAGACATTATGGTGATGGGCAGCTCTTTAACTGAGTATGGACAGAGGGAACAGCCCTAGCACAGATAAACGGGAACTGACCAGAGGGCAGAAAGGTTTCTAAGAGAAAAACAAAACCGTGCTAGGTACCTTCTCTCTGGTAAGAAGTATTTGGTCCAGCCCTCCCAGCACATGGAGAGCAAGTGAGATACTTCAGAGCTACTCCTTGCTGAGTTTTCCTGAATGAGGGCAGCCCATCTGCCCTTCAGGGAAAACACCCCCATGACAGAGGTTATAGAGCAGGAGCCAGCCACCACATAGCATGTTTTCCACCACTGCTTTTCACCATCGAGCAGAAGGAAGCATTACCTTTAGGCAGTAGCTCAGTCCCTCACGGCTTTCCTCAGAGTTTATCATGTGTGCCACATAGAAAACATTATTTCCAGGTGTAGAGTTAAAGTGAACTTGCCCTTCCTTCAGTAACACACTGCTCTGGGTGAGCTGATATCTCCTCTGCAGATGCAGACTTTGGGCTCTCCGGTTCTCTAGGGAACTGCAGGCTCTATTAGTACTCTGCTGCTGCATTAAGGTTCTTCCCTGCATATGGGTCAGCACTTTGGCTCCTAGTATTAGAGTGCACCACGCACTAGGATGGGCTCATTGATTTCCCTTTTATTCCAGGAAAGAAAACTTCGGTCTTAATCAAGCAAGTAGTCCCATCCTTTCAGGTGGATGAATGAGAATCTCAGATCAAAAGAGTGCCTAGATTGGCTTTCTAAAGTCCATGTCCAAATCAATAATTTTTCAATTTTCCACTACAAAGGCTAGAGCACTTATTTTGGCAGCCATCACAGGGAATGCTTTTGACTGTGGCTTTTATCGTTTTGAAAAACATTCCTTGACAGAGATCACCATCCTTCAGCCCCAAACACGTCAGTGGTGGCCACAGCTAAATACATGGCCTGCTGGTCAACCAAGACGCTATACGAGTTGCTTAATCCGTCTTTGCCAATTTTTACTACACATTAAGATATGTTTCTGATCACATTTTACCTTGCAACACTCCTACTAGCATCTAAACCCCCAAACTGTTGAGCAGTTAATCCAATTACAGTTTCTTTTTCAAGTGTCTCACACTCCTTGTATTCTGACGCCTTTTAATTAATACTGAGCAAGTGCTTTGTTTACCCTTCTGGATTACAGCCTCCAGCAAGTCTCTCAAGTGCTTTTGTCACTGGCAATAAGCAAAATCCTCATGCCCCGTATTCTGGCATGATGCCTTGCCTTTTCTCAGGAATTCAGATCCTTTATAGTCAGCGTGCATTCATTTTGAGAAGTATTACAAGTTAACACGAGGTGTGAATGTTATCTATATAAGTTCATTACCATTCATCCCTATGAAATTTAGAGTCATGCAATTTTTTCTTTTCTTGTCTCCTACTCCTCAGGGCAGGGGAAGGATTTTTCTCTGCTCCTACTAACCTGCTTCATTCTATAATCCTTTCCTATTTAAAAACTGAGAAGGATTGAAGGGAGTCTGGTTTTCAGATTTCCCAGCTCTTGTTCTTAGCTTCTTTTTATGGTCTTCACAAACTTGAGTGCTACCTACAGTTCCTGCTCCAAAGAAACAACCTCTGGGTGCCACTGTGACAAGCTTCTATGTGCTTTAACAGCTGGTGGGGAGTGCATAGAATCAATCATTAAACGTTTTCATACCACACCAAAAGCAGTGTGCCTTCTCTTTAGCTTATTTTTCCCTGCTGTAGGGAAATTTTACTGTCACTTTCAAGTACCTGAGGAGTGACTGTAGGGAGGATGGGGCCAGGCTCTTCTCCATGGTGGCTGGTGACAGGACAAGGGGTAATGGGTACAAGTTGAAACACAGGAAGTTCCACCTCCATGAGAGGAAGAACTTCTTTACTGTGAGGGTGACAGAGCCCTGGAACAGGCTGCCCAGAGAGGCTGTGGTGTCTCCTTCTCTGGAGATGTTCAAAACCCGCCTGGATGCCACCCTTTGCCCCATGCTCTAGGGGTGTCTGCTGGAACAGGTGGGTTGGACTAGATAATCTCTAGAGGTCTCTACTAACCTCAACCATTCTGTGATTCTGTTATTTTAAAATTCTTTGCTCTCCCAGAAGAATTAGTAAAACTAGCTAGGAACCTTTTTCAAGTATTGATTCCAAAACTTTATGCCTGCAAGAGACAGTAGGTCAAGACTTGAGTTGAATCATAACTCACGATACTTGTTTAAAAACTAAGTCTCAATAATATAGATGATAAGTCCTCAAGAGCAAGGATGAACAACTACCATATGCTGAAAATACTTTGTGCAGTATATCCTCTTTCAGAGCCCTTGCATTATATATTATCAACTGTTATATTATCAATTAAAAACAACTCAAAATATGAAGTCTTCCATGAAGTCTTTTATCTTCAGTGAGATGGCTTTTAGCCTTCTAGTTTTGCTTGCCTTTGGCTTTTAACCGCTGAATTCAATTTTATTTAGACAACTAATTAAACAAAACAACACAAACACACATGCCAAAGCACATGCATGGTCAGTTCATAGGAAACAGTCTTAACTACAATTCCTTCTAAGATGATAATATGGAGAGACAAACACCTGAAAAACAAACAAACAAAAAAAAACCCTCTAGATATTAAATGTATTGAAATAAGTAGACTTTAAAGCAGTTACTCAATGGCTATACTACAAGAGCCTTGAAAAACAATATTTAAAATTAGTTATATTTCATTAAAAAAACCCTTTGTTATGAACTCTATCCTTCTCATTCATTTGGCAAATTGCTATGAGATCAATCATTTGATGTTTCTATTAGTCCTTCCCCTTGTACCTCCTTCCCCTTAAAGTTTGCTGGTGGGACTTCCTAAACTTGTTGAGAATGGTCCTTTGTTAATAAAAGTGTCCTCCCCTTCTAATTGTATGGGCTAGATGTAATTTTCATTAGCAAACACGATGTAGGAGAGGATGATAAAAATCATCCTTTTAAGTTAACATTTGCTCTCACAGATAACATATTTTTAGATTATCTTGCCATACAAACATCATGCCCACAGGATCTGTTCTAAGAAGAAGTGACAGAAGCCTTCTATCTTTATCACTACTCCTTTCTGTGAAATGGATGTTACATTTCACCATTACACACAGTGTATGAAAGAGGTTTTTTACAGGGCAAATCTGTGAAGGGGTTCACAAAACTCTGTACTATGTACTACATATATCAAGTAGTTTAATGATATATTCCCTCAGTTCTTAAGGCCTCTATGCAAAATAGTGGTTGAAACAATCACTAAAATCATAGTCGATTATACAGATACTTCCATGAGCCCCAAAACCAACATAGCTACAAACTCCCCGTGAGAAACCTGCCCTCTAAGAGTTTAGAAACAGTATCAGCCATAGACCAGAGTTCTGTTGTCAGTCACCATAAGAAGCTAGAAGTCATCACCACCCTCCTGTCTTGAACCCTGCACCGTATGTGTTAAACAATACAGGCCAGCCCCTGTCTTCCAGAAAAGGGTTTTACCCGATCCTAGGCTGAGCCTCAGGAGACAAAATGCACCAAGAAAAATGAAGGAATGACTCATATGCATTATTTTGAAGAGCAGCAGCACTCTAAAATACAGCACTCCAGCAAGACTGTTATAACTCATTTCACAAAAAAACAAGATATTTCACTATCTACTTCAAAAAACTCAAGTCTCCTTCTGGTAATTCCTGTTTAACATAAGCTTATAAAGTGTTATGATTAAGTTCTTTTCAAAATATTCTATTTTCTTTAAAGCTGAGAGAACAGTGCCGCTACACCTTTTTCCACACTCATTCTTCTTACCTTAAAAAAACCCCACACACTCCTCACGCAAGAATGAGTACACCCATTTTTTTCCTAATATTTCTCTTACTCTATTCCAGTTGAACTGCCAGTTCTGAACTGCATCTCATATACAAATCTTTCTTTGCAAGAGGAATGTGCCCTGCATGAATCCAAACCTATCCAAGGTCTTAAGTGAGCTAGAAGCTGCTCCAGAGTAATCAGCCTCACTATCAGCTTCACCTAGCTCCCGCTACAATTTAAGTGTCACAAAAGCAAGTGACACTTGCAAATGGAGATAAAAAAGCCAGTGGCCAAGAGTTACCTATTTCACATCGAGATCAAAATAGCACTTCTGAGCACCAGTACCTCAGAAGATGCACCAAATGCATGACATGTTGGGAGGGAATTGCATGCAGACCTCCCCAACATCCTGGTGTCTATGGTTAAGGACATTTAGTTCCACGTGCCAGAAGGAAGTGAAAGATGCTGTGTTCTGACAGCTGGAGGGCACAAAGCTCAGGACTTTTCTGTTCTTAGACACAGATTTAAGAGTCTGAAATTCAATAGAGTATGTTGATCTTGGGAGCTGACAATCCCTTTGGATGAACTCAGAGTATCAGCTTGACGCAACACCACAAGGTCAGAGCAAGAACTAGTGAACAGATTAGTCTGAACCTTCTGTAGGGAGCTATACAGAAACTACAGAATGTGGGAATTGATAGCAGAAGGCATGATATAACTCCACAATGTCAGACTTCATTAACCTCAAACTGCAAGGCGGAAAAGAAAGTTTTCTTCTTTAGAGGAGGGGGAAAGAAAAAAAAAAAAAGGCAGAAAAACAAGAGGCCACTATGATGGCTTAAAAGGGGAATTTTAGTATGGAAAAAATCATCTGACTTCATAAAACAAGCCCTCTCTCTTCCTATCCCCACCCCAGTTATGCCTCCTACTCATGTGCCTCCTACAGCCAGGCAGGAAGAGCTCATGCACATTGCACATACATAAACACATAAACTATTAGTAAAGCATTCCAAGTAAGTCAGAAATGACCTTGCTGTCACTTAAAAATACCAGCAAATACAATGCACATTTACATTTCTGGCCTCGACTATCAAGATTATCATTATAATTCATTCTTCCTCCAGCAGGAACCATCTCCTGATATCTTATGTTAAAGATAGCCTTTCTAACACAAGTTCCTCTTTCAAGTCAAATCGATGGCTGTGCATTTAGACTTTGTTTAGCATACTCCTAAATTCACGAATAAATTTTATGCTATCTGTAGAAATCTATTATTTATTAGCACAAAGCAGACTGAGTAGACAGTTGAAGGTTAAAGATGATCAGTACAAACAAGAAAAGGGAAACAGTTAAATCAGAACAGCAGATGGTATTAATATTTATGAGAAATGCACCCTGCCAAAAGGCGATTATTTTCTTTGATAAAAATTAAAGGAATGGGGGAAAAAAATAACCCAGTGGACAGAAATCATGAAGCTTCCAGAAAGTTTGAAGTGCCCTTTCTCATAAGAACTCATTAAAATGAGGTGTTTTGTTTGAAAAGGAATATAGTGACCCGGGATAAAAAATGGCTTAGATCAGACAAAATAACATTAAGATTCCTACACAGTCAGATGAAGGAAAAATACCATACCTTGGTAAGGAAGAGAATGACAGCTAGTGTGCTCTGCCCTAAAATAGTGTAAAAAAAAATGAAAAGCACGATGAAGAAATTCACAGGTGAAAAAAATCTATTTTGGAGGAATTATGATAGTGCAGAAAAAAAAAAAAAAACCACTACTCTCAAAACCACCACACACACAGTCTAGGATCATTAAAGAACTGGGAAAATACTTTTCTTGGTGAAATCTCTAAAATAAATATGTTTTAAAAAATCCTACCTTAAAATTAATGTTTTCCTTGGCCAGGAATGCAGAAATAAGATAAGCTAATGGTAAGATAATACCATCTTATAAGATAAAAGTATAAAACTGTCATAAAAAAAGCCTCATTTTGACAGATCAAAAATTAAGTTTTAGTCTCCAATTGCTATTAAGGTTTTGATTTACTGGAGGGGATACACATTTCAGTAACTACCAAAAACCTCAATCTATCACCTGACTGAACCCTTCTTCTCCGTATTTAAAATGGTTTTGGTTGTAATAGAGGCATGATGGTAATTTCTCCCTTTTCTTAGGGGTTGGAAAACACTGGAGTACAAATCACTGCCAGTGCAGCGTGGACAAAGATATTTTTCCTACCCTCAAAAATAAGTGTCTCCTCCCCCCCCAGGACTAAAATTGGGACTTAATACACTGGACTCTGAAGAGATACTCTAGCTCCCTTGCCTGCCCATTGCTTTTCAGGAGGGTCCTACACCAAGCACCCCATAGCAAGAGCTCTTCTGACATGAAGACACAAGTGGACATTTGCCATCATTTTGCCTTTTAACAAATTGAAAAGGGAATCTGGTTAATAGAGAAGGCATAATTCCTTTAGCCAGTCTTTGAGCTGAACAGTGCACATTCAGATACAGCCATATTTAGTTTAATAACACATGCAAATTAATATTAATTTAAAATCACAAGGGATGTTACTGCAGAATAATTTATTAAGCAAAGCACTCTAAACCAAGTCAAATATCCAAGAAATTTAGAAAAAAATTCCTACTCCTACTTCAGGCTGTAAAAGTAGGTTTGAATCACCAATTGTGCCTAACCACCTATTTGCCTATTATGAAAGGCATTTTTAAAATGCCTGCAAGGGCCTCAAACAGGGAAGTTAAGTGTTCGAATTTGTGTGTTCATGGATATACATGCCTAATTTGATTACATGTTAAATAATTACATTCAGCAGGATTTCTTGAGACATGCTAATAGTGTAAAATAGCACCCTAAAACAATATAAAAGAACGAATATGCAGAATATACTTCAATAACAGAAAAAAACATCACCATAAAACTCAGAGAAGTCTCTCTGGAATAGGGAGCAAAGAGAAATGAGGCTTAAATGTGGGATTCCTGAAGGCCAGTGGTCATGCTATGAGCAAGCCAGGTAGGCGCCAAACCTAGATAAAAGGGCAGATAGGTGTTAGACCTAGATAAAAGGGCAGATGGGTGCCAGGTGGGCACCAGGGCGCCGGACCAAGTCTGTTGCATAAAAGATAAGGAATTCCGCTGACAATCAGATAAGGAGTCAAAGAGTTGAGACAAACAGGTAGAGGGGGACGGTCATTAAATGTGAGGACACGTGGGCACTGTTAGTTAGCCTCTGTTAGTTAGCCTATCACACTGTATAGTTAGGCGCATGGACGTGGAGTCTTGACCAATCATTGTAAAGAAGCGCTCACATATACGGGGAAGTCTTGCATATAAGCGCGATTGGAACCCTGAATAAACTGGCACTGCTTGATCACATTGATCGTGTGTGTGGTGTCCGAGACCCCTGCGTCGACACTTACACATGTTTCCCTTTAGTGGAAAGGAGAAGGGGGGAAAGTTTAAAACAAAATAAAATAAAAGCAGATTTCTGCTAAGATACTTTTAAGGATTAGTGCAAAATATATAGATACAGATATATGTAAAATTAAGACTCATTTGATCAAACAGTGGTACCGGGACAACTTGCATGCAATCCACTAGACCAGATTTTCTTGATGAAAGGCAAGTAATGAGACCAAACTAAATAGGAGTTCTTTGGAGATATAAACAGACCTTTGAGCAAACAAATATATATATAATTCCTTACATATACACACACATAAAGACAAAGAATATTAAAACACAGTGCCTTAAAAGCTCTCTAAACTTTACAGAGGACTTGAAAGAAAAGCAACACTGAAGTGCTACTTGAGTTCTTTATTTCTGAGAGTTCACCAGTTAAACAAGCTCAGCTCTTGGGTTATTACACTTGGCAAAAATAAATAAATAAAAAAAAATAGAGAAATTGCTTTTTTTACAGACCCGTGTTAAGGTTCCAGGCAGCAGTGCTGAGAACAGCAAGGCATATTATTACTACTCACATGAGCCTCTATCAAAAGGACAAGTCCCCATCACAGTTACCTCCTCTAATGCAGGACCATCCTGCAGAAGGGCAGCCTCATCTTGCACTTACACACACAAGACACTGATCTCATTTCAAGGGCCTCCCTTTTCTTCATCACTTTACAAAACCAGTAACAGCAGTGTACTCCAGAATGAAAGCCATGAAAGCTTCTTACAGAGAAGACCTTGCACAAAGGACTTTAAAAATTTCATAAAGTATTTAAAAGGGACATTTTAAAAAGTTAAAGACAATTGTCAAACTCATCATTGTTATGCTAAACAAGTAAAAATTGCAAGACATCCAGTCACCCTACACAAATAAACATTGGCCAAGTATTTCTCATTCAAATTTAAGAGGGATGAGTTTTACAACTCTGAACAGAAACCACTTTAGCGGGAATGTCTGACGGGCATGTAAAGAGCTAACAACAGAAACCATCAAACTGCACCAACTCTGCTGGCATGTCAGAAAAGTGACAGAAAAACTTTGGGTACTCTCCCCAACAACAAGGTAGGGAATTGGGAAGTCTTGGTGAGGCCAGGCAGTCTCTCTGTGCCACAGTTTGCAAGCAAATACTGAACTACTCGCTAAAGAGCTGATGCACTTGCAAAACACTCAATAAGGGTCTGAAACTCCCCTCACTGACGGTGTAAAGAGCAGATACTATTACAGAACTCACCTGAAGGTTTAGGATGGATCACCTCACAAGCATGACCACAACACTACAGTTACCCAATGCTCTTGTAAGGGTACAAAGGACAGAGTCCAGCACTGACGAGTTGAACAGGGATCGGGAACGACACCCGATCAGCTCCTCTGCCTGGGGTGCAGGTTTCCCTCCTTCCTCTTAGCTGGGACCCTGAGCTAAGGTCACTCCTTTCAGGCTTCAGAGTCCCCTGCACATTCAGGGAGAAGAAATGAACTGGCAGTTGTCAACTCCTTGCAAGGCTGGAAGTATTTTCACTAAATATATAAATATATATATTTTCTTCTCATTCTCCAGAGTCACTCAGGATCTATAACTTTAAACAGCAAAACATTAAAATTTAAAGAGAAAGTTAAAACTAATCTTACTGCTTAATAATGACAGTTAGAAGTGTCCCCAGCACCACCCTATAGCACTGCTTTCAAGGTTACATTCCAGCAGCCAAGTGACTTTGTCTTTATATCACTCTTGCTCTATAGGAAGAAGGCTATGAAGAGAGAAGCAAGTTCACAATGTGCAATTCTGTAGCCAGAACAAAGTGACACCTCCTCAAGTTACGCAGGCCACATTTAATTCTGGAGATTGTTTCACAATATAAACCCAATTTTTATTCTTCTTTCAAAAGCTGGAAAAGAAGATACACTGTCTTCATTGATAATTTTAAAGATCCTAACAAATGTTTTGCAAATCAACCATCCTATGAGAAATGGCTACTAGAGAGAAAATATGTTTAAATATATAACAATTTTCCTAACTAATTTATTTTTCAACTGCAGGGGTGAGGGGAGTATCAGCTACTTGATTGTCAAGATCAAATGATTCTTTAGCACCACAACGGCAAATTCCTTTTTTAAAGCTAGAGTTATTTATGCTTTTTATTCCCCAGATCTGTGGGTGGAAGCTATCAAGTCTCATGCTCATCTTCCAAGTACACATATTCAGTCAGAAGATTTTTTTCCTCCAGTCTGTTGGCCCATAAAGGAAAGCAGAAACTAAAAGGCCTCCATCTTCTGATGTCATTTTGCAGCTGCAAACCTACTAGCAGTTCAAGAGGGATATATTTCCATTACGGTTACTTGATCCCTGGTCCCCAAAGCTCCATTATGCTAGAGCTCTAAATAGAAAAGTTCTTCCTATTTATACAGTATTCTGCATCCACTGCAAAGCTGAGAAAATTCTTTTTTTTCCCCGCCTCTCCCTCTCATTTCAAGGGATCCAAAAATAAATACAAGAAAACAGAATCAGAAACTTTGCTCCCTGCTACTGCAAAAACAAAACACCCTTTATTTGAACCAGTTTAGTTACAGTAACTTTGTTAGCAAGTGCAGATCTGGCAAAGTCAAAGAGTTAGATATTGAATTTGATACAGGACACCGTGAATTGTGTTGGATCTTGGTCCCAAATCTTCCTATTTATTTATTTTACAAAGCACACTCTTCCCTGGATCCGGTGGGAGCTGCACAGAGGGCAACAATTATCTGCAGCTGTAGTTTCCACTGTTGTTTCTCTTTTACTGCTGTTAAAATAAAAGGTAAAGCTAGAAACTGAAAGGATTTGATTTCTATTGCATTTTTCCTCCCAATATATCACTTTGTGCATTTTCTGTGCTTTCTTGCAGGAGCATGTAGGCAAAGAAATGCAGAAAAGTCTAAAAGCAGTTATTTAGCTGAACCACATCACATATCTTGCCCTTTGGGGATTTCACATGAGCCGCTGGTGTTTCCATTGCCTTCTGGATCTTGGGAGGAAGACAAGCAGGAGACCTTGACTCAGCAGCCTAGTAGCTAGGCTGCACAGCCCCAAAAGCCAAGCCTTGGATCTTCCTCACTCACTCCTTTCCCCAGCTGTGTTGTGAAAAGTGCATAGAGGAAAACAGGTGAGAGTTGTGGGCTTAAAAGAACTCATATGAAGGTGTCAGGTCCCATATCCTAACTTTTGCAAGCAAGATTTTGACTGCTTGAGATGCAAGCTCCAAACGCAGAGCACACCTTTCAGAACATCCCCAATTTTAAAAGCTTATATAACATATATTCCCAGCTGCATAGTGTTCCAGGCCAAGAAGTATAGAAAAAAGAATGTTCTTTTTCCACTTACTATCAGCTGTGTGTGTGCACACATCTAAGAGAAAGGAGATCCCTGTCTTGGATATTGCCATTCCGCTCTAACTCTCAGTACTCTCTATAAATACCAGTTCTGCTCTGTCCTTTCCCACCCTTCACCTGAAAGCCTCTGATTAGGCAACATTATTATTTCATACTATCAAGAAGTTTTCAAATCCACCATTTCACAAGACACATAGGCCAACAACAGTTCCCACTCCTTAAATATACTGAGCTGCCAACAACATCAGCTACTTAATGAGCCTCTGGCAGCTTCAGGTCTGGGCAGGTCTTCAGTCTGGGCAGCCACGACTGCGCTAGGCCATAACCTCCCTATGGGCCCAGAGAAATATACACACAATCCAGCCCCAAATCACAGAAAAACAAGTAACCTAGAGCCACCCTAACCTTGAGCTCCTAATATCTGGAATCTTCTTGCTCTCCATTCCTCCCACCACAGCACAGACCACCACAGACCCATTTCACAGAATCACAGAACAGTTGAGGTTGGAAGGGATCTTGAAAGATCACCTAGCCCAAACACCCTGCTCAGGCACGGACACCTAGAGCACGTGGTACAGAGTCGCATCCACGTGGGTTTTGAAGATCTCCAAACAACCTCTCTGGGTAGCCTGTTCCAGTGCTCTGGTACCCTCACAGTAAAGAAGTTCTTCCTCAGATGGAGATGAAACTCAGTCTTCCTCCAGGCAAAGACCTGCTCCTTTTCCCTTCTCCTCTGTCCCCCCTCCATTTTGACCACCCTGCTCAGTACTACATCCCCTGCGGGTGTGCTCCTTGCCACAGGAGTCATGATGAGAGCCAGCTGCACACTTCAGTGCTATTAACTCCCCCTCAGCAAGGCTCATCCCTCCATTCCTTGGATGCTCTTAGCCTAAAACAGTTTAAAAGAGTGAATTGCATAGATTTTTTTTTAGAAGACTACCTGAAATGGGAGACACATACACATCCAGAAATCAGGAATCTCTGTGCACAGTCATAAAGCAGCCAGGAAAAAACTGCTTCCCTCTTCCAGCTCCACACCTGGGGAGAGGCCAACGAGCTGCGAGCGGCAGCTGGGCTCGCAGGGATTGCGCTCCCCTCAGCTCTGGGAAGTTGCAAGCAGTGCTCAGAAACTAAGCATGAAATGGATTTGCATTTTTTTACTGGGTTTGCAAGTCTTTTCTCTAACTAATTCTAGGATTAAGCTACTCACTTCCTGCCACTCCAGATCCTTACGATACGCAAACGTGAGTTTTCATTTTCAATGCCAACACTCTGCACTGCCAATATTTCATTTTGTCTCCAAGGGCATGTCAACAGTGGGAACACACAAACCTATCTTTTAAAGCAATTGAGATATAGAAGCATTCGAAGCATACATATGCCAAAGTATAACCATGCTTTCACCCAGACGAGATAAAGCACATGTTATGTTTAGAACATGAAAAATCTCACTTATTCATGTGTAAAATCAAAGTTATTTTTAAATGACTAAATTGATCTATGTCTGAATCTTATGTGTTGTGTTTCTATTTATAATAGATGCAATGAAAGTCCAGAAAATATGAAGCCCTAAGACTGGGTATGCAAAATCCAGACCTTAGTCCAAAGTTTGAAGAGTACTTCCAGTTTAAGATAAGATTTGGTTCAGAAATGCACATATGCCTAAAATGTGGGAATCCATTAATTTGGGATGCACATTTTTTTCTGTGTGCACCTTTTGCCCAGGAGCAACCAGTGAAGTGGAATTCATTTCTAAAATAGTGACAGATCTAGGTCAGAAATGCATAATTAACTAAGAGACATAGGAACTCGCTTAAGCAAGTATGAATAGGTGAAACAGTATAGAAAACTGTTAAAACTAGTCCTTGGCAAGTCGCATTGCTTTAGGGCTTTTAAAAAACTCTGGCACTGCTTGGGACAGCACGGAGGCACTTTACACCTCAGGACAGTAAAGCAACTGCCCAGAGAGATCCTGCCAAGGGCAGCTGCACCATCAGCATATGCCAAAGGGAATAGGAATGAAGGTAAATTTATTAGCTTCTGCTTACAGACTTTTCCAAGTGTGGTGGAGAACCAGTCCCAGATACTCTGAATTGCAGAACAGTGGTTACTGTTCCATCAAAAAGACTTGCTTATTTTCGGGTAATGGAGAAGTTTATGTCTCTAGTGTCAAACTCTCCAAATTCAGAAGAGTTTGGGGACAAAATTCAGAAAAGCCTGAGGCTTCCATGTCATTGACTATGGCCTGCATGAGCACATTTTCTTTTCATCAGTGTTGAAAGTATGGGGAAGTATTTTCACTTCTTCAAAATGGGCGGTTAGGGTTGGCAAAGAAAAAGCTTCCATGTTCTTGGGGTTACTCAGGTTTTTTAAAAAAGAAGATACACACACAAAACAACTTTGTGGAAAGAATTTATCTTTTTATGTACATAAAACTGTGTGAACTTGCAGCTCTCAATTCCCATGTTCTGTCTCCAGCCTGCAACCTCTGTTAGCACTTTAAAATAGCCAAATGTTAAGTATGGGGCAAATGGATATTACGATGGCAACCGCTTCTTCCTAACCACCAGGAGGGCAACTGTTAAAGCCCAAATCCTCAAAGTTTTAAAGTATTAACTAAAAGCACTGCCAAAAAAAATCATTTATTTTTAAAGAAAAGTAAATGAATACCTACACAAGCCCCAAACTCATGACATAAGTTTGACATAATAAAGATCAATATGACAGCACTCTAACTGTAGATAAAACACTTGATTTAATGCACTCTTCCTCCTGCAATCATCACAAGAAACTTTTCAGGTAGTTACAGGGTATGCTGCAAGAAACTTGAGAAAATGCAAAACCAGTAACACTAATGTCTCTTCTGTCAAATCACTTGTTAGTAATTTTCTCTATTAATGCTGAAAAACACTTTTTCCAGGGCTAGAGGGTGCTGCAGAAGCCTCTCAATTCTGTGTGATGATGCAGACCAGGGATACCACACACCTCCATCAAAGTAGACAGAGGTGATCCGAGTATGAAAGTCCATTTGGCTGCAGCGAGTCTCCACCCTGAGGTGGCCAAGACGGCCTCCTGACAGGAAATCCTCCTGACAGGAAATCCTTAGCCTGTTACTTACTGCTGGTACTGATGCTGCCCGCTGAGGGGAGCGAAACACCTGTGCGTGCAGACACGCTGCCTCTCACCCGACTGCAGGGTCCCGTGCGTGCGCCAAGCAGGACGTGGCAGCTCGAGCGACGCAGGAGACGCGGCTCGCTCTTGGGGAGCTTCCCAAGGAGAAACATGCTCACCACAAAGAGGGAAATGGTTTTGCTCTCAAAGAAATTACCATGGGAGATGAGGATGCTTTCCACCAGCTTGTGAAGGTGAGTCAAGTGGACACACTGGGCCAGCTCTGGGCAAAATTTCTGTTGAGGTTTCTTCATGAGCCCACCACATGTTGAAGGCAGTTACTTCCTTGGCTCACACTATGAAAAGCTGATGATTCTGACCAGCCTTTATGGATCTCTGAGTGTAATTTTTAATTAAGGTTTTGGACATTGTTAGCAGTAAACTAGAATCACAGGAGGCATGGAGAGGAGAAACTGTATCATCTTTTTTCCCAGACTGAATGGCCTCTATCATGCTCAGGGTGACTCCAGGAAGTTTGCAGATACTTTTACAAAAAAAAAAAAAAAAAAAATCTGAAAATCCATTAAGTCAATACAATATTTTTTTCATCCTTGTGGGTCAAGTCCTTAAAAAAGCAAAAACTCCTGAATAAGAGAAGGTGTGAATTCAACAAAATCTTTTGAAAATGAGCAAGAGCAAAGTCATAATGGAGAATATCATGCAGTTAGGAGATAAAGGTTTGAAAGAGAGGAGACCTGAAATAGATTTCTTTAGAAATAATTTGGTGGCCTCCTTCTTTATAATTTGTACTTTGGATCGTAGTTCTATTCAAAGCAAATTTAATTTCTGTGTACTATTATCTGAAATTGCATGGGGTAGCTTTTCAATATTGTTTGTACACTGAGACGTAAGTAGCACTGCTGACTCTACTACTGTGCCGAACGCAAAGCAAGCAGCTCTCTTAATCGCGTAAATTCAATAAAGTTTGCATTTACTCTCCATACTACCAACTTACAGCAAGGATCAGATTCTTGTCACTCTGTAGGTCCCGACAGAAATGGTTAGATTATAATGGATTTTCTGCCCCAGAAAGCAAATAGTGTGCTCATCCTCAGCTTTTCAATGTCAGTGGCTGCCTCCCAATTAAACTTAATAGAAAAGGATCAAGCTTCTAACCTCAGCCCCACAGCGAGAAGATTGCTCTACCGCCAGTGAGACTCCATTGCGCTACCCTGTGCTGCAGTTGCATCACAAGCCGTCTTTCTCCTTCTAGTTTACTTATTTCTGTAGTGACATACAGAACCAGCAATGCTGTTATTTATTCTTCATATCCTCAATATTCTTCTTATCCTCAATAACAAGGATTAATTACCAAAGACGAACTGCACTGAAATACAGATGTATATAGAGTATACATGTATAGTTTAGAAATGGCCCAGAAAAAAATACTGCTCAGAGAAAATGGATTTAATTATATTAGAGCAGGCATGGGGTATTGGATGGTACTTCGAACAAGCAGCCTGTCAGTAATAATGAATGACAGTATTAATAGCAGTTCTGGTGCGTGTATACCTACTGAGCTGCTACATTTTCCTTCTATTCCCTCATTTTTCAATTTTAATTCAGGTCCACCACATGGACAGCACCCTGAGGCACATCACATGCAGAGGCTGATTCCAGACATGACGCATATAAATTTTCCAGCTTGAATTAAAAGCACCGGGGTCCCAGTGGCCCTTAAGTCCACAGCTAGTACTGTCCTCCACACACAAGTCTCCCTGCTGCCCAGCCAACGTGGTTTGCGTGCTATGTGCAAGATCTGACAGTCATCTGAAATGGCAAAGCTCTGTCGGTGCAAACCCAGGGAATATCAATGCTTTCACATTTATTCTATGTAACTTTACCACTACTGATGTGCTCCCGTCTATGTATTGCTCTTGAGTTCAAAGGAGGTAGCAACTGGTGAAATGAACAGAGCTACCACACAATTCCCTGCTGTGGCCACGTGGGGTGGCAGTGATGACAAAAGTCCTGATGATTCAGAAATGAGATTAAAGGCCTGTTTCCAGTCAAGCCACACTTAAGGCATACTGGGAACCTAAGCATATTTTATAGTGCTGGCCCAGTACTTCCCAGATGAAGCCCAGATTTGACACTTTTTGTCAACTGAAATTTTGTTTAAGGAAGTACTGAGTAATGGTTGTATTAAGGAATGGCATGATCAGTGTTGTGCGAGAGCCAAAAAATCTCAAAAAGAGGAAGACGTTTCATAATACCACCCACAATTAGGCAATTTGGAAGAGGGACCCCTGCTTCTGCTGAAAACATTACCTTCCTTGTTTTTTCCTGTCTTCCCACTCCATAGCAAGGTCAGGCTGGTCATCTGCAGTATGTTTTACCCATAATAAAGGGCATCTGCAACACCAGTCTCATATTCTTCTTCCTTCCTGTGTCACCATTTGGAGAAGGGGAGAAGTGTCCCCAGGGAGAAACGGTGGCGAAGAGAGATGCACCAGTCTTGCCATACTGCTGGAAATCAGCTACCTTCCGAATCACAGTAGTACCATCGGATCGAAAGGCTGCCTGTCAGCGAGCTGCAGGATGCCATCCTAATGAATCATTATTTATTAATTTTACAGCACCATACAAAAAGCCCCAAGCTTCCTTCCCTCACAAATCAATACCATGAATATGCAGCCTTTACTGGTAGGAGCTGATCCTTCTTGAATTCATGAGCAGCGTGAGGAAAAGTAACAAGCAGTATTTTTGCATCATACCGAAAAGGTCCTCAGCAGGAAGGATAAGGAGGGCAAGGATATCAGATTCTGAAAAGAATGCAGATGACATTAAAGCTTCATCAAATATAACTTTAGGTAATGACATGCCGTATGATCTCTTTTCACAATAAAATATGTATATATTGGTTTGCTATTTGAGGACGATGATATGCAAACAAGATAGCACAAAAAGGTAGGGATGAGGGCCCATTACATAGAAATGTTGCACGAGAATCCTCCACTCTGAATCATTACAGTACTGTTTTGACATTTAAATTTCAAAGATACCTTATTTTTGTTTCATTGTTAATCTACAGACTGTTCAACGATTCCCAAAGCAGCAGTGGGATTGCCTTAGTCATTTTTATGAGCAGAAAACAACAAGGCATAAGATATTTCTCAAAAGGACTAAGTGAAATATTTCGGTGTAAGAAGAAAACAAAATAGCACATACACACTAAGGAAGTCATCAACAACTTGACACCAAACAGTTTCCCCTATTAGAAACATTTCTTATTTTTGTTAAAAGCTCTCCCATCTCCAAAAAA
This sequence comes from Tinamus guttatus, assembly GCF_059628265.1. Classification (NCBI taxonomy): domain Eukaryota; kingdom Metazoa; phylum Chordata; class Aves; order Tinamiformes; family Tinamidae; genus Tinamus; species Tinamus guttatus. Next base: position 844,516 of record NW_028288638.1, read on the forward strand.
ATCACATATCACCTATGCTAGAAACTTAAAATACTGAATCATGGAATCATTATGGTTGGGAAGGACCTTTAAGATCATTGAGTCCAATCACAAACACATTGCCACCCGACCTGCTAAACCCTGTCCCTAAGTACCTCATCCACAGTTCCTGAACACTGCCAGGGACAGTGACTCCACCACTTCCCTGGGCAGCTAATTTGTCATGACAAACCTAATTTGTCATAAATCAGAATCTGTGATCCTGGATCTTTGCTTGACAATGGCAATTTTATCTGGGAAAGAGATCCTGGGAAGGACTAACTTATAAGAATCAGACATATGTCTAAGTGATTTCCTAACCGACTTAATGATCCCATAAATCCCATTGATTAGAATGGGACATTGCTCACACCTCACAGAGGTCAGCACTTATGTCCATCTTTGCAGCTTTGGCATTTGCTGGTTCCCAATCCCTGCTGAGAAAATGTTCGATGCCAACTAGTTTTTGATTCAGTCATTAAACCTTGTGCAAACTGAGGCTTTTTTCTCCAAATTCATGAGTTTATATTCAGAAATATTGGATCACCTTAGCTGACTGATTGATTAGCTGAACAGAAACATTTATCTTCAGTGATTTCACCTTCAGATTGTGTTTGGTGTTTGTGATTGGGCTCATCTCCAAAGGGAGGGCTGCTTTGAGATCAGGATTACTCTTTCCAGAAATAGAGTTTCGTGCCCCAGACAGACATTCAAGACATTGTTTCTGCTGAAGATGAACATGCAAATAATGCTGTTTAGAGTCTGACTGCACCTACCTTTTCCTCAGAGGTGCAGAACAAGGACTCAAAAATATCAGTACTTTCCATGAAAGAATAACCAAAGTTCTCAAAAAAGAAAAAGAAAGAAAAAAAAAAAAAAGGAGGAAAGGAAGGGAGGGGACTGCTTGCTTCATTATATTTATGATACTTACATTCAACTACTAATTCTTTGAATAAGTTTGACTTGTGGGATCTTCCTTTAGACTGAATGATCCCCCCATTTCCATATATTTCATTTCTCTAAACTAAAGTTCTCCTCTAAAGAAGGAATAGCTGTCATGCCACCAGTCTAGTAATAATTATGATTAATGTAATTAAAATGGGAATTATCTCACAAACTGCAGATGTCAATCCCTTTACTCTTCTCCATTGATACATTTCATTCATTTACTTTTACCACCACTTTCATAATTATTTTATTATTTCATATTAATTTGCTCTTGATAAATTAAGTTCAACACACCAAGGGACATCAAAGCAAATTAGCTCTTAGCTGCATCAGGTCTAAAAGATTCAAAAGGATGATTTTTCCCTCTATAGGTTCCATAAATATGCATTAGACATATTAAAAGGCTGAAATTGCCAGAAGCTCTGAAGCTAGTTTTCCATAGCCAGAAGTCTTGTACCACAAATATTTGGGCTCTTTCTACTTCCGCCCCCTTTTTCTCCTCGAGACATTTAGAAGATTTTGCCCTAAAATATTCTGAGAATGAGGAATTTTAAAACCAATTTACAGTTATGTACCATATAAATTCTGTTACTATGTTCGTTATGTTTTGAGACTGTAAAGATAACTATTACAAAATCTTTTTTCCTAATTTTTTTGTTTGTTTTTGACTTAAGTATAGACTCCATTAAATATTTCAAGGTGAAGCAGGTTAGATTTTATACATCTATGGAACTGATATGTTGGTAATATAGTATCCTAGGTACTAGGAGACACAGGAAAAAAGGAGTTTGCACCAGAAAGTTCATCATCTGAACAGGAAGAAGCTGTTAGGAAAAAAATTTTCCCATAGCTGCCTTTCTCTTTTCTTCAAGTTACTCTTGCTATATACATCACACACAAATATTATGTAGAACAAGGCCAAAACAATAGCCTTTCCTTCAGAAAGCATTGTCCTAAGCACCAAGGTTAACCAAATCCTTTAGGGTTTTGCTTGCCTGCTTTCTCTGGCACCATCAGTCTCACATTCGTGGTTGCTAATGCCACAGTTTTGACCAAGTCATGACCATCCCAATCTTGGCTTTGCTTATGAAATGGGATAGGTATTTAAACCCTTTTCTTAGAGCTGGGAGTCATATTTTTAAACAGCCTACAGATAGGATAGGATAGGATAGGATAGGACAGGACAGGACAGGACAGGACGGGACAGTTTAACCATTTCTTAGGCAGCATGTCATATAAACAACAGTTGTCTACTTCTGTCCTTCCAATACTGGAAGAAAAAGAGAAGATTTAAACCAACCTTAAAGAGAAGATTTAAAGGGACATGAAGGTAGCTGACACACACCAGCAAAAATCATAACAGAGAGAAACAAAACTCTTCTCAGACCTCTCCCTGACATTTACGGTACGTTTACATGTGCAGTTCAGTTCAGACAAGACTGAACATTTCCACTGAATGTGAAGACTGCCCACACTTACACTGCTCCATGGTCTTGGACCACACAAATACAATCCCTTTCAGACAGTGAAAGATATGTCCCCAACATTCCCCAGTACTATCATACTGTGCTCAAAGCCTAAGGTGAAATATCACCACATCTTTAGATTCTTTTATTATTCCTTTGTCACTTTGAAGTTATACTTGTTAGCTATGATTGGCGTGATCAGGATCATTTTCAAATTACCAGTGACATGCTGAACACACTGAATTAATATAAGAGAACTCTTTCCTTTGACTGTGGAGCCATTTTATAGATGTTTGCATACATAACAGGATCTGTGGTATGATGTTTTGCAACATTAGAAGCAGTCTGCTGCACACCTATGCAGCTTTACACTGGAATGCTGGCAGACTAAATTAATGTAAAACTGTTGTAAATTAGAGGTGATTTTAGAAAAATTCTTATTAGAAATTCTGTTATCATGTTGAAATTTTATTGTCATATCACTTGAGCTTTCTTAACCACATATAATTTAACTACCCCTTTTGCACTAGTGTGCAAATTAATGTTTCTAAGGTGCTTTAAAATTTCAAGTAAAGATGCCATTAAGCTAACAGTACTATTTGATGTTGCACTACATAAGCCCACCTGCTTGAAATGTTTTTAGTTCACCTCCTTTTCTCCCAACCCTTGTGGCTCCTCATGTCACAGCAAAAGAAGGAACCACAGCCCTGTGCTCCACAGAGGAAAGCAAGCGACGCTGGTGCTCGCAAGTCATGCTCTCAAAGTTAGAGACTGGAAACCTCCCGTTCGCTCCTGGTCTCCTGAGAGGAACGATGCTGAAGTAGTAACCCTGGCCCATTCATCCCAAGCAATTGGGATGAAAATACAGGTCTCCAAATAAAGGTCCTCCCAAGCGAATGGCACAATCACCAGTTGAAAAGAGGCTACGGGCCACTTTTTTTTTTTTAGGTAACCTGCTTCCTACAAATCCCTGGGTATACGTATTTAGATAGATACATTAACAGTATTGCAAAGCTAAATCACTGCGAGTCCTCCCATCACAAGATAATCCCTTTCCTCACTTACTTTGAGGGATGAACTATTAAGGGTTGGAAGAAAAATGTACTGCTTGGCATCTCTGCAAAGAAGTACCTGACAAATATGCGAAAGATGACCTTCTGGCTCCAAAGTGCTCTCAAGATAATTGATCTACAAACACACACATTATCAGACAGCAAAGCAAATTATAACCAGCCACTAAAGGCACCAGTGGCTCAATAAATGATTTCCTGACATTTCAGTATATTACAGAGGCGGCATATCTTTCCTTTGGGGGTTCCCATCACAGCAGGTCTACTTTCTTTGTAAATTCTAGATAAAATGCACGCATGCACATGCACGCATGCACACACACACTCCAAATAAAGCCATAAATATAATGGCAGGTTTGACTTTTGAAAACAGAAATGTCTTGCTAGGCTATTTGCTGAAACTCTAGACTACGGCAACAGTTTTCTGTAGGCTTTCCTGTCTAGTACTTACATGATTGTATGGTATAGTACTGTATATATTTTCCCAAGATAATAGGAAATAAAAAAGCCCTACATTTAAACTGACAGGATATGATTATCGTAGCTTTTTCCAACATTCTTATCTATACACACAACAGCAGTGGAGGAAACCTCTGACTGCTCAGATTGCTGTTCGTCCCTCTCCAAACAAGCAGAAACCCCCTCAAACTCCAGTTCCAGGCAACTGAATGACTCTGAGTGTCGACAAGTCTGTGTGTGCGCTTTGGCCCCTGGTCATCCCTTCACATATACCCCAACCTGCTGGTAGACTACCCAGCAGCTGGTCAGCAGATATATATAGCAAACTGGTTGTTTCAGGGCAGACTCTAGTAGACAATCACCTGTATTATCACAGTTGTTACCTTTTCTGGCAATCTCCAAACAGCTCAAACAGCTAAGGATGAACGGGACATGGAAAGGGACCCATTTCCTTAATCTGAGAGATACCTCCAGGAGCTGGCACACAGATGCCACTCCCCACCCTCATTTTTAATAAAAAGAGATCTTTAAGACATTAAGATTTTGTTTTCTTATTCTATTTTCCCTATACCACTCATTGTGTCACCTAGGGCTTCTTATGGGTAATAGCTACCGCTAAGCAGAAAAAAAAAAAAAAAAAAAAAACTAGAATATTAACTGTAGATAATGATGCATGGGGAAAAACATATTTTTTACAAAACAGTGCTCAGGAAAGTTTCAAAGATAAAACTATCAAGTTTTCAAGTTGTGTTCAAGCAAAAGCATGTCCCTTTACTATGTCAAGTTGCCCAAACTGTGCCCATGACAGCAAAAAAATATTGCAGCAAAGACACAGTGCAGCTGGACAAAGTTATGTGTAAAGTTAGGGCTACTGGGCCAACTTCCCAAACCTTTTACATAGATGATACAGCTATAGCTACATGCAGACACACACATATAATTTCTTTGCATTAACTTTTTGCTGAACCAGGCAAACAGAATAACTCAGCATGATAGAGAATGTCTCGAGTAGGACACCTCAAAAGAGAAAGCCCCACAGGAGCATGATGGTGTTAATGAAGATGGTCACTAACTATTTCAGCTATCTGCCAAAGCCTGAACGCGTTTTGCATAAAAGATTGAAATTTAATTGATTCATTTTGAAGTATTTCTCTGCTTCTCTACTGCCTAAAACACTTGTAAAATACTTGTCATGGTCTGACACTGCCGCGCTAAGCAAGGTTAGAAGAAACTGCTACCACCTGCCGCTGTGCAGGCAACAGTGGTTGCTTATGGAAAGGGTGGATGGTCATGAGGAAAAATTCTGCCAATGGATGAGGATAACACCTTTAAACTTACACTTTTTGAGAATTTAACTATAATGATACAAGTCCTCTTGTTGTTTTAGATTTTGAGACCTAATGTTCATGCTTATGAACAACTTACTGCAGGAAAACATTGTAACCTAAGTCATTAAGATACTTAGCAGTAGATCTTTGGATCTACTTTCTTCTGGGAACGCTTGAGCTGCGAGGTTGATCTCTTTGCTTCTGAGAGTGGGGACACAGGAAGGCAAAAGAGAAAGGAGGAAGGAGCAGGAAAATGGGGAGGAGGGAAGTTTTTCCCTAAGAGACAAAACATTGAAGAACAGTGGGTTATAAGGCTGCAGAATTTCATTTCTTAAATGGCTTTTTAGTTTGCTTTTGTTTTTACTTGCCACGACTTTTAGTCCCAGAGAAATACATGGTTAGGAGGAATTGGTTTGCAGAGAGCAGTTTGCAAGAATCCCAGCATACTTATGTTCAGAGTTTGATGATGCTTAATTTCTTGGAGTCTGATATATAAAAATGTTAGATGCCACTGAGTAGCAAAACTCTATTTTCTAACCTGTGGAATTTCAAGTCTCAATCTAAAAACAAATTTTTGAACTATTTTGAAAGTATCTGTAAAAAGCACTTTGCGTATCTTAAGCAGAGCTACGTCAGACCTCACACAACTTTCCAAACATCTCCAAAAACAAGAGCGGAGTCTCCAAAAATATCCACTAAAATTTGCTCATGCCAAAGGAAATGAAGGATCATATCTCCAGACTAAAAGCAATTTTCCTTCTGGACTGAAAAGTTGTTTTAATTTCTCTTTTCTATCAATCAACTACTTTCCCACCTAAAAAGACACGGTGCATACATAATGTGATCCTAATTAAGAGACAGTGTGATAACAAACATTCATGGAGCTCACTATTATATGTTAAATTGCTGTTAAAAGGAAAAAAAAAAAAAAAACAGAAAAATAGTAGAATCGATCTCAGTGTTTTGACACTATGATCTGGCAATCATTCATTGCCTTGCCTTTTTTTTTTTTTCACATAGCATTCCTTGGAAATGAATTTTTCAAGCCGAGATGCATCACTGACACTTAACTCAAATTTGGTTCTGAATAAAAGCAGGAAGAAAATAGCTTGTGATATAAGAAAACACTTACACAAAAACAGAGACAGGAAGTCTCTAACTGAGCTAGCTTTGAGTCACAAGCTTAGATTTCCAACACAGCAGCATATTGCTTTCTTTTCATGTCTGTGGCTATGGTATAAGAGAAACAGGGTGACTACTGCTAGAACAGGAACAACAAAAAAGCAGAATGAGAATCAATGGAAATACCATTTCAAGTGTTTTCCCTTTGTAATGAAAACTATATACACCAAAGAAAATAGCTTACTAGTGTTGGGCATTTCCTCACCTCCTTCTGTTTATTTATTTATTTTTACTATATTTATTTATTTCCTTACTACTCAGCATGCTACAACAGAGGAAACTTCTGTAAGTAGAAAAAGGAGAAATGAATGATACTGTGCTCTGTAGGTTTACCTGTCCGGGTGGGCTCCATCTTTGCACAGGCAGTCTTCTATATTCCATAAACACTGCCTGATTATAAATTTTACTATTACAAATTTAACTGGTTATAAATTTAACTAACCAGAAATGTCTCCATAAACACATAACAGACAACTGGTACCTGGAATAAAACTTGTGACTCACGAGTGCCAGAAAACGCAAGGCCTCTTTTGAAAGTAGGGAATTAATTCCCTGAGTTCCTGGGCAGAGAACTCGTCTGGGCAACAGCCCTCATTCTGGATGAGTTCCTATGGATTATTTTTGCAGAAAGCTGACCAAGTGGGGTAGGGAAGAAGAGCAAGATGAAAATGGGCAAGTTGGGTTTTGGCTTGAAGCAGTGTTGAAGAACTCCAAGTTCACTAGCAAAAGCCCTACTTTTCTTCAAATATGCTTACAGACAGTGTTTTACCATTTTAAGTATAATAAAACCCATGTATCTTTTGGAAATTGAGATGGATTCTCTTCTGGTTTATGCATTATTAACAGAGCGATTAAGTAAGGTCTGAATCACAGTCTTGAAGAATACGAAGGTGTTTGCAAAAGTTGTGTTTGGAGTACATTTCTGAGAATACTTTGGATCTAGATTAATCCTTGTGCATTAATCTCTGTGTTTGTAGCTATTTCTGTTTCATAAATGCGTATGTAAATAGCAGAAATCACTTGAACTGATAAACAGACATGCTGCAGCAACGAGCATTTAGGACTAATACGTGGGCCCAGAACCTACTCACTCCAAAAACGGTAGAATCGTGTACAGAAGTGTTGGAAATTCAATGAGACTGCAATCTTCCTTTATAATAGGAAATAAGAAATAGGAATAATGAAATAGGAAATAATTAAAGAAACCAGAGTGTCTCCCCTCCACTGCAGCACTGAATTAGATGTAGGTACTGAAATAAAATTCACATATTTTCGCTCTCACCGACTCGCCTTCAGTGCCATTAATCAGCATTAGGTTGATCCTAGCTAACAGGGAGCAGCTTCCACGCTGCCCTCGCGGCAGCAACGCTCCTTACCCTAAACAAAATGTGACACTTTAATCAAGTACATTAAGTGAGATGGAAACCTCGTGCAGCGTTCTGAAACAAATGCTTTGCCAGGACTGAATGAAACCTTGATCAGCCCGCTTACAGGCAGTGAACCCTGATCGCTGCTGCCTGAGGAGCAAACATTAGGGCAATTTGTCAGCTGGAACAAGCAGGGAGCGGGAGGCGGCAGGAAAGTCACGGGCCATGGTGCAGATGCTCTTGCTCTGCACACCTGCAGAGAGCTCTGCAGTTCATTTATTCGGAATGCAAGTTCCTCTGCACGCTGACCAAAAATAAAGCTGAGTTTTAAATCCACTGCTAGATAGCTGCCTAAGAAATATTGCCTGCAGAAATCCACCTAGAGAAGTGCTGGGTGTTTAATATGCACATCAGTTTCTTGAAATGAAGGATCTGATCACTATTGCTTTTCTTCCAGCTAAAATTTAATTAAATACTCCATGTTTAAAGGTAATCAGCTTCTGTTTATCTTCTTGCAACCTGTCAGTTTTTAGCAGTAAGGCAAATAAAGCTATAAGCTGAAAATAAGGCTATAAGACATTGAATCCATTTCTCCTACCAAAGAGCAGAAGATACCATTATTTTCCTCAAGAGGAGACAGTTAATGCAGGAGAATGCTCATATTCAAAGCATCACAAGGCAAAAAGACACTTTGGATGCTCCATCACGACAACATTTCCATAGGAAGTAGCAGGGAAAGTTAAAAATAACCATTTAGCTTCTTTTCTTTGTCATTTCTCAGACATCATTCCAGCTTGAAGTTAATTTCTCTGTGTTTCACAGCCCAGTATATTTAGGACTGCAATATATGGGGCCGAGTCTAGTTGGAGGCCTGTGGCCAGTGGTGTCCCACAAGGGTCAGTACTGGGCCTGGTGCTCTTCAACTTGTTCATCAGTGGCTTGGATGAGGGCACAGAGTGCACCCTCAGCAAGTTTGCAGATGATACCAAAATGAGTGGAGTGGCCGACACTCCCGAGGGCTGCGCTGCCATTCAGAGAGACTTAGGTTGGAGAGTTGGGCAGAAAGGAACCTCATGAGGTTCAACAAGGACAAGTGCAGGGTCCTGCACCTGGGGAGGAATAACCCCAGGCACCAGGACAGATTAGGAGTTGACCTGCTGGAAGGCAGCTCCGCAGAGAGGGATTTGGGAGTCCCGGTTGACAACAAGTTAACCATGAGGCAGCAACGTGTGCTCGTGGCCAAGAAGGCCAATGGGATCCTGACCTGCCTCAGGAGGAGCTTTGTCAGCAGGTCCAGGGAGGGGATCCTGCCCTTCTCCTCAGCTCTGGTGAGGCCACACCTGGAGTATTGGGTGCAGTTCTGGGCTCCCCAGTACAAGAGGCACATGGAGCTTCTAGAGAGGGTCCAGCATAGGGCCATGAAGATGATTGAGGGACTGGAGTATCTGTCTTATCAGGAAAGACTGAGCGAGCTGGGCCCGTTTAGCCTGGAGAAGACTGAGAGGGGACCTCATCACTATGTTCAAGTACCGGAGGGATGATTGTAGGGAGGATGGGGCCAAACGCTTCTCCGTGGTGGCCAGTGACAGGACAAGGGGTAACGGGCACAAGTTGAAACACAGGAAGCTCCATCTCCATGTGAGGAAGAACTTCTTTACTGTGAGGGTGACAGAGCCCTGGAACAGGCTGCCCAGAGAGGTTGTGGAGTCTCCGTCTCTGGAGATCTTCAAAACCCACCTGGATGTCACCTTGTGCCATGTGCTCTAGGTGTCCCTGCTTGAGCTCCCTTGAGGTCCCTTCCAACCTCAACGGTTCTGTAACTCTTATAGCTATATATATATGTAGAAAACCTTATATATATATATATATATATATTATTTTATATATATAAATATGCATGTACGTATGTATAAATATAAAATGCATGACAGAAGAGCAGCTTACTTGTCCCAAAACAAACTTGGTCTTCCAACCTAATTACATACATTTCAGATACAAAGTTCTATGTATTTTAATTTGTTCATCATGTGTTTTTTTTTTTCCAAGGATGAACAGCTTCCATGAAGAACAAGTAATATAGCTGTCGAGTATTTAGTGGGATTGTCCTAAGGAGGTACTGGAAAATCCTCAGTCTTTCTGTAGCTGCTGTTTGTCCTTGAGCAAACTATTCCATGACCTTGAACCTCCTTTTCATAAAATGTTTGCACAACAAGCCCAACTAAAGTTAGTAAGAGTAGTTAGTACCTAGCCAGAAGATCTGAAAAACTAGACTCTGTTCAATGTACTTTTAGCTTATTTATACATATATGCTAGTAGTTATAGTTATTCCATATGGGACTAAATTCCATGCAAGTTATTCCATATGTTAAGATCTTAAGATCGTTTTTAGCTAATATTTGTAAAAAGTCTGAAAACAGTCAAGCAAATTATGTTATAAATTATAAAAAAAAAATCCTACAACTATTCTTAAATTCCTAAGAATTGTTCCAAAGCTGTAGTTTTTGATCTAATCTTAAGAAATTATGGCTGAAACAAGCCCAGCTGCGAGTTGTAATTCAACCAACAGCCTGAATATATGCAAACCCAAAATGCAAATTTCCATAGTAATTATATTCCTGTTAGAACAGTCAGGAGAGACATAGAGGAAAAAAGCATATAGTGAGTACAGCTCTAAATCTTAAACAAAACAGCTTCCCAATCCCCTCACAAAAATCTTTGATAGCCTTCAAAATACATATTTTAAATTAATTTTGTTTGTTTAATCCAATTATAAGCCTTCCGCCATTTGACTGACAAGCTCCTTGATTCACCATGTAGAGCTACCTGGATACCTTGAAACCCTTTTTATTTTTATTTGTTTTTCCTCTCAGGAGCCTCAGATATGCATACCGTGCCACCCATTCTTCATTAATCACATTTTTATCTGACCTTTCAGTTAGTACACTTTAAGTAAAATAGAAGGGTTTGTTGATGAACAAATCTAGCTATATGATGATCTTTATTCAAGTCACAAGCAGAACTAGAGTAGCTGTGTGATGGAATTGCACTCGGGTCTGTATGAGGGAAAGCAGAATCACACACTACAGGGAGTTCATTTCCCTTTTCAAGAGTTTGCATGGAAGAAGGAGATGACGAACCTCACCTTCAAGATACATTTTAAATATATTTCAATATATTTCAATATTCAAATGTTGAGGGAGAAGAATGGGACAAAAGAACTGAATAACTTTGCTGAAGAATTGCTATCAGAGCTACAGCCCAGCAGATAGAAATTAAAGTTCCTTAAGTCTATTTGGAGACATGTTTAAACACAGTTAACGACTTCTTAAGAAGGAGAGCACACTCCTTTGAATATTCCAAGATTTAATATTACAAGCAAGAAAGAGAAAAGAACAGAGAAGAAAAGGAAGGAAAAAGAGGAATCAAATTAATAATCCTCAGAAATACAGATCATTACCTTTTTTTGTACTGCTGTACAATTTTTCCACAATTAAACTCTCAGGTGTTCTAGGCTTCCTATAAAAATCTATTCTCAGCATTTCTCATAGTGTCCAGTAGAAGGAAACATTTATTAATACAGAATAATACTATCAGTAATTACTATATACCTATGTTTCTTAGAATCACTGACTTGCCATTTTTATATTAACGCCTAGTTAAATTTAACTGCATAAGCAGCTATAAGAAGGTGCAGTGGAACAGCTCGGAGGACACAGTTTTCACATTTAAGTCAGTTTGACATTTCTCTGGTATATAACCAAAAAAAGAAACTTCCATATTTTATTTCTTGGACATGGGCTAAGTTCTTACAGTAACATTTCCTAACTTCATTCTTTCCTCCGTATTTGCCATTTCCAGGTTTCCACAAGAGCTACTTGAAACACCCGAAAAAGCTGCAAATCAGAGGACTGATACTAGTGCTACTTGCAGTAGGCAGACAGAGCACTCACATGGCAAATAAAGTGGCCAACTTGCATATGTTGAAAAGTTGAAATTATATGTATAGATACATATACACACATACATAAACACATAATCTCATCTGTTCATTTCCACAGTCTGAAGAGTGAACATGGGGAAGCACTTCACTGACTAAACTGAAAAAGGGCAAACTCCAGTTAATGCATTTATACTAGAGAAGGTGTCTGGAAGAAGAGTGTTGAATGGTTTAAGACAGAAGACTCGAGCTGGACATGCAGGACTGGTAAAAGTAGTGTAAATGCACCCCCATGGACACGTATTTTTCAAACTTCATATGAACGTATCACGGAGCACCAATTTTTAACTCTTTTCTCTTTGACATCCATAACGTGGGTGAAAATACCCATGAGCAGCACTTCAAAGGTATCTGCAGGATTTTGGCATGTTAGATATAACCCGGGCAATGATATAAAAGAGACAAGACAGATGAAGTCTGAAAATAGGGTTTGTTGCAGTGAATGCAGTTTGTCAGAGTTACCGCTAATAATGCATAGTTATCCTTGCAAGGAAACTGGGTGTTTAACTGAAGGAAAGTGTCAGATCTCAAGATTTACATAAAGAGAAAATACAAATGAGTCTGTAATGGTTTGAATCAGCTTTAGTTTTAAATTTCCATCAATATTAACTTGGTATAAATTAAATGTTGATAGTTTTTTTTTTTTTCAAACTAAAGTAGAATATTGGCTTTGATATATTGGCTTTTAATGATTTTTTAATAAAATTATTTTTAATTGACTTTTCCCTGCCACTCTTCCTCAGGTCCATGCAAAAGGTTACAGTCTGGCTTTTCACGAGGTGGTTTGCTAGATGCGATGGCTTTGCTGTTGCGGCGGCTGCTTTGATGAGGCAGCCCTTGCTTGCCGGCTGCTGACCCAGTTTGGGGATAAAAGTGGCAGGATAAGTACTCCAACTCCTGCAATGCCGTGTATGGGGAAAAAAAAAACATCTTTCAAAGAAAATGAAAAATAATCTTGCCATTTTCTACTCATTGTGTGACTGATAAAAAGCTGCTCATTATTCACAATGCAACTCATAAGATGCAAGTGCAGCACTGCGGCTACCAAGATAAGATTGTTTTGCTGCTTTTAGCCTCCAGTGGTGCCTCAGCGTGTTCAGTGCTGAGGATAAAAACACTTCTGCAGGGAGAATTCACTGTTCGGATTTGCTAGCACGCATCTGAATTACCTATGTGATTCACACCAATTACAATTTGAAACATTTATTCTTTTTTAAATCTCGTTTGGAGATAGACATGTTTCCTCCTCTCTATTAATTATTTCAGTTACTTTTCTTATGCCCTTGCAATCAAAAACAAAGGAAATGCTGCTTTCATGCAGCAGGTACACTGCTCCTTTGTTTGGTTAGGGGAAAAAGTGCGTATTTATTTCTGTTTTGCATAACCAACATGGAACATTAAACATAGTGCTGCTCTGCTGATACTACCAGTTAGGCAATTCATATGTGCACATATGTATATATATTTGTATATACATATATATCTCTCTTCAAATCCATATCTCTGGATATTTCCCGCTACACACAGTGCACCTAACTAGACCGCATATGTTTTAACCATATATGTCTTAATTGAAACACCTTACTGCTTGTTCAACAGATCCCCTACAGAATGAACAAATGTGCCTCAACACATCCTGTGCAGCCTCAGGATAAAAGGGAAGGCAAACCATTTAAGAGAATATATTCTTAAGGGAATATTTCATTTGGTATTTTGATGACCTGATAAAGCACGAAACAATGACTCGATTTCAGACTCCCCTCCCCGCCCCTGCTTCCTTCAGAAAATTTAATGTTCGATACAGAAAATAAGAATTAATGTGAATAAGTCCCACTCTACCCATCATATTCCTCCATCAGTGGCATCTCTCTCAATTTATGTTCAAAACTACGTAAAAGAAAGGTCTCAAAGCTGGATTTGGCAATAAGCAGACTCAGTCAGGGAAGGAGAAGCAAATTCCAAAGTCAGGTATCTTTTCCTGACTTGTCCTGTTTTATGATGCTTGTTTCAACATGTAGCACCAATAGAAAAGAGAATTTAAAATAAAAGTTAATATAAAACTTTAGTTCTAAATGTGGCCCTTCTCATACATAGATCAAAATACTTTTCCAAAGAAGATCTGAGCAGTCATTGTTTTTTTTATAGTGAAGGAATCTGCTGTCGCGTGTTTGGTGAAGATCAGTAGGGAACCTAGAAGGAGCCTGAAAAACAGAGCCTGAGTCTCCCATTTCAGTCTAGTTTTCTTTCCTCTTGTCTCAATGTCTTAGCATCCTTTGAAGTTAATTTATAGTCTGTCAACACTATTCTAATGCAGCATAATATCAAGTCAAAATTTTTGGATGTTTGAAACTTTTTTTTTTGGTCACTCTTACTGAAGCTTGATATAACTAAGTACAAAGGCAGCAGATTATATTACTTTAGATACAAGTGACTACAAATACCCTTTTCCCCAATGCACAAAAATATTTATTCCAGCAAATTATATAACCATGATCCAAGAGTTTTCATTTTTAAGTAACCTATCTTCTGTTATAGAAACTACAAGGCTTTGTTGATTTTGCAGATGCAAATCTTTGATTTAGTTAACTTAAGTGGTTAGAATTGGAAAAGATGGCCTTCCTTTCCCCCAGGAAAGATATTACACTGTTAAAAATTATACTGCTAATTATTATACAAATGCGAGACAAATTAAATACAAAGTTTGATGTCATGTAATGATGCAGCATAATGAATAACACTCTGAAGTACATAGCCTCATGCCTCATAACTATTAACTTTGAGAATTTAATATATTAGGAATTGAAGTTAAAATATTTATTTTTTGAAAATATTCATTACAATTACTTTTGATTAAAGTCTAAACTAATAGAACAAGAAAAATTCAGATTAGAGAATCTCAGCCACAGATGATTTTTCTCATAGTTCTTCACATCTTGATCCAATGTGCTTTGGATTTGTTTGGTTTCAGACCACACTGCACAGATTTGCTTGCTTTTACCCGAGTGCCTAAGGTTTACAATAAGGCATTTGTTGACTTTATTTTTGTTCATGTAACATCCTCTTAGGTTAAATGGATAAACTCTTTAGATTTTACAGAGAAAACAAAGATAATTGTTTTTACATAGTCTGCAGATCTAATTTTGGGCTATTTATAGCCTTTTGATATCTCCCAGCCCTGAGTTAGTATAAGCACTTCAGGTATGGTCATAAAGGTTTTTAACTGAAAAGCAAAAATACAGGATTATATAAATCTCAGTCTTGAAAAAAAAAAGAAAGAAAAGAAAAGAAAGTGATTCTATCATCTCACGTAACAGTTGAACTGTTGTATTTAGCAGAAGCCCATGACCTACTCATTCATAATGTACATAATGTGTGTACTATATAAACATGCCTTATAGCAATCAGTAGTGCTCCAGGGAGCCCATGCAGGAATGTACGTGCCCATAGGACTGGCAATATGGGATTGTGTCAGCTTTAATGCTCCACTGATCCCTGGACTTCTTTTATTAGTAAGTGATTTTGACTCACACGCAAAATTTCCCCTTCTGTGAAGAATCAGCCTAACAGTTCCTATCAGCTCACATAAATTTCATTAGAATTGTCAAAATTCTTAGCCTTCTCCCTAATTCTAGTGGCCTGGAGAAACCATACACATTTGCACATTCATAAAAATGTTTCCTGGGGTGAAAAAAAAGGAGTACTTCAAATACTGATTAAAATGTAATTGCCTCAGGCCTTGAATACAACAGTAATGCTGAAGTCAGCATTCATTTTAAAGTTTTTGTAAGATGTGAAGAGAAATAAATCCACAATCTCTTACATCCGCACTGCTAAATCACATGCCTGCACATTATTCTTTCTACCCACTACAATACAACCATAGAGACCTATAGAGCTGCCATAAATTAAAAAGAGTAAGAGCAGATGCTTCTCTTAAATAAATCTGTGCAAATCTTTGTACATCAACATTTTGCACCTCACCTTTATGTCTGCTGACCATGGTAGAGTGGAATGATCTAAAAACCTGGAACTTGAACCCGAAACACGGAACTTGAACATCCCTGCTTTTATGCAGGCCCTGTGACACACATGTACAGCTAAAGGGAAAGGCAATGACTATATGTCAGCTCTCACAGTAGAAAGTCACCCAGTGCAAGCCACTTTTAACTGGAAAAATCTACTACATGAAGCCACTATCATGAATGGCCTTAATAAGTGCTAGTAAGACCATGTCCTCTCTCACTCTTTGACCCAACAAGGCTTTATCATTTGTCCTGACCTCTTCCTTCAGAAGAGGAATATTATCGATGAGATGTATGATAAGAGAAGATAGAGGTGAAAGAGAGAAGAAAAGCGTTTGCCACACACAGGGCTCTATTCCTACACGTAATCAAGTTGCCAGATTATTTTGACACACTTTAAAATAGACTCCTTCCAAATCACTAAAAGCACCAGAATTTCCCAATCATAATAATGGAAATTTGTTTTGTGTAAATCCTCAACTGCCTGCACTACTCAAATGTCAAGATTTTAACAAACAAACGAATCTATAGCTCATCTTGACAATTGGGTGGAGAAAAATTATTTTCAGCGCCCAAAGGACACTGCTGGCTGACTTGCTTCTAGGTATTCTCAAAAGTACTAAGTAGAAAGAGACTGGGTGCAGAAAAAAATGAATGAATGAATGAATGAATGAATGAAAGAAAGAAAGAAAGAAAGAAAGAAAGAAAGAAAGAAAGAAAGAAAGAAAGAAAGAAAGAAAGAAAGAAAGAAAGAAAGAAAGAAAGAAAAAGAAAGAGAGGAAGGAAGGAAGAAAGAAAGAGAGGAAGGAAGGAAGAAAGAAAGAGAGGAAGGAAGGAAGAAAGAAAGAAAGAAAGAAAGAGAGGAAGGAAGGAAGGAAGGAAGGAAGGAAGGAAGGAAGGAAGGAAGGAAGGAAGGAAGGAAGGAAGGAAGGAAGGAAGAAAGAGAGGAAGGAAGGAAGGAAGGAAGGAAAGGAACAAGGAAAGGAAGAAGGAAAGGAAGAAGGAAAGGAAGAAAGGAAGAAAGAAAGGAAGAAAGAAGGAAAGAAAGAAAGGAAGAAAGAAAGGAAGAAAGAAAGGAAGAAAGAAAGGAAGAAAGAAGGAAAGAAGGAAAGAAGGAAGGAAAGAAGGAAAGAAGGAAAGAAGGAAAGAAAGAAGGAAAGAAGGAAAGAAGGAAAGAAGGAAAGAAGGAAGGAAAGAAGGAAGGAAAGAAGGAAGGAAAGAAGGAAGGAAAGAAGGAAGGAAAGAAGGAAGGAAAGAAGGAAGGAAAGAAGGAAAGAAGGAAAGAAGGAAAGAAGGAAAGAAGGAAAGAAGGAAAGAAGGAAAGAAGGAAAGAAGGAAAGAAAGAAAGAAAGAAAGAAAGAAAGAAAGAAAGAAAGAAAGAAAGAAAGAAAGAAAGAAAGAAAGAAAGAAAGAAAGAAAGAAAGAAAGAAAGAAAGAAAGAAAGAAAGAAAGAAAGAAAGAAAGAAAGAAATCATCTGCCTAAATTAGGAGACTAGGCTCCTCCTGAACTCTCTGGAGATGTAGAGAGGAGCTTATTTGGGGTGTTCTCAGGCAGCATGTGGAAGACTCTCTTCCCTATGGCTATAAAAGGATCTACAGGCACCCATCCCAGCATGGACTCCTGCAATGCCTCCTCCACCGGCGCTGCTGTCCCCCAGGTCTTCACAGCCCTGCTATGATGTGAACAGCACCAGGCCAGCAGCTAGGGAAGGCAGCGTGGCCACGGACTCAGGAGTTGCAGCACCCCATCCCAGCTTTCGTCCTCCACTCTGTGCTACTGCTAACATGCTGCAACTCCGGGCACGTGTTTTGGTCTCACTGCCAAGGCCATGCTTTTCCTGTAGACTCCTCCTCACTAACGTGGGCTTCCCGCCGCAGAACAGAGAAAGCTCTTGGGCCTTCCTAGCAATGCCATGTTGGGAGCAGCCCTTCTTGCCCTATTTGCAAGCACCTCACTCTGCGTGAACATTTTAAATTACCTCATAAGTCATAAGGAGGGAAATTGTGCCCATGGGGGAAGCCATGTAGAACATTCAATTAGTGAATCTCCATATGAGCCAGTGCCTCCAGGATGTGCTCTGCTGCCGGGGAATCCCAGGTGGAGAGCTGTCGCCGGCTCCGCTCGGTGACACGCAGCGCAGCTCGGAGGCATGCGCTGCCAGGCCCACTGCAGCGCCCTGCGGAGCGGTGAGCGCTTGGCCAGAGGGAGCGATAACCAAGAGCCAAAAGGGTGATGAAATAAAGCGCACGCGTGTCGGGGGAGAGAAAGACAACCAATTTCTCTGTAATAGTTTCCTGTAACTGTTTTCAGACACCTACTTCAGCACAGCCCTATCATTATTTAAATGCTCTTGTAACTCCAAAACTTTTTCTTTAAACTCCTTAAATAGCGGTATTTCACTGTGACTGTCAAAAATGACAAAGAAATGTTGTCTTCACAAAGAGCAATAACTACCCCAAACCAAAGTAATAAAAAAATGATACCAAGCAAAACACGCAGGTAATTACCAAATGTATTTAACTATGAGTTTTATCTATTCACTGGTATATTTATTGTGAAATACATATCCAGAAAGAATTCTCTTTTTATTTAACAATAAAATGATAAAAATGAGAAATTATTATTTCTGGAGAAAAAATTTAAATCCCTGTATTTGAAAAAATGGAATTTTATTTAGTTGAAGCCTCTGGATTTTGTTGTTGTTGTTGTTTTTTGTAGGTGTGTGTGTGTATATGATGAACGAGAGAAGAACAGGGAAGCTAGTAGAAAGTCTTGTTTTTCTTTTGAGTTCTTTTTTATCTGGGTAACCCAAAGGGCCATGATTTATATAGATTCAGAAAAGGGCACTGGCTTCCGTGCTAAAACCTAAAAATGATTAAATGTCTCTCTGCAAGGTTACCTCCAGTGTTTTCATATTCACTAAAGTCAACACTATTTATGGATGACAGTGTCAGCAAAAAAAAAAGGATACAACATTTTTCCCCTTTTAACTGAACCTCATAGCTTATTTTACACTTAAGCAAGATAAAAATATGGCTTTGTTTATGACTTCACTGGTTACAATTTAATCCTCTGCAAGATCATTAAAACTTTTATTTGCAAGTCTGCAACCATTTTTACTGCTCTTTTAACTGATTCCAACTTCCAAATAATAATCCCTTCAGTTCTGAGTTTTATATTTGCATTAAATAGACTTGCTTCCTTCTTAAGCATACAGGGCACTCCTTAAATTAATGTATAAACACCATAGGAGTGCTCAAGGCTCATGAAAGACACAGTTGGTCTTGGGATACTGCATTTGCAGCAAGTATTCTAACTCAAATGCACTGGAAGGAATTTGAATGCTCAAAATTATGCAAAAAAGATGAATAGTAATACTACTAAATCTATGCTGAATACTAGAGGATAGCAAGTTTTACACTAAACTAACCACGGATGTGGTTTATAATACACAGAAACTAAAAAATTATACAAACTAGAGAGATTCTTAACATATGTTCACTTTAGGACTGTTTTATCTCCTTAAATAATGACAGCAGCATCTTATAAAATTATTAAATTAGGGGATGTTTTTCATCCAGAGAACTCCCAAAGCAACATATTAATGCAATAAGCCCAAAAACTAGTTACAGAAAGTGGTCTTTTTGTCCACCACTGTGTACAGCCTCTTCTGAATTAAATAGCAGTTTAAGTAAGTAATTGAACGCAGTGTGCAGCTAATAATAATAACTGCAGCTACAGCTACGTGGGATTTTCTTTTTAAGCCACTTACTTTACCCACTTCTGAATTCGGGCTGTGACTCTGAAGTTACCTGTACAGAGGAGGTTGCAGAGCCTTTACCCTTTGCAGACCATTTTCACCACATCATACAAGGGGAGCTTGAAGGGTCAGCACATCCCTCCCACCTGGGTGGAGATGCGCGACACAGCAGAATTAGAGCAAATCTATTAGCAACAAAGGGCTGCTCTGACTAGGAATATTAAAATTAACCCTGTTACATACACACAGGAATGGAAGCAGAACTGGTTCTAACATCACAAACTCATAAATGTGGCTAGCAACGCTAGATTTGCAAAGCTTTTGAAAATATATTTGTGGCTTGCCCGAAGTTTAGTACAACTATAAGTTATTGCAGTCTCCTAGTCTGTATATCTGACCCATCAATCTATTAAAGACATCAGTTTGTTGAACTCCCAAGAAAATACACTGAAATCAAGGCATAAATAAATAAATGAACACTTAATTTAAGACTGCGGTTTATTTAAATCAAATATAATCCTCAGGGAATAAAATTATTATGATACTACAAGATATTTAGTTAGAGCAGAAATGGTGCAAAATGTGACAGAGTAAGAGAAAACAATATAACAACGAAACTTTCAGTTTTATGTCTTACATGAAAGCAACACCCAGCTTGCCTTTACCTCACAACTGCCTGACTTCTTTTGGGAAGCACAAATTTAACACCATTTTTTTTTGTTGGAGATCTTTATCCAATTAGTGAAAGAGACCATGGATTGGCTTTTTCTTAAAGTATGGCTAGCAAGAAACGCAAATACTTGATACTGTCATGTGTGAAACCACAAAATAAAAAAAAAAGCAACATTTGAAACTCCACATTGCTTCTAGTG
Organism: Tinamus guttatus; assembly: GCF_059628265.1. Taxonomy (NCBI): domain Eukaryota; kingdom Metazoa; phylum Chordata; class Aves; order Tinamiformes; family Tinamidae; genus Tinamus; species Tinamus guttatus. The sequence continues at coordinate 865,006 of NW_028288638.1, forward strand.
GCCTTTCTTCTAGAAATAAACTTCTGGGAATGGCTTGAAGCACGCAGTTATATCCATTAGCAAGGATTATTTCTCCTACTGCATCATAGATTGCAAAATCTCAAGAAAGGTGGTTTCTCTAGAGACATGAAAAGTTTGTGCTAAGGTATTAGTTCTGTAAATAGTTCTGAGTAGGCAAATTCATCAGCAATGAAGGAAAAAAAAGGGAGGAGGGTGGCAAGAGAAAATTATAGGCATCCATGATAAATTACTCTATGCAATTGCTTCAAAGGATATTTTGTTGCAAATGACTGAAATTATTTGGTTTAAAAAATTGATAGGCAATGTTGAAAGTCATAAATATCTTATTAATATTATAGATGACTTTACTATGCAAAATCATCTGCATTAGGATATGTTGCCTTTTTTATTATTAATATTCTATAGATTTTTGCTAGAATGCAAACTCCTGGTTATTGTTGTCCTCTGTGTAATATCCTGTTCACCGTGACTGTGTATTTCCTTATACACACATGCCATAACAAAACCCATACCACGGATTTTCAAGATTATTGATCTTCATTCTAATTCTTGTTCAGCCCATGTAACCCAAAATGCAAATTTTTATTTCTTTCCAGTATCTTGATATTATTATGAAATAGGAGAATTTTCTGTGTGTGTTTTAAGCATGAAACCAGCTCTCAGATATCTTCTGCAACAGAAAAGCAGATTTTTTTCTTACTTCTATGGTGTTGTACAAGAAGTACAAGAAGTGTTGTACCATGTAACTCACTTTGTGATTAAGGAAAAGGAATCACAAGAAATCAGTCTTAATTTGACTCTGAGTTACTGTCTGCAGTAGACATTGTGTCATTTCCCAAATGGACCTCTAATGAAATTGCTCCCACTGGCTTCCCACTTCCTAAATAAGTCAGTCAGTCAGACAGAATTTCATTCTGCTACATCTCCCAAGACAATGAGTAAAAATAGACTTTTTGTAGACTTAAGTGCTAGTGTTCCAATTGTTCTTACTCAGCCATTCCTGATAGAATTGTCAATTATTTTAAAAAACTTTTAACACATGTTAAAGCCTACTACCTTAATCTAATGTTACACAATTTATAAATATTTCTACCAAATTGCAATGCAATGTATTCTACACAAATACTGGCAGTTAATTCAAGTAGTAGTAGTATAATGTGGTGTAATAATCCGCATCATGCAAAGAGAACATTCCAATGTGGTTTTGTTAATATTGCACTGATGCTGATGTTTTCTCAAATCACTCAAAAAAACAGAAGCTGTTAAATATCTGGCATGATAAGGAAAAAGGATCCATTTGCTCACAGAAAGAATGACAGCAGCTCCTGTTAGCGGTACCTACAGCTGCTGCAGTCTCTTTCAAACTTACTTTGAGCGAGTAGCTCTCTAGGGGAGCAATTCAACACAAATCATTTAATCTAATATCTAATAATCTGTAGCCTCTTTAGAGAGAACATGAGGGGGCATTTCGTAACATGGTAACACTTAAGATAACGTAAGAATAGAAACTGTTCACATCATTTACGGAACAGGTGTCAAACACTGTCATTTTTGATCAACCTGAGTACTGTAATAATTGTATCAGTGACAGTTTATGGAAAACACTATAGCATATGAGTAAATCCTTTATAAAAATATCTTTAATATTTGGTTTGAAGTAATATCAAGAAGTGCTAGACTATGCATTTTTATCAATATATGTCCCATTCACTTTGAATGATCACCTTTTCCTTACAAACTGCCAAGCTTAAGAATGTTCATATTTCCAAATTATATAATAATAATAACAATAAAGGGTTAGACTTAAATTCTGAGGACAAAACAAATCAGTGACTATTCTATGAGAGAATTTACCCAACACCCTTTTTACAATGCCAATCTCTGTTTAATCAGCCAATAAATATATGCTTCCGCGATACTGGCCTTGCAATAGATGCCTGTGTGTTTGGTAGTTTAGAGCCAGCACAAATATAGAGCTGAAAGCACGGAACCTTGCTCGGAGCTACAGATGCTACCCAAGTTTGCCACCATCAGAACTGTTTTCCACAGGAGGGACAGGCTGCTTGATGCATGTCGGTTTGTGGTAAGATCCCTATCTCTGGCAATTATTAGTTATTATATGCAAATAACTGTAGCCAGCAGCAGGATATCAAATAACCTGCATTTTCCAGATCATCAATATCTTAACATGACGATGCATGACTTTTAACAATAACTGTTAAATTAAGAATATAGGAAGTTTGGAAAACAAACAACTACGTAACAACAGTGTTCGTAACAACAGGTCTTAAATGGTATCACATTGCTCATTTTTTACATTTTATATCTGGATAAAAGTTTAATTGTCTTCTTGACTTCAACAATTGGTTGACCAGTCAGTGGAACGGGACAGCAATAAGTACAAAAGTAAAAAAATGCAAAAACATGCACAAACAAAATGGTATATATAATAGCAAAAATCAATTTGCTCTCATTGAGCTTTAAATAAATCACTGAATCAGCATCATTAAAGACAACAACTATTGCAGTGTGTGTGTGTGGCTGTGTGCTTGCGTGTAAGAGAGGGACAGGCAATGGCCTTGGACACACACACACACACATACACACAAATTGGTTATAATTTTTGTGTCAGGAGAATACAGCTAGTCGCATCTGTTTATTTAAAATGCACAGGTAGCACAGGCAGGCACGTTATCATTAAAAGTATGTACCTGGAAATTCTAAATTACAGCACTGAGATATAAAACAGAGTACCTAAAGAGAGACAAGCCCTTCTTAGACAAACTTCAGAATCTCGATGTAAACATGATGTAAACTTTAGCGAGCTTTGTAAGATAAAGGAGTGGAGTTTGGAGCATTATGTTTGCAAACCTAGCATAATACACTTCATAAACCTTTTCTAATTCATGCACAATTCAAAACGTGCTGGCAGTTATAGTTTCACCTAGAGCGACCACTCTGGAAACACAGGACCCTGAAGTAAACTCAGAGAAAACAGGACAGTAGTTCAGCTAAGAACAAACTCAAGCAAAAGAGTTGAGAGTGACTTCTGCTCGGGCCATTAGTCTGTCACTGTAATTGGTGACTGATCCTTCCAATCTAATCACTAGGGCCTTTCACAGCTGAAAACAGTAACTTTCAGATATAAAAGTAGACAAGTTTCTCCTCCTTCCTCTGGAAAGCTTGGATTAAAAAAAAAAAAAGGAGGATTCAAGCCAAACCTCAATGATGTGTAGTGAAATATGTATCTTTTCATCAGAAAACAAAACGTACAAGCAGCAACATTAGTCAACTCAAGCATCAGTTACATTTATCTGCATTTTTCCTTATATCAGCTCTAAGAACACAGACTTAATTGCTCAATATCCTGCTGTCACCAATTTGTCCTAGGTTAAGTATTTGCTAGTAGTACATATATTTCCTTTGTTAATAGATGCAAATGTCCTCAGAGAAACCGTTCCTTAACTTTAATAAGCAGAGTTGAAAGCAAAATAATCAGTTTCAATAAAAGAATTCTGAAATATTTTAACACTAAATGCACTGGTTCTTGTGAAGATACTATCAAATGCAGTTGCATATATTAAACCAAACCCAGGCATAAATTACCCTATATTGCTCCCTATTCCATATTCTTAAGTGTACTACATGTTTTAAACCCTTTTGCCTCCATGCCCTGCAGCACTTTTGCACAAATTCTTGCATTTCCCACAACCTGTGGTTTGAAGGGGTGACACCCATCAGCTGCCACGAGGCCTAACAAGCTCTGGGCCCACTCACTTTAATGCCCTCGGCTGCGGCCTCATAAGAGCTTTTACGCTGCTGCATACAGATCTATTTACTTATATCTTGAAACCAAATATTGATTTATTTCTGTGTGTTTGGAATGTTGAAAAGATAAAGCAAAAAGAACATATGACTTGTTTACAATTTTTTTTTTAATAATAAGAAGGGAACATTAGCCTAGTCAAAACTTCTGTGTGACCTCAGCCTTAGAAATACATTCAGTTATCTGGTAATAAGCTAAACGTTGTTGTTGACTTAATTAAACCTTCAGGAAAGAGAGAAGCTCAGTTTTGAGGTTCAATCTACAGAAAAAGGTCCAAACCTAGCATTTAAAACCATGAAATTACCTACAGAATTCAGTGAAAAATGAACCTGGCAAAAATAATGCAAAGGCAAAACGTAGAGCAAGAAATATTTACCAATGACCAATAAATAAAGTTCATCTTGCACCAGAAAGATATCTTTCTCTTAGTCAAATATTCAATCACAACATTAATGATGCAGTTGGTATAAAAATGCCTCACACTTTAAAATCTTAATTTATTACTTTTTATATGTGATCATTTATGTGACTTTACTGACTATAATTATATTATTTCAGTGGAACACTCTCAGGATTAAAGTTTTTACAGATTTTAAGACCTTCTTGTATTGCACTATATTAATAATCTCCTGCCATGGAGATAATATTAAAATTATATTATTAGTGTATTATTTTGATTAACAGAAAGATAATGGGTAATAGATTTAACTTTGGAATAGTCAAATTTGGTTTATTTTTGAATTTTGAAAGATTTTGTTATTATGAAATACATTTAATAAGCAGATAAGATAGAGCAAAGAAAATTGAATGAATCCTATTACCATCTTTCTTTCTGCCTCTCTCATTTATAGTCAAAATGAGCAAATTTGGGCCTAACACCCTTTATTTCAGTCTGTGAATGCAGTTTCTCTGTCTGCTGTCTCTTGTGCTTTGGAAGCAGGCAAGATTTTGCCACACACTTAAAGCAATGATAATGGGAGCCCACCAAAACATCGCAGCATGATATGAGCCTGAATTGAGTTCCAGTTTCACCCTTCGTTTGACAACTTAATGAACTTAAAGTGAGGGTCTGGCAGTGTTTAAACCAAAAGAAAAAGAAAAAGATCAGAATGCCTCAAAACCTTTCTGCTATTCTTTTGCAAGTAATCCTGAAAGGGCCATTTGTTTTCAAGTGTAAGCACACAGCAAGGATCCTTTGGCATATTTTCAACCATCTCCAAGTTTGGGGTTATTTTCAGGTATTGTAATGCCTTCTTGAACTGCCAAAAATACCAGTGGAGACAAACCTACATAATGAAAGAACTTGGACTTACTAGATCAGTATCTATTCTATAAAGCCAGGGATCAGCAACCAATATCACTGCACAAATGCAATTCCACTGCTATAAAAAGGAAGGATCAATGCACTTCATAAAGACAGGACAAAATCATTTGAGCCCACAACAGGATGGGGATCTGTCTCCCACAACATCTTCTGCAGAGTGGTGGCTGAGCATCTCAAAATACTTAGGCTTCTCAGAGGACATTTTCAATTCCTTCAAGCCATTTTAATTATAATTTTGTATTAATAAGGACTTGCATGGATGACACATTAAATAATTTGACAGACTAGGCACTTCAGGTATCTGGTGCTTCCTAAAGTGCTTGTTTATTTATAACAACTTAAAATATGGAAAGAGTTTTTCAAATCCAACTGCTGCTCCATCGAATGCTCACGTTTAGGTGAGATAAAGCAAGTATGTTTTTTTTTTTTTTTCCAAAATATGAAACATTTAGGAGAACCTTGATAAAGAGGATCATAGGTGTGCAGAGAGGCATGAAATTTGCAGTTGTGCTGGTACTTATCGGAATGGCCTTCCCGTGTCCTTTCCCTCACACGGCACAGTTTATGACAGCCCAGGAGCTGCCTGGAACAGAAGGTTTCCAGTCTTTAATTAAAAGCAAACAAAAAAATATTGTTTACCTCAGCTTACCAAAGGCCATTTTTTTCCTTCATGCTACAGATTTAGAAACACAAAGGTTTTCTTTAATATAAATATACGAGATCCAAACAAGATAAGAGATATTGCAGATATTAAACCCTCCTCTAAACAGAAAGATAGCTGCTGTATGAAGTTTTAAGCAAAGAAATGCAGGAGCACAGTTTAAGGTTGATAGCTTTTTACCTGTCCAAACTGTGACATTATACTATTTAAGGCCTGACACCATGTTCCCGAGAAGACAGAGGACTTTGGGATGGAAATCCTGAAAAGGTGCCGTTCATGCTGTGTGCGCACGCTCCTTTCGCTACACCTCCTGAAGGTGACCTCAAAACATAAGAGATCACATGCTAGACCAAAAGTTTTGACCTCCTGCCTTGAGATACCACCAACACTATGATGTTGGTGCTTACCAAGCTGAAGGACCTGGCTCTGCACTTCCTCTCTCCAGCAAACTGTAGCTTTCAGGTAAGCTTTAATTTTTTAGAGGTAGGTGGAATCAGTTGTGAAAGATGGTCTGGCTCAGGGCATTTGGTTTTTACAAAGGAGGATATATGCAAGTTAAACACTACCTGGGAGGATCTTCCCCCAAACCGTACGTCCAGCTCTTTACAAAACCCTCACTGGAAACTTTTCTCTTGGTTGATTGACTGACCCATAGATGTATTTCTCCCACAATATTTCCCAATGCAAAGGGAATAAGGGAGAAGGAAGAAAAGAATAAAAAATAGCCAGTTGCCCAAGACTTAGTTGCAAGAGTTTTGAAGCCAGAGGGAATCTAAGAGTTTTGTCACTTGAAGGGCACCCTGAAGACACAACCTGCAAACCCCTTTGGCCTATGCTGAAACGCTTCTCCAGGAGTACTCGAACACTTGTGCGAGCAGCTGCTTCTGTGAAAGTTGAGTAGAAACGTATGCTACTATTTCATGGTGTTTTGCAATCTTGAAAAGCTTTACAGACATTAATATATGCATCCTAAAAGCGGTGTTACAAACACAATATTCGCTATTTCGCAGGCAAGGGAGCAAACACAGAGAGAAAGCTGCTGACTGGGTTTACTTCCCTGCCTTAGAAGTTGGGAGAGGAAACTGCAGCACTGCAGAAGAAACACAGAGATAAAAAGAAATGTCTCTGGTACTGCAGTCTTTTCTTCTTACTGTTCCTTTGGATTTTTACCTTCATATCTATTTATATGCATCACTCACTATTTCAGGGCTGCATTTACTGTACCTTATCTAAGTCTTGTATTTTCAGGAAAGCACTAACCTTGTCAGTGTTCAAGCATACCAAGTAAAGCAAAGAAAACCCCAGCTGCAAAAAGCAGAGTTTACAGGAACGAGTTCACTCTCATCCTAGCACTATTCTTACATGAGGGAAAAAAATGCTAAGCCCAGACACTTATTTTTTGGACCCAAAAAATCAGCACTGATTTGTACTTTCCTATTCTGCATTCACCTGCAAAAGGAACAAGGGCTGAAAGAGCTTCAGAGAATCTCAAGGGGAATCCAGGAATACCCTCATGAGAAGAGTTGCACAATTAATCTGACATAAGACTTCCTTCATATATACTAGTAAAACAAGCGAACAAATAAAACCAAAACATATCTATCCATCCGTACTTTTTATGTTGGAGCTATTCTCGCTCTATGTATCAGGCATCTTTAATTCTTGCAGGGTAGTGATCCCTTATTGACAAACAACGCAGGACTTCACCAGTTTTAGGAATTAAATTAGGTCATGTTTTATTTTGACTAATTTTGACTATGCTATAGGTTAAGTTCTGAGTAGTTTAAGGTTGATCTTTGCTTAAACTAAAGAGATGGAATATCTACATAAGCATAATTTAGGCACTGCAGCATTATTTCAGAGTTAAAGTTGAGGATGGAGATGTGTCAAAGTAGAAGACTTAAAGTTGTAGCTCACACAACAACACAAGTCTTTTTCCCTCTGACACACCACATTCAGCTACTGTTACACGGCACCAAGTTTCACGTTTGAAGATACATTTGCAATGAGGGTAAGATATTGTTCCATTGGAAAAATTAAATCTGAATATTCTAACTTTGAGGAACATAATTTCAGCATGTATACTTTTATTTTTAATCTCCCCTTTATAACATTTGAAAACCTCATTGTACATTCAAATAAGTGCATTTTGGGACAACTGTAGCTATTCTAGGATTCAACAAAGGTCTTTCTAGAGGCTTTAGTTGTATTATTCAGAAAAAAAAAATCAAGTGAAGCAGTCAGTGAATTCTAGCCTTGGTAAAAATTATGATATCAGTCCCTGTGTAAACTGAGATAATAGACTAAAAGACTGCATTACTAAATCAAATTTTCCAAAGAAAGATAAAACTGTAAATACTTACATTGTTAGAATAGATTTGGAAATTAAAATGAAAAAAAAAAAATCATGAGACAGGCATGTCTACATCTTCTATGTCAAACAAAATAAAATAAAACATAAAATGAAATAAACTGTGCCTCATCAATATTTTTCAATTATGTAAAAGGTATTTGACCTCAAAGAAGACTGAATTCCAAAGAAACCTTATTTTTTATTTAATAACAGTGTTCTGATCTCCTACATAAAAGTGACTACGGATTTTTTAAAATATGAAAATAACATTTTGCATGCTAGAATAACTCAAAAAATGAAGAAAGAAAATCCACACTAAATCATAATGGATGGTCCTGAGATCCCCCATTATATTTTCAATTCTTTGAATAAAAACAGTTTTTCCGTTACTTTTAGTTTATTTTGTTAACATTCTATGACAGAACATTCCCCAGAACAACATTCCTCACAGAAAAGATTTCTTCATCAAAACCTGTGTGTAAGAAATTAAACAGAAAGACATAATTCCTTCAATTATCCTATTAAATACAGGAATATTCTGGATAGAGAAGATTTTTTAAAAAATCTTTCCAGCTTCTCTATGTATGCCTTTAAGACTTCATTTGTAGTTATTGCCACAACACAAACCCATGGCCCACCTTATCTCCGTGGGTGCTTCCAAGGGTTTCAGTGTGTTGACCAGTCATCTCAGACCAACTTCTGGGCCCGCTCCATCTCCTTCCTGGGCGAGGGAGGACCAGAGGGCAGCCACCCTCTGCTCCTTCTCCCGGCACTTGCAGGCCACAGACAAGATGTCAGCACAGGATGGTTATTTTCTTATTTCCCCAGTTACCACCCCAAGCACAACCCTGATCTCCATACGCACGAGGCTCTTCGCCCTTGAAATCAGCGGAGCTGACGGCTAAATCAAAGCAAACCTCTTACGCTCACACCTCTCCCCGTGTGTCCAGGCTTGATTTTCCTCAAAAGCTGTTTATCCAGGCCTACCTGTGCTTGAAACACCACTTTATACCAAAAATTGATTGATTTGTTTATAAGCATATCTAAATCAATCTTAAAATTTGTTCCTGAGCCTGCTTTATATGAAGTTTCTCTAAAAGGAGCTTCCATGCCTTCAGAAGCTGAACAAATAAATCCTCAAGCTGTATTTTAATGTGATATACTTACCGTAATAATTATACTGAATTCTTTTAATTATGGAGAAGTCCTACTTATGTTAAATGGGATTTTTTTAGTTGCATTTTAATATAAAAGCTTAGGGGATGAACAGACCTTCAAACTCTGTGTTTCCTTTACAAATGTCTTCTTATTTCTTGAGTGCTATTCTTAAATGCAATAAGTGCAGACTGGTGGCATTGTACGCAGTGCTCTATATTAATTTCTCACTTGTAGAAAGGAAAAATATTGATCTTTGCTAGAAAAACCCATTACCAAAGGAGATATGTAACATGAGACCACAAATTGGACTAGGCCCCTTCTCTCACTATAACTAAATGCCTTACAGTCTGACTCTGATTATATTACCCACTCTTACGCTCATTTTTCCTTGCAAAAAGTTCAGAAAAGCCGTGATTGGCACCTACAGCGCATTGGTTCAGTTAATTCACACTGTGAAAATGAAGAGAGAAAGTAGCAGGAGCCCTAACACTGCACATGTTTCATGTAATGGAGAAGCCAAAAAACTACCAGAGAACAACTACACAAAATGATACATAAGCAACGACAAGCCAAAAATCTTAAGTTTTCTTCTTTTTTCCAATGTAAACAGCAAACAGGGATGTAAAGAAGGATCATTGACATACTTTTCCTCTAATACTTAAGACAAAAAGTCATCGGTATCATAAAAGATCCGTGAGGACTTCTAATTCCGCAGACTTCTAATTACTGTCAAAACCATATGAAATGGAGAAGACTCACTTGACCGAACACCCGGACATGCCTGCGACGCTGCCTCCTTAGCAGTGCAATGCTAAGAAATGCCATGACTGGAATTTAAATTAGGCTGAATTCGTCTCACTAACAGACAGAAGGGTTCTCTCTTCACCTTTATTGGTATTCTATCAGTTCCAGTGTTTTCTTTTAAATAGATTTTCACTACCAAAAAAAAAAAATTCCTCTTGCTTTTTGCTAACAATTCTAGGAAGGAGGCAGCAATCTTCCCCGCGTACCCCATCTCCCACAGCTTCCACTCTCTGCAAGTCTACTCACCAGCTCCAGGAACAATGTCCAAGGGCATCAGTGGTGCCAGAAGTTTTCTGACTGTTCAGCAAATCTGCACAGCCCAAACCATGGTCTGGCTGTGATGGGGGCAATGGAGGGCTCAACTCCACATTGATGATCCACACCCACAATAGTTATTCTCCTCTCTCATTTCTGACAGCTACTAACTTGAATACTGCTCATTTCACTTGCAGAAAGCTATAGGCTTTTATGAATATAGTACTTTGTACTGTTCCCTACCTATTTTCCTCTGAACAAGAGTGTTTTTTATTGAGCAGAAATTTTCTTCTCTAGCAGAAATCCTTCAATATAACATATTTTCTTAAACTTCATTTTTTTTGAAGGATAGACAGTGTTTGGCAGACATCTAACTGGACTAGATTAATTGGAAAAAAAGAAATCTAAATACCCCATGAGCAGAAAAAGAACAATAATCACTATGGATTACCAACCTGCAAGAAGTTCACAAAAACCTCCTGCTGGAATTTGTAGATCCTATCAGTTGAGTTCACAGAATGCAGAAGACTTCCATATAGATTTCCAATTTAGTTTCCAAAATAGTTTAATAGCTGGAGAGTGACAGTGTCAACAGAACTTTTAAAATTCTAGTTTTGCTAAAATATTTCAGAATAAATGCTAATTGGATAGAATGGGGAGAAACTGCCGCACCTGGAGCTCTGGTCTTGTCCTTGGACAAGAGCTCTGGTCTTGTCCTGGTCTTTTCCTACGCATCACCAATATCAAATTTATTAGAATAAATGTAACCAGATGCTTTGCATTCTTAACAAGTTACATAACAGACAATTTTCTTTGCTTGTGCTATGAAATGCATCACTTACTCAAATCTTAGTAAGCAAAAATGACAATTTGACCTCAAGACGTAGAGTTTATGCTACTGGTTGTGCAGTTCAGCAGACAGTCCTGGTGCTAATAAATTGCAGTTAAAACATTACTTTACTACTACTACTACGAATAAAACCTAACAAACAAGAATGTTTGTACCTCACTCTGTTGAGTAACTGGGTACAATTTCCACCTCTTTGATAGCTAGACAGCATGTCCTATGGATGTGAGGGAGAAAAATTAGGTAATTAGGCCAAATGTGCGTACCATCTCTCCAAGTTTGGCAACAAGAGAGCTGTTGGCATCCTCACTAATGCCTCCATTGATGTTATCACCAATGAAACTCAAAATAAAAAATGAATAATGTGAATTTCAAAGTGTTAACACAACATTCCCATCTCGAAGAGACCGTAACCCCCCGTTCTCCTAATTCATGTTTTTTTCCTGTCAATAAATCAGTTTCTCCTGAGAAAAAAGGTTGTTTCCCTACCTACTTTTCATAAATACAGGCTTAGTTTATATATAAGACTCATTGTCTTTAAAAATATAGAAAATACTACTCTGGGAGGGAAAACTGGCAATTTAAAGTGAAAAAGTCATACCTTTATAATGAAAAAATGTTCACAAAAGAGGTATACATGAACTTGTTTATTCATTTTAAACTATTCTTAGTATTTCTACAGAAGCCTTACAGGCATATATCTTGATTTCAAAGCACAACATCCATTAAAAAAATCAATTCATAGTACACTTCAACGAGATTACAACACATTACCTACATCAAGCAGCTGAGATTTTTAAAACCTTTTTAAACAAAAAAAGCAGCCCACGAGTTGAGCATCAATCAGTGTCACTCCAGAATGTGTCAACAGCTGCTCTGTAGCGGCAAATTGCAGGGAGGTAATTTATTTTTGCATACATCCTCTCCTAAGTCAACCCTCACACTAAGTCACCAGCTATTTCCCCTTGCTCTGGCTCTCCACTGACAGGGGGAAGAGCAGCTCCCCAGGTTGTGCACGGGATGGCGAGAAGCTCTTGCCTAGCTTTGGACATGACACCCCAGCACACGCAGTGGCCTCTGTGTCACTTCCACTGGCCGCAGAGAAGCGAGAGGACAGCCCAGGCGTGGGCCCCACAGGACAATGTGCTGCTGGGTGCGCATCCGCACGAGTCCACCTCACGTGCACCGTCCTGCCAGGGTTCTGCAATGCAAATGTGCGTCACGCAGAAACCAAGAGCAGCTGGGATTGCTTTGGCTTGTTCCAAAAAAAAAAAAAAAAAAAAAAAAAAAAAATTGATCTGAGCAGGCCCTGAACAGACCCTGAATAACTCAGAGTAAATGACAGACCCCATTTTCAAGTATGCTGAATTCACTGACCTCTTTAGAAATAATAGTGGCTTCCAACATTTCTAAGCTATTACAGTATGATCCAGAGCTATCTCATAGAAACACACTGCATATCGCCCTTTACCTCCTGGGAGAAACTCAGACCATTGTAGCTACTGAGGTGGTCCAACCCACATTTATTAAAATTCATCTTCTACGAAGAATCCCATTCATATTCAAAGACAAAAATACAAAGCAAAACAAACCAACAAAAGAAAACAACAAAAAAACCCACAGGTCAATAATATCAGTATTTTTTATTCCAGATAAAATTCACTATGTGAAGTAACATGCAACTAAACAGGAGCTTGCACTAAAATGCAGCTTGTAGCTTCATGTTCCTCAGGGTCGGGAAGTGGGAAGAAAGAAAAGCAGAAAACTCTTTGCACCAAGTTACTGTATGTGTATGTGGTATGTGTCATTTAGTGTGGTACAAAATTAGACCCAACTAGGGACATTTCTGCAGAACAGTAGGCAGGAGGCATCGTATTGCAGGCGCAGAGCTAAACTTAGCAGCTGAGTTGCTGTTCTCAGGTGCAGATCCTGTTTGCATTAACAATACATTCACTTAAACCTGTGTCTTTTCCAAACATACTCCAATTTCCGAAAGTGACTCAGCCTGAAACAAGGAGTAAAATATCTACAAAAAAGAAGAGATATTGCTCCAAAATATATTTTGGGAATGAAGGGTAACCTTGCAATACGCTGTATAGATAGAAAGTCCTATTTTATTTTAATAAGATACTTAAAAAATATCTTATTAAAGATAAAAAAGATATTTTAAAAAAGATAAGATTTTAAATATTTTTTTCTGTTAAGAGTATAACAAAAGCAGAAGAACAAAGAACAGAAAAAGCACTAAATAAAATTCTTCCATTTAATTTTGTCCATAATATTTTAAAATACATACCCTTTTTCTCTGAGAGAAAAATGCATTTCCCATAGCAATTATATCTTTCAACAATTTTCTTCATGACGTCCTAACGATAGAAAAAAAGGCAAAAAAGAGGCAGTGTTTCTTTAAACAGCATCGTTAGAATCACTTATTTTTCCCCCAGATTCTCAGGTGCCAGTTGTTAAATGTAAACATTGATTCAAAACACTCTCTGGAAAAACACCTTGCCCAAGATGTTTTTTGCTTCTATCTGCTGTGAAGTAGATGCTCCGTTTTAGCAATTAGGCCTTAAAAATGTTGCCAAAATATCAAGGAATTTCATTAATTTATTGAAGAGAAAGATTAAAAATAAAAATATGCAGCACATGGCTACACAGAGAGGAATGACTAAAACTTAAAAGAGGGATAAAGGACACCTTGAGAAAAGGAAGACCTGAAAAAGTGGCCCAAAGTACAAGAAGTAGATACTAATTAAACTTAGAAGACTAAAAGGGGGGAGCAGTAGGAGGATGACTGCATAAGGACACAGCATGGAGTAGTTTATCACTCAAAAATGTAATTTAAAGGAACAATCCAGAGCTGCAGGGGAAAGGGGAAGGTACGGAGGATTAATTATAGGTCTTTTAGGAATAATTGTTTTCCAATTCTCAGACCTTGTCTTTAGAATAAAAATTGCAATAGTTCTAATTAGATGTTTTAAGCCAATCTGCCTCACTAACAGATTAATTTAGATCACTTTTAACTTAGATGAAATACCAATGACCCAATGCCTAGCCTTACTAAAGCAGCGGACCTTCTTAGTTGCCTTTATGCAGGAAACAAGTTGATTTAAAAATCAGAGGCAGCTTTGCAAACTTAAATTGCATCATTCTCCAATAATGATCACTCACAAGGATACATTTAAAGTGTGCTCGTAGTCGGAAAATTGCCTTGTAGAAATGACAAGGTCTCACCACACCAAGCTGCTGCGTCTGTGTATATGAGTCATATTCTTTTTTCTTTATGGGGAAGTAAGAGTCCACCGCTTCACAAAATAGAGGTAACAGGATCCTGCTGGATACTGTTAGTCAAAAACAACTGAGCTTTGAATTCAGGATTAACACGTTGAATTTGGCCTAGTAAAACACTCACGCTTCAAATCAGCTCAACTCAGCCACCCTGGAGCTACCCATAGTCATTACTTTAGCCGTGTTTCGGAGTACACACTTTCCTAGATATACACTTTGAAGTAAACCAATCAGCGAGCAAAAGCTTTGTGGCCTTTCTTTCAGGAAACACTCTTGAAAAGCTTCGCATCAGAGCTCCGCTACGATAGCGGTCGACTCAAGCACACTTGATCTCTGAATAGATGCAGACTCAGGTGAGGATAACACAATTACCCTGCTGGGCTGGGGGATTGGTAATAAGAGAGGAGAACAGGAGACAAATCCCTCCTGCAGCAAACCAGAGACTCCTGACATCTTACCTTGCCACTCCGATCGCTGGGCAGGAACAAGTTTGATTTAACAGTCTGCTTTGTCACTTGCAGAAACACAACATCACCACAGGCCTGCGCCCAAGACTCTGCATAAAGCTTCATATTATTTCATGGTAAAGGCATCTACCATGCAGCTGTAATTCCAGTCCTTCTCTCTAGATGTCTTGCATATGGAGCACATAGGTCAGCTTTAAAATAAACTGCCCACTGGCAATTTGGGACTACAGAATAATTGGAAGTAATGCAAACAGGCACTGCATGGGAAGCCCAGTTCTGTACCAACTTGTTCAATTGTGAGAAAGATCCTTTGCCCCACTCAGACCTGGGCCTCATGTCCCAAGCAGTGCAGCTTCCCTTGGTAAGAATAATTGTATCAGCAATGTGACTTCAGGTTTCTTTCCTCCTTTTATTTTTTTTTTTCCCCACATTCTCTTAAAATTACTAATCACATTTTAATAAGCAGTTTTAATGTCAAAATTATTGATTGGCTGCTGAATTTCCTGAGAGCAACTTAGCTGATGATTATTAAAATAGTCATGATAAAAGCGTTACGTTTTTTTTAGAATGTGCCATTCACGTTTTGTTCTTCTGTCCAGGAAAACAGTTCCAGTTCTCATTATCTGTGTGCTCTGAATCTTTAGTTTAGAATACCAGCTCTGAAAGATGTAGATTTTGCCTTTTAATGCACACCTTGGAGCTCCAAATTTTAACTCTGATGCTATCTAAATAATACAGCACACTGAATCAGACTGAAAAAATTAATTTGCGCACCATGACCTATCTCACAGTACTCCCGGATGGCTTTAAAGAATAGCAATACATAACACAAAATGCTGTTAATATAACCAGTACAACCTACAGCAGTTAAAACCATTTTCTATTAGTGTTTCTTAAGACCTGCAATCTCTCTGCTGAGATTTTGTATTGATATTTGACCACACTTACATCAAAAAGGCATCTGCTACAATGCTGCTGTAAAGTGCTTGCTGATTATTAGTGTGTTACTTTCCCTGGAAATCCCACTTGCTTCTCATCTGATCCGCTTACCTCTTTGATCAGACACTAATCAACAGATATTAAAAAAAAAAAAAAAAAAAAAAGTTTTCTTCTGGTTACCCTAATTTACTTAGGGATTGCTGCTTTGGCAACCTGGAGGAGGACAACAAGTGTCTGATTATGAATGGCAGTTTAATTATATTTTGGCATTACTTTTCCTTAGTAAAATTAATAACCAATAAGGCATTATCTTCAATGCTAACACAAATGCAGTCTCTTCTGCTTTACTCCTTTCTCAAACTATGTGTCAAGCTTCTTTCAAATGGTACGTCACATTTTTTTCCACAGTTGTTCTATTTTATATAATCAATTCAATTACTTGCTTTAGCAGTCTAGAGTTTGGAAATCTTGAAAAGAGGACCCTGTCACTCCTATTAGTCTGAACTAACAGGAAGTGGTCATCTCAGAAGTGCTGATCTCCTCTGTCCTGCGCTGTTCTTGGAGCAGAAAGGTGCATGCTGACAGACAGTTGGGCCAAGTCAGCACTTCTAAAAATATAGAATACTCTTAGAGAATGCCTAAGTATTCCTTAAACTGCTGTCCCTGCCATGAGCAACCTTTTGACAAACCGGGAAGTTATTTTACTGGCAACAAACAAGAAAATTGAAGGTTTTGACAAACTTGAGTCTAGGACTGACATATTAATTTAAAGAAGACTCTCAGTGCCAGTTTTCATCTAAGCAAGTGTCTTAACGGGGTGGAATGATATTAAAATCACTGCGGTAAATAACTAATTTAATAAAACATCAATCTTCCTGCTCAGACGAGTCTCTGGTTATATAATCATCAAGCAGCAGTCAAGCCTGATTGCTGGAAACAGCGAGTGGTGGCCATGGGGGAAGCACCAAACTTTTCTGGCTGGGTAACACAGCCCATGTAACGCTTGCTCTTTAATTAAGAGATAATAGAAGATTGTCACAAGGTAATGGTCTCCTGCTGCCGCAAAAGTACTGAGGGAACGCACACATTAAAGTTGCATTACACCCACTTGCTCTGTTCTATACCAAGTGCTATCAGAATTACTCGTCTTGTGGATGCCCAGGCAGCAGAGGGATGCATGGGAACAGACAGGATGGAGAGATGCCAAGAAGGGAGAAGCAGTTTGCTCCCCACAATTGCGTGCTAATTAATTCATGTAAGTAAAGAGGCCATAAATATGTAGCAGCTACATGAAACAGCTGATCTCCTTAAACGATGCTTCATTTTTCTAAATGCTTATTACAGACTAATAGCAATCTGGCGAGTGAACGGCTCACACTGATGTCACCGTGTCACCCTTACAGCACAGGCATTTCATGGGAGGCGAAGGTCACATCTGCAGCAAAGTCCTTCATGTGCAGTATCCGTTGCGATTCTCTGCACAGATTTTAACCTTAAGGGGCTTCCTGTTCCACAGAACAATGTTGATCATTAAATAAAATAAAGGTGACCACTCTTATTTAACATTGCTAAGGCAGAGCAAGAAGGCTGCTCCACATGAACACAAAATCCGTGGAAGAGCTGGGAAAAACCAGCTTTCCTGAATCACAGACCCCTACTTCATCCAAAGCATCCTCTTCCTCCAGTGATAGCAGTTCTTCACCATTTTTTTAAGTCATATTGCTTTATGTTTATAATTCTAAAATATTTCTCATCGTTCTACTAATTACTTGTCTTGAAGTGTATTTTGTAAAATGGAATCTGGCATTTTTGTTCAATACACTAAAACAAATTAGACTTATAATGGTCCCACGTATGCTTTCTTTCTGACCTTCTCTGTCATGAGGAATTAACTGTTCTGGAAACTAATCTATATGGCTGGGGCATTCACACTTAGAAATTTGTCCTGCCTGCCAAAGGTCAGCTCTGATCATCTCTCTTCATTCTAATGCTACCCTCTTTCTGTGTAAATGTTATGCTTTATTCCCTGAATAAATCTTGCAGGCCGTGTTTATTGCTGATGTTTGTTTCAAGCAAACATCAGTGTGGCAGCTACCATGAGACTTTTTCTTTTCTTTTTTTTTTTTTTTAAGAAGGGCTAAAATTGGACTTCTTGAAACCCAATAGATATATAAGAACCAGTTTCTGCCCAGTACTCCACTGTACTGCACTGCATTTGCTTCAGAAATAGAAGGGCTGTTGGCATCCATACACACAGGCAACCTCCAGGTATGTAAATAACTGACTCTAGGGGGCCAGGGCATTTCCCACGAGATGCACTCAGGCACACAAACTGCCTGCAGTGGGCAGCTTCTGCTCAGTGCTTCATGCTGGACTTCTCTAAAGCAAAGCAGTCACGCTCCCATCACAGGCAGCTGTGGCTCTGAGCTAGAGGTCCCATGCAAGCAAGCATGCCCATCCTACTCCTTAAGTGCAGGCAGAAATCAAGCCCTAAACTATATTTTAAGCTCTTAATTACAGGTTTGTTGCAACATCTCCTAGCTGATCCTTGTATTCCAAGGTGATGTTTAACGCTGTGTTGCCCACAGGTGAGATTCTGTCTTAGTTAAACTCCAGATTGAGTTCACAGAGGGCTGAACGTTGACTCAGGTTCAACCACGACTGAACACATGGAAGAAGAACGTTGGTGTTAAGAAAGGAGGTGTGCCCACCATTCCTCATTCCCACACCTGCACATGCGGGTTGTGATGTTTTTAAATGCACATTTAAAATAAGCAAGAGCCACAAGAAGGAAACACAAAGAGGATACCATACATTACTGCCTGTAATTTGTGACACATTCTTGATAAAAAAGGCTATTTCTGGGTACAAATCTGGGAATTTCTATCAAAATACCTTACACGTCTGTGAAGTGAACCACAAAAATAGAAGCCCATTCCCTGTCTAAAATTTGGACAGTACACTTTACTACCACTAGTTTATGAGTTATTGTGGGTGGATTTGCTCTTCCATTTCTCCAGATGTACTTGCTCCCCTTCCTGCCATAGTGAGTTGAATATTCGTTGAGATAGAAACCCCACAGAGATGGGTAGTAAGGGAATTCAGCTAGGCTGTGGGTGCTCTAAAGAGCATCCTGTTTGCATGCAGAAATAGAGCAATTTAAGATGCTAGGGAGCTAGGGAGGTTCTTGTTACTCCAGAGTTTTGCCATGATTATGCTGTGCGTAGGTATGAGCACGCAGGCTGCAAGGAAAAAAACAAATGTAGTGCAGAACATATTCATCACAGTTCCCATACACGAAAGGTGGTGGCTTGACAGGCCATTAGACTTTGGCACATGTCAAGAATCCAGTGTCTGCGAGTATGCATACATACACATTCCTATAACCCATGATTTTGAGGATAATATACGCATGAAGGTAATTACACACATTACCCTTGTGCATATCCGTAGAGTACATTATGCAGTGGATGAACTAGACAGTATATTTTCTTACATTGATACAAACCTTATTTGTGTCTTCATTTGAATACTACCAGCACAGCTCCTACAGTGCCATATTAGCATCTGTGGGTATATTTCTGTAACCTAGAAAAGTCCTTCGCTGTATGAGGAATCTCAGAGGAACCAAATATTCCATATTCATGTCTATGTGTCATCTTAATGAAGCCAAATATATTCTGAAGGGGAAACATTTATCCAAGCACAGCAAATTTATTGTTTTCTTGAATATAGCCTTAATATACCTTCAAAGAAACCCTGTACTGAACTTATTTATGCCTTAAAACTTGGAAAGGCGAACGCAGTGTTCAAAAACAAGGATACTAGAAAACACAGCAAATTTAAAGTTTAGTTTGTTATAAAGTCAGTAATAAAATTCCCTGTTTGAGAGTGTAAGACAGAAATGGTCACTTCCTGCCATGGAGAGACACTAGAGCCGCATTATTCTGCTTGAATGTCATCACCATCAGTCTCAGTTGTAAGAATAATCATTTTAATAAGATTTTAGCCTAGGAAAACAGACTTATGCTTTATTCTTTTATAGGCCTGACCTTGCTTCCAGGCAGCGCTTTTTTTTTCAGTTTAACCTTGTTGTTGTGGATAGCTGTAAAACAAATGCGGAGCTATTAATGGAAAGAGTGAATTACTAATGTTAACACTATTTTCCTGTCAATGAAGAAACATTATTAACATTAATCTTGTCTCCTCGCAAAATCTTATTAAACAGTGGTCCAACATATACTGAAATAGATTGGTCCCTTTACTGTCAGAACTATGAAATATTAATGAAGAGCATAATACACATGTAATTTTTTACAGTCTGTGATCTGGCACATGCGCTAGCTTATCTTCTTGCCAAACAAATGAGCATCACTCACTATTAATTTTTTTGACCTATAATCCAGTGAAAAACAGTGAATTCAGACATTCAAGAAGTAAAAATCCAAAGCTAAATGAGTAATTTGCTATTTTTTCCCAAGACAAGAAGCATACCATAAAGCCATTTTCTCAAGCTCCCAGATCATGTGCTATCAAAAGCAACCAGATACAATAGCAAGACACATAATTAGTAAAGACATGTTTCATCGGCTTCTGCGCTCGCTTCCCATTTACATATAGATCAGTTTCCATCTCTTTGGCAACATAAGGCAGCCTTAAATTGAGTCAAAATTATATCTACATATATATTTGTAATTACAGTTATATAATTTGTGCAATATAAAGGTGGCAAAATTCAAAGCTTCCTTAAATCACCCAAGTGTTTAATGAGAGCAACCTCAATATGCAGACAAGTCACGAGCAGGGGGACAGAGACTGGGATCATCGCAACTTCCACCTCTTCCTCACTTGGGAAGGCAGCTTTTGTGCAAGTATCAGTGCTCACGAAGCCTTCCTCTATGAGGCAGCAGCCACCACCGAGCAAAGCAGAGCCTAAGCGCATGAAAAGTGGACATGCACCCGGAGTGTCATTAGCCAATGAGGGCATTAAGGAAAACAACCTGGTCCCACTGCCTTGCTGGAGAGGACAGAAGGCAGAAGGGCAGCCCAAGTCTTCAGGAGCCCTATTCTCCCTGCTGGGGAGGACCATCCCCAAGCACCCTTCTTGAGAGCAGCCATGGGATGGGAACTGCATCAGGGAGCCAGAATGAGACACACAGCGAAGGGCCGGAGCAAGCAGCACAGGACACACAACCAGGGAGCTCGTTTCAGAAGCAAGCTTGCTCCCAGGGACATCCGTGGCTCTGCGAAGATGCTTGGGCTTGCATCTAGATGCTAACGGTGAACTAGGGACACGGTATCACAGAATTACAGAATACTGGGGGTTGGCAGGGAGCTCTGCACATCATCTGGTCCAAGCCCCCTGCTCAAGCAGTGGCAGCTGGAGTGGGTCATCCAGCACCATGTCCTGCCAGGTTTTGAGTATTTCCAAGGATTGAGACTCCACAGCCTCTCTGGGCAGCCTGTTCCACACTGTGACCACCCTTACGCTGACATGCCTCTCCAGGCTGCCAAACATCTGCTTCTCCAGCAGAGCCTGCACGTCTAGATATTTTTCCATGCACAAGGATGCGGCACCTGCTCAGGCCCAATGATGATGTGGCCAAGGAATGTACCTGGGTCCAAGAACAGGGGAAGACTTCTATGCCCAGAAAGGTACATGTAGTCCGGGACCCTCATAGTACTGTTTCTGCAGAAAATGCTGCTATGAGTCTCAACCACAGCCCTAGCCACCAATCAATCAACATTGTCCCTACTCCTTGGACTCAGAAAATTGTTACAGACATGCACACACATATGCATGCACACACACACACATATGTACACATTCATGCCTGCAAAATCAGGCATCTGCACCACTGTATGAATGGCACTGAGCAATATTATCAACCCTGATTCATGTGTTTGAACAGATATACAGTCATTTCTACAGTGAAACTAAAACTAATGGGAATAGTTCTGCCATAGGGTATTTCTTATGGCAAATGGAAATTCTCTGCTCTCAGTAATGCTTCATCTAGTATCTTTAACCACTGTGTTTAATTCTCTAGCATAAAGAAACTATATGATGTTATGCAATACTCTCACTGTTATGTTACATTCTTAAGTTGCACCTGATTAGCAGTTTCCTCGCTTTAATTAAAAACGTATTTCACTGCCTTAGTTTGGTTCATTTTTTATGAGTTTTCCTTAAGGTGAACATGTAAATTAGATTTTAGCTACTAAAATTGTATAGGAAGACAGATTTCTAATTTAAAAACCCTCTAATTACAAACTATTAAATTCTAATATTTGAGCACTTAATTATAAAACACATTTACTGATTCCCCTAAGAACCACACTGAAACAAATTCATAAGTAGAACTTAATTGGAAATGTAACATGATTAATAGAAAAACTGGAGATGAAATGTGAAGTGGGAATGTGGTTCCTGCCTGTCAGACTCATGAAAGAAAGCTAATGTCCTAAACAGGAGAACCTTAATCTTTTTTAATTCCAACATGATCTAACTGTGGGTAGAGACAAAGCCACCTCTTGACCACACAGTTCAGCCCTGCTGCATATCATACTGCTTTGGGGAAGAGAAATGTGCGCCTGGCAGCAGGTGATGAGCATGGTGCCCCAAGGTGAAGTCTCGGAATTCAGGCACAAAACAACCTCCTTCAAGATAATCAGAATAGTCAATGGCACCTAATAAAAAGTATTAATTTTGAAGCATTCTTTCCCAGATATTCTACCCATCTTTACTCACAAGCACTGCCAACAGACAACAGTCCATATTTTTCCTAAGACTCACAATGAAAATATCTTTCTAGAGCTGGGAATAAATTGGACACCTGTGGCCATCAGAAAAAAATAGCAAAGAAATCTATAAAGAATTAAAGAGTAAAATTAGCCTTCTACTTTTGGCAACAGGAATGTTAGAAGTTATATTAGTTTAATGATGTTCATCTATCTCCCAGGATACCTAATTCACAAAAATTACCATACAAATTATTCTCCACGGGTTTGTAAGGGAAGGAGGAGTGAGGAGCAGGCTCAGAACAAAGCAGTGGAAAAGCACGTGCCACTTTGAAGGTCCTCACAGACTTTCCCTACATGGGGACTTACTCAAGAGCTGACTCTATGCTCGGGTAGGTCATCCGTGGCTCATACACTGCTACTTTATAGTCGCAGGAGTTATGCTATGTCGCTTTTTTTCTTGACTGCTCTATCAAACCTCTTTGACACAAGCTGCCTGTAGGCCCTAAGTTACCCACTCAGGATCAGCATAAGCAAGGAGAGGAACAAATCTAGCAGAGAGATCCTGAAAAGTTATCTGTCTGTATTATAGCTGGTATCACAAACGTGAAGACAAAAATGTTAAGTCTGTTCTCTGCTTCATCCCACGTACTCTTTTAAATCTGAACACAGATTCTTCATACGCTCTTTCTTCCCCTTCACCACCCTTCACTTGTGTTTTTCACTGAATGTAAGACACGTTTCTTTCCCCTTCCCTTTCAGAATTTGTTGCCAACAGAGTTTAATGAAAGTCTTAGAGGTCATATCCAACCAGTGCTATGGTATATCCCATTCCAGACCTTTCAGCCAGAGCTTTGCAAGTTCCACCACTCGCCTCTGTGGCTCCAAGGCTTCGGACAGACAAGGGGCTGTTGCAGGAGGCTTTGGCCCTTGCAGAAGATATCTTGCCACAGAAGATATCACAGAGGATCTCACAGGAGAAGTGCAGCTCCTTTCCTGAGACGAGCAGCAAGCTGCCCACTGCATGTGTCCTCTGCTCCGTGCCTTTCAGTGCACATCCAGCCTAACAGCTCTATCATAGAATCATAGAATGCTTAAGGTTGGAAGGGACCTCTAGAGGTCATCTAGTCCAACCCCCGTGCACACGCAGGGTCATCTATCACCTCACATTGTGAGCCAAGACTCAAAAATGTACTCAAACCCTTGGCCCATGTTAGGAATTTGGCTCAGAATCATCATGTTTTATACTCTACCAGATACCCATATACTACAGTCATTACTACTGCAGCTTTCATAGGCACATCCTATACCTCCGCGACAACAACTAGCAGCATGTGGACTTTAACGGGAAGCACTACTGCAGGCTTGGCTGCACTGTGTATTTTTTTTTTCTTTGACTTTAGCCCTGCTGTATCATTTTCCAATAATTTGATTATAAGTAATGCGTTTACTGCTTTTTCAGTCTGGAAAAGGTTAAACTGAGTTCAACTGAAGGACTACTTCCAGTTTTAACTTTGCGCATGGGCAGTTTTTCTTACTATTTCCCCAAATATTTCACAATTGTTTGGTGAGAGAGTAGAATGAAGAAAAGTTTTGCAACTCTTTGCCAGAAATAGATTAATTTTTCTTCAGAAGCTCACACACCAGCAGGCCCAGACGATGTTTGGAACAAATTGCTCGTGTGTACGAGCTACCTCATATATTTTTCACAGTACTGGTTCCTTTGCAAGGAATAATAAAACAAAGGAAAAGAATTTGAGTAATAAGCAATCCATTGGTTTGATGTTAGTTCCCATCAGATATTAGTTAAGCATGATCTCTGTAGAGCCCA
Organism: Tinamus guttatus; assembly: GCF_059628265.1. Lineage (NCBI taxonomy): Eukaryota > Metazoa > Chordata > Aves > Tinamiformes > Tinamidae > Tinamus > Tinamus guttatus. The sequence goes on from NW_028288638.1 coordinate 889,521, forward strand.
GAATTGAAAAGTTCCTGTTATTGAGAGTCCTTACCAGTGACAGAAGCTCTCGGGAATGCCATACAGGGACAGCCTTTACTCAGACAAAGCTGCTGTCACAATTAAACCTTAAGCGTACAAGAAAATAATGCTATCTCACAGCAATCTAATATAGGGCATTAATTATATTAAATACAACTGTAATTATTACATAGGAGCAATCTGTCTTCTCATAAACATTCAATTAATTTGTGCAGACAAAAATTTCTATAACATTAATTTTTAAAGATGATTACACCGTGCCATCTTCAGTTAAATATGCATGTACGCATGTGGAGACTACAACAAAAGTACTGCTGTCATCTAAAACTCAATTTCATAATATAACAAAAAAAAAAGCTATTAAGTTAAAAGACTGGAAGACCCGAGCTAGATTGCACTGTCCATTTTTAAACCTCTGTCACAGAAATGCACCCTGCATTATTCAAATGGCTCTAAAGCTAAACAAACCCAAACACAACACTGAATTCACAGCATCGCTCTAGCAAACAGGCTAGACGACTGGAGCAAGAAGTGAATTAAACGGCACAATTAAGAGAAATGCTCCGGATGGTGAAGCGCGCTCAGTGCAACCACAAAAGCTGCCTAAGGAAGAGCAACCCAGCCTTGCTATGGCTATGTTGTCCATCCCCTCATCTGCCTCACATCCAGCTTGGAATAAAGTGGTCATGAGATAGGAACCACTTCCAAATTAAAAAATAGAACTTGGAATGAAAAAGAATTACTGATAAGCAGGAAGTCATGGTCACAGAGAGGTTCATGTAGGTTCATCTAGGCTTGTCTTGCTCAATTTTTAGAGTCTTATAAATTACTTGGTATTCACCACAAACTAGCGCTGTCCGTATGGGCAATTACTGCAGAAATGCAAAACAAGATGTGAGTGTCACTGTAATTTAATGTCACGGGAATTTTCCCAAGGAAACAAAAAATTGGTTATACTTCAGAATAAAGGACAAATTATTATTCAATACTGCTTTCCTTTTGTTAATATCTTGAATTTAACAATAGCAATATTGCACTGACAAACAGAATGCTTCAGTAGTGCTGAAGTGTTATTTAAATAGATATTAGTTCAAGCAAGACTGGATTCATTGTAGAAGAAACTATTTCAATAGAAGCATTTTTCTGAAGAAAGAAGAAAAAATGAAGAATTAAGAAAGCTTAAAATAAAATTCAACTTCTGAAAAAAATGAAAAACATTATAATGTTTTATAATAAATATAAATATATAAGTAAATATAAGACTTTCAATCAGTAGAACCTACACATCAGTAGGCCTGCTAGGACTGTGCAGTGCCATCAGCTTCTAATCAATTTACAAAAAAATCTAGGTAAATTATACAAAAAATATGACATTAATTTTGTTCAGTAATTTGTCTGTAAATTGGAAGAATTCTTTTCTGTAAAATACAACATGATTTTGCGCAGTTCAAAAACTAGAAAAGCTTTTCTTCTGTTTGCTGCCTTTTACATGTGCTGTATCTGACCGCAATCTGCTAGTGATCTATGCAATAGTATTCATCAGTTAAGCTGACAGGAGCAGGAAGCTCTAAACACAAGTTCACGTTATTTCATAGTCCTTGGTTTAGTTGCCTAGCATTATATGTTTCTGCAGATATGAAGCAAAACAGGCAAAAGAAAACAAACCAAAAAAAAAGGATTTTGTTTACCTTCTTGCTATTATCCCAAAGAAATTCTCTAGGATCCCAACCCAAGATATCACAAAAATTCAGAGATGCTACCCTATATAAAAGGTAAATATCTTTAATGGCATATAACATTTTTATAATGTTACATTGCTTAACTTTTACCATCCTGCTCCTGAATGCTATATAATATCACGTTTGGCGATAAAATGTAGAGCTGCTGCTGTCATTTTTGTAGCTAACTCTTTCTCTTTGGGAAAAACAATCATGAAATTCCAAAACAAAATCAACCCCTCAAACTTTTCATCACATTCAGTGCACACTTTGCATCCAAATAAAACGTTTTACTGCCATATTTTTGCCTCCAAGAACCTGTATGATCTTAAATATCCTGCAGCAGTTCTACTCAAAATATTTCCATGATTACTTTGCCACAGAAAATCTGATGCTCAACAGAATAACTATTCAAGAAATAGAATGCCTAAAGAGTGTCTAAAATATGTTTTTCATCATTGAAAAAAAAAAGTAAATTGAATTAAAGACATACCGAAATATAATTAGAGAAAGGCTCACTACTGAAATTTCTTTCAGCTTAACGAGTCCTATTTTTCTGATAGGTTGGTTCTTAATTTTCCAGATAACCTGCCTGGATTACAACTTGCATACGAACTACAGAAAAGAGTTCTGCAATTTGGAAATACAGCTAAATGGCTTTGTGTGCTTGTTATGCTTAATTGGCTTAATCCTTCACTTAACCTACTGCTAACATCAGGATTTCAAGAAAATGTTGCTACTCGTTTATGCTACTGCTATTGAAGGGTAAGGTATAGAACTACTCTAGCATCTTTCACCTCCTATAAATCTGTTCCTTAGTGCCACTTGGTTATTCAAGGATATAAAATGCTAAAAACAATCCACCACAGAAAAACTTGTTTAATTTTTAAAATCCCTTATCTTGATAGAAAGAGTGGTAACTTCGCCATTGCCCTGATGACTGTCAGCCAACATAGGTCTAAATTTATTAAAGGATATCTCTTTGACTTCAACCCTTATGATACAATAATATGCATTCAAAAATTTAAGAAGACTCTAGATAGCTTTTAAACACTGAAGAGCAGGGATGGCATAGTAGTAGGTTTTTTCTTTTTATAGTTTGCATTTACCTTCTTATCTCTTTTGCCCTTAGGCATACAAAAATGAGGAATGGTAGGTGAGATAGAAAAGGAAGGCAAGAGTAGGAGAGTCTTTTGGTTTTGAGATCCCTACCATTCCATTTAAAAATATCTCAAACTTCAAGACTTTAATGAAATAAACCCAAATATTTTTCCAAGGAAGAAATCACCTGCACTCACAGGCAAAATTCAGTGCTATAGTCCAGCACATCCCAACTATACTGGAACTTATGCTGCATGTAAACACAGGATCCCATCAAGGGCTGCATTCCCATAGTTCATTTTTGGTACCAAGGACTAGCTCTTCACCATAGAGGCAGAAACAGCAAGGAGCCAAAAACATAACTCTATGTTATGTATGCAGACAGTTTTCCAAGAGCCGAATTCAGATTTAGCTGCCAGGCCAAATCAAAATGATCTGTGTACATACATTCAGAGTCAAAATAAATAAATAAAGATCAGTACAAAACCACATCAATGAAAAAAAAAAAAAAAAAAAACAGTTTAGAAAATGAAAGGTAAATTCCACCTGTGTTGCTACTCAAAGAAGTAAATCCTAGATCTTGGAGAGTATGTGAGGAGAAAAACAAAAACCTCTCATCTCTCTTACATTTCCCCACACTCCATGAAATATTCTGATTCTTATTTTCTATTGTGCATGCAATGGCAAACTGCAATACACTGGCTTCCCTAAAAGACACAGCATTTTTCAGGGTAAAAGAGGAAAATTATTGAGAACAGCAGGTAATACCAGATGCTTGGGGAGGAATAAGCTGTGTTTAAGGTCACTATTTGGATGTTCTCAGCCTATTTGCAATGTTATTTCTTTTTACTCTGTCAGGAAGAAAATATTGGAATTTTTCTTTTTTTCTGTCACCCAGAAAAAGACTTATTTGATGCATCACCTACTTCTTCTCTTCGGATTTTATATGCAATTTTCTCTCCTCTGGAAGTGTCATTTGACAAAATCACCACGGAAACTATAATAAATTTTATAGAATGTGATCAAAAGGACTAACTAACTGATGCAGAAAAACAGAGATAAAAGTCTCTAATTGTAAAATTCCACTAGAAATATATGAATTAATTTGGAGGAGCATAAAATCAGATATTCAACACAAAGTTCCTGCCATCCCATTACTGTTTTCATTTTCACTGAAAACCAAAACAGTTTCTCTGTTTTTTTGGTAATAAAATAATACTTGTGATCTTTCACTTGAGCCCTGGATGACCACAGCTCCAGATATTCCTCAAACCTAACTCTGAAGTTATGTGCAAAACTGCGGCTTACATTTGCTCACCTATCATGCCCATTTCTTAAACATATGTTCTTCTTGTGTGTTCTTGTAATGCAGAAGCTGTTCCACTTGCTATTTTCTGTCAACAATATCCCAATTAAGGGTATGCAGTAATTTAATTACGAAGAATGAAGGGTATGATTAGAAAAATTATAACTGAAGAGAATTACAGCCTAACACAAAAAAGTAACAGATTTCCCCACAATATGGGAAATATATTTCTCCAATATATCCAGCAAATATTCACAAATAACGTCTTCCTTTATAAAGCACAATCCTCCATCCAAATAACTCTCGAGTAGATAACCTCTCCCCAGGGCATCACTGAGCTCAGGTTGGGCCGTAGCAGTACCACTGAAATGAAGATTAAGGCACGTGGGAAGGCCAACTGGGTGCTCTCTGTGAATGCTCCATGAAGATGAAAGAAGGGCTGAACTTACTTAGCAAATGAACCGCTCCACTGCTGGTATCGGGAAGCTTGGGGGTGGCTCAGCAATCCTGATGTCATTTTGGGGATACATTCATCTTGCAGTGTGATGTATCTCTGCAGACCTGATGCATGGCCAAACACCACAGGCCTCCTGAAGGCCTCCTGGGGACTGTGTTGCCCACAGTGGGCACGCTGGTGGCCGAGGGCACGGCAGTCACACAACACGTTACCTCCAATGAGCGGTGGCCTGCAACGGGTTCAAAGGGAGTGCCTCAAGAGTTTTAAGAAGCTCAAATGGAAAAGGGGATTGATTTCAATACAGGGTGAAAAACATAGAAAGAATAAAGAGTTTCAAAATACATATTTTCATACTTTTTAATACAGGATATAGGAATTTTAATCAAAAAGACTGAAACGTGACTGAAACGAGCTTGAGCATTACTACAAGAACACAACAGGTGTTGTGGCTTTTAGCACTTTCTTTGTCATGATCAACTCCTGAAGTCTGCCATTTCTCATCCCTGTCGTGCTGCATTTATTCTTTCATTCCCTTTCCTGCTGGTTTTAGTTGAACAACTTCTTGATTTTTTTCTTAAGTTGGTAAAACAAAAACAAATGTCGTAGAGCAAGAGGGAAAACTGAACAACAAAAAACAGATGAGTCTACCATGTGTCTACCTGATTAGTCACACTTATTTAAAAATGCATGAAGCTCTTGTATTTATCCTGATCTTACAACATTGACTTGAGGAAAATCTGTTCTGATTTCTGTCTTTGTAAGTAAGAAGAAATTCATACAACATATTGATTAAAAAGAAATTAATTCAAGCACTTTTCAACAGCTTGCTATCATAGCTCTTACTCATGATGGCGTGAGAAATGATATGTAACAAATAGAATGCCAGAGAAAAGAAAAAGATATTTAAGTAGTCATGAAAGAAACATTCATCATAATTTTATCATTTACAGATTAGGAGCCAACTTGCAAGGCAGTATAGATGGTTGCTCTATCAGCATACCCATTGCTGCCATTTCTAAGCATGCACTCCTAGTAAAACATAGATATTTTATATATATATATACATATATATATATATATATATATAGCTTTAAAAATTCCTGTTTTGGGGGATGCAAACTAATGTATTTTCAGCAGCCACCTACATGTCTCTCTTCAACTCAAGGAAATGCAGAAGTAGTATGACACACCCATCCAGTGTGAAAAAAGTCTGAAAGTCTGATGATTTCCCCGTAAATCTTGCCCCCAACTTGAAAAAGAACAGGAAAAAATATATATATCTGCAGACAAGGAGTATCTTCTTAAGGAAAAAAAAAATCTTTAAATGCCAGTTCTTCAAACACATAAAAAAAATCTGGAAAAGGACAAAAGTTCCACTGAGGGCTGAATCCAACGCTTCCCATGGAAGCACCATGTGAAAGGTCCAGGCCCTGGCCCGTCGCAGCACAAAGGGACGGTGCTCCCAGGCCTCCGGTCTCCAGGCAGCTCATCATACACCCACGGGAAGAGCAGCTACCGCCCTCATCTGTGGTGGCCTTCTGGAAAATGAGACTGCACTAAAATGCTTCATACTCCTATACAGGGTTTTGAAGACTGATGAGAGAAAATATTATCTGCAAAGAAGGAATATCTGTTTTAACCAACTCTGATGTAAGTGGCTCAGAGTATGTTGCCAAAGGTGCTGTAGCAGATGCCTAATTCACATTAAAGACAGGCTTAAATGCCCAAAAAGGATGGGATGTGAGTAGCAAGGGGCTTTGCTTCATCCTTTTTTTCCCAGCAAAAAAAGGCAAAATTGCTCCATCTCTCAACTAAAGTTACAGAAATGGGCAGGCACAGAAATGCAGAGCTTGAGTTTTTCAGAAGCCAAGATCGATGCCTGCTGTTCCCAGCGCAGTTACCTTAACTTACGGCACAGACCCACCGAACGGTGTTTCCAGCAAGCAGCGTTCATTAAAAGCAGAAACGCAGAAAGAAAAAGGGACACATGGCACTTGCGAGCTGCTGCACAGCTTTATTTGGCAGATGCAGGGCACCCCGAGGCTCGACAAGGAATGAACGCCGCAGGGTTCCTACTGCGAGCAGCAGGGCTGCCCGTGGGCGCCGCGCTTCCGCAGTAGCTTCCCCTATATCCTCCTTAGGCCGCAGCCAAAGTTGGTGCTTCCACTCAGGCTGATTCCCAGGGCCAGCATCCCAGAATGACCCAGAATCACAGAGTGGTTGAGGTTGGAAAGGACCTCTAAAGATCACCTAGTCCAACCCCCTGCTCCAGCAGGGACACCTAGAGTACGTGGCACAGGGCCGCATCGAGGCAGGGTTTGAAGATCTCCAGAGAAGGAGACTCCACAGTCTCTCTGGGCAGCCTGTTCCAGGGCTCTGTCACCCCCGCAGTAAAGAAGTTCTTCCATCACTCCAGAGGAACTCTGAGCCGGCTAGCAGAGCTCGCAGAACGTGTTTTTCCTGCATCCATGCGGGCTGCGCTGTAATGTAAATTAATGAAAAATAGGTCTGTTCCAGAGATGAAAAAAAATAGATAAGATGGCTCAGAGAAGTATTTCTTAAGAAGTCAGTCCTTTAAGTAACAAAATAAGCCTCTGGACACCCCCCAGAAACTAAAAAAGTAAAAAGATCAAGCACTGAAGCTAATGGCATAAATACAGAAGATGGACTCTGTCGTCTTTCAGCCTCCTAATTTTCAGGAGTAACTGGAAATCGCATCCAAAAGCGCTGTGAAAAGCTCTTGTCATTTCATCTTAAATAGCCCTGTTCCGGGAACAAGCAGCAGCTCAGAACAAACAAAATTATAGGGATGTCAATCAAGAAGCTCATCAACATTCAAAGAATTGCCTGTCTTGATGACAGCTCCTTCCTAGACCTGTTCTGAAAACACTGTGCTTTTCTCAAATCTGCAGCCATGGAAAAGAGGAGCCAAAATTTCTGACCTCATTAACACAAAAATGTGAAAACTGAAACAATATTAATATCTCCAACGGAAATATGGCAGATTTGCATCAGTGTTTCTGACAGCCCAATCTCACTTGATGGGCACCATGCAGTTAATGAACAGGCAGCTGAAGGCTCAAATATTGCCTTTTTTTTTTTTTCTTTTTTTCTCTCTCTCCAAATCTTTACACACAACAAATATTTTTGCACTCCAAATCAAAGGAAGAGTGACATTCTTGGGCTTTTTTTCACTCTCTCTAAATACTTGTTTAATCCCACATACATAGTGAATATAATTTTGCTTTTGCTAATTTCTGAATGAGTATTAAGCCACACTTCTAGTATAACTTTTTCCCACCACTGACATTACAGTTATATATACCTTAGTGTTCTGGGACATTTATATGCCTGTGTGGTTTGTACATCAAATAGCCAAAATTGCTTCTTTGTTGGGCTTCAAAGAGTGAAATCAAGGCATTTGTTCAAACTGTGGGGTGGAAATAAATGGGTAAAAGAAGCCTGTGCGGAGAGGTTAAGACCTCACTGATGTCCACTTCTTTTTTAACCATCCCAGTGGACAGCAAAGAGTGAGCACATGCAAAAAGTGAGAACTTCCCCAACTCCAGAGTTTATTTAATGGTACAGAGCCTCCACTAGGTGTAAACCCCCATCTAGTTCCCGTTAGACAAGGCAGCCTGGAGTGTGAGCTGCAAGCTGACATCTCAATCCATGTTAAATCTCCACAAATCATAAGGTGTTATCAGGGCCCGTTGGAACCTAACACTGAGCCAAGAGCCAGCTTCAGATTAGCATCTTTCCTTGGAAAGATTAAAAATTATTTTATGCTCCCAAATCTTGTTTAAGCTGCAAGAGGGAAGGAAGCTGAGAATTATGAACCTGTTCTGCCACCCACTAAATCAGTTCTAATAAGATTTTACCACCTGTGCAACCGAGGAAAGGAAAGGGGTTTGAATCAGAGTATCCATCACCCAGCAGCAGTGACACACGGTTATCTCTGCTTTCCAGCTTGGCGCTCCGTGTCAGCAGCAGCCCTCGCAGAAGAATTCTGGTCAAAAACATCAACTCCAGCATGTGGAAACAAGAAGGCAAAACGGAGCCCTGGCGACTCCTGCTCTTCTCTGATTGTGCGAGTTGGGAATGGCAGAGAGTTGCCCCTGCCATAAGAATATGTGTCTCCTGTGTAGCCCAATAGTACTCAAATAAACAGACTGAGGGTTGGATAGTTATTAGCCGCAAAATAACACACAACATTTTAAATTAAATATTGCTGATTTTAACAGCTGAGGACTGGGCTCCTTTGAGGTCTCAAGAGCCTTAGAAGAAAAGATTAAGGAACTAACACAATAATATCCTTTTTCCACCTCTTGGCAAGAAACACTGCTTGAGCCCTGCAATGCTGTATCACAGCGTTAACGAAAAAATTTGTCTGAACTTACCCATCTCAACAAGGGGGAAAGTTTAAAAGGATTGCAACACTCGCACTACTACATCTGCTGGGCTATCTTGAATGTTTTCAAGCACCCCACTGCTTTTATCCTTTGCCTTCAATACACCAGAGAAATGAGCTCTACTATCTCTCAAACTGAGCTTTAGCTCCCAAACTGTCAGTAAAGTTTAAGGTTTATTGCACAAATAATTTAGAAACAATCCGTGGTATGGATTAGAGACACTGTATATATCATTGGAGTGCTTTCTGTTTTAAGGATGGGTAGTTAAAAAAGGATAACAGAATCTTTACACTAATGAATGCATTTTGTTTTCTTATGGAATTATGCACATGCCGACGTTTTCAAAGGGGTTGAAATTCAGCATCTGAAATCATTTTTAGGTATGTGAATGAATTACCCTTTTCAGAGATAAAGTACGAGAAAGGTGCAGAAAAGCTTTCCCTGCAGAGCTGGCTGCCTGGGTTAAACAGCACCAACGCCTCAGCCCCGGGCTCACGCTGCGCCTCTCCACGAGGCGGGCCAGGGCAAGCTCCTGACAGCACCAGACCAACTCCAGCCGCTCAGCAAGAAGGCCAATCCACCTTGGAGTTTCAAACAAAAGTCAGCATCATCATCAGCGGATCTTTACTACTGCTTAACCCAAAATCAGTCTCCATTTAGTTACTTTTCTCGGGACAGTTCAGCAGGACTCACTCTCAAAAATCTTACAGCGAGTAACTCACAAACCAGAGCACCTGACCCTTCCCTACAACTTTAGGGGGCTAAAGCAACTTGCCAATCACGATCATAATTTTATCACAAGATGCTCTTCATGGGTTTCTCAGAGCATTTCCTTCAGTTTTACCCCTTACAAAACTCCCCAGGTTCTTCAATGACTGTCTACAAACTGATTTTAATCTCTGGTAGTTGGGCAACATCAGACTTGTTGGGAAGTCTAGTCTGTTAGAGAAAGCTGAGATTTTAGGCAGAAGAAGAAATGTACTCGGTAACTAAGAAAACTATGAAAGTATGACCTCATTAATATTATCTCATACTCTCAAAGCAAAAATCCTGTTTTCCCTGCAAGTCAGGTGAAACACAAAAAACATCCAGAGCTTCTTGGAGAGAAGAGAAAAAAGAGCAAACAAAAATTGCACCTTGTCACACTTGTAACACCTCATAAACTGGACAGTATTCCCTAAGGAACTGAAAATGATATCATATGTATTTCATAGAAGAACCAGCTGTTAGGTATGTGCTCAATAGTCAAGTCCAGAAAAAAAGATGTATAACATTTCAAACGTTTACATTTTAAAGTCTTGTTTTTGAAGATCCATATCTTCCCTCCCCATACCATTTACACTGTTGATATTAATTGGCTTGCTAATGACTTATGGAAATTTTCTGATTAAAAATTATGCATTAACATTTCCATGTATACATTTGTAGGTGTATGTGTATACACCATGTGTAGGTGCATATGCATTACCAAAGAATCTGCTGTAAAGCACAAGCAAATTCTATCCAAAAAAGAAAAATCATTTTTGAATTTTAAATTCCTTTCCCTCCAAATTTTACATTTAGCTGGGATGTTAGAACAGTCTACTACTAAAGCACTAGCTGAGAAAGTCTAACTATGAACTTGTTTTTATAATTTTGAAAGTTTATAAGCTCCTGGATTTTTGCCAGTAACCCACTTTAGTTTAGTTTAAAGTTGATAAGAACATGGAAGAATTATATCCTCGGTTGTTCCTCTAAATTATTGTATCTGTTATGTTCTAGGCTTAAAAAAAAAACAAATCTTATATTAACTACCAGTGTAAATTGTTTTAGCACCTGTATTTATTCCAAGTAACAATGGCATAAAGCACCTAATTATATTAATAAACAGATGTTATTCCCTGAACAAAAGCTAGATGCTATTTCCTAAAATCTGGCCCAGGATTTCAAGACTGGCTTGAAGACTTCCCAGAAATGAGTTTCCGAAAATAGGAAACATAATATCCAGATCCTCACAATTTGTAACCTGAAATGTCAGCCATGAGGTTGCACTAGAAACTGAAACAATTGCTGCTTTGGTCTTGAGTATTATGGCAGCACAAGCCAAACTGCAAGTCTGGTCCCGCTACTTAAACCTACTACTACTTTTCCTGTGTTTTTTCATCCATTATCTAAATCTGAACTCAGGACCCAACTGAAACTACAGAATGACATTTCCATCTTTCTCCCCTTTATCCACTCATTCTAGAAAATAACTTGGCTACTTTTGCAAAATTATGTTTCTAATATTTACATTAAGTCTAAAATACTTCTGTTTTTTTTTTTTTTTTTTTTTTTTTTTTTTTTTTCAGTTCTGTATTTCTTCCTCTGCAATCCTTCAGTCAGATAAAAAACAATCACACCAAAAAACTGAAAACCTGATCCCACAGGGTGCCAGAACACACCAAACCACTGCCAGAATTCTTTAGGGACTAAGAAATGATGCTTTTACTTATTAACATTTCAGATTATTACTCAGTACAGTAATTTTCATTTGTCATATGTTCATGAGTAAAGCTCACTGTTCTTTTATTTAAACACATGAAGCCCTATTGGATTTCGTTCAATGCCACTGAGCTGGAAAGGGAAGGCAAAGCCTTACAGCAAGAACGTCTTTGCAGGGTGCTGTGTTGCCTTCCCCAAAGCGCACATTAGCCTTTTCGCCTACTGTTGTTGTAACGACCTTTACTTGCACCTGAGCGTTTTAAATCATTAACGCTGGAGTCCTATTTAAAATTCAAAATATGTTAATGAAATATAGGATGGCCTCTGGAGAAAAGCAAAAAACAATTCTTCTTGCAATTGCCATTGCTTAATACTCCACTGTGCCTTTCCCATCCTCACTGCCCACAGAAGGAAGCGCAATGAGATGTCCTCTACCTCACAGCTAATACTTTTACACAGAGACAAGAAGCAAGAGCTACTTCTCAAAGTGTTCTAGTTAGGGCATGACTAAAAAGAGTCACAAAAGACTCATGCTAAAAAACAGCACTACCACCTAGAGCAGAGGTCCTGCAGTGGCTGTTAATGGGCTGTCACTGGAAAGTCTTTAATAGGTAACTAAAGAAAGCAAGTCAGCTTCCATAGACTCAACTGTTTGTAAGGGCCACCTTTCCATGGAAAAATGCCAAGGGATGCACAGAAGACACATTGCCACAAACCCAGAGCCAAACTCCCTATGCTCAATATTCATTGCGTTTCTCATGTTCCCACCTGGAGGGAGCCAAGAGCCGGGCATGTTCCAGCTTCAGCTGCGTAGTATATCCAGTATCATTATACACAACATATATAGTAATTTATTACACCAATTTGAGCCTTACTAATGCCCTGACATAAGAAAATAACTTGAGGGTATTAGGTGTCACATTTACTAAACTGTTGAATCTCTCATGTTTGACAACTCACATGTAAGGGTTTAATAAACATAAATAAGAAGTATAATTTAAATGAAACCCTTCTATTCATCTAATATTCATAGAAAGTGCAAGATGAAGATCAAAACGGAGGAAGCTGAAAAAGCAAGAGAGGTTTACTAGGACATTATTCTTCTCTATTATCAATTAATTGATAATGATCCTTTAAGAATTTAGAAGGTAAAGATTCAATTTATTTTCATTTAGGATATAATGTGCAATTTTGCTACACATTTGGCTGATCTTTTTCATTAGATAAAAACTCAAAAGGCAAAAAACCTCTGAATACTGTTCTGTTCTTCCACCAGTTTGCAGGTTTTCAATCTTTCAATCCCCTTGCAGTCCTACTGCAAGTACTGTATGAAAGCGGAGATGCTGTTTTAAAACAACATTTCAAGTTGGAATTAAATTGCATTACTGCAGAAAGGCAAAGGGATTTTTTGGCTCTTTGGCAAATGAGTTTTAGAGGAGAGGGGAAAGGCCTTGAGTGGCTGCAGACTCCCTGTCTCACTAGAAATTAGATCCATAGCCAGTGAGTGAAGGCTTCACTCTACATACATAATCACAGTGAGTAAATCATGCTTTTATCTGATAGTTTCTCATGATAAATCGTTAAATGATGGAGAGAGAAAAAAAAAGGCAGAGTGATCAGATTTTAAGCTGTGCAGAAATTTGAGGTGCATCTGTCTGTGTAAGCATCCCGAGAATGTCAAAGGGCTTTGACCTTAAAGGTATCATTTAAAGCACAAACTAGAAGAATGAACTTCTAAAACCAGAGATAACTTCAGAAGAAGAACAGAAATGGGTTTGCAAAGGAACCTTCTCCCTCCCTGCAGGCTGGGGTTTGATCTCAGTCTAGCAACATTACGGTAGCCTTTGAGGTTGCAACTAACTCCATATTCCTAAGGAAAAAATTTTCTTATTTCTATCATCTTTCAGGATGGTTACATTTGCCCCCTGGTCTTCTTGGCACTTTCCTAGTCTCTGCATCTCCTGCAGGCCACTTGCTTATTTGTTTCCCTCTCTGGCTGCTTAACCACGGATGCTAAACAAACAGAACTACCTATACAATAAGCTACAAACAAACAAATGAAGCAGATACCCTATCTCCAGAGGCTTATACAGGAAACTAGACAGTGGAATAATGTGCGAGAAAAGCAAGCATGGGGTACAGGAAAGTTGAACTTTGCATGGGTAAGTCTTGTATCTAAAAGTTCCATAAAAATGGCTTTAGCAGAAAAACTACACTTGCCCTGATGAAAATGGATGATGGCAAGAAGTTGGGAGATGTCAGTATGAAGGAGGAACAGAATATCATTCAGGAAAAATTAGGTGGCTCTGAGGTTCATAATTGAAAGGGAATGAAGTGTAATGGAACAAGGGCAAAGAACTATTAACGTGAATTCTTGATAGGGAACAAGAGTACATCAGCTAAAAATGACAGAAAGGCCTGGCTGTACTTATTGATCACAGGTTGACTATAAATCACCAGCATGACGCAGCTGCAAAAGAGGCAAATGAAACCTTAAGATGCATCAGGAGAAGTGTTGTTTTGATAGACGTGGAGAGCTACTAAAGCCTTTTTTTTTTTTTAACAAAACCTTTTGTGTGGGTGAGGCTCCATCTGAAACATGTCATCTCTTTCTGATTATTTACATTTTTTAAAAAATGAACTCACATCAGAATAAATGTAGCCACAAGCTTCAAGGGTGACCTGGGAAACAAACTGCCCATTTCACAGAAGAAGACACGCAGCCCAGCAAAATAGGTTTGGAAATCCAGCGTGGTCATTCTTTAAAAGTACTTTGGCAGATGCTTTTTTCCAAAGCACAAAAAAAAGAAGCTAGAAGACAAACATTGATACAAGAACAGAGGCCTTTAGAATAGGCATGAGTAAACTGAAGTGGAAACACACCCCTAATCCTTTTTAGATGAACTGGTTCATATTTTTATCTGTTTTTCTTTATAAAATCTTATTGTAGCTGTTGCAAAAATACAATATAAAATAAAAGGCAATATTTAAATAAGTCAACAATAAATCATACGTATGGCAGAAGTAAACTTAGCAGCACACCCTTCTGAAGAGGGCAGAGGAAGGGAAATCAGTTGAGGACTTCAGCCTAAGGTGAGCCTTAGGTGAACCGTTTAGGTGAAAAATACTTATGTTCTTTTTCATTTTCAGATAATCCAAATAACAAAGTAATGTATTCCCCATTTACAGAAATCAGAATAATTCATTCAGTAGATTCTGTTATTCTAAAAAAAAAAAAAAAAAAAAAAAACCTATCTGAATATTTTTCATGTTATGTGTTGTAACCTTGAGCATTTGATTATTTGATTTGATTATTTGATGGCATCACTTGTAAAAATGGTACAATAAAACTTCCTTGAGCCAGATGATAAATGTCTCCATTTTACAAACTACCATTTCTTAACACTTTTTCTTTTACCTGCAGTTCTCTAATATTCTTCTTTTGGCAAGGGTGTCATTCATAGAATATCTTACCTTGGATCACCAATATTCTTCATTAATTGCTTTTGAACTGTGCTGAAAATGGCAATGACCTTGGAGATAAATTTTCTGCCACTTAATTTTCTGAGAGGACTCTCAGGCTTACAGTTCTGAATCTTTTCTCTGTCATGTCTGCAAATGTGAAGAGCTCCTACGGTTCTGCGATGAACTAAAAAGTCTGGTATGTACTTTTGCAATTAATGTACCTGTTTAGAATCCATACAAATCCTCAGTCATACTTTCCCAACAACTGACAGCATTACATTTGGAAATGTCTATAAACAGAGATGAAGTTGTGGTATTTAAATAATGATCCTTACAACCTCGACAATCACTCCACACATCTTACATGATGCTAATTTATTCATTTAATTTCTGTTTGACTAAAAAAAAAAAAAAAAAAAAAAAAAAAAAAACAAGGAAAAGCAGAAAAGCATTTGTGGCGCTAATGACTTCACAGAGAAAGAAGCCGAGAAGCTAACTAGAACGAAACAATTATATTATCATTCAACATGCACACTATGACATGGTAAGACAGCACTTTTATATCAGGAGATAACAAAGGGTTTCTTCAGCTTCTGATGATTCTTCAGGGATCCTTTATATGCACAATGTGCAAAAAGAGGGGCCTACAGAAACACAAAATCATTTGGTGTTTCATGTTCTTAGATAAGACCTCATCTAACAGCCACCATAATAGTCAAATTAATCACCCTACTTCAGAGGAAAGATCAGAAGGAAATTATCTTCTCAATATCTGAGCCAGTGGCCTTAAGGCCTTCTTAATTGCCTCCCAAAATGATCATGCTGCTCCTCCTTCCAGGATTACCATCATTTGGAAACTAGTATCAGATTCAACTCTTATAGGTATAATAAATCCTTGAAGATTAGGACAGGTATGTGGTTAAGATTCACTAAATTAAAATTAAGGTAAGCACATGCATGTTATCTGCATCCCACGTGTGTGAAAGTCTAAGGTACAACCTTTAGCTGTTCCTAGATGTTCAAAAAGAACTCCTATCATTGTAGGACTTCCTTTTTAGAGTTGCATTTCTGATTATTCTGCAGAAAGGAGGCCAGGTTCTAGGCATGCACTACTCAATAAAACCCAGTATAAAAATTTTAAATCAAAAATCAAGGCATATATATACACAAAATTATTTGTACTACCCAAACCCTTAGTCAAACAAACAAGCAGGATAAACCCCTCCAAAGCAACCCCTGCATAAGTGACTCCTGATTTAAGAATATAGTCTGGTGTTACTGTGACTTTCAGGTCTTATAAAGGAGTTCCTGTTCCCAGCATCTTCTACAATATTCCCCCTTTTTTCTTCTAATTGGTTTCCTTCTCATGGACTTTTTCTTCTTGTTCCACAATATCATTAGTCTTCTCATAAAAATTTTCATGTGATACATTCTCCTTGAGATGACTGGGCTACCCCCAGGATGAGACCATGAGAGGTTTTCATGCTTACAACAACCTATCATGATAGGGCTGCAGTTTTGTGTGCACCTTGTAATCTATTACAACAAATAAATAAATAATAACTATTTACCAAAGAATGTCAATTAATATTCCAAGTTGAAGAGCTGAGACCTTTCTCAGCATTTAACAGAGAAGCCCACTGTCTTGGACTGGACATGAGCCTAGAGTCCCTAGTGTCTGTCACTTGGTCTGTTGTTCTGCTGCGCTTTATTGAGCTCAATTTCAAGTCACTCTCAGTCAACAACTGGTACTTATCATCTCCCGGAATTAGATATTTACAGATTGCATGGATTAAGGAAAAGCAGTCTCTTTCTGAAACATAAATCAAGACAACATGGGTTATTCAGAGAAATAAACAAGTGGTCATAAAGAGAAGGCTGCTGCAGCACCCATGCAGGGAGCTGGAAATGGAAAATGGGCGCAAGATGCTGCTCTCAGTGAAGAGCTGGCAAAACACAATAGTTTGGATGAAATCCCAATGTATCATAACAAAAAGAGTAAAACTAAATTATTCATTTACTCTTCAGAAGAAGGTATCAATTAAAACTTTAATACAGCACAGTGAAAATCTGAGAATCAGAAAGAGCACGTCTGTGGCATAAACACAACGTGGGTGTTAATTTAGGCATGGAAGATTTAGAAATTGGGTATAGGCATGTAAAAAGTTACTTACTTGCAAAATGAAACCATTATTAACTGAAAGAAACCATAAACTATTGGTTACCATTTTGGTGAGAGAGACCTGGCAAACACATCCCACACTTGCAAAAAATACGGGGATCATCTATCTAGCTATAGCCGCATGATAGTTAAGGTGCACGTGAGTTTTCTAATACATTCAAACAAGATTCAGTAGAACAAACTCCTCAGCTTGAGTTTCTACTTGTTGATCTGATTAAACATTTGTATCTCTGACAAAATGTAGACTGCCTTTGACAGAACTGCTGTAAAGGATGAGAGCCTGAAGCATATTTCCAACTCCTGCTATCAGACAGCTGTTAGCACTCAGTAAATTTTTATTTAAAGGTACCAGAAGAGTAAAGCTAGATGAAAAGTCATACATGTTTTTTTACCAGATTCAGATAATATATATGTACACAAAGATGGTGTTACGGCATTTGTGTACTTCCAAAAACAGGAACAAAACCAAAACAGCAACCACCACACAAAGAAGAGGTCCATGATGGCAGCAATGCAGTAATGCACCTGCTGGAACAGTGCAGTTTGGGGTTTGCATTAACCCGGAAATGCATGGTACATTTGTTCTAGACTATTATTATTTTCCTCAGACAACTTCAGTCTAGCCTTCCAAAACTATTAAATTTATAATCATTAGATCTAACATAGCTGATACAGTAAAATCTTACAGTGGGTCAGAAATTAATTGAGCAGTAATTGAAGCAGCTTGCTACATGAATGCATTAGATGTATTCTCAATTCTCATTAATTCCAATTCAATGGACTGGTGGTAAAACTGACATAAAAATAATAATGCACATAAAACACAAAGTCAAACTCCAATCCTTAATGCGGCTAAATTGCAAAGGAACATCATAATAACATGTTGAGAATTCAGCACAGGATTGCCTACATTGTTAAACACTTCTCTAAGAATCATTGGAGCTTTTAAGTTATGTACAAATTAAAAGATGAAAAATAACATAAATTACAATCCTGATGGACACCATCACTTCATGAGAAGAAAAATATTTCAGGCAGTAGTTTTGTTAGAGAAGGGGTCACCATAAGAGAAGCACAAGCTGCAGAACCCTTTTCCAAGAGCAACATTTAACTTTGTCTTTTCCTCAGAGAGTCTCACATAACCAGTAGCTTATGATGTGGCACAAGGAGAACTAAAAGGCCCCTTCAGTCATTACCTGACCTAAGCAATCATTTTACTCAAGGATTCATGGTAGGGCAGGTTGATCACATGGAATAATCAGGCTCCCAGTGCTCTCTGAACATGCCAATCTCATGACATCAACATAGCCCTTCATTTTGAGATATAACACAGCAGTATTTCGTTCTTGTTAAAACAGAAAGCAAGCTCAGGGTCCAGCATCTTGTGAGAAATTACTCTTGATAATTTCATGATTTCCCATTTTTATTAGCAACTTTTTTTTCATACTTTTTTTTTCAAACCTTTGTAAGACACTAGGGAAATCTAGACAAATGAATCTGACTCATTTTTCTCCCCTCCTGTTGTAAACACTCTGATAAATTCACATCAAAAATCTTTCCAGCAGAAAGTAATTTTTTACCAGACAAATTAGAAGAAATACAAAAGAATGAAGCCAAATAAGAGAACTGCACTAAGCTTTCAGCAGCTTTTACTTGCTTGCCACAAACTAGGATGTGTGCACGTACCTCAAGCTGCTTCCATAACTTGGAGCTGGAGCAAAATAAACAAACAATAAATAGAGAAACATGCAGTGCATCTGCATTGTAAGGGTTTTTATAACTTTATCTTACAATTTGACACTTTTGAGCATATTTATGTTCAAGATTGATCTTCTTGAAAGGAGGTCTGAAAATACTGAAAAGCTCTAAAGCCTGAATTACATTTTTTTATTGCAAACTGTTCCAAAAGCTTGCTTGTGATAAAGAAAAATAGCAATTAATATTTTCTCTGAATCAAAAAACAGGGAAGATTTTGCTTAGGATTTGACACCTCAGCTTTCACTTTAGAAAAAAAGAAGCTTAAACACCTTTCAAATATTCAATACTTCAGTAAGCAGAACAAGTGAGCGTGAGTACGCAACACAAGCTCTATCGCCAATTGAGAAATGACAGCGACCTGGACTGCACGAGCCCATTTCCTGAAAGGAGAAAAGGGGAGAATTTAACTGGTTTTCCAAGGAAAAACAGACAAACAAAAACTCTTCAACAATAGTGAAAATAATGTGAAATCTCTGTAGAACAGACAGAATTTGGTAGATTTATTGCCTTTTATTTCCTCCATTATCTCATCACTTCACAACCAGACAACCGACCAAATAAGTTTTGTACTCTATTTTGTGCTTAGAAGATGGATTTATTATGCAAGATTCTACTTGCAGTGATGAAGGACAAGTGCCTGCCATTTGGACAGTGGGCGAGCCATGATTTGCCAGAAAACAGGCTCTTAGGATAGATGATGTGATACATTTTAATAGAACCTGTCATTCTCCTCTCTTATCTCATCTATACTTCGCAATCAAAGCTCAAAAATTTGAGCATTCTCCTCAAACATGTGTCATATTCAGCTAGTATTCTTTCAGAGATAGAAGATGGCCAAAGCTGATCTCTTTTTAACCTCTGTTCATTCCTTAGTCAAACAAACTCTGCAGAAGGCAATGCAAAAGCAGATAGAAAAAAATTCTACCTCTGTTTAAGAAGCTGTTCTGAACAGATATTTTATTCCATATGCAATTTCAATAACCATTGAAGGGGTAAAAGAATTGTACAGGAGTACAGAGTCTGAAATTCAGTATGAAAATGCACTGTCTTATCTGACCTAAGATGTTGCACAACTTCTCATTCTTCCTGCCCTGCAATCCTGAGCATCGCAATTCTCACAGGAAAAAAAGAAGTGACAAAATAAATAAATAAATAAAATTAAGGTATAAGAGCACACTTGAGTTTGTTGTACACAGACAACAACTTGAATGACTACTATGTAGCTTTTTCAGAGTGCACCAGATGTCTGTCTGTCACTCAAACTACAACTAATTTATAGGCATTGACTGCTACGCAGTTGCAAAAGCAATCGTCTTTAACTTCCCTCTCCCTCCTGTCGTCCTTACTTCATATTTTCTGTCATCTACTTGAGTTGCATCGATCTGTAGTGCACAGTAGAACCACATCCCAATGCAAAAATATGCTAAACCACGTAGCTAAAACTTTGATTTCTTTTTTCCATTAAAATACAAAAACTGAGAGAAAACACACACATAAGGCTAGCTGTCTATACAAATCAAAGACCTTAGTATACAAACACATCCTCAGGCAAAGAATAGCTCTCACAATTCAAAGACAGAGTTCACCCAGAGAGGAAACTAAAAAAGGAAGACTCTGAATTTAAAACTCCTGGCTGAGTTGTTTACTCTGTTCAAAATAGTTTGGTCACTTTGCATTCTGCGGCGCTCCAAGTTAAGCATGCATTGCAAACGGCCTCGCAGACGTTTTTATAGTATCTCGCTAAAGGAACAGATGTAAATCTGACAAAAAAAAATAAAGCGAGGGAAGAATGGGCCTAGAGAGGGGTAGAATAACCTGCTAAGCAAAGTTACAGAAAACATCCAGTCTATCAAGCTATCAGCAGGGAGACTGCCAGTATGCTGAAAAATGAAAAGAACAGAATTTCAATGCCTAAGATTCCTGAATAGCTTTTCAATGCTGCTCCTGTATTTTTAGGCTTAAATATAATGGGAGCAGATAAAACACCTCACGTGTCATACTGGTGCCCGCATGTGGCCCATGAAAGCCTGACCCAAGGCCAGGACTTGCCGTCTTCTTCCTTCCTCCACAGTGCCTTTTCCAGGTGCTCTTTAGCACCTTTTGTTCAACTCCCACTGAGTTTAATT
Organism: Tinamus guttatus; assembly: GCF_059628265.1. Taxonomy (NCBI): domain Eukaryota; kingdom Metazoa; phylum Chordata; class Aves; order Tinamiformes; family Tinamidae; genus Tinamus; species Tinamus guttatus. The sequence goes on from NW_028288638.1 coordinate 910,530, forward strand.
AGCACTGCCGCAGGGACAGAGCACTGCTCTCAAGTCCGTCTGATATTTCCGAGGACAAAAAAGGCCAAATTAAGGCCCGGAGATGGTGGCGTCTAGATCCCTGCTCTCCTGGAGGTGTTTGCTTACCTGTCGGTTGTTTCCTTTCACTTGTCCAAATAACAATGATTCAGGCACGCACGGCGCAGTCACAGCCAGTTTTTGATACATCAGCCCAACCAAACCTGTCCTGCACAAGTGGTCTGCACAGCTCACGAGGCCTCCCACGCAGCCCAGGTGTCCTCAATCACCGGGCAGTTATCTGACACAGGCAGCGGCTGGGCACTTACTTGACACTGGTTATTTGGCTCCCATTTGCTTGTAGCCAGCTGGAGCTGCTCTCCTCACCAGGGAAACCCTGGAGAAATGGTCAAAGTGATCTATTCTGCCTAAATACAATTTCTGAGTGGAAAAGAGAACATGGTTGGTAGCCTCCAGTTTTTGTTAGCACACACATTCATGTACTTATGAAAATCAGCTTTCGGCTGGATACCAGAATTCTTGGAAGTCCAGAGAAAGCAGAGACTCCTCAGCAGAGTCCATCCCGTGGGGCAGCCTGGAGCTGGAGGGACCCTCTGCTAACACGAGTTTATGGCTCCACATCTCCTCAGTCTAGAGTGGTCAGTGAGCTTAAATTTGGCATAAGGCAACATACAATTAAAGCAACTAGAGCCTCCAAAGACAACATAAATAGCTTGTGTCTAGAAAATTGTGAGTACCTTGGTTCCGGGGTGCAGCATAGGGCTGGCTCTGAGAACATGACTGACGGAAGCTCATTTTCTGAGAAAACACTTCATATTTTAAGTCAATGCACAAATCTGAATCAACAGAAAGCCATGAAAAGGGAAGATATATAACAATATTAAAAGGGGCAAGCTCCCCTGAAGAGAAAGAGGTTGAAGGACCAAGCAGACATCACTTGCTCCTGTTCCTCTGACAGGGGACACCTCTGCAGACCCTCAGCCAGCAGCGAGTGTCATAGCAAGAGTCAATGATCAATCTCTGAACTAACAAAAAAGACTTTATTTCAATATTTTGCTTATGAAAAGTGCCAAGTCCTGCGCTTACCTGTTTGAACATAAAATGATAATAACGCTATTGATTAAAGTAGAATTATTATGGATTTGAAACAATCTAAGAGTATAATTTGTATCAATTGCCTTGATGGGTACCTATTTTTGCCTGGAACGCATGCTCTGTGCTTCTGTGCAATTACCTGCCGAATCGCAGTTAACAACTTCTTGGGCTTTCAGCAGCTTTCTATGAAAAATCTGGTTATGAGGTACGGTTTCAAAACTGCAGCAGTGGTATCTGCACATCACGCTATGATTTACCGCTTGCACAAAAAAAAGCAGTCTTACTGCTGCTGTTTTTGTACAATTAATATTGAATGTGTTGGCAATCAGGAGGTGCTGCTGAACGTTGAACGGCAGAACAAAAACACAGGCTGAAATCAGTACAGGCTCCGAATAAAGTTACATCAGGTAAACTACACCATCTCATTTTCTGCCTTGAAATTCAAGGCACTATTAAGCAATCAGTTAACAGAAAATGCATTTTTATAACCCATTTAAATTTTACCAGTTAAAGTTATTATTTCAGAAGCTCATGGTACCACCAGCAGTGATATTACAGCTGAAGAGATGCAAGTAAAAAAAACCTATTTTAGCGCAGATAGAAATCTGAACAGGTAACAACTAAATACTGTTCCACACCAGTGGACAATGTTTTCATCCTATTTTATTTGTTTTCATCATCAGTTTCTATAATCTACATGATACAAAAGCATGATATTTTATTACAAGTTATTTAGCATTGTAACAGATTCTCTCCTAATTTTTCTATTTTATGTTTACTAAATATTACATAGAAGGAAAAGTATTCATAAGAAAATGATGTGCTCACCTAATTTGGAAATAGTATATATAATTCTCCTGACAGTCTGGCTTACAACCAGGCTCTTAGGATAGAGAGTAGAAAATAGAAAAGCAGAATAGTAGAAATTATTGACAGAGTAACAGAAAAAAAAGGTAAAAAACAAAACAAAACAAAAAACTAAGAAGCCCTATTTGATCACTACTGAATTTAAGATATCAGACATTAATGGAGAAAGTGAGATGTAGAATTTGAAAGAAATTACAGTCAAAGGAGAGAAGTAGGCTGAAGATGACAGAAGTAAACAAATATCATATATGCTTAATATAGTGAACCTGGGATTGTTTTCCCCTGAAGTAAGTCTTCAGAAGGACATACAAGGGAAGAGAGTAAGAATGTTTAAGGCGAAACACTTACTAACTTTCAGCAATCTTTACTGACAGCATTATTGTTTGTCCAGAAAGACAGTAGCATGGAGTAACTGGCTTTAGTAGCCTTGGAGTGCTTTAGATTTATCCTCTGACGCGTACCTGACCACCAGATGACCTCTGAGGCACATGAGAAACTATATATCCCATGTGCGTAGAGAGACCAACCAACTGGAGATGAATGCCCATTAAAATGGTAATTTCACAATTTATTTTAATTTCTTTTGAATCACCCATGATTATATTCATTTTACTCTTCATTACAAATTAAAAATAAGGAAGATTCTAAGCTAACTTTCAAGCTAGTCATGTGTATGGTCACACAGTTTCATTCATCACAGATGAGTAAAAAGTTAGAAGAAATGATAACTGATCAAAAACTTTCTATCAGCTTCAATAATTTGTGAATTTGTGCACATTGTGAATTTGTGATTACTATATGGTACGTCATACATCCAAAACAGCATTCCTGTTGGCTTCAGTTGTTAAATGTAAAGCATTTCTGCAAGATATTTAAAGAAAGTTTAGAGCTAGTACTCAGAAAAACGAGGAATGCATTTATTAACCATTTGTGAGAAGTGTGACTTGATTACCTGGTGCTACAAAGCAAATCTGTTATAGAGGCAAAACCAGAGCCTCCCCAGCAGCAATAAGCTCCAGTACCAATTCAGTACCAATTCACTACTTACTTAATGACTTTAAAAAAGGGACTCATCAGCCCTGAGAGGTAAATATTCACAGCAGGACTCACTATCACCTGCCTTCACTAATCCATCCTCTTTCTTTGTTCTAGGCCTTGCTTTAAGGTATTTTAGACCAAAAGAAATGTCTTCCACCTCAGGTTATCCTAGTGGCCTGCCACTGTACTTGCTGTTCAGTGAAGATGCCATCTGTTACTCTTGGATTTCAAAGCCCTATTGGATGAATTAACGCTAGCTATTTAGAAGAATGCCCTTAAAAAGGACAATCTAATGAGGTTTTGAGGCTTGCTGATCATGACTGTATGTTTGTGGCAAATGTTTTAGTGCTTCCTTTACTCAAACATTAAAAGTTACTACTAACGCTTTCTCTAAGAGCTCTCTCGGATAGAGGCTGCTACCTAATGGAGTTAAAGAAGTAAATAAGAGATAGAAGAGCGACTCCTTTAAAAGCTGAACAAAACACCTCCCTTTGAAAAAGCGTGCGTCACTACTGATTTATGTTAGTTCTGCCCATCTGTAATAACACCATTTGTAAGGAGTGTGCATTAAAGGATTACTGGAGCTCATACCTGGCGAATGAGTTAATTAGGTTGTGGAGTTTTAAATAAAATATGCTGTTCAAAGACTCTAATATTTACCTGCTTAAACACCGTTAGACAAAAGAAAAACTGTCAAAAGAAAAGGCAATAAAAATGGGAAGGAGAATACAAAAGTAATGGAAAATTACTGAGCATCTAAGACAGCTCCACATAGAGAAGACTGTTTTTTCCTTTTTTACTCTAATGCCAAAGTATGAGACCAAAAGGACTCTAAACTTTATGAGTTCACCCAAATCAGCATAAATACATGCAAAAAAAAAAAAAAAAAAAAAGGAGGGCAACAACTGGAATTTTGGGGACCCTAGTGTCACAGTTATGCTGCAGAAAGCCCAGTACAGCAAACGCATTAATGAGTAAGTGACATCTTGGTGGGCTTCCAAAAACAAGATAAATATTAATTGGCTACTTTATTTCCCAAAGAAACCCAAAATAGGAAACATAGGAGAGGAAAATGCCTGCAGTCTCAATATCAGGGAGCAGCAATCTCAGGAGAGAATGAAAACCCAATCTCAGACCCAAGTAAATCATTTTTAACTGGGGAAACATTTTTCTTTAAATTATCCCAATGATTTCTACATACAATTTATTGAGCAGGCAGATCAAGTAGATGGATAGATTTTCAAGAAAAGATGCATAGTGATCAATTGAAATGACAACCACATTTAACATTATCAAGAATTACCTGAAAAACCATTTACCACAGTCATCTTTGCATCTGGCTGTCTAATGGTGCTTTTAATGAAAGAGACAAGCATAACTTAACTAATTACTTAGAGATTTTGAAATCCATCATGTCAGTGACTTTTTAGCTCACATTTTCTTGGACCTTCGGCTTTTTTCCTTTAAAGTGAAAAAATTAGAATTAGGCGGCTTTCAAAGTAATGAAATATGAGGTCATATTGTGATAAATTATACCACTCAAAACTGAAAGTGGTTATAATTAAAAATCCATCTCATTTGGAAGAGTAGCTTTCTAGCATGAAAAAAATAGGAGATTCCTGTGAGCATTGCTTTGGTTAGTTGAGTTATAAAGCGTTAGTCAACACACTGGATAGTTTTAAATGTAAAATGAATGCTGCTGTTGCTGCACAATCATTGCTATCATAGAATCATAGAATCATAGAATGCTTAGGGTTGGAAGGGACCTCTAGAGATCATCTAGTCCAACCCCCCTGCACATGCAGGGACACCTAGAGCACGTGGCACAGGACTGCATCCAAGCGGGTTTTGAAGATCTCCAGAGAAGGAGACTCCACAACCTCTCTGGGCAGTCTGTTCCAGTGCTCTGTCACCCTCACTGTTAAGAAATTTTTCCTTAAGTTCCTATGGAATTTTTGATGTTTCAGTTTCCGGCCATTTCCTCTAGTCCTATCAGTGGCCACCACTGAAAAGAGACCATCACCGTCCTCTGCACTCCCTCCCTTGAGGTATTTATATACACTGATTAGATCCCCTCTCAGCCTTCTCTTCTCCAGGCTGAACAGGCCCAGCTCCCTCAGCCTCTCCTCATAGGGCAGATGTTCCAGGCCCCTGATCATCCTTGTGGCCCTGCGCTGGACTCTCTCCAGCAGCTCCACATCCCTCTTGTACTGTGGAGCCCAGAACTGGACACAATACTCCAGATGCGGCCTCACCAGGGCTGAGTAGAGGGGCAGGATCACCTCCCTCAACCTGCTGGAGATGCTCTTCTTAATGCAGCCCAGGATTCCATTGGCCTTCTTGGCCACGAGGGCACACTGCTGCCTCATGGTCAACTTATCATCCACCATGACACCCAGGTTTTTCTCCGCAGAGCTGCTCTCCAGAAGGTTGGTTCCCAGCCTGTACTGGTGTCTGGGGTTATTCCTCCCCAGGTGCAGAACCTTGCACTTGGCCTTGTTGAATTGCATGAGGTTTTTCACCGCCCAGTTGTCCAGTCTGTCCAGGTCCCTCTGGATGGCAGCGCAGCCCTCTGGGGTATCGGCTACTCCTCCCAGTTTCGTGTCATCAGCAAACTTGCTGAGGGAGCACTCCGTGCCTTCATCCAGGTCATTGATGAATAAATTGAACAGGACTGGACCAAGGACTGACCCCTGGGGGACCCCGCTAGCTACAGGCCTCCAACTAGATTCGGCACCGCTGATCATCACTCTCTGGGCCCTGCCATCCAGCCAGTTCCTAATCCACCTCACTGTTCCCTCATCTATCCCACACTTCCGGAGCTTGCCCAGGAGGATGTTGTGAGGGACGGTGTCAAAAGCCTTGGTGAAGTCGAGATAGACGACATCCACCGCTCTCCCCTCGTCTATCCAGCCAGTCATTTCATCATAGAAGGCTATCAGGTTAGTCAGGCAAGATTTTCCCTTGGTGAATCCATGCTGACTACTCCTGAGCACCTTCTTGTCCTCCATGTGCTTGGAGACAACGGCCAGTATGAGCCGTTCCATCACTTTTCCAGGGACGGAGGTGAGGCTGACTGGCCTGTAGTTGGCTGGGTCCTCCTTCTTGCCTTTTTTGAAGACTGGCGTGACATTGGCCTTCTTCCAGTCTTCCGGCACCTCCCCCGTTCTCCAGGATCTTTCAAAGATGATGGAGAGCGGCTTAGCTATGGCATCTGCCAGCTCACGCAGCACTCTGGGGTGCATCCCATCAGGGCCCATGGATTTGTGGGTATCGAGGTTCCTTAGGTGCTCTCTGACCCAATCTTCCTCTACCCAGGGCAAGTCTTCCTCTCCACCAGCTTCTTCTCTTGTCTCTAGGGCCTGGGGCTCTAAAGGGCTGCCCTTGGTAAACACCGAAGCAAAGAAGGCATTGAGCAACTCTGCTTTTTCTGTGTTATTTGTAACCAGGGTGCCCATCCCATCCGCCAGCGGACCCACGTTTTCCCTGATCTTCCTTTTGCTGTTAATGTATTTGAAGAAATTTTTTTTGTTATTTTTAACGTCCCTTGCCAGCTTGCCTTCCAGACGTGCCTTAGCTTTCCTTGTCGCATCTCTGCATTCCCTGACTACGTTCCTGTATTTCTCCCATGGGACCTGTCCTTTTTTCCACATTCTGTATACCGCTGCCTTCTGCTTGAGCATTGCCACAAGCTCCCGGCTCATCCACGCAGGTCGCCTGCCCCCTCTGCCTGCCTTCCTACACACAGGGATGCACTGCTGCTGGGCGTGGAGGAAGTGCCGCTTGAGAATCATTGAGAATCATTGGAATGAGAGAGTGTAGGACAGGATAACTTCTTTAACCACAGAATTCATCCTCCTCCTCTAAAATATCCTTTCATGTCAGTCCAAGATTTTGGTATGGCTCATTCTCCATTCTCCACTAGAGGAAAAAGCTAATATCCTATTTGCTTCAAATAGCTTTTCCTCAAGCTTATCTGCACTTTGCTCTTGCATGCAAGCTCATATCTGCTCCTTGTATCACAGAAAAACAAGATAGCTGGGGTTGGACAGGAGCTCTAGAGACTGTCTGGACTGCCTCCCTCACAGCACGGTGAGCTTCAGTAGTTTGGAAGAACCACACAAGTCTGTTCTGAATATAGCCAGAAAAAAAGACGCCACCACTTTCCTTGGCAACTCGCTCCAGCGCTGGATAACCCTCAGGGTAAAGGATTTTTTTCTGTATGCTTAAATGATATTTCTGTCCAATCCCTCCAACAGCCATCCAGCACAGCCCTGTGGGATATCAACCACACTTCCTGGTTTTGATCATCTGAAAACTGGCAGAGGGTGCACTCTGATGCATCATCTAGGCCATTAACAAAGATGTTGGAGTACTGGACCCAGAACCGACCCTTGGAGAATAGCTATGAATACTCAAGGCATGTCACAGACTTTTGAATGCATAACCACTCTGGATAATTTACCCACAGTTTTGGCCACACAAGAACCAAAAGGGGCTAGAAAACATGCACAGAAATAATATAAAACAAGAATATTGGCAGAAATATCAAGGAGAAAGATTCTACCCCTTTCTCAAGAAGACTAGAACTTGGTTATCGCCATTAATACAACAGTATTAACAGTAGCAAAGACCTCTGTTCCTCTGTTTTAAAGAACAATTGTTCAGCTATAAGTTTACCAATTCCAGGTATCTTATTCCCAAACTGTAGAGAACCTAGGGTCTTTCTTCAAGAAAGAGCTGTGCTAGCAAGCACATCACTTTCTCATTTCCATCCCCAACTTCTCAATACCTACTGAAGTCTTATGTATTCTTTAGTGGACCTAGTCTTAGGAAGGAACCTACCTTCCTCTACTTCAGTCAAGTGGTATTCATTGCACCCTGGCATGCTCTAAAGGCACTCCAGAGATGTTGTATTTGTCCTTGGAGTGTCTTTGTGACAGTCGATCCAGAGCCTTGATCCCCAAAAGAGGCTTATATTTGCTCACAAGGGTACTCTGTAGCTAGTTCCATTCAAAGGAGCCAAGTATGGTGCATAAATGTAAACATGTAAGTTTTGTCAGATCAATACCTTGTCTTACAGAAGTATGAATTAAAACTTTTCTCCCATTTTGAGGACTTGGTGCAAGTTTGTAGTCATTTGTTAATGACTCCATAATTTTTCTATCCTTAAGGACTGGACATTTGTCCTTAATTGTTTTGAAAAATCCTAGCTTGGCCCTTCACGTTTCACGAATATTCAGAAACTGTGTTACATTATCAAAGACATGTTCTTTTGAAATGCTGAAGCTGGCAATGATGAGAGCAATTATACATTTTATTTTACAACTTTATACTTCAGTCTCTTTTTTTAGGAAAAAAATGGATTTGATTGTTTGAAAAGATCTTGAAATACTTTATGGTTGATGCTGTTTCTGAATACTAATGCAGCTGAGAGCAGCAAACAAAAATTACAGGAGGAAACAGCTTTCACTCTCAAAAGTAGCAAGCTTTTATAGCAAGCTTTTATTATGCCAGCAGATAAAAAGATCTGAGAAATTAACATTAAAGGCTTAGCTTTCCAGCTGCCCAGATTTAAGAAAAACTGCCATCAATCTGCATCAGGTATATCCATGCTATGTAGTTTACTAGATTACATTACACTATACCCAAAGCTGGGAAAAAAAGAAAACAAATAGATGAGATTCCATATTTATCAAAATAGTCTGTAATATTAGTTCAAATCATTTAACTTTAATTACACATATTCTAAAATGTTATTTCATAAATAATCCTAATGGCAACAAAAATTCAAGATAACAATAATAAAATACCTTTCCAAAAATAACAAGAAACGAATCCAGTCTTTGTTGGTATTTGCTCTGCAAAGCCAGCACTGGAAAGGCAACAGACTGCAGGATGGAATGTAACAACATGGGCATTCTTCTCTCTAGTCTAATATTACTAAAAGACAAGAAGAGCAGAACAGAGTAGAAAAGAGAGACAGAGGAGGTCAACATTGCTTTCCAGAATTAAGGGAATAAATGGCTAATGGAGAAGTATAGATTTATGCAGGTAACTAGAATTGACAGGAGAGATTCAGTGGTGGACCAGTGTGTTTTGGCAGACTTTCACAGCATTAGCTAAGGTAAACCATGCCTAATCTAACACACAAATGTAACTTTTTACAGTTCATGTCAATTAAATTTTATAATTGAGGCCCACTGCTGGATTGAAAGACCAGAGAGCAAACACTAAAAGTGATCTAGTCATTCCTGCAGACTTTTCAGTGAGAAGTAACATATAGTGAAAACCAATTAAGTGAGGGTTTGCATATGACACACAGAGCAGGTTCCCAAGGTACTTGCCAAAACAGACCCAAACCCACAAGTACCACTAATGTAAAATCTAAGCCCTAACTCTGCATGTAGTTTCCGTGTTGCTTGGATTCAGTGAAGTGACCTGTAACAATGGGATGTCACTGAAGTCAAGGACTTACTTAAATATTCAAAAAGGGGAAAGTTGAGGAAAATAAACAATTTGATTTTTTTTACAGATGGGGAACCGAAGTCAAGCAAAATTAAAGGGCTTCTGTTAGGTCATGGAGTGAAGCACAGTAAATCCCAAAGGTACAGGCTTGTGAACAACACTGTAACTAGTCTCTGAGATTGCAAATATGTTAAAAATAGGAAATGCCAAAATATCACAGATAATAAAAAGATGCCAAATTGAAGCTATTGTAAAAGGTTACATGAAAATAAGGAATGGTGTTGGTGATGCAACCAGTAGGTTAAACTGACTGGATCTCAAAAGAAAAGGAACAGATTTAAACAGAATTAGATGGTATCTATCTCACTTGAAAGGTAGACAAAGAAGACATGTGGCATCCTATGTAACAGGATGAAGACCTACCCCGATCTATTATTTAGAAAGTGAATTAATCAAAAAGCACCCGCTAAGCACTGCTGTACAGCAGAAAAACAACACAAGTAAAATCAATATAGCTGTGGCCAAAATGTGAGGGAGGTAAGTGTGCACCATCCACTCAGCCTGACTATGCAGCTGCAGAAAGTAACCTGAAATTTCATTGCCATTTTACTGGTGGCTCAGGCTGGAGTTAGCATACATTTTCAACAACACCTGCACATTTGACATAATGGCAGGTGAGCTGCCTGTATTTTTCCTTTTTTAATGGAGTACTCAGTCTCACACTACATCAGTGTCTTCACACTTGGAGAACAGCAGAAACACAGGTTTCAATCAAAGCTGCTGAACTCTGCTGCTCTCTTTTCCTGTATATATTTCCCCTCACAGACAAAGGATGTGAGCACTACCCTTTATCCCCTTCATACACCAGGAAGGCTGAATATATTAGTGTGAAGTAAGCCAGAAGGCTTCCTTGCCTCCTTTCTACATGTCTTGAGTCATTAGAGCAAATAGCTACATGGTGCAGAGGAAATGCCGGGTGACACTGTCTGCCCCCCACATGTGTCCTCCGTGGGCCCTGCAGCAGCAGCAGCGGCTTCTACAACAGGCAGAAGCCTCGGCTTTGGGGATGAACAAGCAGACGCTCGGAGCACGCACGCCGCTCCCCTGTTCATTGCTGCAAATTGGAATAGAGGTCAGTAAATGGCTAGCACTGACGGTGCCGACTATCAGTCGTAATTACTCTGGCTTGGATCAAGCAGGCTGAAATTTTAAATACCCCAAGCTACATCTACTGCTAATATTTTTGTACTTTTATTCATGCTCAGTACATTTTTGTAACTTTTGCAACAATTGTGACTGTAAGAAAAAGAAAGAAAAACAAAACACTAAAAAAAAACCCAAGCTATATTGCTGAATGAATTAATTCCAAACATTTTCATTTAAAAAAAAAAAGTGTAAAAAATAAATGACCTTATTTTAATTTACTCTGAACATTGAAAGGAACAGGTATTAGCGTAAATCTTTAGATATAAAAAAGATTCTATATTGATGATTTTTTCAAGCTACTAGTTTTATTCATCCTTTAACTCCCTTGCTGTAATTATACTTTACATCACCTTCAAAGGAATGATATTAGCTTTCTTATTCCATTAATACATTCATTACTTTCATCAGTGAGCACAACAGCGGCTTAATAGATAAAACCTTTCTTGAACATTATTTAAACATATTCAGATCGACAGCTGTCTTTAACATACTTTGCTACCGTAATGTCTCATCATTACCTTTGTTAAATGATAAATGACAGCTTTGCATAGCACGGAGCTGAAAAACACTTTTGGGGCCTATATTTGAATTTTGAGCAAAGACTCACCATTTTAAATGCAGTGAAAATGGAAGATTTAACAGTTAGGTCACACTTCCTTTTCCGTTTCAAATTAACTCCAGAGTAGTGGAGGGAAAAGAAATAAACAAACGGGCACGTAAAAACAATAATGCAGAGGTACCATAGTAGGAACAGGCACATATACCTTAAAAGTTGACAGCAGCTTTTAAGGACCATAACTGCAAACTAGCTCTGAGAAAGAGGGGTGTTGTTAGGCCAGCTGAGAGTCGCACACGGGCAGCCTTGCCAAGCTGAGCTGAGCCGAGCCACGCTGCTCTGCAAAGTAGCTTCTTCACTGCATGCACTTTACTTCCCTGCTATGTAGCATATTACCAAACAGAAGCGCATGCCGCTTCACAGAAATCTGGATTAATTTCCTTTTTTGCTCACTAGATTTCTTTTCCTCAGCTTGCTGACCCAGTCACATAAGCATCATCATGTAAGATTAAGGATGCAGGTTGTATTTCAGGAACCTGGTAGGGGTACACATGTGACACAAGGTTTCGCTGAACTTGGTGAAACTATACACATACTTTATCTTAGTGGGGAAAGGAAAAGAAAAGTTAAAGCTAGAAAGGTAATTTCTCCTTTTCTCTAACTGCGTTCCTTTACTTACGGTTCTTTGGCCAAGCACCATTTATTTGCAAATGCCAAAAGTATGCTCTTTAAATAAAAAGTAGTCGTGCCATATTAAATCATTTCAGGTAGGTATGATCAGAAAGGTTCTCAAGGGTTACTGCTCTAAAGGTTCACATAGTACATCCAATTTTACCTTCCACATTTGTTTTCTTCTTAAATGGCCCCTAATGACTTCTTATTGTTAACTTACTTCGTAAAAACAGTTGAATGAACCTCGTACATCCGAATTATTAATCCTTCATTCCATATCGAATTAAACCTTACTCTGAAAGTGAACTTTTTGACATGAATGGGCCAGTCTCAGTTCCTACTAAAATGGAAAGTATTATATAGTTGGCACAACAAACGAATGACATAATTCAGTCTTCAGACAGGCTATCACAAGTTGCACACTCCTGTAAAATATAATCAAAAGCAAATGTACATATCAGAAGATTGGCCTTTTTAATCTAGTCCAAGACTAGCAAGTTTTAGAAGTAACCACAGCTCCTGAATACGACAGCTTCAAAGCCATTTGCTAGTTCTGTTGCCTGCGGCGGCCTTGCACATGAGCCCCAGTCACTCCGTGACGGAGCACACGGCCCTGTGGCGATTCCCGCCGCGGCGTCTAGCACCCGCTGACACCACCTGCAGCGCAGCCGAGCACTCCGGACGGTGCCAGGCCCAGCTCGACGAGGCGGCACGCACGTCACCGTGCACATCGCTGCCCGAGCGCTGCCGGCGGCCGGGCGCCCCGCCATGGCAAGCGCCACGCCAAGCGCCCAGGAAAAACCAACATCTGTGCTGAGCGCGGCAACACGTATTCACGCTTCTTACTCATGTTACGGGAAAGAGACGGAAAGTTAAAAGAGCTCCCTGGGCCATCACATCCTTATTTCTGGACCGCCAGCCTGGACACAACTGAATCAAAATTGCCTTTTTTTTCCCCTTTGAGGCTTATAGACACCAACATCTGAAGAAGCTTAAATCCTCCAGCACTTCTCCACGCAAACACATAGTAATGGAACTCTGTACTAGTCTAAAACTTTTTATCCCCCAAAATTGATTGTAAAACATCTTCATAAAAACTGGTTCATTTTCTCATGCTACTGACATTATGGAAAAAAAAAATCCTAGAGCTAAACTTCCCCTAATATGATATGGTTTTGTATGAAGAACCATGTGTTTAACTGCATAAAGTTGCTCTAATCTCATGTGTACCTCATGTCTGCTGTCCAAATTCACTTTCAGATTCACTGAATGCAAATCTAGTTCTTTATATTTGCTGTTAAATCTGTTATGTTCTCTCTCATTCAAAGTTTTCTCAGTTCAACTTAAGTGCCTGAAGCAATAGTAATCTAGGTATCCTGCTGCAGAAACCCAGATCCTCTTGCTCGTCACTTGCATCTAACACACTAAACTCTCTCCTGCACTACGTGGCCATATTCTGCTAATGTAACAGTAAACAACATCTAAAGCATGAATGGAAACTCCTACTTGATGGGCAACAACTTGCCGTCTTAAACAGGTTGTCATAAAAATTCTCATCTAGTAAAGTGACCTGTCATCTCACTTAACACAGCATCACTTTCGAGCAAATCAGATTTAACATTTTCACTATTATACACCTGCCGTGTTTTTTTTAATGCTGAAAAATAGTTACATTGTGGCAACATTTCCATTCTTGCTCTGACTAAAATAATTTGACTGCGCAATGTCACAGCTTTCATCAAATGGGAGGAAACCTCATATTCTGGCTTTTAAAATGTAATGTCTGATGATATATCTTTTTAAGCTTGCCTCTCCACTTTATGAAAGTATAATCCCAGCACCATTTTTGGGTGTATTTCACACGTACAAACTACATCAGCTGCCACATTGGTAGCGTGACAACTCATTCAAGTGCCCCTTTTAGGAGAGAGCTTTGACCTTCTAGGACAAGAACAGGACAACTAAAACTCATCATCTCTGGACTGAGAACAACAAAACCATCAAGGTGGTATATACCAGAGAATAAATCTTCAAATTTAGGATATTTGTTCTTTACTGCATTGCCCTGTATGGAAAGATCTCCTTTCACTTAGAATCCCTTTCATGAGGTTTTGTCCCATATTCTTGTCCCTCATGAAGCCCAGGCAAGTTCTGCCACTGTTCCAGCTCAACATCCTCTATGTACAACCTCTCCATTGGGATAGATAGGACTGCTCCTCATAAGAAAAAGGCCAATTTAGAGCCTCATGAAGCCAGGTCATACCTGCAATGCTGCAGCTATTCAAAACTGCTTGCTCAGGCCTATGGCTCTTCATCCATAGCTCCTCTTCAGCTCACTTCTAAGATCTTACACCTATATCCATTTGCCCAGCAAAAGAGGAACGACACGAATGGATTGCACACTCTGGGACAGCCTGCAGGGACACTGGCCACAGCACCAGCGCTAGCATGATGCTCAGAAGAAAGCTCTGTGACCCCCCTTCCACAGCCACATTTAAAATCAAAGAAGGCCTGTGAAATCTTCACTGTAATAGATATTTCTCTTTCTTAGTACACTTTGAATAGTAAGCAAGCAAATGAATTATTTAAACATGACTGCAAAGAGAGCATGAATTGCTCTTTCATCTTTGAAACTTTCAAACATAAGGTAGAAGCACCATCAGATTTAAGCAATCTCATTACTTCAAATTGTATTCCTAGGAACAAATCTGTCTTTAGAAAGAGATTACATTTACATGTAAAATCAATTAATTCCGCAACTAAGATCTATTACATCTTCTCTCCTTAAGGCACAGAATATTATTGTATTAATTTTGTTATTCAGTATTATCTGCAGCACATCAGATGACTGTAGTTCTAAATTGCTATCTTCAAATTCAGGACAGCTACTGTTTTCCATAGGCAAATCCGAGGCATTTGTATAAAAGCATTTACAGTTATATCAAAGAGCTTAAAAATCTTAACAGACAATAAAAAATTAATTCCAGCCTTCTGCCTGAAAGCAAAGATCTCACAGTACCGCTTTCAAAAACAAGACTAGAGTCTAGCCTTCAAACAGAGAAGCTTGACGCTTCTCTTTCATTCTATAAATGATCCAGAAAAGAAATAACTGAAAGAAAAGAAGCAGTAGTTCCCTATTCACAGCAGATTCTGTGCATGAACTTCAGAGCATGAAGAAATTCACACAAAGGGATCAGAACCAAAGATTCACTGCATTTTCTACTGGTAATATAGTTACTACGCCTGTATAACTACAAGATAGTTAGGTAGGAACCTACAAGGATCTTAAAGGTGAAGTTACCATTTAAAATAAAAGCTCTGGAGTTCACTTCTTAGGTGCAGTTCCCAGGGCTTAAACAGGACCTAGAGTTATGTGAGGTCTTAGAAGGAAATGGGACACCAGGAAAAGGAATATAAAACTCATCTATAGGGCGTACATAAAAGCTCAGTGCAGCACAGCCCTTACAAGGGAAAATTTCCTTTTGAGATGAATTCATCCTGAAGCTCAAGTGTCCCTCCACATCAGGCCACGTGTTGCACGTGGTCCTGCACGCTGGCAGCAGCTCTGCTCCTCCGCCAGGGCCCACCCCACCAACGACCTGCAGTTGCTGCTGCAGTTCCTGGGCTATGTCCCGCACAGCATGAAACTTATGTGTAGGTGAATGGGTTGGTTATTTTTTTAAGAGGCATTGAAAAAGCATCCTGCACTTCTTGCATCTACAGATTCTCATAAACAGTATGCAAGATACAATGTATTTCAAAGTGTATAAATCAAGGTTTCTTCCTAAAATTTAGATATCATAAATACCCTATTCCGTTCATTTTGTGCAGTCTAAATAATCTGAGGTGCAACACAGACATAATCATTAACTTCTGTCCTGAATAATGTTTCTCATCAGCAATTACTTACACATACTGTCCCCCAACATCTATTAGGAATATTTTAAATTGAATTTCACAATATTTTGACCAGTTTCCTTCAAAACAGAAGCTGAAAGAGTCCATTTATACCACAAAAACAGAAGAAAATAAAATCAAAAAATCACCACCACCGCCCAAAAAAAACCCAAGAAGACCACAGCTATAAAATTTACCATGAAACATGTTCACATGACCAGATCCTATTTCCAGCACTACTGCTTGTAATGAAAATCCTTAAAACATGATTTACAATGAAGTCATGCATTAATTTTCAAAGATGAGCATCTGACCCATCAACAGTAAACCCAGGAATGAACAAGGAAAAATCATTAACTATGCTGATATATTGTCAAAAGGATGCTGAAAGTGTAAGGTAATCAATGACCACCCATGTTTCCCCAATACAGAAAGGTCCAGGAAAACTTCTCTACTAAAGATGTTCCAGGTTCGTCCAAAGGGTGTCTGGTTAGCATTCACAATCTGAACTGAGCAACTATACTGCAAGGAGAAAAACAACAACAGATACCAGATTATCAAATGAGTACTGATCCTTTTTGTAATTACATTCATGTTAAGCATCCCATTTACAGGATTAAATAAAGCTGACAGACTCTGCACTCCGCTGCTTCACATTATGACAACATCCAAAACCACGACACAAAATCTTGTGGTTATATTTCCTGCATTATTCGGCAGTATCAGGAATTGCCATCAGAACATATCCCAAAATAA
This sequence comes from Tinamus guttatus, assembly GCF_059628265.1. Classification (NCBI taxonomy): domain Eukaryota; kingdom Metazoa; phylum Chordata; class Aves; order Tinamiformes; family Tinamidae; genus Tinamus; species Tinamus guttatus. Next base: position 927,103 of record NW_028288638.1, read on the forward strand.
ATGTAAATTAGAATTGCAACTACTCCATACTATATGCATTTATTAACAACAGTGGTACTAAAGAGTGTGATTTGTTTGGGTATTCTTGAAATTGCAGGCAATAGCTGTAACCATGTTCAGAAAGCTCTGATCTAAGTTTGGTAATGAAATAGCATGGACAGGATTTTGCCGAGCGCTTATCAGTCATGGAACAAACAAGATCAGCTCTTCTTAAATATTTATGAAGCAGGGAGAAGAAGGAGCTGTGCTCGCAGAGCACGTATCACTTCTTTTCAGAAACTTAACGTTCCATGATTTCAGCAAGAGAGATTTGACAAGGATGACAAGGGAAGAAAGCAGGTGGGCAAGAAATCTTGATTCACGGCTCTGTCAATTCATCCTCAACAATCTTGTTATGTGGCTGAATAAGTGGCAGTTCGGGATATTTTAAATAAACACCCCCACTGATTGCTGAAAACTATTTTTCCCCTGTGCTGCAAAGTCATTAAAGCTGCTGTGAGGAAGTTGTCAGATTTTCCCACCTGCTATCAGAAAGAGTACAAAGTCAAGCTCTGGCAAGCCTTGAAGCAGGTGTAAATTTTTTTTCTTGCAGCCCTTACACAGGTTGCAGAGTTACGAGATGACCCTGCCACAGATTCATGGTTATCCACCTCTTCACGCTGGCACTGCCCTGCATGCTGATGCTCAAGACAAGAGAACAGAGCAGAATTTTCTACTTCCTTTGGTTAAATGACTGTCTCTGTTGACTGCTACTACTTTTTGTTTGTTTGTTTGCAGATTGGCATTAACATGAAAATGAAGAATTAAAGTAGGAAAAAGAAAAAAGCAGTCTACTAGTGCAAAGCCAAATGACCTAATAGAGAAGGTAACTAACTGCAGTAGTCTCCACATAAGCAAAAATAACTTAATGCAAAGCAGTTGCCTTAGATCAACAAGAAAAACCCCCATGCAGTAAACTTTTTTTTTGAGGGGGAAAAAAAAGACACTCAGGTGAAGTCTGTCATCACAGAAGCTTCTCACAACTGTTTTCAGTATTGTCCAAGACACCAAATATTAGTCACTCTGCAAAACATTACAGCCTATCGAGTCTGATCATAAAAGACCTAAAAACCTAAAGTTTTAACACGCAGAGGGAAATTAAAGAGAGTTGGCTTATTTGGAGAGAATAATGAAAGCAAGTGTGTTGCTTTCTTCAAAGCTGCCTCATGTTCATATATCAGATATCCCATACGCATGTGCACTGCAGCTGGGAAGGCCTCTGAAGCTAGAGAAACCAGCTGAATGGCTTTTTTTAGACTACTGTGCTCACTACAGCTGCCTTGTATAAATGTAGAGAGGGGGCAGCTCTCAGGATGAAATTCTCAGGATGAAATTCTGCTGTGAGCTTCACAGGCTTATAGGCCTCATGCCTACAAACTTTTGCTTTCATCCTTGCTGTTTAATATAGTTGAAGAGTCATTTTTTTCAAAATGATTTTAAGTTTTCTGAATGTCTATTGCTTTATCCTGTGCTTCTTTCCTAAACTTCCCTGCAGCCTCCCTTACTCCTTACAGAGTTTGAAAAACTGATTGGATCAAGCTCAGTAATAAAACCAAAGGCAGGCAGTGCTTATTTTCTTGGATTCAGATGTATATCAGAGCATATTTCTATTATCTGTGCTAAGCAAAGCAGCTTCACATCCGCTCTGAGAACCACACCAGCAATGTACCCTTGGCACAAAACATCGGAATGATGAAGAGAAGTGGAGTGAAACAGAAGAATCTTCATTTTCCTTAAACACGAACCAAGGTTTTATCATAAGAAATGTATTTGGCACCTTTATATAGCAACATTATTAGATCATCCCGTGCTTCCACTTGTCTCCATCTTCTACCCCATTTTTCTTTTTCTTTATCAGGAGCAGTAGGATAATACTTTGCACCAGGACTTTTCAGCCTTGACAAGTTAGATGCACTTGAGCGGGAGGTGCAGGAAGCCACCCAATGGTCCCAGGTGGGAGTGATGCCCTCTGTGCAAGGCGTGCCCTGCAGGGTAAGCAGAGACACTGGTCTTCAACTTGTCCCAGGTTAAATAGTGCTGATATGACACTGGGTTTGATCATTCTGGGCCGCTTTAAACATCACGTGGCAAAATCTAGTCATCCGCTTCCTCCCACTCAAGTTTTTAGCTAATTTGGATCTCAGGATGGAGAACTACTACTTTTCCCCATTCTCCGGCTTGCAAGAAAACTTAATTAACCACTCAAAGTAGAACTTGCTGTCTGAACTTCAGCTCAGCATCCGAGAAACGGTCAAATCAATCGTGCTGCTGATGTTTTCACAGATAAGCAAAGAAGCACAGGCACAGAAATTTTCCAAGTGGTAGTATGGCAAGTTAGTTTCTTTACATTCCTATCATTTCTCAAGCAGGCAGAAACAATCACAAGGAATATGGAAGGTACGTGCAAGCACAACACCACTTACAGAGTTCTGATGCTCTTACAATTAATAACACTGTTACACCTCATGAACAAAGAGATAAAGCAGCAAAGAACCACAAAAAGTGTTTTTATAAAAGCATCCATTCTGTTGAACGTTGGGTCTCCTCTTTTGCGAGTACCACCATAGTAAGGAATTTATTGTCCATTTTAGATTTAAACTGAGTATCATAAAATTTCAAAAAAAAATAAAAGAGTAAGACCTTCTACAGAGAAAACTCAACAGCTTAATTGTGTGCAGAAGCTTACACAGCCTTCCTGGTCCAGCCTTCCTGGCTAACTCTCCATCTCTTTATCAATCATTCTGAAATCTCGCTTCAAACCAGTGTGCGGCTTTGGAAGCAGTCACAGGGCTACCCATGCTGGCCAAATATTACTCAGTTCAATAAAAGCACTTGTGAGAAAAAGAAGTAAAATAAATGTATAAATCTAGCTCCAAGTTTTGAACAATATTTAAAATGGGGATTCCAATCAATGCAAACTCTGTACTGATACCACCTCACTTCTGGCTTACGCTGCTCCCTCAACTAGCTCATCAGATCATTTTCCCAGCCTGCAAAAACTTCTGTGTCTTTAAGATTCATTTCTAATTCCTCGTTTAGTCAGAAATAGGCTTTTTGGATGCTGAATGAAGGATACTGAACCCAAAACTGCTGTTTCCCCACAGTTTCCACCCTTGCAACTTCTCTGTTACTTCCCGCACACACTAAGACGGATAAGGATACACACTAAGGATAGAAGAATTGATGGATACTTCAAATAATTCTTTAGATTAATTTCTTTCTTTTTTAAGAACATGGGATATATCTCATGCCATATTTATGCTTTTCCCAATGCCTCTCTGCATCAGCTGACAAATACCGATGGCAAACATGGCCATTCGCGAAGGGCATTCTTGGCACATGCTTCTCATTGGGGTTGCATTCCTTAATTCCGTGCAATCAACTGTAGATTTTAAGCACCCAAAAGAGATTACAGTGAAAGCAACAGTTCTCACCTACATTAAATTCTGTGAAACTTTCTTCACACAAGAACACATGGGGGAAAAAAAGGAAGCAATTAAAACGGCACGGTGAAGAAAGAGCTCTTACAAAAAACTCACAGTAATGATCATGAAACACCCACAGCAAATTTCATCTGGAGAGCTCTGAGAACATTGAAAATGTTAATACAACATTCATCAAGGCACTTCTCAGATGAGGTCTATGTTAGGCCCTTATATAAATCAAAAGGACAAGGAAAGACAATTATCCCAAGAATGCTCAATGTCAGAGCTACATCAGTGACAGGAGAAAGTATCTGCAGAGAAAGTGCAACAGCAAATGAGAAATTATAACGATGGGCCTTGGAAACTGGAGTATGAATGAATGTGCAGGCTAACAGTGCTTCAGGACACGGAATAATTTCCCCGACACTGTATTTCATACACCTCTTTTGAAGTCAAATACATAAAAGGATCACATAAACTAAAAACTAGAAAAAAAAGGAAAATCCACAAAGTAAGGAACTGTGTAAAATCTCAGCAGAGCTCCGGTGCATGCGGCAATACTGATAGCTCTTTTTTGATCTGCTGCTAGACAAATTACTGCCTGACAAGCACAAAAAATCAGGATATGTATAAAAGGCATATCATATTTTGAACTGCACATATTTAAGGAAGTAAAAACACACAACCTCCCTACAAAATCCTTCTTCTGTTTGGATAACACTGTACAAAGTTTTTTCACTTATGAAATACAGTATAATAAAGCCTATCCATAGTAAGTAGTAAAACTACCCATAAAACAGGGAACTATTGAGTCTAAACAGCATAACATAATAGATTTGATGAGAGTTTACTTATCTGTCCACAAGGAAAAATTACAATGGTAGAGAATATTTTAATCTAGTAGGTAAAGGTTCAGCATGAGCCAGCAGCTGAAAGGGAAAGAAAAATTCAGAGCAATAATGGGGAGAGTAGGGTAACAATAACTTTTACACAATAACTTTTAAACAAAAATATTAAGTATTTATGGTTAGAAAACAGGCTCTATTTTTGCCTGATTACAGATTTAATGAAGCAATTGTCAGAGTAAATTTCTATGCCATATGTTAGGTCAAACTACATTAAAATTATTTTCTTGCTTTTTACACTTACGAAACATTTTCAAAGAATGGGTACTTAACTTGTAAGGTTTTAATTTGTGTTCTAGAAAGAATCTAAAATCTGAGCTATATGCTGTAATTATCAATAACATCCTCAGAAAAAAAGAATATTAAAAAGTAAAAAAGTAAGAGAATAGGGAAATGAAAATAGAAACCCTCTCAATTTAATTTGTTTTACTTTATATTCTAGAAGCACAAACACTACTACTCAGAGCGATGAAAAAACATTTTCCTGAACTGCTAATCTGAAAAAACTTATGAATTGCAAGTTTCATAAAATGAATTAAACAGCACATTATGTTTGCAATTTAATATCATTTATAATTACTTAATATCTTGTAAGTGTGATGAGGCAGGATTATCCAAATAAATATACACCTGAGCCAAGAAACGTTTTGTTAGAGAAGATGAGATTAAGGGCGCACACTTGGACCACTTCCTAGAAGGCCCATCCAAAAGCCCATTATAACCACCCATAGCAGTTACCCTATCGTGGGGACCTGCACATCAGGTAGACCTCCTGCTTCCTCTCCCCATCTGCTGCACCAGCTGGAGAGGGAGCACAGAAATTGTCCAAATTCTTATAGATCATCAACAACTGGCCTTTAACTTTAAAAAAATTACTTTTGCTTGATATTTTGGGATTTAGACACGTGCACACAAAATGTGGCTTGTATTGATTTGTTCATGTTTAACTGCCTGTTTACAAATAATTCTCCAGAACGATATATAAATGCTTTCAGAAATGTTTAGACTACAGTTAGAAAAGCTTAGACATTTTGAATTTGCAAGATCAAAAAGATCTGATGATCTCTTAGGCAGCTGGAATACATTTCTGGAGTGTGTCCTAAAGACTGCTACAAAGGTAGAAGTATTTAAAATAACAGTTTTCAAAAAGAAGCTGGGGGATATTAAGTTAGCTTAAATTTTGAATTTTGAGTTCTAAAATTTTAGGGATCTGTGCACATATAATAAGTACACAACTAATTAGGATCATTTCAGACAAACCAGTCCTTAAAATATACAACACAAGTAGGATTATCTTTTCCTGCTGCAAGCTCATCTCTCCTCTTGTTCCACACCAAGAACCTAGGAAAGACGTGGGACATTGCACTTTGATGTGAAACACCTCAAACAGTTTTAGAAGTGCGAACACATAAATTAAGATATTTCTTGTTGTTGAATAAGAAATACGTAGAAAATTATAGAGCATTATGAATGTCATGAGGGAAACCCAGTGGTTATCTGTTGAAGCAGGGGACCACTAAGCAAGAAGCCCAGCTCCCAGATGAGGTCAGGATAGTTTCAAGTCTCAGTTTTCCCACAGGAAGGGCATAAAACTTTCATCAAATATTTTGAACACCTTGGATGAAAGGAAAAGAAGTTCAGAATATCACTAAAGACACCTATTCTTGATTTGATGCCTACAGATTGTTCTACTATTTTTATTATAGTCGTCTTTATATAACACACATAATTGCATTGCTCCGTGTGATTCAATTATGTGTAGGAGTAGCTCCTAGAATAGACTGGATGCCTGTTTTTAATATACTTATTCTGTAGTCAGGTCTTTATTGCAGGTATAAATGGATGAATATAACATTCATGGGATGTATCCATATGTAGGGAGAACTCCTGCAGAAGCCCTGGCGAGGAGTCAGTGCCTGGCTGAGTACGTGGTGGCAGTCCCAGCTACTCAAAGTCAGTGCAACTGAGATAAGAAACAGTAGATTTAAGGGGTCACATCATGTAAGGGGTGAGTTTTATATCTAAGGTGATAGTTTTATATCTAATAACCACAAGCTCCTTCCACAGACCAGATGTTTTGTTGGTTTTGCTATTCTTTTAAGACAATAGGAGGACAGCAGATTCCCTACCAAGGGCTCAACTACAATAAACAATTTGCTTGTGAACAAGAGCAGTAACTGAAGTTTGTTTCCAAAGAATTTGTAGCCTTAGTCTCCTCACTTCCTACTGGAGAGACCAAACAAATGTATAAAGCTTGCATCCTTGGCAAATCAGACTGCAGCTTGGAAAGTATGGCGGCAGTCGCCTGGCTTACTTTTCCATGGGAAAAGCACTGGTCGCTTTGGTCAACCAAAGGCATCTGGTTACTTCTTCAGATGCAGTAACGACACAATTGCCACGCGCATGGCCTTACGTAGCTCATAGTCTCTATGCATCACGCCAGGGTGTCCTGGGACTAACACTGCTATTTCTGGTGGGGTTTTGGCTCCATCCCCTTTTGGCCAAAAAGAGCAATAGTGTGATGCTAACCACAGAAGAACAGAGCATACCAATATACTGATTTACAGTATTTTCATAAGTAATGACGTTCAGCAGCTGTAGGAGCACTCTTTAAGACAAGTAGTCATCAGGTTAAGCTAAATCCAATATAAGTTATGGTTTACTAGGCTGACTAACAGCTGCAGCGTCAGCTACTGGTATTCTACAACATCGACGTTCATGCAAAGTTTGACATACCCCATTACGCACCTAGAAAGAAACAAATTTGGGTATGTTACATTTTAGATGATCACACTTAACATGGGATTGAGTCAGCATCTTTGTCAAATGGACACATTATGACAAGCTTGCAGGAATGTATGCACCTTAATGGGCTTTTTATTAGGTAATTCAATAAAATTTATTTTTATATAGGTCCTTCATACAAGTATATTAAAAAAAAAAATCCTTCCAGCCAACAGTAAGTTGACGCAAAGGCAGTAGCATGCAACTGAACTACGAAAAGCAGCTGCCTTTAAGGGGAAAAATGATTGTGTCCTGCATAGACAGCAACAAGCAGAGATGGGAAAAGCCAAGGCTGAGTTTAATGAGACATCCCATCAGAGATGAGTAATGAAGAGCAAGAAGCTCGAGCTCATTGGGAGTTCTGAAAATCCTTTCTTATGCTAATTCAAGATAATCAGGGAATCAATAAGGAAGTCAAAAATGTCAATATACAATGATAAAAAGGGGGAACTGAGAAGAGCAAAAGGTCATTTGTCCTCCCCTTACACTTGTGTCTCGCAGTAGACCCTAGAGATAAGCTAGCAGCTGAGCTGAGAGTCTTTTCGGTCTAGCAGCTTCCTAAATGAAAGGAGGGATAATGAAACAGCTGAGCTCTGTCTCTCCCTCCAAAAAACAAATGTACGCTGTCAAGCTACACAGGCAAATTATTAAACAATATAATATCATTCGTTCTCAAAGCATCATCAGGAGGAATGATAGATGACTGCTACAAAACTGAGTTTTCCAGATATGAGCTGTGACCCCCAAAATGATATAAACTACCCTTTGAGGTAGGAGACAACTAGCCCTTTAACTCATTTGCTTCATGACTACAGAGAAGACCGAATCAATCAAGCAATATAATTGCTGATTCAACCCACTATCAATGTTCAGTTCTGAAAAGAAAATCAAAATCAAAACCCCAACATTTCTAACAATAACTAATGACATAAGTTTTAGAAAGTTTTCTTTTTAGTTGCACTCTTTGAACACTTACCTGCAGTAAAAGTCATGGCTGTGATTTCACGTTTGAGACCTTGACTATAAATGTATTTGTCTGCTTTTCTGATACTGATGTACAGAAGCTTCTCCAAAGTTCATTAACAATAGTATGCACAAAAAATGCTGTTTTGGTACAAAAACCGAGTTACATGACATACATGACAGTGCTATGAATAACATCAGCAAATGACTTGCAATGCTCTGCAAGTTTCTGAGCAAGCATTTTTATCAGGGCTCTTCTGGACTTGTCATCCAGGCTAGCAGCCCACAGGCAGAGAAGAGATACAACTGCCAGCACAGCTCCTGTGCCAAGTAGCCCTGTCACTCATTTGGATCCCATGAAAAAACAAATTCTTGAAATCTGAAAAACACAGACAAATGTAAAGCAGCAACCAGGAGTGGCTGAAGGAAATGCAGCAAGGACAAAAGCGCCTGTTGAGGAATCAGTGTAACTGCATCTGAGCTATCCTTGCTAAAGTTCATTTCCTCAAACACCTGGATGTGGAAGAAGACGCTTGCTAACAAAGGGTCCAGAAAAATGCGTGCTTATAATATACTGAAATTATCACAATAATTATAATTTCCACAATATTCAGAAATGAGACATCACTGAGACAAAAATCTGCAAATTATTCTAGCAAGATGACCTAAGTGCCCTCCATGTTACAGGGTTGGCTTGCATATGCAGGGTTTGCCGCTTGTGGAATAACTTGGGCAGCTACTCACATCAGTATCAGCCAAGTCCTCAAATGGCAAACACACAGGCAGGTGGCAAATTCTGAATTCACAGGGCTTCACCCAAGGCAGCAGCTCAAATCACAAGGGCAAGGAGGAGCAATTGGGCAGATCAAGGTTGTAAACTTCTAACACTGCCTTCTCCCGATCTGTGCTTGCACTTGCTCACGGGAAATCACAGAATCACAGAACAGCTGAGGTTGGGAGGGACCTCTAGAGCTCATGGAGTCCAACCCTCCTGCTCAAGCAGGGACACCTTCAGCATGTGGCACAGGGTCACCTGTGAGTCTCTCCAGTTCACCTGCCACCCAGCTTTAATCACGCGTTTCTTCCAAGTAAGGAAGCTGATGCGTGCACTGAGTGGCAATGCTCTGCCCAGTTTAAGGTGCGAGCTTCTGTGATGAGCCCATAAAACCCTGGGCCAGTTTCTCCTTGATTTATAGCTATTTCTGAAACAAGTCATCTCTTTCACATTCTTTCTGGCTACAGAGGATATGTAACAGCAATCTTTGTGGAATGCCATTTGTAAGCAAAATTTATGTCCCAAATTTGCATGTTAAGTGCCTTACTGGTAAAAGCAGCTCTCAAAGACAGCATGTTTATGTGCCTATTTGTGTTTAAATTTGAATACTAAAGCAAAGCCAAGTGAAAAAGCAGATGATTTCAGATCTTTTTAAGTCAAGTATGGTTATTTTAATTATTGACTGAGTGTCCTTTTTTTTTAAGGAAAAGGCAACTATTTACATATGCAAGCTGCCAGGATATTGTCTTATTTTTCACTTGTGCTGACTACATTATGGCCTACAAACTAAACTGTGTACATTTTTGAAGATCATAGAATCATCATGTTTAATGTACCTCCTGCTGCCTCTACAACACCCCAAGTCCACATCATAGTTTTGAATATTATATTTTATATTTGAATTATTTTATTTGAATGATTTTTGTCTTCTGACTAATTTTTCTGTTTGTAAAAGAGTAGGACATTATTACTACATATACTGATCATCACTACTACTAATAGAACATTTCTACCAGAGGACATATTTATCATCTCGTAAGAGAACTTGTTAGTTTAATTTCTAGACATATTATGACATATACTGGTTACATAGGTTACATACATAAGTTATTTTAATGCAAGAAGTTTCTCAAGAGATTTTAATATTGAATCATAACTATTTTATATATGCATACAACAAACCAGATTTTGCTCCATGTTACACTATTACTTTTAGATCAGAAGTCTCTATTATGCACTTACTCCAAAACTTCAAGAGATTAAGAGATTTTAGAGCATTATTTCAGGAAAAATGTTACATCTTCCCTAGAGATACCTATTGTCCCTGTGTGTAGGCCATAATCCTACTGACATAATAAAGAAAAAAATATATTTTCTTTTTCCACAAGCTGGTGGCTTGTGGAAAAAATTCACACACTGGATACTCAAGAGGCATTCAGGCTACCTAATGATTATATGAAAAGTTTTTGCAGGTATAGCAACTGTAACATAAATGGTAGTCACAATGGCATAAAGCTTCCTGAAGCCTGTAGGTTAGAGAAATTGTAGAGAAAGAAAAAAAAGAAGAAAAACAATAAAAGAAAATATCTGAGCTATAAAGAAAATGAGAGGAAGGAGGCAAAAGTCCAGCTACAGAAAGGGACTGAACAGAACAAGAAATGGACTCTCTTCTCTACATAATCCCAGCTGACCTACTTCAGTCCTCAAGCTCACTTCCCCTCCAAAATGAACAGCTACTTATACTTTTGTCTCATCAACTGAACATCCACCCATTTCCTATAAAACATGGTGTTGAAAAAAAAAATTGTAAAAACTTGATGCAATGCTTTGTGCCATTCGCCAAAATCTCAGTATGGTTATAATAACAGAAGCAAATTTTCATTAATTTGTGCTAATAAAATGGAATCCCTGGACTAGAAATAGTCCTAGCCTTTTCCCTCTTTTAGCAGGGATTGCCTACCTTTATGTCAGCTACATACAAGTAATTAATCCAGATAGAGTTCAAGTACAGTGGGTTGGATATCAAAAGAAAATGATTTTCCAAGCTTAACCACCTCATTTAAAGAAGCCAGTTACCAGAAGCAGCCAACACAGAGCAACCCTGTAATGCTACTTTCTTGCAGTCCTCTCTCAAAGGCCTCTTGCCCAAACAATGCACATTTCTCCCAATATGACAGATTTTTCCTGTAACCCATACCTCTACAAAAGTAAGAGAAGACTACAGACTTTAAGCTCAACAACTTGCAGTTACTGCTGCTTTTCTTCTCAGTCTTTCTTCCCTTTTATTCTTTCCTGTTCCCCTTCTGTACAGGCTTTCTGTTGCCTGATGCACATGCCAGGTAAAAAACTATGCACAAGGCAGGTGAAGAACAATTCAAGCTATTACCTCTCAAAAAATCACTTTGCTGAAAGGTCTTACTATGTATCTTTTAAGCTGAAGATGCGGTTGTTTCTCCACATCCATAACAACCACTTCAACAAAGAAAAAAAAAGGAAAAAAAAAGAATCAAAAGGTTCTTGTAAAGTGTCATTTCTATGAATATCTTGCACCCTGAAACTACATTAAACTACATTGAAGTCTTGGATAAAGACTTCTTAAATAAAGCATCAGATGTTCTTTTTTATCAGAGAAAGATTGGCCACCAGATTATAACAACTACTGCAGAATAAGGTTCAGATCTTTCCTTCATACCTCTTTGGTACAAATTAGCGGTACTACTTTCCCCAGTGGGAAAATGGTTTCCAGCTTTCTCCTTATTAGTTTGCTTTCTGATTACAGTAAATTACCAAAAAGCTTCAAAAGAAGATATGCTCAGTTCTTCTCAGCTGGAAGATCAGAGAGCGCAAAGATGAAGAAAATAGTAATAACAACATTAAAAAAAAAAGTTGACAAATTGGCATGCAGGATATTTTTCTTTTACATTAAGAAAGAACATCTCTGTCCTCAATGGAAGGAAATTACACTCCATTTTTCTCAGTAAGTGTTTTCAAGCAATCACATTTTCAAAGAAGAATCAAAGTTGTTCCAATATTTTCATTTAAAGGTTTTTTTAAAATATTTTTATTCCTGGTTTTCATTAAGTGTTGTGAATTTTGACTAAAACTCTATTGAGAAAATGTTCAAAACAAAAAAGTGTTTCTGACAGTTTTCAAAGCTCCATTTCAAAAAAATAAATGTTTTTTTACTTCATACTTCATTTTATACTTTGTTAGTTCTTATCTTTTCCCGACACGTCTGTACGTCTTGTGTGCATACCTAGAAACTCATTTGATCTGGAAAGGTGTGAGCAACTCAAACAGCTCAAAATAATAAGTCAAAATAAGTCAAGTTAAAATAAATAAAATAAAAACAGAATATGCCTACCTTGCCATCTGCATTTGGTTACCCACCATATTCCCTAGTTTGAAAAATTAAATGAAAATCTCTTTCAAAAAGTTTAATAGTACTATAGCAAATCAAAGGAAGTTGTGAAACAGGACAGTTTTTTCCTTAACAACTACAGTTTTGGTGTTTTTTAAAGCATTCATTCTACCCCCAAAAAAGAGTTTTGGAAGATAATGTTCCAGTGTGAAGAAAGAAGAAAAAGGATTTTTTGCTAACAAATTTTGAATTTTAATTTTTTGGCATTCGTGAGGAAGAAGTTCTTTTCTTCCTCCAATCCCATCAGAAAGCCTTGTTTAATATGATTTTTTAGCGAGCCTGAAAGTTGAGAGGGTGCATTACACCTGCCAAGAATTAGTGCCGACTGGGAATGAAGGATAAATCCCTGCTGGACAGGAAAACTGTCTCAGCCAGACCGCTGCTGCCTGCTCCAGATGGCTCTTGCTGATGAAGAACTTATCTTGCACCTTGGGAAGCACAGGGAATTACTTATAAGGAAACGAAATCACATCAAGAGCCAGAAACAAATGAATAAATAATTCCATTAGTTTTCACGACAGCAGGACCAATTGCACTGTGGAATTCCTAGGTTTGGATGACTTCCCCCCTCCCAGGAAGCTGACACTTTCCCTGGAGCAGGGGGAAGACCTTCTCCTGACTTCAGGTGTCCGTTCCGCTGCACAAACAGCCGGTAAAGTCAGTTCTGGACTGTCCTCAGGATTTCTCGGGGTGCTAGCACCTCTGGCTAGTGGTGTGAGGAGTCCACGACACCCCCTTAGTTATCCTCAAGCACTGCTATAAAGTAAAATCTCCCCACTCTTGGAAACACATCTAAAACCCACAGAAAGCTTGAGCATTGGCATGGCCATATTTAGTGCTAAACGGAGCCCAGGTGTAAATCCCCAAATTCCCAAATCTGCTGTGCCTCTTCCTGCCAGAAACGCGAAGCCCACTCAGCCTCGGCCAAAGCTCCTCCAGCCCCGAGCCGAGCTGGAAGGCAGGCACTGACTACATGCCGGTCATGCCTTTCTCCTCCTTTTCTTCTCCCCGATCCCTGCCCAGCAGCAAGCAGCAGCTTGGGCCCAGGGCTCAGCAGGAGCCTCACTCCGAGCCCCGACACCTCACAGAGCAGCAGGCCTTGGCAGGGTTCCTCAACAGCCCGTCCCAGGAAGCAGTGGCTGCTCTTCCTGATTCTTCTTGCACATGTAAATAAAAAACCATAGACATATTTGCATGGACAAAAACAGTTTAGCATGTCTAGGAAGCAGGTGTCCTTCCTCATTCCCAAGCAAACAATTTCCAGGAGAACTGCTTAGCACAGGTTGCCTTAGGAGCCTCTTTTTATAGATTTTCAGCTCTTCATCTTAAAGCAGTGAATAGAACAGAGCATTTTCTCTCATTTTACCTATCATTCCATTTCATGTCATCTCTTTCAGATTTTGTCAGCAATTAAGGACACCTTCTGCTAATCTAGGTGTTGGTCCCACTAAAGAGCAGGCCCTGTGCTTTACCTGCATTACCAGAGGTCTTGATTCACAGATCTGGTCTTAAACATGTAGAAAGGGCACAAGGCTGTGACTGATATGCCTCGCTGTTATTAGATTTGATTAAATATGCGCATTTCAGTCCTAGGGCTTGATGTGCCGCACACTAAAAATCCTGCATCATTTGCCACTTTCTGTGACTGCAAGAAGAATGAGCTGTTAGACATCCCAGTCCAAGGCAGGACTCTTCTGCTAGTAGGGCTGCTCTTTCAGTGTAAAGGATTAATTGCCTTGACTTAAATCATTTGATTTAAATCCTTAAAAATTACCCTATAATGTGCCGGTAGCATGAAGCACTTCTAGGGTCCTCCCCTCTCCTCCTCCTCCCCTAAAACTTGTCTCTGCAAAAAGCAAAGGATCACTCCTGAAAAGCACAAGTTTGTCTTTTTTAAAACACTTCTTAAGGACCTCCCATGGAGGTCCCTCCTCCCTTACTGAGTAACTTTAAGTTGCTCTATCACTGGCATGGAGATAGAATATGGGTGAGTCTAAATACTCACTATTTTCATTGTAACATAAGGAAAGATTATGAGGGTAAAATGGCTATTCTAAGCCTCATTTAACCAATATCATTTACACTGATGCTGTTTTTCTGGCTCTGTGTCTGAGGTCAAATATTTTGAGTACTATTAAAAATTACACATAAGTATTTGATGTAATTAATCATGGCCAGGAGGAATTCTGAGTCACGTCTTTGAGGAGTGACCCCAGTTACTCTACTCAGACAACCAAGGCTCAAAGCAGAAACCTATGTCGAATTTATTGAGCAATTAGTTCATCATTCACTCCAGAGTAAAAATCTCAATGTTTGTGCTGTCATAGCTTTGTTGCCAAGAAAAGCAGACATTTGCCTTTCTCAGTGGAATACAATGACAAATGGACTTTTCTTCTAACACCGCCTCTCAACCAACCAACTGTAACATATTAAAGGCAAAATTTTAAGGGAAAACCTAGCTTTATAACATTCTCAAAACAGGGAAGCTAAGATACCCCTGATAAAACACTATGGGGTGTTTCACCATCACCCAACATAAAGCAACAGCATTTTGTATAAATGCTAGGATGAAGAATCTCCCAGTCACAGAAATGACTCAATCGTACCATAGAGGCAGATGAACTTGCTTTAAATCAGCAAGGATTAATAGCAGCAGCAGCAATCTTCTTGTGATGGCACACAGTTCAACAATAATTTACCAGTGATTTCTGTTTCAAAACAAAAAACAAACAAACAACTACCCAAAATTACCATTTACCTACCAATACAGTATTTGTGTATTTTTCTACACTTTCATTTTGCCATGCAAATACTGTAAATATGAGGGGTTGGGGCATGGTATATCCAGACTTACTTGTAACATCTGCCAGGTATATTGAAACCTAACTCAAGGAATCTCTCTGGAGACCCATAAAATGTGCTTGTTTCAAGCAAGTGAAATTCTAATAAAGATGTACTGAAATCCATATTGCCAGATTTTTGAGGGCTTGCCAGTACACACTCCAAGTAAAATCAGAGGGAGATAAAAGACTGAAAGTTGCTTTAAACCCCCCTGTACTGATATTCTGAGAAAATGAATGATTCTCATTATTATTCCCTCCCTGCATTTATGCAAGGAAAGTATCAAAATAACCTCACCTTTTGCCTGCTGTAGAACCTGGTTACATGTGTGCACTGGTGCAGTTCTCTGATGTTAGCAAGACATTTCTGTCACCTACAAAATACCACTGCCATGACACATGTGCAGTAGTACACTACAAAACTTATTTCAGGGACATAAGGGATAGGTAACACTGTATATATATATACTTGGTGATTTCTGAAACTGGACTATTGTGATGTTACAATTGCTGCTATTAAAAAAAGAAAAAAAAAAGCAATACTTTAACTATTTGAATAAAATTGAGTGCTTAGATTGTCTTATACCAAAATTGTGGTGGTGCACCAGTGTTGCAAGCAGATGTGGTGGACATGCTGCAGTCTCCTGCAGTCGTAGGCAGGCTAGGCTATGTAGCCATGGGCAAGTTTTTCTTCAGAGAGGCCACGAAAGACTCTTGTCACACAAACTCTTCTCGCTTTTCTCCAAACTGCAGAATAGACCATAGGTAGGTCAATCAGCTAGGAGAGGAGGAGGAGGAGTGTGCCCAAGAAAAACAATTAATCATCCTCACTGAAACCGAGGCTAAACTCATTTGTATTTACAGATGGATTTACTTATCCAGATTTACGTATCCAGATGGATTTACGTATCCAGAAAGATCTCTCTCAAATCAACAAATGATTAGAATGTGCAAGAAAGAGCTAATAATGAACTTAAAAGAAGACTTATGTTCCCACCATTCTGATGTTATGATATCAGTAGGCCTATGCTGATTTATATTAGTTGACGATTCAGTTTTCACTGTAGAGATTTGCAGACCTGGCCATGCTTGCTACAAATATTAATTTATATAAACATTGATTGATTCTGTGGATACCCTTCTGCTTCTAAAAGATGAAAATTTGGAAAGGCTTCTCAATCTAAAATTTATAGCACCCATTAAGAGTGTGTTTTCTATAATTACAGTTGTGGGGAAAGAAGGGGATGTCATACATCATGATGCCAGTATATCATAAAGTGAAACTAGTAAAACAAGCTGTTGCAGATTAATCATGGAGGACCTTTCCTTTTCTTTTCTCTTTCCTTTCCCATCTAATTGAGCATGGATCACTGTTTCTTTGGTTGTTCTCAATTTTGGTGAAGATGAGCCAACACTAAAGAAATACATCATAGATGCCAGCGAAGCCGAGTTTCAACAATTCACAAGAGGTGCTGTGTGAAACTCAGCACAAGTATGTAGCATGCACTTGTACTAGTGATTTAGTGTGCTGCAGGCTTTCCTTTGAGGCAGATGTGTTTTGTGTTACACACCCCTGAGCACACATCAGTGTGCTCAGAATGGTTGAATCTTTCTTTTGGTGGAGCTGAGGCTGAAGTCACCATGGAGGCACTGCTGCAAGCACCCCCCTGCAACGTGGGCATAGGGTCCTCCTGCACTTTCCTTGCTTTGTCTGCCTGGTGGGTGCCTAAGGCCAGCACCTGCTGTGAGAGTTTCACTGCACCAGCAGAGGCAGATCCAGCACCTCTACTTCCTCCGGGGGAAATGTCCAGTCTGGAGTGACTCGTGGCTGATCCCAGCACACTCCTAACTGAGACACTGGGACATGGACCAGAAGCACCAGAGAATGGTGGAATTACATTTAGAAACTGTTGGCCTTCCCTGTGGCAAGAGACACCACAGCAATCACATCCAGTAACAGCTACAGGTCACCTTAAAGGATAATATCTGCATCCCTGTGTCTCTGCAGTCAGAGAACTTCCACCCCCAAAGTTTCCATTTTTCCTACTGTCATCAGACCTTTTCTCACACACAGGTTCTAGATACATGTGACTACTGGAGATGCTCAGAAGAGCTGTCGGGTGTCTCTTTTAGGTGTCTCCTGAACCAGTTGCAAATTGAAGCCATTTCACATAATTATTAACTGCTGGAAGAAAGTCAAAATGACTTGTTCTGTATTTCTCATCCAATACAGGAAACAAAACTTCTATGTAAACTCTGTTCATGGTATATTATCACATTGTGTATATATATATATATATATATATATATACATATATAAAAAAAATGCAGCATACTATAGTTTATAGCAGTATATTGTTCATATTTTAACCTTTTCCATATCTGCCCAATTAAAAAGGGATATGACACACATACACGATCACGGAAAGGAGCATTATTCACTTAATTATGTGTCATGCTTAATTTTGACTTTTTATTCCATCTTAGAGATTTGGAACCACCAGATTTGCTGCAAAGTGGTACTGAATTCTAGGGGGCAGATATCTCAGGAGACAGAGAACATAAAAAATAGCTTTCAGTAAAGAAGGATGGGAAGAGTCCTGACCAGGAGCAGCTCTGATAATGCTGCTTTAACAAGTAACCTGGAGCCAGAGAGTGCCTGCCAGGGCAGCCTGTCTCTGCTGCATTTCCGTGATGCCCCTTCACAGAAACACAACAGGGTGAAGGAACAAGGGTGCCAGCCCAAAGTATCTAATGTGATTTAAAACTAGCAATGTACGAGCAGCAGCACACAGGTCAGTGCACACAAATCTTCCCTGCTGAGGTGGTCAGAGACTCACGAGCTCATGCATCCATATTAGAGCCCAAGTGATTGCAAACATCCCAAGTGCCTTATACCGACTCTATCCCTTCATCCACCATGAAGGGACTCGAATAACTTTTGCAGTTGGTAGGTGACAGCAATTAGGCAGAGAATAAAATAAATCAAGTAGGAAGCAGTAAAATAGGTATGGATCAATTAATATTACTAAAATAAATAACAGCGTAAGGCGTATTAGTTATTAACCGCACGCTGCTGAAGTTGTTAAAAAAAATTTTGCCCTTTCTTTTGCCCTGTCCTTGTGTTATCTTTATCTCAGTCCATGGCTGATCCAGTGCAACGCTGTCCTGCGCCAGCAACTGCAGAAATTATAACTTAATTTTGGAATATTCCTTCTCAATAGTGACAGCAGAGCCTGGCATTATCTAGGACCACACCTCCTAGCAGGACAGCTCATCTTTTCATGCAGTCCTAAGGCAGGGTCCAGTTCTGCACAAGCTGCTCATGAACACTGCAAGACATATTTGTTCTCTAAATATCTGCCCCATATTTCCAGTGGGTAGTATAGGAGCATCATAAGGACAGATCTGGCTCTTGCTTGGACACATTGGTTTTTAAAAATACAAGGACTATCATCAATAATAGAAAACAGAAACAGATTTCACTACTAGGTACATAAGTAAATAATCCAGTATTCTAAATATGAACTAAAGTAGGTCCCTGGGTACATGCACTTATGTATATGTGTGACTGAAGTGATATTTTTAGACTACCCTCTCTTTCCACAGACAGTTATTCCACTGCTCATATAACACATCATGACGACATCGTCATATTTCCTTTTTATACCATTTGAAACATGATCTTTTTTCCCTAAGTGCCCTTTGTTAGCCTCTGTCAAAACAATTCTATTACAAGCAGCTGTTAATTTACAAAATACATAAAGCATTGCAGGAACAGGAGATTCGCCGGCACCGATAATGTGTGAGATTTGTTTACTTTGGAGGGTAAGTGAACAAAGCGCATTACCTTGCCAGGACGACTTACTGCTAGCCATATCTTCCCAAAGAAAGGACTTATCATATGGAATCGGGAAAAAAAAAAAAAAGTCTTTTTAAACATCTTGCATTCATTTATCCAGCATAACCTAACACCTTGGCAGCCAGGACCAGGCAGCACAGGCAGATGGCAGGGTGTGTGTGTCTGTGTGGGAGAAGCTGGGTGAGCACCAGGACTTGGAAAACAGAAAAATAGCTCAGAGGCCCATGCGATACATAGAAAAGAGCAACTACTGCCCACAGCTACTGTTAGGAAGGCAGATTAGAGATCAGCCCACCAATGAAGCCTGAACACCTCCTACTACCTATTGCTACTTCAGGAGAAGGCGCTGCCTAACCTTCAGTAATAAATGAACAACAGTACTCAAGATGCTTTTAAGAAGCCATAAAGACACAAATTGCATTTTTAAATGACCATTAAGAAACATTTCAGATTGCACGATCACTTCTGTGGCTGAAAAGAGGAATGAAACCCTACCACTAGACCCATCCGCAGCTATGAAATGGGCTGGAAAATATACTGCTGAACACCTTGCCAAGAGAGAGGGCAAATTAAATGAAATAATATCTAAGTAATTACATCTTTATAACCTGGAGAGAGAAAAGGAGGATGATTTTTCATAAACAACTTTGAGCATGAGCAACACATCCTTTTTTTTTTTCTTTTATGAAAATTAAAAGCAAAATGGCAGTGCTCCGGCCTGGATCCTTAGCTTTACAGTTTTCACTCATCTCTAAGATATGACCTATCACTTTGCTACCTGTATGAGATGAACTTGTAGCTCTGGTACAGAAAGACTACTCAGAAGTTTTGTGAATGAATGTTTTCTCTATGGAAAAATATTACATCTTCAAAAGGTAATACATGTCCAGACAATGTGGCTATAGATGTAATCTGGAATAAATGAAAAAAAAAATCCTAAGGTGAAACATTTCTTAGTATTTTTGGAACAAGGCATTTCTAGTTTCCTTTTTTTTTTTTTTTACTTTTATAAGCATGCTCTCAAATTTCAAAAGTTTTCAAGTTTTATCATAATACCTCAATGTTGGCAAAAAGGAAATATTTAGATGACTTTCAACCCTCCCCCCCAAAACATTCTCAGGAAGTATTTTTCATCCTGCCTTTTAAGGAGGGACAAAATGTAAAAACGAGATATGCTGTATGAAACAGCAAGAGCACCTCTTTTCCATAGACATATGTACACACATATGATAGGCCAAGTCTATGCAAGCTGCCTTCAGTTTTAAACAAACTGGCAAAGACAGGAAAAGCAAAAACGCACACAGCAACTAACCCCTGGATAAGTAACAGAACAACTGAGTCCTCATTTGCTATGCACTGTAATACTCTGCATTTTCCTCCCATATGCTGCACTGAGCCCAGCTCTGCCCTTCCCACGGGCACAGGACAGGGCCTGCAGCAGATGGAATATTCTGCTGCCAGGCTGCGCAGATCCCGCCTGGCATGACAGACCGTGCAAATTCCCCAGCTCTCGTGCGCAAGGGAATCCCAGTATACGTGGTTTCTCTTGCCACAGAGTGTAGCAAAACTTGCAAAAATGTCCCAATAGTTGAGAAAAAAAATCAAATTTGGAATATATTGGTCGATAGATTCAAATGTCATTAGCAGCTGGCAGACAGGTAGCTGGCCCACTTGGGCTTCACTTCCTTAACAAAGCGGGCTGAAAGCAAAATCTTTGTTTAGTCAGGGTAAATTTCTTGTTAGAGTCAAAATGAGTGGAAATCAAAGCAGTTAGAAAGCCCATGAATAATTGCTGATACTGTTAAAATGAAGCTCAGTGATGAAAGAAACTTCCCGATCAACTGCAAGAAGATCTGACCCCTGTTTTAGACAGCAGGGTCTGTTACAATTAGGCCCCATTCTAGAAGAAAAAAGGCCTTTGACTGAAGTTTGGCAAAATGCTTAAATATATGCTGCATTTAAGTGACCCTGTTGTCTTCATTTTTCCTACAGCGCATGGGGAATAATTTTACAGATGTCATAAGAGCTGCATGAACCATGAGAGGCTATAAGCCAGTAATTTAGAATCACATGTCTGGCATAAGATTCATTAGCAAAAACCCTTTGCAGAATATCTCCTGCCTGCCAAATACAGCTGCGAGCTAACATTGCTCCTTGTGAAAACGCCTCGTCACTGATGCTCCTTCCTGGGTGCAGTTATTAACATTCAGTGGCTAGACCCTCTTCAAATAAGGCACATTTTATAAAATTTCATAGAGAGGAAAGCGTGTATTCACTTCTCTAAGGTGGTATGTTCTATACTCACCTCAGTCCCTGTTAGAAACGGTAGTGCCAGTAGTAGAACGGAGATTATTTGCTAGTGTGTTCTTTAAAGTTAAAAAAGCAATGTTTAAGTATTAAAAGCTTTGAGAGACTTAAGGAACCTGTAAAACTGCTCCAAATTAGAATATTATCATCCATCAGTAATCTCTTGAACAAATAAAATGTTCAAATGTTCAACAATTAATTGTTTCATATTCATAAATGCCATTAGTTTAATTAAATTGTTTGAAAAGTACAAAGCACAGATTTTTTTCCACAACTAAGCTTGAATTAAACATGAAAACGTCTCTTAGCCATGACTTATATTGAATAATTGACTTAAAGAGAAAAAAAAATGGCCTGTAGTTTACAGCTTATCTGCTTTTCCATATCAAAAAAATCAATAGAAGCCAGACTCAGAATGGAATGTTAAAAAGTTCCAAATTCTGAGGATTTTGTAAGTTTGCATAATAAATATGATGGCATTTCTGCAGCACCCCTTTTATCACATTAGTTCCACAAACCAGTTTATCTGAATGCATTGTTCACATAGAAAAAAGCTCATTTATTTATAATTGCCTAATCAACTGAAACTTAACTGCATTATACTGTAAGAAATTTTGATGAAGCTTTAGAAATCTGCATAAATATTAATAGTATGAAGCCCTAATTAATAAGAACAAAAAATAAACTTCAAAAGGAAAGAAAAAAAATATGTTTTTGCTTTGCTTTGTAGAGTATTTGTATTGTACCAGCTATACAGCATACTTCCATCAACTCTTCAAGTTCTGCGTTCTGCGAAAAGAGCAGCAATGGAGATTTTATGAGGTGAAAGCACTTAATGGCATCCAAAATGCATAAATAAATGTTTAACAGCTAAAAAACTAATTGTAAAGGTAATGTTTCAAATAAAGCACTTTTCAACTGAAAAAGACTAAGACTCTTCTAAGAGTCCTTGATAAAATCAAACCATTTCATCACTAAAGAATGCTTTAAAAATGTCATATTTTTCCATGCAGAGATTCTGCTAATATGGATTGAATAATAACGAAAAAAAAAGATCTTTTGAGGTCAACAGAGTCATGAGAACATAAAGCTGAACAAATGATTTAGGGAATCCCATGCAAGAGGATGAAAAGACTTAAGAACAGCCTCCCTATGCTTACTCCCTCTTTTAAGACATGAAAAGAATCAAAATAAAAATGTGTGACATTTTGCTTTCTGGTTTTCTGTAGAGCTACACCAGAAGTGCTACACAGAGGAAAGTTGAATGTTATTTCCAAAAAGTAAGAGTATATTTATACTAATTTCTATTTTATTAACTTCCCTTTCTCATTTTCCTTTCTCCCAAAACCTGGGGGAAATTCAGACATCAAGCTCTGAAGATTTTCTACAGTACTGACTTTTATATGGGATATTTATTGATTTGGATAATTCTGTATTACTGTACTTCTTTATTTTTATGTAATTCCCTGCACATACTCTTTTAAGGATGGGAAGAAAAACAAGGATATTTTAATGGCTACTTCATGAGAATTCCTAAAGCAATTAAAAACAGAAAACTCAATAAATAAATAAATAAATAAGGAACTCCTGCAAGTTTTCCTACATGATATCTTGGCAAAATAGATTTTGTCTTATGCTTGCTAATTGCAAACTGTGAACTGACAGCCTCGAGCAAATCCAGTAGAATGTGGTTTACATCCCATGCGTGACTTGAGAACCAAGAGCTTAGGTAAGCTATTTGTTCCAGAGACACAAAACAGACATATGTCCATCTTTGCCACTTTGAGACCTTACACACAGTGTCAAGAAACAAACCATACCTTGACCAGGATGAATTACTCTAGTTTTACTGGAGGCAGTAGAATTAAAAAAAAGAGTAAGATATGATCACCTGTCTAGAAGCCATTTCTAGTACTGTAGCATGTTTTAAGGTATATTTAGTCTCTTAAAAATCCCACCAAATAAATTCTGAAAGCAATGCTCTTAAGATAAATATCCAAAATATGGCATATATACATCTATTTATATATGTACACACACATACATATATATATATATACATGCATTCATGCAAGGCCAAGATTATTGTCAAAGTTGACAATACCACTTTAAATTAGAGTGCTATGGCAACTTAATAAAGCATTGCAAATGTCAATAATAATTTGAAGGGATCACTACTGCATAAATTCCTCTAAATCAATTCATGCCTATCAAGTACCAGGTCTGCATGATAGAAGAAAACATAAAGCACTTCAATAGTAAACAATGGGGAAGAAAATATAAAAGAAGACAGTATGATTTAAAAGATATTGACTAAAATGGAAGGCAGATATTAGCCTGTCTCATTGTTGTTCACTTCCATCACATTTTACAGCTAAGTTTTAATCAATCAAACACACATTTCTGACTGGTAACCAGAAATAAAGACAGACAGAAATAGGACTCCTGGTCTTTAGGACTGATACTTGAGTTTCCAAATTTATAGACTGCTTGAATCAGGATTTTAGCTCGAGTATATTTATAAAGCGAAGCCACAATATCGATTATACAGCACTTGGAAATGTAGCCCAACACTTAATTCACAGCTTTAACCTTCTCCTTTGTTTTAAGCTCCGGTACCAAGCTCCTCACAAATCTTTTGCACAGCACTTAACATTTACAGGCGGGATCTTTCAGATCAATTTTACCCCTGGACCATATTTCTCCACATTCTTCTCTTTAAGTGCACTTACCACATCATCTGCCGACTCAGTGGCTCTTATATCTTCATCCTCAAGAACCGCTGAAGCCAATACACACTCATGAATGCAAAATCTCCTATCATGATCTAAAAGCTAGTCTGTCCCACAGTGCAACCTGCAAGAGGGGGCCCCTTTCTCAAGGTATCGTTAATAACATTGCCTAGCTCAGTACAACATAATTTTTCTAACATGCTTCAGAGACATATGAAACACAAAATAGGTAGAATTTTCAATGAAGAAAGACTTAGTGCAAAGATTTTGTACTGAACATGATGTGTTTTAACAGGGATGCTGTTATTATGATTAAATGAAAATTTAACCCAAAATGAGTGAAGTACGCAAAGTGGTAGCACAACTTGCTGCTGCATTTCCTTGACCCTCCTAGTTTTAAAAGACCAAATCAAGATTAGTTCCTCCTTGCATAAAATCACCTATCCTCCATCAGTAACTCTAGTCTCTAGGTTACAAATACACCACAGCTCAGGCAATAAAACAGTGTTTTTCTGTAAGATCCAAGCTAAGCTGTACAGTGATGTATCTTCTGTATTTCATAAACAAACAAAAAACTTTACTCCCTTTTATTTAGAAGTATACTTAATCTAGGAAAAGGAGGCCGAAGAAGCTCACTTCACCCCCAAATGGTTCATTACTGCTATAATCAAAAGCCTCTAATAAGCCCCAATCATACTTGGAGTTTGTTTCTAGAAACTGTTAATATATTAAATGATAGGCACTATATCACCCAGCGTAAGACATATTTACCCCTGCGACATTTTGATGAATCATTAGAGAAAAGATTTTTTTCTTCGCTCATACGGGAAGTTTTTAGTTAATCTTTCAAGGACAAGGAGTGATACCCAGGCCAGCAAAGAGCCCTTTGCACCCCCAGGCAGAACGACACTTGTACTAATTAGAAGTTACGGTCAACCTGCCTGTTAGAGAAGGAATATGTGCACTACATTTTGGAGAAAAAGGGATCAAAATTGTCAAGTGACTGTGAGACTTCTGGGAAAAAACAGCTATAAGACTTAAAATGTTTTACAAAGAAAAGTGCACTCTGATGAACGATGCTCAAAAGAGGTTCATTTAATAGCATGACACTGAATATTCAATGGCATGCATCTGAAGGCCTGACAGTTGCACAAAGACTGTTTCTCTGCTTGCCATCATATTAGAAGGAAGACCACAGTCAGCTGAGGGAGAATGAGTTTTTTTTTCCGATTTATAAGTAATTTGGCTGCCTTTTGTCAAATTCTAATACACTGTGTTGTCTGTTCGCACTGTTATTAATTCTTCTATTTGTGCATTATCCTAATCTGACTGATTTTAAAACACCTAACGCAACTGAATAGCTGCAAGGTATTCCTCACCAAAGGGTCTGGCAAATGTGGGATAAGGAAACACTGAGCAAAGTGAAAATCATTAAAAAAAATGCATACAGTTTGGAGCCTAAATGAAAACAGGATTTAATGCTGAATGAGCTACAGGAGACATAATAGACGCTTTAGGCAAAATAATTTAGAAACATATCTGCTTAAAAGAGGAAGCTACAATAAAACATTTCCACACCATTAATTGTAGGTTGTGCACATATTATATAAAGAATGCATGATAAAGAGAAATACTTGCTGCTATAAAACTGTGTGGTCCAGATTGCAGTCAGGTAGCACCGACAGGCTGTAGGACTTGGAAACTGAAACACGCTTCAGAGCTATGTTTCAAATTGCTAAAGGTGAATTTAAGAGATTTTTCAAAGCAGCGGAAATCACTTTGCAGTAAAAGTAACCGTGTGTGCCCATTCTGCACACAAGGGAGGGAAGGAGATGGCGGAGCGGGACTTGAATGACTCATAGCACAAGCAACCAAGGCGGTAGGTGATATAGCTGGTTAATGAGCCTCTCTTGAGAGGATGGAGAGCGACCACAAGAGAGGTTGCACAGGCTTCTTCTCCAGAAGAGGAATAACTTCTATTGACCTGAATCATGTTTTGAAATTTGCATGAGTTCAGAATTATATAAGTGTACGAATAACTGTCAACTGCTCTGAAATGATCATAGAGTTTTTCAAAGAAGTGCTGTGTTCACATAAATAAAGAGTCTCTAATAGCTCTGAAATGGCCATCTAGCATTTTAACGATGTCAGTAGATCAGTGCTTGTCAAACTGAATTCAGGCAATTCAAAGAATAAAACCTACTGAAATAGCCCATCCAGCTGAGAGAAGTGATACTTTGGGCTTATTATAGTCTAGTACAATACACTTCTAAACTTCCCTGAGAAATCTTTGACCCTTTAAACTGAAAAAAAAAAAAAAAAAAAAAAAAAAAACGGGATATAAACCTTACGTGCATCCTATCTATCTGAGGGATCATCCTTCTCGAGTGACTGAGCAGTTTTGCCAGTAATCTAGAAACACACTTAGGAAACGATACGAGGAGCCCTCATGCCAAAGGGAACCAGAGAAGAATAAGCCAGGGATCTTCAATTCATTTCCTGTAGATTATACTGTCTTCCACCCTAAATTTGTGTTTTAGGATTACTTTTTTCTACACATTCTTCATGGTAATTGAATTAACAAGGGAAAGAGGGCAATAGGGAGTTGGAATGAAGTTGCACAGGTAGTTCAGGATGTAGTTTCCTGTTAGGATGTTTTGAGGACTATAATTTTAGATGACATTGCCTTAACTGCTTAGCTTGTTATATCACACATCCTTCATTTTAGGAGCTGAAGGCTATGAATGAAGCTGCATCCTCCTGGCCCATAAATATGTCAGCTGTGACCAGAAAGGAAATGGAGAGTGTCCTCAAAAACCCTCCTCACTCCAACACCCACCGCTGCTGCTGCTGCTGATCTTTCTGTGTATTTTACAAAATCCATACAGTATAAATTTGCTACGCTGAAGCCAAGAAATTTACAGAAATCAATAACAACTTTATCCTCTACACAATTATCATTGATTTTCTTACGCAAAGGGACAGCTCATATCAGAATTCATTGACCAAGATAAAAATTGAGCAGCTGAATCCTTTGACCTCAAAACATAATGGCTGGTAACACCCACTACTCTTTACACGTTCTTTACTGGAAACCATTCCACTATACTGTATAGACTAACACTCCTACTGCATCTCCTACTACCATCATTTTGGCCAAAAAAGCCATTTTTAATGAATTTTAAGGAGTGTAAGTAGATAGGAATGTTTTATAACCACTTTGCACATATGTAAATGTCAGAGATGCAACGGCAGTGAGTAATCATGTTTAATAGGATTATATACACTGTAAAAATGTAGGCAAAGGGGTTTGACAGACTTTAGGTCTTCTAATAAATATATCTAAAGAAGAAGGAAAGAGTTTTAGCTCACAAAATTATCCAATGATGTTCTGCTTTTTCATTTATGATAGCAGGAAGACATAATCCTTGAGAATTAGATAGATCAAAAATGCTGCTTCGAGTCCCCTTTAAAATGAAGCAAAAAACAAAAACCTCAGAAGACCAAAATTTTTACTGAAGGAGAATCACCAAGTCCTACTGCAGTGCAGAGGCTGGGTATGGAGCACAGTCTGCCTATTTCTCAAAAGATAGCGCTGAAGGGGAAAGAGTAAACAATAGAACGAACGATAAGAATAAACAAGAACCCAAACTTTTTTGAAGAGCGGGAATTCATTAAAAAAAAAAAAAAAAAGCAGCAAATGTAAAACAGCAAATCTGCCCAGATCTCCTGGTCAGGTGCAGAATTACACAGTAGATTTTCCTACATACTTCTTGTTTCCAAGGGCTGAAGAAAGAGAGAGGTAGTAGCAATATTTTATTCCTTTCCAGTGAATCACTGCTACCTTTCAGCTGTTAAGTGTAGACAGATGCAAGACCTTCCAGGTACTTACACATGGGCCAGGGGAACAGCAGCACTTTGGCTCCAATCCTGTGGCACTTCAGCAGCTGTTGCTCTGCCTTGCGTGGATACACAGGGTTCACCCAATGGCCTACTGAAGCCCATGCACTTCAGCACACTTTTCAGCTAAGAATGATTCATTACCTACGGCTTATTCCAGATTCACATCATCATTTTCTACAGTTCTGTCATTTATTTCATGCCACATAATAGGAAGGTTGCATAGAAGATCTTTTCCTAGAGTTTAGTTTATTGTTCAGTCATGAATTGTACAAATTTTATCCTTTTATGAAAGAAATTTAAAGACACTATCAGAGCTACCATTACATCTTGAGAAACTTACTTCTTCTATTGATGTAGATAAACTCATAAATTCCTATTGTCCTCTTCATTCTGTCTACAAAGACAGTGACTTAATCCAAATGATGGAAGACTTTTACCCATCAGTCACAAAACTTACATGATTTTTGAGACACAAAAGCCAAACTGAGACTCGTGTTACTTACTCTGACTGGCTGCACTGATGTGCACTTTATCCTTTTCTTAGGTCTCACTTTTATGGTAAGAGTTGCTAGTAGTTCATCATTCACATTCACCATGTTAACTATTTTTGCTACTATGATTTTAATAGTGTATCAAAAATGCTCATTCTTCTTCCCCTTGATTCTTTTTTTGAGCAGCTGGTACTAGATTATTTGTCAGTCTCACTCATGAAACAGTAAATTTACCAGTAAATTCTCTGCATTGTTTAAAACCCTGAGACAACAGAAATATTAATAGCAGTGCATATTCAGTGCTTAAAAATGTTCCTTCTTAGTATAAGGCTTTATTGCTAAAAATCAGATTAATTCCGTCCTACCTACATTTTGTCAGCATTCTCATTGAAAACACCCAGGGCCAGAGCTTCACAGACAGGAATGAAGAAAGTACTGGCCAGCATTTCATTTCTATCATCCTGGAGATATTTTGCTCTAGACATCATCCTCTGGATGTTAACTTGTGAGCTGCTCAGACACACATGCATTTTTGCTTTTTCCCTGCTGCTTTTCAAATGTTTATGAAGTTTAAAAGCAGCTAATTAAACAAAAATTTTACTCAAAGAGAGTACAGTCATTCATCTCTGGTCAATGATGTGGAACATATGCACATACATTTTTCCTGAAGAAGTATTCTGATTCAAGATTTTTCTGCTACATAGGTGTGATTTTCTTTGGGAGATGGAAATCTTCGAAAAGAGAATTCTGCTTTCCTGGGACACACATTCCTCCTATTCCCTGCTTATATGAACAACATTTATTTATTTATTTATTTAAAAAAAAACTCAGATTGAGTTCAAATTTCACTGTAGGCTAGTGGCAGGATGGAAGGAAATATAGGTCCCTTTAAGATTTGGGATCCTTAATTTATCTTCTCTGTGATGAAAATCAATTGTAGGAACTGCAGTGTCTTCCAGAAATATATTTTCTTTTTCTTAAATTCCAGTAAAGGCCTTACGGTACAGTTGGGAGCTAACAGCAGTATATTACATGAGACTGTTTCATGAGTGAGACTGACAAATAATCTAGTACCAGCTGCTCAAAAAAAGAATCAAAGGGAAAAGGAATGAGCATTTTTGATATACCACTAAGCAGGGAGCTTCTGTTTTTGTCTGCCACAAGTCTGGTTTTTGCTGTTCAGAGTTTTATTAGCTTATATATCACTTTGGCTTCCCGTTCTCTGCTGTGTGGCCTTGTTTTCTCCATTTTCTTTATGGAGAGAACATAAAGAGGTATAACATATGCACATATTTTAATCATCATCTGTCTCTGTCCTGCACATGAAATTGGACTGTACATTTCAATATAAATCAGAGCTAAATAGTAACATGCTTAGGTCCTGATTCTGTATATTGATGGGTGCATATCTAAAGATCAGATTCAGCTGAATAACTTAAATACTCCCAATCAGCAGCTAGAGGTGGTAGAGAGATGACAAGGTCAGGACAAGGATCTGAGAAACAGATCCAGGTATATATGGATATAGACCAGGTATAGATGTTTGGGGATTAAAAACAGCATATGAAGCACTTAGATCTTTGATCTCAGGATTTGTAGCAGCATCTTTCTTCCCTTTCTCTTGATTGACTCCACAACATCTCAGGAAAGGAGAGTCAGCTCCATTATTAACAGCTACCCCACTGAGTTACACCTGCAGGCCTGTGTATGCTTCTGGCTACCCCAGTTCAAGGGAAAAACGGGGCTGAAGCAGGTGAGCACTAGAGCCCTGAGCTGGGCCGCGCTCTCTGCGCCACACGCCTCCCGAGGCCCAGCAGCCCCTGCCCAGCGCGCTGACGGCGCCTCACAGGGCACCTCACGGGGCTCTGCCTGAGCCACCTGGTTCTGCCAGAGATTGGGCTCTCCTGACACTGCCATTGCACCCTTTGCGTATCCTGCTCTTACGCCCAGCAAATTATGGGGGGGCGCGGATCTTAATGGAAGCAAATCTCTGCTATCATCTTGCAAGGTCAAAAAGCAGCGCCCGCAGTGAAAGCAGGGAAAATAATACATGAAAATCAGGGAAAGAAGTTTTCAACATGAAATCTCTGTATTTTTTTCAGGCTAAAAATGAAAATGGTGGAATAGTTTACTAGAAAGGACTGCATCCTACCCAAAGAAAAAAGCTATCATCTCACCCGGGGATGAGACTTGGTAGAGGAGTAGCAAGCGTGAAAAGAAAATGTGTGTAATGTTCAGGCTGATGCTGTTTGCAGAGAGACTGGAAATGATCACATCTCCGTAACAGTATGCGCTGCAGCAGTACCCAACACACAGAGCACATTAAGTGCAGGCTGATGCATAAGTTAAACCTATCTGGAGAAAACCACTGGATGGAAATTTTCATAGAGGAGTTAGTCTAGCATTGACAGTTCTGCTGAGAGATCTAATGTTTAACAAATAAAGCTAAAAAATGAAATAAATTTGGTTCAAGCTGCTTTGAAGCCTTAGGTGATAAATAAAGTCATAAATGCCATTCTCATCTACCTCCAAAAGTAAATGCTCACTCAAAATCCCTTAAAATATTAAGCTTATATAACATGTAAAAACTTAGAGACAATATTCTCCTGTTCTTCTGTATCATGTGCAGTGCTTTCCATCTCTGTAACACTGACTACATCTTTGCAGAATACATTAAAAATTTGCTTATGATAAAGCTTCATAAACAGTCTTCTGTTTGGAAATTAGTTTGCACATTAGTAACGAAACCATCTAATAACCATTGCTTTGCTGCAGCCCACAGCCCCCAGTGAATTGAAGGAGTTTGGTTTCTACATTATAAACAGATTCCACTGCCAAGAAACTCAGGAGACTATGAATAATCAAGACAAGACTTTCTAAATTTTATTCTATTCTGTTGCAACTCCATGGACTGTGTAAGATATTAAATTTAAAAGCAGATTATTTCAGTATGTTATGATGACAAAAGAAATAATATGAGGAACTTTGCTTATAGGAATTTATGCTGCTTGTCCATATTGTGTAAATTTACTGTACCTTGAATCAACAACTCATGACTGGCTATAAAAATATGGCTTATTGAAAACATCTCTCTCCTTTTTTTTTCTTTTCCACTCAAAAGCTGCTTAAATCCCGAAACAGCATCTGATTGCCTATTTAAGGGTTTGCTTTGTTATTCCTCCTCACTGCCAACAGCAAGTGTCATGAGCGTGTCCCAGCAGATTACCTGCAGCACCTGCAGGCAAGCAGGAGGAGAGAGGCAGCCCCTGAGTCCGGCAAGGGAGCCCATTGTTTGGAAGGACGGAGAACTTGAGGAGGTGACTCACAAGCACAAAACTCCTTGGGGAGGATTTTAGCCTGTTAGCCGCTTATGTGGGAAACAAGCAAAAAGATATGATAAAATTATAAAGGGGACTGAAATAAGTAAGGGTCCCTTGAAGAATGGGTAAACAGATCATTAAAAACCTTAGAGGGTAAAACTTTGAAGTGAACAGGAGTTTTCCCACCTTTCAACATCTGGATGTGGCAAATAGTAGGAGGCTAATACAAGGAGGATGTGGCTAATACAAAGATAGATGCGATGAAAAATAAACACGTTACAGAACAGGTGGGATAGCCAAAGCAATAGTGCATTGAACCCACACACCAGGCCAGCACAGAGTGACCTCTCTGCAATGCTCATGGGTGACAGACTCACTGACTCCACATGTTCCCAAGCACAATTTTAAAATAATAACACAACTGAATAGATTCTGTCCTTAATTGTGATTCATTCTGTAACAAAAAGAGAGAGAGGGGCATGTTCACGGCATTTCCAAAACGGCAGGCAACTTTCTGCTCCATTAAACTATCTGACATATTTTCCACTAGCGCAAGCGCTTCTTGGGTAGCACATTAACAGCAACACCCAACAACAGAGCTTCGCGAAGGACGAGAAGGAGCAAGTTACCTCAGGATGGTGGGGTAGGGAAAGCAGTTCTCAGCTGTGAAGAGTCTCACAGCATTGTACAGGATTTTGGAACAAACAAACAAACAAACAAAACCCCTCTATTTCATTCAAGTATGGCGTAGGCTTCTGACTTCTCTTTCATGTGGAATACTTGAAAGGCTCCTGGTTGCAACTCTTTTCCAAGAGGGCTAAATACTTTCTTTCATCATGTTCTTGTAGGGCCTTGACTTTCTAATCCCTTCTTTGTTTTCCTAGGCCCCTTCTAGGGTACTTCTTGATATTTTTGTCTTTAATATCAGCATCAATTAAAAAGATACAGGGTGCTATAATTACAACTTCATTCAGTCCTCTCATTAAGAAGCATCAAAGAGTTTGCTAAGGAAGAGAAATACTTTTTTTTTTTTTTTTAATGTTCTTTTTCACACTGCAATTGCCTGTGCAGTTACAGACCCCCTTTTTTTTCTCTCAGACTAATGCTCCATCTAGAGATACAGATGACTGAGCAAATACCCAGGGATAATTTTTAACTAGCAGACTACTACTTTATTACATTAATATACTCAATAGCTTTTAACATGTCTCAAAGAAAAGAGTTCTGGGGCAACCTCAACAATGTGGCGCATGCTACTCAGACAAATTGGGGACTTGGCTATATTTTTTGTATATTTATTTACTGGCTATATTTATGTATATTTATTTATTTATGTTGTTCCTGCTACTCAAGTCTTAAACCCCTGCAACCAGTGCCAAGACCTTCATGCACAAATGCCCTTAAAATGACAGGCTTGGTGCACGGTGGATGGGACTCAGGGTTGGACAAGGGCATTTACTGTATTCAGCCATGACCTGGATGCTGGGGAGGTTGAACCCTAAGCAAATTTGTGGAAGTCACCAAAGTGAGGGGAGCATTTCATATGCTAGCAGGGTTGTGGCTCCCGAGGGCTCCCAACAAACCAGGGAAAGGAGCTAACAGAAACCCCAGGAAGTTTGACGTACATCAATGCCACTTCTGCCCCTGGAATGGGATAACTTCACACATCAGTATGGACGGGAGCCTCGCTGGGCAGCAGCTCTGCAGAAAAGAACCTAGCAGTCCTCAGCTGAACATGAGCCAGCTATATGTCCCTGCGAGTGACTAAAGACTCAGCACATGGGGGGACAGCACTAGCAAAAACAAAGCAGATGATAGATGGAGTTTATTGTTCCCCTTCATTTCCCACCTGGTGCTTATGAGGATGCATCTGCAACATTTCAGCCAGTGTCAGGTCTCCCAGAACATCAGCAAACTGGAGAGAGGCCAATAAATGGGCATGAAAATGGTTAGGGGCTGGAGCGTATGATGGATTAAAGGAGACTAAAGGAATTAACTGGTTTTGTTTATCTCTGAGAAGGCTGAGGGAAGAGCTCCAGTTGCAGGCTTTACTCCATAATGAGTGGTTACAGAGAAGACATGTAGACTTCTCACAAAGCTAGACCACCGCACTGCTGCAAGTCATGGGCACAAGTTCAAGCAGGGGAAAATCTGGTTGGAAATAAGGAAATCTTTGGAAAAGGAAGAGCCTTCTCCTCACAGTCCCCTCCATCCCCTCTTCTGCCTTCTCCACTTCAATCTTCAGCAATAGTCCAACAGGTCTCTCAGCCCAGAAGACAGATGGAAGAAATGCTGAAGAAAAAACTTAAGGTACAATGGGAAAGATTCACAGATTCATCACTAATTTCAATCTCCGTGCAGGTCAGATAATAAAAGAAAAAGAAATTAACTCTAATGAAGCCTCCACTTTTTTCCCCCTTCTCAGAGCCAGGGTGTTCAGACATCTCAGCGCACGGCTACAAGGTCCCAGGTTTCCAGGCTCATTTTCTTCTTTCCAAGGGCCATTACATCCATCTGAATGCTTCATTTGTTTTCCTTGTCGCTTAATAGAGAGATTATCACTATAAAAGGGGGTCACTCATGTCCTAATTTATGTTCTGATCATTTCATCTGATGTCAACCGAATGCTTGCAAAAATTACTAAGCCTTAAAAAAAAAAAAAAAATTCTCTTTCCATAAATGTTGTTATCTAGACAAGAAAGTTAATTGTCCAGGAAGGTACTTAGATTGACCTAAATACACTCTTTTTTCAAGTGTGAAAATGAGCTGGTCTCTAGGGAATATGTTTAAACCACACCATTTCAGTGCCTGTAATAGCTATGCTTTGCAGAGGTACTGTATTTGTCCAGTGGCCCTTTAGAAAGAAAAGCAATATGATAAATAAACCTGTTTTTTTTGGAAAGTGCTTGACATATTTAAAGCACTGGTGTTATTGACTTTTTCAGTTAAAGTACTTCTAGATAATAATAGTAATACATTAACAAAGGCACAACATCAAAAAAGATCTGGCAGAGGTTATATTTCCGAGATCAGGTTGTTTTCCAAGCTCTGCTTATCTATAGTCTTTGACTTTCCTCTTACTGTAAGGAAGATTTTGTTCCATATTTGAAAAGAAGAATACGTTTTTAAAGTTCAAGCTGGACCTTTCATTTCAGACATTTTGCTTCTGGCTTAACAGACAACATTTTTCTAGTAGTCTGTACACAGAAATTGGTTGAAATTGGTTTCTATTAGGAAGTTTGGATGTGCACAAGAAAAGAAAGCAAAGAGATAGCAGTACAGCTAGAAATTTCATTAAATAGATTTTCACAGTCATGATGACATTTTTAGCAGAAAATTGGTAAACAATTATCACAGCTGCAATCCGGCCGAGAGAAGAGCAATTAGAGTTGCAAAGACAAGTTAAGAAACCTTTACAACAAAACCCACATTTCAAAAATCTCAGAAAATGCATTTTTAACAGATGTTTAAAACAATAAGATGACTAAATAGTCATCATTTTAAAGTACTTCTGCTTATGAAACAATCTCTATCAAGACTTTAATTGGGGAAGTCCAAGAACTGTGTCTTGTGGCATTTCCAATGGCTTTGGCTACTGCTGTCTCTCTCAAAGCATGTGGGTCTAGTGGAAATCCTATGCCCTATTTGTCAGCCTCATCTACATGGTCCGCAAAACCCGCTCCACTTGAAATGGTGCTATGGGCAAATCAGTCCCCAGGCTCAAAGTAAACTTTGGAAAAGGTAAAGTGTTTTGTTTGTTCAGCTTGAAGAGAAGAATAAAACCAGCCCTTGGAATCACAAGGTCCCACAGCAGTAGGCTTTGGCAGTGGTTGCATGACTTGGGCTATCTACAATCTCTAGAAATTATTCAAAATCCACACAATCCATCTTGCATTAAGGATTTGCTCTTCTTCTCTGTCACTTTTGTATTTGTTAAACTAATTTGAAAGAGCACGTTTTTAAGTAATTCCAGACTCAATGAAAAATCCTATTATGTACAATGTTTTTCTTCCTCTTCTCTGCAAGGTTTATCTTGCACAAATACCCAAGGAAGACCAAGATGTTGATATCTTACTCCATCGTAATCCCTTTTCACTCAAGGAATTCTGTCCAAACTTAGCAGGGATATTATTGCCCAGTGGAATAGTTATCAAAGTCTCGATGGCAACTGTTCAAAACCAGCTGCAATGGGAATTTTGCTTGCTCAAATAAAATGTAATCTGAAGGCAGGGGAGCTCTGCCCTGGGTTTTGCAACTGGTAATGGTTTGGCCCAGATATGTGCTACAGCTTTATGTGTGTTTTTAATTCTATTTAATAATTGCCATTCTGAAATCTTGTTAGCTCAGCAAAGTGCTACAGCACATTTCCTTTCTGGAGCAGGAGATAAGGCCCTCCCTCTCCCCCTCTTTGGGGTGCTTGAATACTTCACCGGATACTTAAGCATTTATGAGAAAGAAGTGTGTGTGCAAACAAAATCTTTACAAACCAACTATGTTTTCCTTATTAGCTTATGGCAGAGGAGATTAATTGAAGCCTCTAGCTATGTGACTCATCCCTCTCTGAGCTGGTAAGTCCCTGCTGTCTGAACCTCCCTCACAGCCACTGCACTTTCCCCACTCTTCCACCAGGATTTTCCCTAGAAGTAGCAGATCATCCTCATCACGATGACAAGGGAGGTCTCCAGGCGAGGCCCGCAGGCTGCCTGGGAGGCAGATCTGCCCAAGACACTCAAAGGGAAGATGGGGTGCACAGCCTGGCGAGCTGTCCCTGCTGCGCCAGGGCTCCCCAGGCCCCCCATAAGAGCGTAACGCACTGTTTCTCCCAGCTCTTCCCAATTCACGTGCAACAAGAACGAATCAGCTTCCTATTTTCCAGCTTTTGTTTGTTTGTTTTTTAGCCATAATCCTTAAACATCACATGTTGGAATTTAACGGAGCACGCTCTCGGTGCTCTCTCAGTGCTAACAAATCTCTTTAACATAACGTTGCGTGATTAGGTTAATAGACTGCTTCCTCGGCAGCCCTCGAGCCGGCCTGATGGGAGCCCAAGGGGCTTTTGCACGTGCCGTGCAGCTGACTGCGCGGCTCGGCTTCGCTCCGGAGACAGCGCGGCAGGCGCCGGGGACACAGCGCAGCGCACCCGCCCTGCACAACGAGGCCGAAGCCCTGGCCTGTCCACACGTGCTGCCAGGGATCACACCGTAGCACAGGCCCCGATGGGTCTCGCTGGGATAAAAAAAAGATGTAAATAAAAAAGTATCCATCTAATAGAGGAATTTATCCGCTAAGGAGAAGTGGAGGAACTGCAGCTTTTCAGGAAGTGCCTCTGCTCAAGCTAGGGAAGTAACTTGCAAGGCGTTTCTCTGCTGCACGTGCAAATTGTTTGGCTCTTCCCTAGCCTTCAAACCTATCCAAAGGTTTCTCTTCTCTATCCTTCAATTTTTGATGCTGCTTTGAAATGAAGAGAAGCCTCTGTGTTAATACACAGATTTTAAAAATACCACTTTCAAACAAAATACAAAATACATTTTATGTAATACCTTGTATTTTCAAGGTTAGTTCTAATATTTTAGTTAATAGCAGCTGTATTATATTTAAATACACATCCATACGAAAAAGTAGCATTTTTAACTATCCCTCTTTAACCCTTCTGTAGCCAAAAATAAAAAGCAAATTTTGAAAAGGGACAACTGAATAAAAAAATAACTTAAAACTTATTCTAACCTTCAGCTCCTGTAAGCTTGCTTCTACTCTGAGGACTAATTTCTAATGCTTTATTCTAGTTCTCATACACTAATTTATGGCATCCTAGGAAGGTGTTTAAGCAATTCTTTCCTATGTTTAATGTATTTTTCATATTTTACACATATGGAATCAAGATTGTCCAGCAGCTCTTTTTCCTCTTATCCCAGTAATACATTTACTAAATCAAACAGCTCTGGTTGTTTATAATGCTAGTTTGCACAAATTAAATTTCTGATGCCTACAAACAGATTTGAAAGTTTATGTATATCTGGAACTTAAAAAAAAAAAAAAAAAGGCTACATATTTGGGATCAATGCTAACCTTCAACAACACGCAACAGTCTTAGATTTCCTTGGTTAGGAAAGTAAGCCTGACATTTGTGCTTTCCAAACACATGCAAATAACATTTTTCTTTTAAGAGCACTACCTGAACTTACTCCACT
The DNA here is from genome assembly GCF_059628265.1 of Tinamus guttatus. Classification (NCBI taxonomy): domain Eukaryota; kingdom Metazoa; phylum Chordata; class Aves; order Tinamiformes; family Tinamidae; genus Tinamus; species Tinamus guttatus. The sequence goes on from NW_028288638.1 coordinate 965,058, forward strand.
TCTTCCTCAACTTGTACAACAGGATCACTTCACACAGAAATTCACTATGAGAAAGAAACACAGGTGATTCAAAGTCCCAGAGCCCATGAGATAGGGCCTCCCTCGTTTTGGGCTGCTGCTTTTCTGAAGTCTGTCGTGGCACAGCTGGGCTGTGAGCCCACAACTGTAGGTCCTGCTTAGAAGTGCAGAGAGGCACTGAGGAGCCTCCGCGTTTGTTGGGATTCACACTTTTCATGCCACCACAAACCTGATCTGAAACACTGCGTAAATATAAATATAAAATGGAAATATAAAAATGAAATTCCTCTCCCCATCGCTGCCACTCTTCTAGAGCACAGAAAGACCTAGTAAGCATAGGAGCTGCAAGTGCTGAGGAGCGGTCTGCCACATGGTGATGTGCTCTCCACAGGCTGTCACAGCCAGCCTTAGAAGCAAGGGATTTAGCTACACTCTTCACGCTGAAGTACAGCCTGAGTTTTATCAAGACCAAGTGCTCTATATTTAGAGCCAGAAGTTATTTTGATGATCACATGGTTCTCTTGTTCAATGGAGATGGTAAATTTAAAAAAAAATAATATATTCAACCATTCTAACCACAAACTATGACCTTATGACAATGTATTCTATAACTATATTTGGGCATATGCATATGCAACCACAAATTTAACTTGTGATTTATCCATCCATTTATTTTAATGTATGGTTTTAATTACTGGAAATTCTGCTACTTAGCAGAAGCTATTTTGCACAAACACTAACCTTCAAACAATGAAAGCATTTCTGAGCAATTATTTTTCCTACAATTTCTGAAGTGCATCCAAGTATCTCCAAAGCCGTCATAGGTACTCCAAATCTCTAAGTCTCAGATCATTCTTTAAGCAGTTTATTTGCTACTGCAGATGGATACAGTGGTACTTACACATCTACTGTGATGTGGCAATTAGTGCATTTGCAAAATTTCCGGTTTCCTCAAAAAAAACAAGACAGTACAGTTATCACATTGACACTAGAGTTACTCTACTTACACATTAAACCTTGTAGTATGTGCTCCAGCCTCTATTTAGACTTAAATTGACAACATCATTGCCTGCCTATGTTTCACTCAGATGCTTTATGGACCTTTTCATAGGCCTGAATCTGTACCATTTATTTCACTGTGTAGTAATTTTAAGTATGTACAGGGAATATGCATAGTATATATAATATGGTGCCAAATCAATTATACTCCTTTTTAATATCCATTTTTGACTGTAGTGTGCACACACTGAAAAGAAAAGCAATCTCCAGGAAGTATGGAAGTCTCCAGTGAGTTGTTACAGACCCTCCAAGGTGCTTCCAGCTTTACCTATACTAAAAAGTTTCTTAAGTTAACAAATTCGAATGAACATGCTTTAGCCAAATGTCCTTAGAGAAATATATATCTCATTGCCTTGCACACTGTTAAGAAATCTCCTTGCTTCTGAGCCTTTTTCCTAGTCATTCAAAGAACACTACTTTTTTCACTTCAGTTCCACCCTCTGAAAGAGAGCTCATGAAGTCTCTGATCTCCAATTGTGCAACGTTCAGGACAAAAAAAAAATCTTCTACACATAGAAAGATTTTTACAATGACCTCTGTGACTGTAATTTAATAGGATCCTCTTTCCAGGTAGTAATTTGTGGTGGATGTGATGGAAGAAAATAGAGAGAATCTCTGTTACTTATAAGAAAAAATATGTGCAGGAGAATTCCCCACAATTGGTTTCAAAACAGAAGCATGAAAAGCAAATTATGAGGCAGCAGGGACTTTGTTTGCAAATAAATAAGCACATGGCTCATCGGAAAGGCAAACTGAAAACAGACGAAGAAACACTGTGGAAGAAGAACAGATAAGACCTCTGCCCCTTCCCTTCAATTCAGCCTTTTAAATATCCTAGTGATTTTAGAAAAGGTTGACAAGCCCAAAGTCTAATAAATTAACTCTGCTGTGACTTAAGTGATGTTTTAACAGAAACAGACAATACAGAAAACAAGAGATTTATACTAGACTACCTCAACCGGGTGACCTTGAACAGCTTTTGTTAGTCATTTCCTCCTCAGTATGAGGTGAGCAATTTCAAGGTATTAGTACTGTAATAAGGTGTTTCTCCCACACAGCAATTATTATTAAAAAGAATAGATTCTGTGGGAGAAAACATGGCCAAATAAGTCAAAATGTGCTTATATTTACTCTTACAGATGCTTTGACAATTCATGGATACCTACCTAAGAGGCTGGTATCTACATAACTAACAATATGAGGCTTCTGAAAAAAAAAAGGAGATTAGAGAACATTTAAGATCCTTATTATCATTTGAAACATTCATATTATTAGTCCTCGAAAATCCTTGTAGACATAAGTAATCAATGGCTTCATTCTCCAGATACCAATACGTAGTCCCACAGTAGGACATTGGCAGAAAAAAAAAAAAAAAAACAGACTGTGTGTGGCATAGTCTGTAAATGTATCTCAAAATCACCCAGAACTTCAGTCTGTCATCATCTTAACCACTGCACCTATGTTTTTTTCTCTTAAGCAATTCAGAATATCAACAACATCATACAGACAGGCTGAGAAGTTCTGACGAGGCCTACACCAAGAAATAAGAGAGGCCAAAAGCTTTTCTGCAGCCTTCAGGCCAAGCATGGCCCAGCTGGAGCCTACACACCCGAAATACCTCACACACCAAAGCACTTTGGGGGCGTTCAGACTGTTTTTGGGGTGTGCTAGGTGGCCTTCACCCAAACCGGGCCCAGACAGTGCTGGCAGTTAGACCGTGCGGACAACCTCAGGCCAGCGCTCGCACCCTGACCGGGCCCTCTGTGGCTCGTGGGTGTCGATGCTCCTGTGACACACACCTGGCCAGGCTTGTGCAGTGGTACCTGCCGAGCACTTGCCGTTGACAGTGTGAAGGATAGAGTGCTTGACGGAGAATTAATCCCGCTTAGGCCCACAAGGTCACACAATTACTTCAGCAGATCAAATTAAGTTACACTGGCAGTTGACTAACAGCACCATTGTGAAAAACAAAATAAAAAGCAACAAAATAAATATAAGATGCTTTGAAATACTTATTAATATCATGGCTCTGCAGATTGAAATTTAAGAGAACTACTACCTGTCCTTGTGGTGCAGATGAGCTATTTTTTTGTGCATGTATTTGTGTGTATATACACGTGCATTTATATATATATATATATTTACACATACACCTCAATCACTATAAGGAGCAAATTCACTTGATAATGTCAGACCAACCTTGCCCTCAAATATCTATCCTATATAATTTACCTGCAACCACACAGCACACACTGATGATGATTTTTCTTCCGAATCACATTCAGAATTGATACACCAATAATTTATTCAGTCTGTTAGGAGACATTTGGCTGTTTCCTATGAGCAGCCCAGAATATCAGTGACTTTCCCTACGCAAGACACCTCTAGACACTGGTCAAGAATAAGACTCTCCAGATTTCTCGAAGCTAGAGGGACAGAGCTCTGTCTTTTAATTGACACACGTATGTCTTCTGCAGATGTCTTCTGCTAAGAAATACTTAAATGGAGTTTATGAGTAGTACCTGTGTGTTCATTCAGATCAACTAGATGAATTTCAGATGAATTTAGGGGTTGTCATACTGATGATACAAAAAGCACTCAATATCAAATGATGGCTAATATCAAATGATTGTGAATAACATAGGAGCATCTTGTTGAAAAGCAATTGAAAAGTTCTTCCAAACTTCCAAGCATTTATCAAGCCTGCTGGGTTCTTGGCTTCCATGATATGTTGGGACAGGGAGCTTAACCTGTTTCGCAGTTTGAATGATTAGTTTCTTTGCTTAGTTTTAAAATGTATTGCCTTGCGTTTTGGGTGATTATTTCATTGTTCTTGTGTGATAAGTAGCAAATAGGAGCCACAGTTTATCTTGTCAGCATTTTTTTTAATATATATTTCATATGCCTCCTACTTGTCTTCTCTCTGAAAATACAGTAACAGTTTATTCAGTGTCTTTTCACATAAAGTGTTATCTGTGTTGTTTACCATTATGGCAAGTTCCATGGAAGCCTTTCTACTCCTGTAAGGTCCTTTTTTGAATTCGTCTCTTCTCATCTTTAGTTCATATGACAATGTAAGAAATAATTCAGATGAAAAGCTTGCAACCTTTGTTAACACTTCAAGGAAAGGCCAGAATTATCCAAATCTAGCATTCTGCAAATACAATCATATAATTCTTTCCTAATTGCATTATCTTGCACATTCAACTTACATGGGGCTGCATTAATATTGACAGCTGTAACAAGTTCACAGTACTGTATTAAATCAGTGCCCGTCAGCAACTAATCTCCCATGAAGTATCAATCCCTCACTGGCAAATTTACAGCAAATTTGACAGCTCCAGCCCTGGACAATTGTCTTTTCCCAGCCACATTTACTCCAGGGCCCTCCAATGTAATAACTACAGTTGCATTATTTTACCAAAACACTACTATGCTTTCAGTATGGAGCATAAATGAACATGTCCAAAGACATGAGATCTAAACCAGCCTGATGTGCCTGTATATGCAGAACCTGGGCTCACATTGAGTTTTTGCATTGCGGCCTCCCTCAGAGGGAGACGGCTCCATGTTTTGTACGCAAGTCATGGGATAGGGTTAATAAAGCCCTTTTAAGGCCTATGAGTGTTCACAATTGTTACCTCTTCTTCCAAAAATCACACAGCTATAGTCATTTATTGTGCAGGTGCCTTTTTATGCAGGCCAGATGCTGAATTGTTTTTTTTGTCCCCCTCAGCGGAAGAATCCAGGTGGCAGATAAACGTAAGACCCATTTGGCAGCTTCTTCCAATAATCCACATCAGGTCAGCCTGAATTTAACCTCAGGTATGCTCAGATTTGCTGTTTTGGAACAACTACATGCAAAAACACTGGACATTTTGTTGGAAAGAATATTGAGTAAAACTGCTGAGAACTAATTTGGCACATTTTATTGCTGTGCTACTCATACCTGCAGGAATTCTTACTTTGTGAGCACATTTTTGATTATAGGATTAGCCAACTTTAGTCAAATCAAAGAACTTTCCATTGTAAAGTGTCATTTCAGGTAACAATGTGGGAAGGGAATAATGCATCAGTTTCAGCAAAACATTTCAGATGATAAACAGAATAAAGCATTTCAATGACATTTTCAAAGTCAACTTTCTTTTTTAAGAACTTCTGTAGAAGTTCTTTTCATAGTTTACAGCACAAAGAATATGAAAAGCAAAACTGAAACAAATTTTTAAACTGACAAGGTGTTTTTTCAAAGTTCCTTGCCAGGGACATTTCTAAAACTATTTACAAATGCACACACATGCAAACATGTGAATAAATATTTCCTTCTAATTCACTGTGATAACACCTTTTTTAATAGGGAATTTGCAATTAAACACATTTGGAGTACTCATTTTTATTGAAGTATTGTACTCAGGTTTCACTTCCTTATACTATGCAAATCAGCACAATCTTTCTTTTATGGGAGATTCTTACAGTAACACAGCTGGTACGCTTAGATACTGCTTAAGAATCACTGTAATGGCCAAAGAAAACGTGCAAAGGTTATACAAATTTACAATGACTGTTGTGAACAAGCATTTTAAGTATTTTAGATAACCTTCTTAATAAGCATCTGCAAATATAGTTAGAGCTGTTGTTTATTATTAAGCTTCCGCTTTGACAGTGCAGAAGACTTAAGAGTTGAGCTATCTCTTTCCATGTGGACAACTTGAAAGGCGAGCAGCTATTACTTAGGAGCCAAGAGAAACGATGCAAGTAGCAGCCCTTGAATGGCTTGCACCTACACAGAGACTGTTTTCATTTTCAGCTTCCTCGGCAGATCCCATGCAGGAACAGAGGTTTTACTTTCCCAGGTATTTCGTGTTCTCAGTCACAGAACCTAAGCTGGTCTGAGCTATTTTGGGAGGAGGAAGGGAAACCTCCTTCATCACAGAGCTAAGGGCCAGCTGCCAGAACAGCACCGTTTCCTGCAGTCTGGCTGCTCCAAGCACCTATCTGAAAAAGGTCATTCGAAGAGCTCTATCACATGGCAAAAACTCAAGAAATGCATGCTCAGTGATTAGTCAGAATACTGCAATTGCCTTGGCTTCTTTGTCAACATTTCTTAATAACTGCCTTCCAAATATGCTGTTAAACTTAGGCTACTATATTAGCTCTCCTCAGAACAGCTCCTAACAAGTTACCTGTTCCCAGGCCCGCACTACATACCACAGTGCCAAGCAGGAGGGCAGTCTTACTTGGCAGGCAAGACTCAAGTGGCTTGTAGGTAACAACACATTATGTGCAAGCCCTTCAGTAGGGAGCAACAATTCCCAGCTCTTCATGGAAAGGAATAAACCCAAAAGAGGCCACAGGTATAACCTGTATAGAAAGTCTTTCAGGAATTGAGATTCCTATCAGACAAATATTACATATTTGTTCATTTCAGTAAATCCATTTTTGATTTGGGGCCCCCTAAATTCTCCAACTTTTTCAGAGGCAACCAGGCAAAAACTTTCAGAAGGGAAATATCTTTAGTGCAGTTATACCTATCATTAAACTTTCTCATTTACAGATTATAGTTTCTGACTCTGAAATAGCTCCCACAAATTAGCATTTACATTGTGGACTTGTGTTATTGCAGTTTTAGATCTATATAAGTATATATTTCCATTACCTCCTTTCTCCTATCCCTTGTATATATATATTTGTATATATACATGTACATGTGTGCGTGTGTTTCGGGACTGGAATTTGATATTTACCTGACTGACTACCACAGGCAGTCCTTGGAAAGCAAATTAGCAATTATGTAACTTAAATCTTTTTGAGGATCCTAGGCATCAGTTAAATGTTTAAGGGCAAGCAGAGTGTGCTACTGTGCACTCCTGAGCACATCTCAAATGGGCTGGGATTTTGACTGGGGCCTGCACATGCTAATGCTCAATAATCACAGGCTCTGTCTCAGAAACCAGGGTTTAGACGCACAGGCAGTAATTATCACAGGTGTGCTCAGGACCGCACGCTTCAAGGCATCTAGGAACGCAAGTACAGGAAGAGCATAAAAGAAGAAAAGGGAAGATGAATGACAGATAGGCAAGAGAGCCAAGTATAAATTTAGAACAAGCCAAAATTTTTGGCACATCTATTTTAAGAACTCTTAGATAAAATCCTAATTCCAAAATTCAATTAATACTCTCAAGCTTACTTCTAATGCCCAAATAACTAGCAAGGTCTGCAAAAGGCCTTTCCAGTGCCGTGAAGTTTTCAGAAATCTCTCCATCTTTAATTAGTTCAGAAAATAGCATATTAAAAACTAATTTACACAATGTTAAGATGACAACCTGCCAGCAAAACACCCTTTGTATCTGCCAGCCAGAGTAAGGCTGCACGAGAGCCAACAGTGCAGGCTCTCTCATCTCCTTTAGGAGCTTCTCTTCCCTTGGAAAACCATTTAACTCTGCTAACTGCCCCCTGCCAGGCCAGGGAACAAGCTCAGTGAAAGGCTGACCCCATAAAAGGGGAGGAAATTCGGCAGGGATTTCACATCTCTTGTCCATAAAACTGTCATGATTACACAGATGAGACTACAGCTACTGCTAAGTTGGCAGGAAGCACTCAGGGCTACCTGCTATAATAAACACAATTTCTATTTATTTTTTTAAGCACTCACTGTGTGTTTGCCGTTAGTAGGAGAGGTTGTCACTGTCAAGCCCCATTTCAAACAGATGGGAGAATACTTCCTGAAAGAGGTGTGTGAAAACTGCATAAATCCTACACAAACAGCTATGGAAAGGAGCTTCCTGGGGGTGTATTTCCTGTTTGTAACACTTGGCATCAGCTGCATTGCTCTTACATAATGTGTAGGCATTGATCATCGTCATCATTCACAGACAGTTTAGCCCATCTCCTGAGATGTTTCTGAAAAATACCCAAATCCCAAGGCGAGAAGGATCAAAATACTGCATCCCAATACCTTTCCTAGATCTAAAATGAAGCTGTAGGTACAAATCTGACACTCTGATACACGAGCACCATGCTGCTGAACAACACTCTGCTTCTGCCGGGCTATATTATAAAGCTTTCTCTTGCTCTACTAATTAGACACACATCTATTAAAACAAATCTATTTGCTTACATAGTTACTCACATTGAAAGGAAAAGGATCACTTTTTTAAAAAGACTAATATGCATTTTTAACTTAAATCCTAGCAGTTATATCAGCTAATATAATTTTTTATTGTACTGGGGTTTGCAGCTGTACTCCAAAGGGAGATATAGTCTGGAAAACTTCTGTTTAATTTCTTAAGTGGCAAGTTGATAGACATGAAGACTGAGATCCTTATTCTCAGTGGAATCTTTTAAGTTATCCCTATTTAGCTGCAGTGGATATCCTGACTCTCTGCTTTTGTCTTATAATAAGGGTGGCATAAAAAATGAAGGATGAAAAAAAAAAAATGTTACTCTATAACCTACAGCAGAAATGACAAAAAAGGCAGATGACTCCTCTCCCTTTTGTTCCAATACATACAACCGCAATCCCACTTACTCTCCGGGGTTCCCAGTGTTGACCTGATTACAGGAAGGTATATGATTTCCTCATTTTCATGTGTTTATCTCATTTTTGCCTTTATCACATATTTTCTGTGATACTACCACCTGTCTGAATACTTTGGTGAATATTCGGGTGATCTCAGACCTCTTTCCTACTAGAAACAAGATGAACTCCGCTGTCCTTCACAGGCCTGTTTGCACTAAGCACTAGAGGTCTGTTTGCACATGTGGCTACGTCATGGGCAGCATGCACCAAAATCCCTTTTTCTGCTCGTTCCCCAGTGGTAGTCGAGGCAGTCTGAGTCGCAAAACTTGTGGGATTCTTTTTTTGTGGGGAGGGAAGGTTAAGTATCAAAGTGGCATACACAGCGACGCACAGGACACAAAGTTTCAGTCCCATAGTAAGGAATATGCAGATTCTCATGGGACAGAAATTCATTGGTTATGAACGGCCTGGAGTAGTGCCAAGAAAATACATGATTTTCAAGATCCGAATTTTCCTGTACAAAATAAATGGGGACATTGCATGACACTGCCCAGCAAGTCTAAGGGATTCCAATGGCACATACTTTACTTTCATATATGTTGTCATTAGAGTAGCAGAGCAGGAGGAGGCACTATAATAAATCCAGATGGAAGTAGTGAATGCTGCTTAGCAGCATGGTGCCTAGGCATCAGAGTCTCTTCAGCTGAGTCTGCTTAAATCCATTTAGAAATATAACTATTATGTTCAGTTCAAAGATGAAAAACTGAGATACTAGGAACAAAAAAGTTAGTCTTACACTGCTCAAGGTCATAAAGAATTTGATCCTCCCCCACCCTGCATTACGCTGAGAACAAGACATATTTCCTAACAAATTATCTCACCTAAGAGTAATTGTATTTTGCAGTTAATGGGAAGAAGTTACCAAAACCAGGTGAGAAAGCATAAAGCACAAATGCTCCTTTCCCCACTAGTAGTAGGCAAAGCCTGTGATAGTTACTGGTTAATTGGCTATAATTTACCATTGAATCAAATCTGCAATAGCCCTGCTGTCCAGAACATCCTGCCAGCTCAGGTGGGTAAAGCAGCACAGGTCCCAGCAGCAGGTGTCCACTAAGAGCTGAGACAGTCCCGCTTCTGCCAGGCTCTGCCAGGTCACGCTCCTCAACCTCTGGCCCCAAAGGGGTCAGCTGCAACACTTTTAATTACTGATAATTTACCCGAGCTCAACAGAAACACGGCCACTTCGACTGCTAGCTCGATAAAATAAAGGGCAACATCATTTAACAAGACCCAAGTAAGGGGAGACTTCTTGTTAGGAGAAATTGCACCCCTGGGGCACAGACTCCTGCCTTCCATCTGAGGGAATTCATATAAAAATTCATTTTCCTACCACAAACACCAGACAAGGCATTACAGTTACCAGAAATTTCAGGCTACCTTTCCGTGTTGGGGATTATCACGTTCATTTTTAGTCATTAATCTTTCAAGCATTTTCTTTAGAAGGATTTGTTGCCTGTGGAATAACCTTGTAATTTACTGGGCTAATTCAAAAACTCCACATAGGTCATTTAAAGAACAGGCCCCCAGCTCAAGTATTTGTAAAATTTGGGACAGGCAAAATCATAAGTGATTTCAGTTGTAAAAATAGTTGCGTCACCATAAATGAAAAACAACAAAAAAATCCATAATACTTCAGTTATGGCCCAGGTCAGCATTTACAAAGCATTATTCTGCAGCAATTTGTGAAGATGACATATGCCACTGATGTAAGTAGGTAAGGAAATTATGCTGGCAATTTAGGAGGGGAAAAGAGAGCAGGAAATAAAAGGGTGATTTTTATAGTCTTGCAATTTAAACCACACAATTGCAAATAAAATAAGAAAACCTTATTCTGCCTTCACGAAGTAGTAACTGTGTTAACAAATGCAACAACATCAGCAGGAGCGTCTAGGAGAAACGCACCGCGGAGGACTCGGTGGGTGCCCTGAGCTGTCCGCTGACACACACCACAGCGGGGCCTCAGAATGCTTCCCGACACAGACAAGGATGGGTTTTCAGCTCCCATTCCCTACACACCACTTGGATATTCAAATCCCCGAGCAAAGGACAAACAGGTGGCACAATCTGCTCCTTTCCTATTTTGTTAGGGCATTCATTCTCAAGCACATAATTCAGCTGAACTAAAAATAAGGGAAATCAATCTGTTATTTAGCAGCACAGGCTCCTTCGCAGGGATGATACGCCTGATTTTGATTTTCACACAAGTTTTGGGTTCCCGGATAAAACTGTGTTTCAATTTTCCTATTCAATTACTGCATCTTAACACACATCAATCCTTGAATCCCTAATTCTTTTCTTAAAGAAGAAAGCAGCGTTGATGCTAAGCAAGGAGAAAAATCACAACAGAGTGATACATACATGAATTGTGTATTTATACGTTAGTAATGGATAGTACTATCAGGCAAAACAAAATTAGTGTACACAGAAAACCATTTAGAGTTCCTTCATTATTTATATTGGTTTTATGGCCTTAAGCATCCAGAGATTTCAGCCTGCTCTGCGCAGAAAGGTAAATATCAGCATGGAGCAATCTTAGTGTGTTGTGGCTTTCTGAGCTCAAACTTTTTTCTCCCTAGTGCAGATAACCTCAAAAAACAGATAATGATGAACATGAACAGGATAAGTGGTAGATAAGATGTTGGTGATATTTCATTTTCCACCACATGGAATCAGACCATGTCTATGTGGAAACTATGGCAGTTATATGAATCTACAATTTATATAAGGATGGATTTAATTAGATTTCAGCATGTTTTAATGATGGCCAGCAACTAGAAGCACAAAGTCAAAGCCATAATAGCATAGCCTCCAGCTAGGGCTCTGCAAAGCACAGAGTTTTAGGAGCTCACTCCAGTTCCTGCACCCACTTCAATAAGTTCCTACCAGGACTCCCCTCCTGGGAATTATTTTACCATTGGTAAAAGCTACAGGAAAGAAAAAGCTACACAGTATAAAGAGGGAATACAAATCAATTTTGGCAAACTTTTCCATTTCATGTATTAATAGAATAGTCTAATCAATCACACTGCAGTTTGTATCTTACGAGTGACACGATCCAGACCAAATAAAATATTTTTTTCTTGTATCAGGCCCTAGCTACAGAAATTTCAAACATATAAGCTTAATAATTTATTAATTAAAATCTGAAACTGCCACTTTTTCTGTGGGTATAATTGCACGTTATTATGTTATTAAGGATATTAAAAATCATTTTTAGAGGACTTATTTTATAAAAAGCCAAATTCAGAAGGAATTTATTCTTTGAAGAAGCAGATAAAGCTATTCTTTACATCATTCATTGAACATCTTTGGTTGTTATTTGTCCTGTTCAAGCAAAAAATTTCCAAAACCCACAGTATCAGTAAACATCAATTATAGACAAGGACAGATTTAGAAGGGAAACATTCCTCTTGTCTAAAATACTATTAATCTCATTCCTATTAGCAGGTCTTAATTGTTACCACCAGAAAAAGGAAAAAAAAAATTAGAAAAACACTGTACTCTGACTTCTACTGTGGTGTTTGCCCAGGAAGTAAAGAAGTTGACTGATCATATGAAACTTCAGAGAAAAAACAATATCACAGTGTTTATAACACAGCACTATGGTATGCACTCATCTTCAAGGAGGAAAAAAAGAACAAAAACCCCTAAATATTTCATATTTGATAAAGAAATTGCCATCAAAGAGGATTTTTCAAACCTAGGAAGACTGAACAAAACGGGAACATGTAAGAGAAAAGTGTAACAAATCTTTTGTGTTTGAGGAAGACTTCAAGCAGGCACACACTGCCTGCACCTTATCTCAACTGCTGCACTTACCAAGTTAAGCGGAATCAACCTAGCTAGGATGTTAACTGCTGTTTTTAGGGTCATTAACAGTGTTTAGCCATTTTAAAAATACTTTAATGCTACTTACAGTTAAGTAAGCATGACACTCTAGTATCAAATTTAGCATACCTTATCTAAATATATTAGCACAGACATTGAGTTAACAAAGTGATACTGCAATTTTTGCTATGTTTCCTATCAAAATCTTTAGAACACTACATCTTCCTAAACGTTCCCCAGGTAATATGGTAATGATGACAAAGTTCTGCCTTGTGTAACTTGAAAATAAACACACAAAAACAACAACAACAAAAAAAATAGAACAGAGCCTGCATTACTTGGTTGTGCAATCCTTACCTCAATTGCACCAGTGCAGAGATAAGAATTACTTACAGCCAATACACACCTAGCTGTAGGAGCCTCTTCTGAACCATTACTTTCCTTTTTCTCCATGCCACCACACAGACTTAAGGAACCCACATGCCAACTGTCTCGTTAATATCCCTATACTGCAATATAAACAGATGCTTTTTTAGGTACTCCCGAGCTAACTGAAATAAAAATGAAGCAGCACTCTCCATTTTATCTAGAAAATGGAAAGGAAAACGGAGTTTGTTTCCCATTAAGAACATTACCTCCTTGAGCATGCCTAATGTTTATCTCCCTCACAAGTGTGGCTTTTTTTTATATAAGTTTATATACTGCCAGAAGTTCCTTGATATCCTTCTATGTGCCATAATCACAGCCTGTATTTGCACTTAGAGAGCTAGCAAGTGGTTAATCTTCTCATTATCCCTGACATGAGAAGTGCATCTCATTTGGAATTATGTCGCCATAAAAAGCAACCTAAAAAACAAACACAAGGTATCAGCAGCCTTTCTAATTCTTGATTAAACACTTCTGCAAGATGACAAAGTGAATGCAGATGCAGAAGTTTCAACTTAATGAGTCAGATATGTCAAGGTCTTGTTCACATTTCCTGATTATAGCTAAAGTTGGATGTATTCATGATTTCATGGTAAGGAGAAAAAGAAGGCTATAAAAGACATGTTACAATCCATCTGGTAAAGAGATTTACTCAGAAGAGGAAGTAGTTTGTTATACTTTACATATGTAAGAGTTCAAGCTACCAAAACCACCTAAGCACTTGCCCTACCAGTTTGTAATTTAGCCTTCTTAGGTTTAGAGAGAATTTAATGACTTTTTTGTGTCATTCCAAGCTGTAATAATCTCAACTTTTCATTCCTGTTGCCTGATATGAATAACTGGATAAACTTAGTGAATTATCACAATGGAGCCAGACTCAGCATTATCATTTTAAATATTAGGGGAGGCAAATGTTTCTTAGGCCATTCATCAGTCAGATTTAACATGAAAAGAAGAAAATAACACAATTTCTCTTCAAAACAGTCTGGACCTGTACTTATCTTTCGCAGAAACCACAGTGACATTGTTACACCAGGCCATCTCGAATAGGTGGTCATGGAATTTCTAAGATAAATAACCCTTTTAATAAAAAAAAAAAAAGCTTTTTTTTTTTTAATTTTTCTAAAAGGGAAAGGCTATTGTGCAAAACTGACGCTTCCTTCTGCCAAATTATTTTCCTTCCCCACAGGCTCGAGAACTTGGACGTAGCAAAATGCACCCATAGATGTTAGAGCTCCTGTGTTCAACCCCCTTGCTGCTCAAGTCACCTGAGCTCTGAGGGCACCTGCTTGGCTGAGCTCTCCCACACAAGAGCTCCCATCAACAACTCACACACCCACCTCACCTCAGGGTTGCTCAGCTGCTAGGCTTAATGGTCATCCCCAAATTTAGCTACCCAACAGACAACCACTCCTCACCCACCTAAGATTTAAAAAAAAAAAAAAAAAAAAAAAAAAAAAAAAAAACGTATCAAGCTATCAGATGAACGGGGTCCTCATATGTGCAGAAAAACAGCTAGTTTAAGTAGTAATAACAAAGCCTTATTCCTTGTCTATTTGATGATAAAAAGCCCTATTAAAAAGTGGCTGGTTGGATCAGCCTGTTCCTTAGGAAAGGGAAACAAAAAGCAAAAAAGAGGAGAGATAGGAGACACCAAAAAAGGCCTTAAATATTCAGAGAACTTTTACATTCCTAAGATTTGTAAGATTTCTCCTAAGATTTCTCACAGGGTCACCAATTAAAAATCTAATTTCTTAGCATGGTGGTCGCTGGACTCCCACTGTAGCAGAGGATTCGCACTATGCAAGAATAATATAGAGCTAAGCAGTAAGTTCAGGACATCCCTTGAGGAAAAAGCACAAAATGGCTCATAATTCAAGAGCCATCGCTATTTAACAGTCTGTATGTAGTCTCTCTTGTAGTTTAATACACAAAGAGACAGTGATTAGTGAGGAGTAAACCTTTCCCAGTTTTTTTCAGTTTCAGCCCCAAACAGGTTTTTATGTTTACCTTTGCCTTTTGAATAGCATTGACATTGCCAGACTAGCTTTTCAGGGCAGACAGGTGAGGAAGAGTGGACATTATTCAACTTGCATATTTTTTTTTCTTTTTAAATCATGAATGCTTTATATATATAAATGTATATTATTACAGCTTTTCTCTTTAGTTTCTGTTCGAAAATTAGTACTATTATAAAGCCTGTATTTAGTAATAGTTCCTTTCTGGCTCCGTGTTTTATGCTGCCAAAGTTTGTAATGACAGTTTTTTTTTCCTGGCTTTTGAGGAGGAAGTTGGATTTTTATTTGTTTTGTAGACTTGTTTTCCCAACAGAATACAGGCCTACAGTATCATCTTCACTGTCTTAGATGAGCAGCCCTCAGCAGAGATTTTTAAGTTTTTTAGTGAAAATTTCTAGTGGAACCTTTTTGCTTTTTCTGGCTTGGTAATATGATTGCTGGTCTAGGAATCAGTCTTTTAACAATAAGATTCTCTGGTTCTTCGAGTGTGGTAAGAATCACTGTATTTATAGGAGCCATGCGGTAAATATTCCAGGGACAAAATAATCAGGCAGTGAGAGGGCCCAGCTCAGAGAAAACAGCATTTGTTGTCCACATTTTATATTCAGTCACAGGGAATAACAGGTTTGTAATCTGCCTTTCTCGTATGCTACTATAAACTTCAAAGGGAGACACTCCATCACTTCATCCACGATGAAGAACACATACATTTCCAAAATTTCTCTAGATTTTTTTCCCATAACACAAAGCTTTGCTTGGTAGGATATGTAATGGGAATCCTCATTAACCCATAATCCTGTTCTGAAACAAGCAACTCCTTTTGGTTATGCCGGCAGCAAGCACGCTCCATCTGCAGCTGGGCCAGGTGAGCTGGGTTTCAGAGGCAGAGGACATGGTGACACTTGCCAGGAGGCGGTGACCGGCACGGCTGCGGCTGTGCTGCCGCACTGCCCACCATGCTGAGCAGCTGCCCCAGGGCCCACCGTGCTGAGCGCCCCGGCCCAGTGCCCACCATGCTGAGCGGCCCCTTGTCCCCTGCTGAGGGGCCCCGGCCAGCTCAGCCCTCTCACTGCAACAGCCACGAGGAATGCGGCTTGGCGCCATCGACACAGGCTCCAAAACTGCCCTTCTGAAAGCACGGCCTATTTGCAGCCTCGTTGACAGCTGGTAAGCAAAGGCCACGCAAATAGACTCCACATTACATGTACAAGGACCAACTTACAGAAGAGATTTTTAGATGCGTTTTAGTTTAAGCTTTGGCTTACCTCTCAGGCACCATCATAACAAGATTATTACAGTAAGAATGCCCCAATGCCTGACTGGGGCACAGACCATTCTCCAAGTTTCTGTAGATACATCCACATGAGTGCCGCTCTGGAAAAATGCAGGCTACTGTTCATGCTCTCAATTTCCCTGCCCAGGATTATTCTAATTATGTTGCCTACAAGGTAAATGTATGTAAAAAAATACATCTGTGATCTGGTCACACCTCATAACATAAAACATTTCCACTGTGACTACAAACCAGTTGTACTGTAAAAGAAAACAGATGGCTCCGGAGATTTGTAAAAGGGTATGTAGCTCTATACTAGCAGCCTACCCGTCAAAGTCGTCCTAAAATGCAGATGGTAAATCATTATTTGACAACTGTTAGTTGGTCCAACATTGGACCATCTCATTCCTTTTTCTATTGGGCAGATGTTGCCAGCACAAAGATCATCATCGCATTGGCACTAGACAACATCCCCTGGCAGTCTTAGTGCAGAAATCAAGGGCTACGCAGGAATGGATAGTTAATCCCTTCTTTCCCACTGTTGTCAAACACAGAATGGGAGCGAAGCACACTGCTGAAGCAAAATGCAGAAATTCTTACGTGTGCAGAACTTCAGACACATATTATGTGCAAAAATCATTTCAGTCATCAGGACTAATAAATAGCTTCTGTCATATGCAATTAGATCACATGAAATGCTTAAAATTGGCATACGCTATTCCATTTTATTGTTTGCATGCTTATATTGTATAAAGCATCTGCTGTTTAAATTTCCCTCAGGATCTTACCTCATTCCCCAAAATAGACCACATGTCAGCAATATTCCCCACAGAATAAAAGAATAAATTTTGCAGCTGGCAAATTGAAAATTCATTTGATTGTATTCTAGACTCGGGCTGTTGCAGTCAGAAGGTGGGTGGTCAAGTAACATCTCTCTATTGCTACTAGCAGAGCTGTCTATTCTCCATCATCACCCCTCAATTTATGCAGCTTCAGCTCCTGTGACAAAGATGTGATTTGTACACGATGCTGCCCATGTTCGCAGCTCCAGTATCAGATGTGCTGTGTCAGGGACACATGCAAGACATTATAAATGGCTTATTAAATATTGAATGTTCTCCATTAAAAATAGAAACTAGAGCACCAAGAAGCACATGGCATTTCTGCTCCATATGGCTATTCCTACACAACTGCAGAGCTGCTGGAATGAATTTGCTATCACTGCATTTCACCCAAGTGTGAGCAGTGGATTCATCACAAACCTGATTTTCTGGAGGACCTGAATGGAGAGAGAACACAACAGAGAAGACAAACAACCCAAAGCTGGTGGTTTCCATGCAGTAATAGCAGCCATATTTTAAGACAGTGGGAGGGAAAATAAAAATCTTCAGCACTGCAGTAATTCACTGTGTGTGAAACCTGATGCTTGTGGCTCATAATTCCTTTCAGGAAGGGTAGCACAAATATAATTGACTGAATAAGAAGTTCATTTTTGCATAAGTCACTGAATTACAGAATGACCACAGGCAAGTTGCTGACTCCACACTGTTTCCGAGATTAGCAGAACTTGTGAAAACCACCTGATGGTTGTTAGATTTGTAAAGATTTGTAATTAGTTAGCCTAGTTGGCTCTGTACCCATCTAGGTAATGTCATGTTTTGATTAACACTTCTGGAACAACGATACGTAAATTAATGCATAAGAAGGCTGAAGTTAAACACTTCTCTGCTCACCCAGGGAGATTTTACTGGGTATGACTAGAACTACAAAAAAGGCTCCAGACAAGAATGGAAAGATATCTTCTCCAGAATATCTTCATCTTACTCATTTCAGCCGAACTATATATAACCCACCCTGTGAAGTTTTCCTTTGCTTCCTTTCTCCTCTATATTAGCGTGTTTGTTTGTTTGTTTAAATCCAGAACCAATCCAGCATTTACACATGTGCATATCTTTAAAGCATACATAGGTACCACAGAAGTTATACTTAAAAATGCCATGTATAGGCATCAATAGTCCCTTTCTGTCCCACTTTGTTTTTGTTAAAAAGCAATAAAAACTGTGCACATTAAAGTATGCTTGCACAAGAAATGGTGCTAGGAGAAGAAACAAACCTAGCACTGCCAAGAGCAACTCAATTTATGCCTTCATACTTCAATGAGCTTTCTTCCATAATTAAAACAATTTCCACTTCTTTATTATATTCTGGGAAAAAAAATCAATCAGATGACTAAAATGAAATCACTTTTGGATGGCATATGGTTTTTAGTCTAAAATGGATTTAGGTATTGGCTTTTTTTCTGCCTATAGTTTTATCCCAATTATTTTTCACTATTAGCTGGTGCTTCCAGGGGAATCAGCAAGCACAGACTGAAAAACACGTCCATTGCCAAGGTTATCAAGGCAAACAAAAGCCCGAGCCAACTGTCAGCAGGCTTTTCATCGCCTTCCCCCAGTTCTTGCTATAAATACTGCCACTATGTCCCAGCGTTTCTATTGATTTTGCCCAAGAACAGGGTTTTTATCAATGCACTGCTTCTCCCTGCAGCAGGACTCATGCCAGCTCTGCACCTCAGTGAAGCTGAACAGGCACAAACAAGTTTACCCCAATAATTGGCCTTCCATTAGCCCTGCACTAACCACCCAGCCCTGGGTTTTGCTTCCTCCTCTGAGCTCCCGCAGCCTTCACCGTGCACAGCATAGCCTCGGGGTTATCAGCTGCTGCTGACACTTTCCACAGAGTATCCCATTTACTGGGCCTCCTTTGTACCCTCCTCGCATCCCCAAGCTCCCTGCAGCAGCCTCCCCAAGGCTGCAGTCCCCTTGCCCTGGCAGCTGCCCCGCGAGGGACCCCGGCCAGAAGCAGGGGGACAACAGCCCCCCGGGACATACAGGGGTCCCCGGAGAGCACTGGCCACACAGCCCGGGCCTTGCCTGAAACCCACCCGAACCATTCTTTCAATTTAAAGGTCCATTTTTGGAGTGTCCAATTTGGACCCTGTGAGTCAGGTTTATTCTATGTGAAACTGGGCATCTGAGATGCATTACTGGTATCCCCTTGAAAAGCCAACTCTGGGCTAGGAGAATCTGCAATAAAGCTTGAATCCTTAAATCTGTTCTCAAAGACTCCACAAAACATTCTGTATTTTATACATATATATATGTACATACACACACACACACATATGTATATTTATGTAATATACATACATGTATATTTATAAAATAAACTCCAGAGATTTTGTGTCTTGACTAGAGATAAGGCTTACATGCTCGTGTACAGTGCCATACACAGTACTAAATCAGATATTTTTAGCTCTCTCCCCATTTGCCTAAATTCATCTGAAATTTGCATGCTTAGTGTTTCCTACCAGGTAGCTCTGCACTAACTGCCTGCCTTACAACACCCAATGGCTCCTCAGAGGGCATAAGTGACAGCATTCCCACTGATACACAAGTGGCAGAATCTGGGCCACCTACAGCTCCCTGTGGCAAGTACCCAGTTAATTAGCAAATAAGCCCTGCAGTAGGAGCCATGGAAGTCAGAGCCAGCAGCGCCCAGGATACACCCTGCTGCACAGCTGTGCCTGGAAGTGCACAGATCCTGTAACTGGAAATAGAAAGAGGTGCTGTGGGATGGTCAAGCCACATGACAGCAAGGATCCGGTACGGGCAGGCTGGGACTCCTCAGGAAAGCGCTTCCCTGCAAGGGCTGCCGCGGAGGCAGCGTTGCTGGCTAAGCCTTACCAAGGCTTTGAACTTACACGTAAATAGGTACTTCAAAGCTCTCAGAAACACTTCCATACTCCCAATAGGTTTTTGAAGAAATACATTTTTAGTCCTGAAAAGGAAGATACATTGAGGGGCTTTCAACTGAAGTATAATTTGCTTGGGAAAGATGCATCATAGATTAATGATTCCAGGCTCATACCTTGAAGAGTTGAACTGTTAAGAGGGCAAATATGGGTTATGGGGCCCCTCACCTCCTGTAAGCCCTGTTGGGCACTGAGGGCCCCCGCAGGGCTGCTGGCAGGTTGCTGCCCTGCAGAGGCGAAGCCTCCCCTTGGCATCATGGCCACGCATCTTGCCCTTACACCCCGCTCTGCCCTTCAAACCCTCCGGGAGTCGCAGGCCCTTGGCCAAGTCAAAATAAAACACGTTGTGACAAGGTTAAGAGCACCACAGGACAACTCCCAGGAAGTTCTGATTATTTTTTCCCCACACAAAAAAAACTACCAGGCTTCTCATTTACAGACAAGCCAAGGATAGCTCTAGGACAGAGTCTTTTCCACCCAGGTCTACATCTCAAGCAAATTCATATTCTTTCTCAACCACCACTTTCTCCTCTGTCTTTCCTCTCTCATTTAACTTGCACTTAGGCAGCAATGCCAATACCTCTTTTGAGGAACATCAGTCCTATTTTCAGGATCAAAAGACTCCCAACAAAACACTTCAGAGAGGGCAATACATCAGCCCATATGCTGTGGGCTTCCATGCATGTTAAACAGACCAGACGATTGACACGGGAACAGTAAAAGCTGGACAACTACAGGGCAGAGAGATATATATTCAGTCTCAGGATAACTTTTTGATAACTCTTAATTTTATTCTGCGAGGCAGCTATTGAAATACACAGTTTACTGCAAACAGCATTTTTCATTACAGAGATTTTTCAGGACTCAGCGGAATAAATATTTGAAACTGAACATGATTTTGCCTAAATTTTTTTCATAACATCTTTAGGCTGCAACAATAAACTAAACTTCACATACTACTGAAGTGAGTAGGTTTCTTTCTCAAGGGTCAAGAATAACAAAGCCCAAAGCCCTGTCCAGGTCACATTGGAAAAAGATACAGGGATGACAGAAAAATACCTTGCTTTATTACTGTAACCCCAGTGAAGCTTTCCTCTCTGATTACTGTCCTTAACTCCCTACTCTTCTGGACACTGAAGTAATCCATGATGTAAGCTCATCCCAGGCTTCACCAGATGCTTGGCAATGAAGACTAGCAGCTGGAGAGCTGGCCGAGTCAAGCAGCACCTCCACTCCTGTTCAACCTAATCCCTACGTGGCATGAGCACATTAGACGATATCTTTGCTAGTCAATTATTTGACTCTAAGATGGACCCTAAGATGGACTGTAAAGTATAATATGAGGGTTATATACTCTTCAAAACATAAAACACATCCACGGCACACAGTGTATTTTGCAGCAAGCACTGCAAAAGCGTCATGGAAACCACTGCACTCAACTGATCTCAGGCACCATTTACAGCTTTAGCCAAGGGGAGGCCCCTGAAGCTCTACCTGCTGTACATCCAAGCTGCCATCTATCTGTACAGCCTTCACGTGTATCCTTACATTAAATATTGAGAACATCTGCTTGACATTTGCACCAGAAATAAAATGCATGTTAAAAGGTTGACTCTCCCAAAGTTGCAAATAAGAGGCCAGTAAAATCTCTCCAATATTCAGCCATTCCATGCATCACTGCCAGCTAAGCAAATAGCTCTCTGCTCCAAGAGAAGCTTTCAGGTTGTCTTCAAGGATCCCCAATTCAGAGAGGATAGCATTAAAACAACTGAGATAAAGACAACACCAAGTGTCACAACATTCAGAGTCCTATAATTAAAGAGTATTAGAATAGAAACAAGCTTGCCAAAGGAAGGAATATATAATTGAAATAGTTTTGAACCAAACATTTTGAAAAAGCAGTGCATTAACAATACAGCTTGTCTTCCTGAGGGAAAACACCTTACTACTACTTCAAAGTTATGTTAAATATTCATAATGTTGCCTTGAAAAAAAAAACCCTAGTATTTACATGAACAGCTGTAGAATATAAATCCTACATTACTGAATCAAGGTAGTGCTACCTAGTTTGCAAATACTGTGGTTTCAAACTTAAGAAAAACAAAGCTAAACGTAAGTATACTACCAAAATGCTAAAAAGCGAGGCTATGGAAGAAAACTTTATATGAATAAAAAAGGTCTTTCCTATTAAGAAGCTTTTAAATCATATTTTGGCTCTACTTTTTTGCTTTTCACAAATACCACTTACTAAATGGCTGTTCCGTTTTGAGTAAGTATTTAGGTAACAGGCAATTTCAGCTTCAGCTTCCTGCAGTTTATCTTAATGTATTATTATCAAGAATACGCAGCTTAAATGTTTACCTTGTCTTTTCCTGCACTTAAAGCATATAATCACCAATCAATCACTAACTGTGCTTTTGCTTGATATTTAAAGCAAAGACAGCTCAGCAGCAACTTCTATAGAGTTGTAAAGTTGACCTATACACCTTCTGCCTTTTGTTTCATATATTATAGAACACTAACTTGCCCTCCATAGCCCTGAACTACACCTCCTTCAGCCTATAGATGAACTTTCCTGCCTCTAGTCCATCCAGTTTATCATTCATTCTTGCTTTTTGTTGAGGTGCTGAACAGAGAAAAACATTGCAGGAGCCAAGCTGAGCTTGGTTTCCTGAAGGCACGTGCCTGGAATTTCATACCCATGCCAACCTAGTACTCCAACATTTTCTCTTTCAAAGCAGACCTCAAGGATTCTTGGCTTGTATGATTCCAGTCCTATTTAATCTTTCAATTGGGTATTACAGGACTAAAATAGTACTTTCATCTTGTTACTGCAGTAACTGAAAATGCAGTAGAAATAACTGTTTTTCATTAATTAGTCTCTTTCCCTACAGAAAGCTCTCTTGCTTCTGATGCAGTCTACCCAAGCAGTTTGATGGCTCATCTACATCCATGTTACTACAAATTAAAGTCAAAATACATGAGTATACCAATGATTTAAGTGGACTGATGCTGTCATTAAGCCATATGGCATTTGACTGCCGTATTTTGCTGGAATCACATAGATTGGTCTCGCACAACACTGACACAAGAAAGCTGTGTCATTATTCCGTCCTCCGAACATCCCTTGTTATCACCAGGGGTCTTCACGTCATCTGTAGCTGTGGGAAAATTGTTGCTTGTTTTTGTCAGTCTTCTACTGAAAAAGAACTGGGAGTTTTCTATCTACCTTGATCTGCTAGTGCAGAAGAGCCATTTTATAGCTCTGAGCTGTAACTCATTTTGTAACATCTTATAACTCTGAGCATTATCATTTCTTGTGCAGGAGAAGGGCTCCTCTGTGGCCTGGAGCTCCTACCCCTCAAGGCCAGAGGGCCAAGCACATGCCATTTCTCCCACTCACTCCTTCCATTCTCTGCCCAGCTGCCTGCCCCTGAAATTAGTATACTTTCATCATAGGCTAATCAGCGGTCACACCGTCTGCAACATGCATACTTACCCAGAAAGGAGGAAAATAAATGAATAAAGAAATCTGTCTTGTTTTGACTCCTTGGCTTGATTGCAGTCCTTACTCAAACATTATGGACTTATCTGTCCACCTGGGCTCTTGGCTGAACTTGGTTGCCATTACCCACTCCATGAGCCCATCTTCTGCAGGTGAGGTCATTGCCCCTTGCTGTTACGCTTGGCTCCCAGCTTGCCCTTTCCTTATGGAACAGGGCCCATGCAATAATCATACCCTAATGCCCAGGTGGCCAAAGTTTTTTCCCTCAAACGTGGAGATGCAAGGAAACCTAGAAGATGGTCTGAGCAGGATGTTTCTGTTAGCACAAACCCCACTGCATTCCCTCTCCTTGGAAAAATAAGGTTGTCCAGATCACCATGATGCACTAAAAGCCTTCCTGGCGTTCTCAGTGAGGAGACTGGACTGGGCACAGTGGTAGGTTCCCTCTCTTCAGTGGGAGCCAGGCAGGAAGTGGCAGGACACGGTGGAGCTGCTTTGGCAGCGGTACAGCTGACAACCCACTCTGAGTTACACCAACCACCAACCCTAGTCCAACACCTGCTCTAAGTTACACAATAAGGAACCAGAAAGCTCATCAGATTATTCCCTTCTTTGAAAAACTCAAGACAATTGTATTCAAAACTTCTTCACTACCTCCCTACCTCCACTACCTTCAGCTATTCACGTTGTTTTAAAGGAAAGAGCTCTGTGTATTTAATAAATGCTGTTTCCCAAATGATCTTACAGTATAGTATTATATTTTAATAGTTTATAGAGAAACTATTAATATAGAGAAGTCTTGCTACATTAAAAGATTATCTTTTCCTCTGATGCACAGGGTATTAATCTTACTAGCTTGCATGATAAAAACTCTACTGATGATTCCTGCAACCATCCTACTGCCTTCTGTGATGAGCAGCTCTATCAGTGGAAACATTAATGAGGAAGAGAGCAAAAAGGAGAAAGCTCTCTCTGAACATTGTCCCTGCCTTTTCCGAGAGTGAAATATCTTTTCATGTAAGTATTTAACAGTGCAGCTTGCACTTGGCTCTAGTTAAGGAGCCCAGAAATAATTCAAGTCATGCTAACACACTGATGCAAATGCAAACCTAGTCTAATAAGGTATTAGAATAGTATCAACATAAATAATAGCTTCTGTGTAGCCCATAACAATGATAGGTAATTTCATTTTAATTAAATGTCACTGTGAAAATTCTCTCTGAATTTATCATATTAACTCTTCAGACAATAAGAGGAAAAAGGAAGAAAGTGACTGAACAGCTGTTTTAATATTCTATCGTCATGCAGGCTATTGAACTTGCTGCCTTTCTGATTAGCATTGACTTCTTTTAGCATCAAAAACACCAAGGACATTTCTTCTCGCACTGGGTAGAGCTATCAGCACTGTGCAATACAAACGTATAAAATATGGCAAGTCAGTGGCTCTGACTTTTCACTAAGCTTTCCATAAACCTTATTTATACTTCTCTGAGATGAGTGATAGAGAAGAACCCACCCATATTCCGGACAAGGAAGTCCAGGAAGCAGGAAAATCCCATCCTCGCCCATATAAGTGGCTGAGGAAAACAACCCCAAATCAATGGCCCAAGCCACCTCACAGAGTGCACCTGCAGCCTGGCCACTCGTCTCCACAGCTGCATTTCCACAGACCTGGTTCTCTGCACTCCACAAGGACGCAGAAGTGGGACTCCCCTGCAGCCTTGCTAGCCTTTCCTTTGGTCCTCGTCTCACATTCACATACTGTAGACGTCGCTTACCCATGAGAACAGCAAAAATGAGAACGGGAGGTTGTGGAAGACTCCACTAAAAATGATAGAAAGGTATAACAATAAGAAAATTCTACCTTGCCTTCAAAACCCTCTAAAAAACCTTGTAGGGCAGCCAGGATACATCTCAGACTGTCACAGAAATAAATATCTCCTGGCTCTACAAGCGTAATGCATCATCAAAGAACAAGCAACAATGACAAGGCTATAAAACACGTATAACACTAAGTAATCTAACCTCAGCAGCAGGGTTTTAAAAGTTTTTCTCAATGCCCTGAACCTTTTCAAAGACGGTCTGAATTATGGTCTAAGTCTCTTTTTGTTTTGGAGGGATGTTTCCTACGATTATTTAACTTGCTTTCATTAAAACAAAGTAAGAGAAATAGAAATGAAGTGTTGATTTGATAGTGTAGTTCCAATTGAGCATTTTATTTTAACTTTCTTATATACTAAGTCATAATAAATCATGTATTTTTTATTAAAACCTCATTTCTCAAATAATAAAGCTGAGTTAGTTTGTTGTTCAGTGGACTGTCTGCTCACACAGTTTTTTAATATATATAGACATTGGTAATGCTCAAGGTAATGGGCAATACTCACTAAAGTAAAAGAAATATTTAAATCATTGCTAGATTGCAAAGTCATAAACAATTGTAATCTTAATATCTGGTCAGCTCCTAGCTTTTCTGAAGAATATCGTTCTGACAGGTTAAAAGGCCTTTTATCTGAGAAGAAAGGGATCATTAACATTTAAAACCTACTAGTTTCAGAAAGAGGACACTTTCAAAAAGAAGAACAAGAAAAAAGTTTGATTAAAAGGGTGTTTTGGAAGAATTCAGTCAAAATTGACATATGAAATTTGCCTTTAGCAAAAATTCAAACTAAAACCTATATGGATTACTCTAGAGATTAAAGTAATTCAATCAAGATATTAGGAGGGAAGTTAGGAATGTGTGTTCCAAACTGATTTGATTTTAAAAAATGTTTCTTCTATACAGGAACCCGCACAATGAAGTCAGACAAGAGACTCAGCAAAACTTGCTATCCCTGCCAACAACGGAAAATACCAGATTAGTAGGGATAGAGTGTGAGAGAAAGGTGAAGAATAAAATGATTTTTTCCCCCTCTAACTGCCACAGTTTGATTTCTAAAACCCTCACAAGGATGCTCCCATGTCTCTAAAAGACTCTCAGTGGATCACATGGACACAATTAAAACCAATTATGAAAGCTTGTTTCCCTTCCAAGGAACAGGTTGGCCTAGACTGCTTAAGATGCAGGACAATGTCCTCTATTTTTCAGTAACAAGTTGTATCATCTGAAGACAAAGAAGCTGTTTCTGGAAATGAACACATACACAGTAAGATGCCTGCTGAACATGTTCAAAACAAAGATTTCCAATATCCAAAATATGAGGTCAGAGCAGAAAGGATTTATGAATTAGATGGAAAAAAAAAAGAAAAAGAAAAAAGAAAAAAGCTGTCTGGTCTGGTGAGATTGCCTACCTCAATTCCCTGTAAGAGCTTGTTTCACATGTTACACGGTTATCTCCTCAGGTGAACTTGGGAAGAAAGAAACACTGAAGCTGGAACTTATCAACATATGCCGAACCTCTAACTTTAATGCTAACAGATATATAGAGCTTTATGAAATCTTTATTTTGTAATTAGTGGGGACTGTAAGTGTGGAGCAAGAATTACTTTGTTTTAATGGGTGCCTTGAAATGATTTATGAAGAAAATGCAAAATAAGTACAACAACCTAACATCATTTCAATCTGGAGAACAGCCAGTCATTAACATCAGCTAAAGTTGATATCACAACAGCTCAACTTTCAGTTGTAACACGAGGTATCACTCAGCTCCTAGGACTCTTTGGGCATCTCCCTCTGTTCAGCTTCGTGCTCATGAGAGATGCAACTTTCATGAATGAAATAGGCCCTTCTGAACATTGCAACTGTGGCAAAATGACCTGCACCTGGACAGAAGGGGGTACACAATGGCCCAATAATCCAAACAGGCCTTTCTGAGTCCAGGCTTACATGCATTTTTAGGCAAACTGCCCTATCCCATGGGCCATCTACCTGAGAGCTCATCAAGGAAAGCGAGGCCTGGTCACTGCACTGAGCCACACCGATAACTAGCTTGGAAGCAGAAGAGACATCGTGCTCGCCATCCTACCTCCCAGCAGCACGAGCTCTGTGAGCCAGTGACAGGGCTGCTAAATTGGATTTACTACTGCGTTATTTCATTTGGCAATGAAACAAAGTCAGGAGCAAATGGAGTCTCTGAAAGACGCTGTAACGACTTCTTTTGCTGGTTTCATATTTATTTAATTGCACCTCCTGAAGCAAATAGCCCACTATAATTTGGCTTGCCTTAAGTGTAAGTTACACCCCTGTTTTTCATATAAATATATATGAGTTTGCATGGCAGCAGCTGTAGATTCCATTTGCTTCTACCTCTTATATTTTCCGACAACTGGTATTAGGCTCTCTAGATATTTATTTAGTTGGACAGATGGACACAAAGAAGAGTTGGTTCTCCTCTGCGCTGTATTTGATATAATTACTTAGATTAATACTACGCACAAATCCTCACCAAGAGCAGGGAGACACTTCCTCTTCCAACCACTGGAGGAAACAGTTACCAAAAGGTGCATTAAGAGCCAGGCTGCCTCCAAGTCTGAGAAAGGACAAAATGCCGTAAAATCTAATTGACATCTGCCCCTTTGAAGGACACTGTTGTCCAACCACTATCCTTTATGATACTGCTTAAAAGAGAAGTATTAGGGATCCTGGGGACTTTCACGGCAAATATCTTTCCATGTGATGAATTCTCATCAAAAAGTTCACATCTTTACAGGGAAAATATTATTTGAGTGTCTCGACCAGCAGGCACAACCACAGGCCTAAAGAGGCAACCACAGATTAAACTTCATCTTCCGGGAACACAAAGGAGAGCACGATTTGTGCTCACTGCAGAGTATTGCAATATTGTGCTATGTCTATAAGAGCAAATATCATCTGCATAGATCAAAAATATATATTCATCACATAGGCTATTTATTATCCAAACCTCCAAATTCATCATAACCCCCCACTGCCTCAGAAGGGCATTGCAAGGTGTCAGTTATTTGCAAAAACTTCCCCGGGCAGTTTCTGAAAGCAGAGGCAAAGGTTGCTCAACTTGCCTTTCTTATTTATAAACCTACCTGCCAAACATTAAAGAAAACCAAGATGCCCATTTCTAATCCACCTAAAAGTGGTACAACACAGTCCCCTTGAAAACCTGCTGACTTCAAGCATAAATCTACTGTCAGTGAACATTTCAATTTACAGAAAATGCCTCCACAGAGAATCAGCCTGGTAGATTGTTTCATTCTGCGAAAAGTTTCTCATTTCCACTACTTTGGCATTTTCACAACTAAGCAATTACTGTGGTATAAAATGTGCTGCCTGGGTATCTAGATCCATGTTTTAATGGGCGAAGACAAAATAAATATTCTGAAATACATTTATTTCCCAGCGGTGGCACCACACTTCAAGTAAATAATTTCTTAGCTGGGCTCCAGTTGTCTACTAATAGTCTCCCTTTCTATTATCTGTATTTCATTTTCAATTGTGTTTGCCAGGTTTTGGTAGAAGGGAGATATTCCTACCTATATATGGGCATTTTTTTATGCATGTGTGTATTTACATCTATCTATATACAGATATATAGTATGTATGCATATTTAGTTTTGACCATTTATCTTTTTTTGGGAAATGGTTTAACTTACCACCTAAACAAAAAGCAGCAAAATTGAAGTAGGCATCAAAATATGATCCAATATAACTAAGGAGGTGCATGTGAATTCTGAAATCACAAAGCTCTCAAGTTGCAACCCTGTTCAGCTGTGCAAGCAGGGAGATTTAATTAGATTTCACTCTTACACAGTTGCATTTAACATAGTGCCAGTTAAAAAAATTAGTTAACATAATTATATCTTCAACGTGTTACTGATTCAAAGGTAAGCTTTTTTAAGCGAGACAGTCTTCAATGACAGATGACTAGCAGTAAAGTTGGCAGCATTAGTAATTCCACCTCCTATTCCTGACTTTCATGAAAAAGAAAAAAAAAGAAAACAAACACAAGTCATTAAAAATTTCTATCCTTCCCTAGCAAAAACAAATTTTAAATGCCAAAGCTATGTTTTATAAAGAGAAAAATGTGTTCTATTTTGTTTTAGTTTTTGCAATAAACTCCCTCCCAAGTTCAAAAGTACATTGCATCTGCAAGATTTTTGTTGAGTTAGAATAATAGAAAATTCCTCACCTCAAGCTTTCTTAAAATGGAAAATAAGCCTAGAGCTTCCAACAAAGGGAACAAAGCCCAGACATGCTTTCCTGCAATCTCAGGCTGCTCCTGCCCCTAATCTGGTCAGCACAAGCAACGCTGCCATGATGGCTCTCCCTATTATTTCTGCCCGGCTCTGAAACTGGGGATGAAGCGACAGGTAAGGCCAACAAGCAAGACCATGCCTATCTGATGGGTGAAAGCCCTCAAAGAGTACAGCAATCAGCCAGAAGTGCCTAAAAAAACACCCGCAAAATATAGAAATGTGTGCAAGAAGCACAATTCCCTTTATGAATTGAGCTTCTCTGCTCTCACCCTGGATAGTTTATCCAAGTTTTGCATTGAATGCTTGAGGCCTGCCTTAAAATGCATGTGGCAGTAGAGGCATTGAATATGGCTTCTTATGGAGGCACCGTATAGGGCAAGGCAGTCTACGAGGTGAATGTTAAAATCAGCTGGAGAGTTGCTGCACCTATTCTTCTGTTACTCTTTTCCTGTCAAATTAGAGAAGGATTAACAAGCTTTTAATATCTGCATGAG
This sequence comes from Tinamus guttatus, assembly GCF_059628265.1. Classification (NCBI taxonomy): domain Eukaryota; kingdom Metazoa; phylum Chordata; class Aves; order Tinamiformes; family Tinamidae; genus Tinamus; species Tinamus guttatus. The sequence goes on from NW_028288638.1 coordinate 995,237, forward strand.
GATGACAGCACTGAATTGTTTTTCCAAGCTACTCTCGACGAAGGATGCAAAGCAATTATGCAAATTCCAGGAGAAAATTACCCATGTTTCAGTTGATTTTATAAGCTCCAGCCTTGGAAGAGGCAGTAACTATCTCAGAGACAAGTGTATTCTCTATCTTCCCATGAAAGGGGAAGGTGCAACCCACACTTCACAGGGTCAGCATTGGCGTCTGAAGAATTATCGGAGATGAACAATACTTGAAGTTCCTGCAAGGATCCAATTGAAATAATCCCATTAATTAGATGTAAATGCACTTCATAAGGTAGAAAGAGTGGCATTACACTGACTAATAGGTGCTTTCTAGATACCCATTATGAAAAACAATTACTGGGCTCAGTGTGAACGATAACTAGGAAATGTATTGTAACATAGGGTTATTAAAAGGAAAAACACATTTCAGAGGGTACATCCTGCTTTGAAGTTATTGATTCTGAAAAAGAAGGAAGCCAGGAAAAGTTTAAACTGTATGTTCACAGAAAAAAATATTCAAATTCAATCCAGTGCACTTTTTTAAAAGGGAAGTTTTTGGTGATTTTTAAGATTCTTACTTTTTGCAACAGTGCAACAGTGAAAAGCAATTGAAGGGAAATAACAGAGACAGGAGCATAAATATCATTATCCAAGTCCTTTTGCAAGAGTGTGTCTAGGGAACAAAAATGCTTATTTCTAGAAATAGATTTCATTTTCATACCTTGTGTAGCATCCAGCATATGCTTTCCTATAAATAAAAATGAAATTTCTATCTAAATGTACCTTGATGAAAGCAAAGTACTTGATCACTACCGCAGCTCTGCGCTAGCTCAAACATGCCTTCATGTGTTCCCTTCACTTTCTAAACAAGAATTTGCAAAATGTTTATTTCACCAGTCACAAAAATTAAGGTAAAATTCAGCTGATCATGAAAAAGTGCATTTTATATGTTTATATTAAACCTATTTTTTGAGCATTTTGATAATCACTGGCTAATTTGGTGTGTAATGAAACCATGAAAGTTTCATTTTGTCTCATTTAAAATCACAATTTAAGTTGTTCTTAAAGGGTATCTCTCTCAAATGTAATTCCCTTTCAGAAGAGCAAGATGAGAGAGCAATCTTTTGAAGTGTACACTAACTAAAACTTAAAAAAAAACACCGCATATTGAGAATCAGTTTTTAATTAAATATTGCTGCGAATGATATTGTTACCAATAAACATATCTGCATGCACAGAGGCGAATTTCAATAAAAGCACTCCCAAACAGAAAACGTCAAGCGATTGCTAATATATCTCCACAGCAGACCATAAAATTGCCCCAGGTAGCTTTGGACAGTATTTCAATCGATGGATAAAGAAGGGTTATTTGGAAAGAGGGAATAAACATCAGTCAGTCTAGGTGACACACCAAAACTTGCCACCGTTTTCTGGACAATCAGAGTGTGCATTTCAGGTGATAAAAGTTAACTCTTTGCTGACAGCTTTCATTGCTATGGCAGCTTTAGTAAACAGCTCCTGAGAAATTCATAATGTCACTACCACATCCATTGGCTGCCAAGTAAATTGATTCAAAATAATCTGAAATTAAGTTGCCAGAAAAGCAACAAATTGAGAAAAGTGGCCTGATTCTAAATATGTTGGCAGCTGTTTCTCCCATTGCAGATGAACTGAAATTGTTCATGATTTATATTGAGTGTAGTGGAAATAAAAATCATAAAAACAAAAAATGTTTTGTTTTGTTTATAATTCTTTAACATCTTCCAGAAGTATCTATTTTATATCACAGAAAATGTATGAGATTTTCCTCTAAATAAATTCTACTTCAAAATTCTCCATAATTCTGCAGCATAGTGATAAAATGCTGGTTTGACACAGGAGTCCCTGATATTACTATTATTATTATTATTATAAATAAGCTTTGCTTATATAACCTTTTCCTATTCTTAAGACCAAACAGGAGTTCTTGGAATAAGCAGACCACTGCAATATTCTCAGTTCTCAAGAGCTCTTTCCTTTTCAAAAACTTCTGGTCCAAGGCTAATCCAATATATCAGAAAAGTAATAAAGACAAATGCTAGTGTAGAGTCATGACTGGAAATAATAATGAAAAAAATTGCAAAATGCTGAATCGGTCCTGACCATGTTAATCATGTTATTCTGTACATTATACTTTAAATGATGCCAGCAGGGGTGAAATTATACATTCCTGTGAATAACTGAGGAAAAAATAAACTCAAAAATCAATTATTTTTTGTTTTCCTTTTCTATTTTGCATAAAGAAGGAAAACATACGTAAATCAAATGTACTTACCTGTTCTCCTAAGGTTTCGGGGACTCAGCATGTTTATAAGATAATTCAAGTTCAGGAAAAATAAATCAAGAAGTGCACTGGGAGATACCTTTCAAATAGCCACCAATATTGCTCTGCTTGCCTTGTGGCATTGCTGAGCCTGCTGGATCAAGCACCTGGAGTTACAGGAGGCAAGGGAAGCGCAGTGGCAGGAGACCTATCCAAAGAGACTGCAGCTTTAACTAGTGTCATGGCGTGCGTCCTGCCTGCGCTTCGGCAGGACATTTCACAGCACTACTTGTCCATCTGCCCTTCCCACTCTCGGCACCGAGTTCTCCTCAGGGCAGGGGTTACCTCTAACCTTGCACGCGTCTACGCCAACGCACCGGAGTGGGACTGCACTGGTTACTGCATTGCAGGGAGCTGGTGTGAGGACAGCTGTCACCCCACAAGAAAAGTCTTGCTAGAAAAATAACCTATAACTATGAGCACTTAAGAGAGGAAGACAAACTCTGCGCTGCAAGGGTTTTCTCAGCAGACAGCCTTAGACAGCTACTGGCTTGGACACGAGTCTCTTCCAATCCCCAGTGTGCAATGACTGCCTCCTAGGGTAGATCCACTGGTGGCATCCAGGCTTCCCATATCCCTGGGCCTTAAATCTCTTCCCTGCGAAAAGGGAAGTCTGAATCAAACCCCACTATTTCCCATTTCCATGAACAGTGCCTATGCATTGTCTCAGAAATTGCTAGTTGATGGGGACAAAGGCCATGGTGGGAAACACGCTGACAATTAAACACAGTGGATGACCACAGGCCAGTGCTTTAACCTCTGTCACAGCTCTATTTTAATTACTAAAATCATCATGGAAGCTTATTTTCGGAGCTCTATATCAGGCTGTGTTGCAAGTTAGCAACTTCAAACATGGGCATTTCAGTTCTGGAATAACCCAAGATGAGGAGCTAACTGATGAGCAGATAAGAGAGATGCCAAACCCTATTCAAAAGAAAAGCTAACACAGAAAAACATTGCTGAATGCACATTGGTTTGATAACTGTGCCAAAATGTCTTTTACTCATATTTTTCCTTTGAAAGTGAATGTGTCAAGTTTGTACAACCCCTACTTGCACTCTCCTAATACTCAAAGACTTTGAGGCTGCTGCACACTCAGCAAGACGCAAAGGCAGTCTGCTACAGACTGAGCACTGCTGACAGAGTGTTGCATTTGCAAGCCTCTACAGTTCATAACAGACAATTAAAAAATTGTATTCAGCATGCAGAGGGAAGCAATGGAAAAACTTGATAGGAATCCTGTTTGCTGACCTGCATGAAAAGGAAGCATATTTTTAAAATAATGTGGATAATTTTAACATTACAGTAATTGCAGAAGAATTGCCAAGAAGAATTGTCCTTGTCAAAAACAGAAAATTAATTTTCTTTTAATCCTTAACAGAAACTGCAATGCAAATATTTGGGCTCTCTTTATACAGATAGGAAATAAATATACATAGAAAGAAATGCAAAACATTTGCCATGTACTTTTCATTTCATAGAATTTTGCATGATCTTAGATAAAAGAGACTTGATGCCTCATAGACCTCTTTTTATTTACTGAATTGGAGATAGTTATTAAACTATTAGCTTTGGCCCTCATGTGATAATTACATTTACTAAACTAATACAGAGTATAGGAAGTCTTATTACAAATTACGAATACAGAATATTGCAAAGTCTGATCTGTGGTTTGATCTAATATTGTCACTGACTAAACATAGACTTTTCTCTGTGATTAGACAGAAAACTTTTCATTTGGTGGAGGACAAGAGAACATGCAAACAGCCTCCCTTCCTAAAATACCTACTTGCATTTAGTTTTCATCAAGAGAAATCTAACTATTCAAATAGTAAAGGTGTTGTCCGAGTAGTAGGTTCTCTTTTCCTCCTGCTTCTCACTTTTCTTCAAAATGTAACAAACAAGCAAACAACATGTTCCTCCCTCAAATCCACTGATGTTTATTACACAACTCAAATAAAATGTCTATATCAGAAGTACTAGTATTTGAAAATATCATTTTCATGTGTGGGGCTACAGTAAGATGCAAGATTAGACACAGGAGACCTGGGATGCAGAAAGTGCTGTCCCTAGGGGCTTCCCAAGCCCAGCAGGACACTTCAAGGCTGTGGAGCACATAGGATTAGCATCAGCCTAGGTACAACAGGCAAAAGGTAGAGGTGGACTGGGTTTCCTTGCTCTGCTGCCTCAGAGAGAATTTGGAGGAGAACTCACAGACATCTGAACGGGCAAATGGTGAACTTCATTCATTTTTTTTTTTTTTTCCTATGTAAAAGACACCCTGGAGACCATCATTATGTTCTCATCACAAAATTTTCTTGCCACAATCCTCAAGAAAAAAAAGGAAGTTGCCCTCATCACCCTTTTCCCCCTTACCCTAGAAATCTAACAGTACCGCAAAGCTGCCTGGACAGGGTATATTTCTCAAAATAGAGAGCTTTACTGCGAATGAGATTTGCTTTCTTTAAGGGCTCCTTTAAACATAACAATCGTACAGGACTTTTAACTCTTTTTTCTTCTTCCTTTCCTTTCCTTTCCTTTCTTTTCCTTTCCTTTCCTTTCCTTTCCTTTCCTTTCCTTTCCTTTCCTTTCCTTTCCTTTCCTTTCCTTTCCTTTCCTTTCCTTTCCTTTCCTTTCCTTTCCTTTCCTTTCCTTTCCTTTCCTTTCCTTTCCTTTCCTTTCCTTTCCTTTCCTTTCCTTTCCTTTCCTTTCCTTTCCTTTCCTTTCCTTTCCTTTCCTTTCCTTTCCTTTCTTTAATTCATTACCATCAGTTTTGAAGACCTTACATTTTGGTCGCAACAGATGGACATAAAATATTTAAGCTCAGCATTTCTCACAACACCGATTTTATCACTTTGAATACTTCCAGAAGTGCAACAGAGGCGCAAATACTCCTTTCCTGGCATAGATGAGAAAAGGAAGGGGGGAAAATGGGAGGTGGGGAGGGGAGGAGAAGGGAAGAGAAATTTTACTTAGTAAGGTCTGACTTTTTAATCTTTATGCAAGCGCTGAAATAGTTTATTAACATCATAGAGATATGTGAATCTCTCCCCTGTGGCAAGTTAACAGCAGCTATTAAGGTGAGTTTGATGTTGAGCTTGGAAACTTCCCAGTTTGGTTCTCTCCACTAGTAAAAATATCATAAGCTATCATAAATAATATAAAATTATTAATAATATAAATATAAAATTATTATAAGTACATAAAGTATACACTACATTATAATAAGACTAATACATCTACCACAATGCAAATAATTAATAATTTCATAAATCTTTTTTCAAAAACTGAAATGAGGAAAAAAAACCCTTTTTTGTTTCTATTCCAGTAATTTGAGTAATTCATTTAAGAAGTCAGTCTTGGGATCCTGTCTTGCTGAAGCTGGGAGGCTACATTGTGTAATTGTATGTATATACGCAAAGAAGTGAAAAAGGAAGGGACCAGGTATGAAAGTGGGTGACACACAATGTATGTAGCCTTCAGAAAGATAAGTAAATTGTACCTTAATCTTTACCGGATAAGCAGATCTTCTTAAAAGTCTATTATATATTAATATAATATTGATATCCAATTTTTTAATTATTACCATTCTGATATAGATTAACATGAATTAATGTATATATGACTCCTTAACTCAGTTCTGCAACTCTCAGTGCCTCGGCTTCCTTTCGCACTGATCCGCAGAGGAACAAGGCTTGTCCCTGCATGGTATGGTAAGCGTAGGTGACAGTTTCTCCAAAGGGAATATTTTCCAATATTTTTCTCAATATATTACTCTAAAGAATAAATGTTTATTACTTTAAAGAAAAAATGTTTATTCATTATAGTGTCATAAAAGCGTGGGTATCTAGCGACAAGATTCATTCCATTTACTTGAAATAATTAAATTATTTTTAATTGGTTCCTTTTAAATGCAACTTTCTCCAGGTAGCAGCGCCGAGAAGCCGGGCTACCAGCTGCACGCGGGCAGCCTGAGTGAGGAGTGGGGATACGGAACGAGGCAGGGAAGGAGCCGCCTCACGGGATGCAGCGCTGCTCCGCCGGCCTTGCCTTGCTGGGTGACCAGCCCAGCTCCAGCAAGCGGCTTTTGCTATAACAGAGGGTGATTTGCTGCATCCAGTAAAGTAGATGTATCTGTGTTTAAAGCATTAGCTGAAATGAACCAAGCAAATAACACAATGTAGGCCTTTGTAGATGCCTGAGAAGCTTACATACGGTGTAACTATTTCCCTCCCGTCCATAACACCCCACTCTTTTGAGAAGGCTGTGGGTGCCTTGCTCATTTTGCAAAGCATTAATCAAGAAGATTTTACTTACTGAAGTTTGGCCGTAACACTATAAATTTTCATGTGATTTCTACAAATGCTGAGTCTCACAAAAGCACTGATAAAACTAATAGCTATTAATAACCCCTTCAGTCAGCAAGAAGCTGACAGTTTCAGAGGGTTACCAAAAAAATAATACCTGAATGCCGTTTTTCCACATGCAATTTGTTGTAAATGGAACTAAAATCAAAGAAACAAAAATCAAGAATACAATTTGCACCCTTTCTCTTTTAAACTGGATGACATTATGCTTGATTTACACTTGCACATAAATGAAAACAGACTTTGTGTCAAAAGTACTGCCAAATTCTTCACATGTATTGACTTAATTTAGAATGTTTTAAGGTGGTAAATAATACAAGCTGTATGTTAACAGTGAACTATTCTTGTTTACAAAGAACAGGCTATATAATACTTTCAACTAGATTAAGAAAAATAAACTAGCAATAATGTTATTTTTTCTTTCTCCTTAAATACAGCAATGGAAAAATATAAAAGTCAAACTATATACCGTGCAAGAAAAAAGCATCAATAGCCTTTGGAAGTGTTTTTGTTTGTTTGTTTTGCTTTATTTAATTATCTTTTGTAATTATAATTCACTTGCTATGGCTAACTCTTTCAAATACAGAAAGCAAGTCTGACAGTGAGTGAATCTGTGATCTGCAATCATAAAAAAAAAGTTCTGATTTTTCTCCCTAAAAGTAATTTTATTTTAAAAAATAATTTCTTCCATAAAGAAAAAGATTGCAAAATATGGAAGAAAGGCCAAGTAAGGCCATCATAAAATGTTCCCCCTCCTTGTATAACTTTTCATTTTTCAAAAGGAATAAAAAAATACATGGAAAATATCAGCCTTCTAGTAGTGCTGTTTATTATTTTTTTCTCTATAAAATATATTTCTATTGTTGAAAGAAGACAGCACATAATTATCAAACCTGTATTTAATATGAAAAAAAAAAAACGGTTGTTTGTTCCTCTTGAAAATTGATGATGTTCTCTACATGAGATAAACTCCTTCAAGTTTGCTGATGTTTTGGCACTAGCTAGCTGCACCCAGCCATACCTCGCTTTAGACTACAGCTCCAAGAATAAATACAGGGAAACCCTCAGCAGGGAGATAAATATATCTTTTTCTAATCTGGGAAAAGAGCACCTTGATGTAAAATTCACTGATCAAATCCTGATAAATAGATTTGTAGGCCTCAACTGACTTTCTTTTCACCCCTCACTTTTCTCCCACTTACCATAAGCAACCTAAAAAGGAAATCACTGCAAGTTTTAAACTGTTCCCCCAGAGACAGGTGCAGGAAATCCAGTAAAAACAACCCATGTCCTTTAAGGAGAAGGTCAGTATTTTATATCAGTGCTTCCCTGTACTTAGCAACCCATAATAATTAAATGAGCCTAATTTCAAGATGCTGGTTTAATGAGAACATGCAAATTAACTGTGAGTTCGAACGACAGTCTAGCAGTGCTTTTACTACATTGCCTGTCTTTACTGCCTCATATTTCTATTGTAAATTAATGATGTTTTTGGGGTGGCGGTTGTTGAGGTTGTTTTATTTTTAACATAATCAACACAGCTTTATCCTCACTTTCTAAATGTCAGGATGAATATATTTTGATGTAATATATCTAAATGTTATTAGTCTCTGATGTTTCATTTCATATGCGGAAAAGCATGAAGCACTTTTATCCTCATGATAGTCCATTGTCATGGTTGATCCCTAACTATGTAAGCCCGCTTTAGGGCTGCCTGGACCTGCCTTCCCTACGTTGCCAGCTCTCCACCTGGCCTCAGCAAGGCCACTATCCTTACCTGAAAGTCTTCAGGAGAGACATCAACAAGGAATCTGGTGAGCTTAGGAGGATCCAAGGAGTCCCCCTGTACCTTTGGTGAGGCTAAGCCACACAAATCTTCCTAAAACACATCCTCTACATACCCCTTTCCCTGTCTCAGAAAATCTGCTCAAGGCAAAACTCAGCTTCTTTCAGAAAATTGGAGACAGTGCATTAAAAATAACAGTATTTTGGTAAATCTCAGTGGTAGTGAGTGGCATTGCTCCCATTTGCTTTAATCAGGCCCAAAATGTCATCCTTTAAAATTGCATGGTGCTCTTTGCATACACACAGAACAGACTGCCACTTTCTTGTAATGATGTTGTTCACAGCAGCTATAGAATATCTAATGCGTATAGAACTGAAAGACAAAAAATACTTAATAAACAGGAGATGATAAAGGAGACAGAATATCACTTTAAGCTGGATAAAACTGAAATTTTGGACAGAATTAATAACCTTGTTAAAGAGGAAAAAAAGGTATTGTGAAGTAAACACACAATAATATGCACTGCTGCAGCAAATCAGTGGATTGCTTGAAAATATTTTGAAATTGTAAATCATGAGATGAGGATGTACTTACACTCCAAGTTCTCATGATTCTTTTTTTTTTTTTAAGTTAATAGGAAGAGCCTTCCTCAAACACGATGCTTCTCAGCTCCTGCTTGTATGCTTTTATTCGCAATACTTTCCTAAATGGAAGCATTAAGGAACAGCCTCTCGATGTGTACTGAGTGTAGTACGAGTAAAAGAAAGAAGAAACCATGAGTTAAAAACATAGGTGTACAATATTTAATAACCTGGTGATAAATACTACATTAAATTGTTATTCGGAGCAAAAGGAAACGGAATTTTCCAAGGATGACTACAAAGAAATGACTACACTATAGCTACTACATCGAATAGAAAGTGTTTTCTTCCTCCCCTGTGATTTTATGTTTTGCACTGCAATTATATCTTAAAAAATATAATTAAAGGGTCCATATTTGCAAACAATAAATATATAGATTTTTCTTCTCAAATGTCTCAGACTCAAAGCCCTTCAATCACCGTAACATTCCAAATCAATCTCTCTCATTCTTTCATTGTCTTCTCTTTGGTAAAGCAAAGTGCATCACGCCTTTTAATAAAAATAAATGGATTCTAAATCTTTCATGGCATTTCTAATCTAATGAAGGGGCAAGGAAATAAATTGTCATGTTTCTTGTCATTTTCTAGCAAAGCCTTTGAAATAAACTTGTTCAGTGCGACAGAGTAATGATGAAAAGTGTATAATGAAAAGCTCAGCACTTTGACAGGTTTTCAAATACTTCCATAGAAGCAAGAAAGGCAACTTTTACTGTGACACTATTGGCAAGATCAAAAAGACACATTAACAGTGAACCGAGTAGTAGTACAAAAAAAAAAGCAGAGACAGTAGTTAGAAAATAATCCAGGAGGCTCTTGCCCTGATTTGTGTCACACATGCAGAGATAGATTGCCAAACCTGTAATTGAAGCCGTAGCATAGCTTGAATAAAAAAAATTAATGACTACAGAAATATGTTTCATCTAATATTCAGGTGGGCAAAGAGTATTTACTACAGATAGCACTTTGATTTACAGTGGAAACATAAAGCAGATTCCTTTTTATCCCTGTAGTTCCGAGGCACTTTGGCCTCCTCTTCATAAAGGGCACCCGCTGAAGCCCAGGTTCCTCACTACATACATATATCAGGGCTATAAAATTTATAACCTGTAGGCCTCAGTGGTGTTTTGCAAAAATAAGATTTAAAAAATAAATAAAAATAATAATTTGAATAAAAAATGAACCTCTCCTCCACCCCCAAAACATGAATGTGCAGGAGAAGATTATTAAAGCCCAACAGAATATAAACACAGGTAGAACATAAAAATCATAACTGGAAAAAATAAGGGAAATCAGCTGGGATGCTCTGGAGGAAGAAAGGGCAGACTGCAGGGCAGACCAAATGTTTGCTCCTTGCTTCTATGTGCACATTCATATAAAAGCATGAAGATAACAGTAAATTAAAACAAAGCCAATCACTTCAGTGGGTTTCTCCCTGCAGTTTGTCTGATTTTGACAGTTATCTTTCAAGATACAACAGGATCCAAACTAGCCAGGAGTTCTTCAGGACATGTCTCAGCCTCAAAGCCTTCTTCTGAACTCTTTCCATCTGTCCAAGCTTGAGTCTGTCAAGAAGACAGAACTACCCCATGTCTTGTGCGCACAGCCTTGGCCAGACAAGTCCTCTAGTACTCACGTTCCCCAAGCCTTTGACAGGGGCTACTTTTTTGGTAGGCAGATTATCAGAAACCAAGTTTATGCATTTGTACCTGCCTGATGTAGACATGATACTGTTTATTCAAACAATCTAAAGTCACCTAGTGATGCCCTAGCAATGTTGTCACCAGTTCAGTTTTCCTGTTGCCTGGGTCTGATTGCTCTGTTCAAGTCTCAGATGCAGGGTTTTAGCCAAGACGGAGCCAGCTGCACCAGCACGTAATAAGGGACAAGCTGCCCATCAGGTAAATGCTGAATGGACACAAGGGAAAACGCTTCACAGCGCGAGTGGGTAAGCACTGAAACAGCTCTCCTAGTAAAGCTTTGGGATCCATCCTTGGAAATAATCAAAATGCAACTGAACAAGACCCTGTGCAACCTGCTGTTGGACTAGGCACCCTCCCTGAGGTTCCCTTTGGAAGTGAAACAACTTTGGGTTTTTCAAGGCTTATTAATCCATCAGCTGACTGCTTAGCACTACTGTTTCTCTGTTCATTTTAACTACTGTTTTTTTTTTATTTTTTTTTTTTTGCATAAACGATTAGCTCTTCACCACTCATGCTGTTTTTCACTGGTGCATCTAAAGCTGTAATTTCTTCAAGATTGTTTTGACACTTTCGCATCGTATGGTCAAGTTTCTTTGATAGTATTTTTTATATACTTCTCCATGCGAATGTATAACCGTTCTCCTGGGTCTATGTTTTTTGTAACATGTACTAATTGAGAGCATTAGGATTTTCTGCAGAGAAGCCTTTCATTTTCATTCATTCAGGTTTTGAAATCACAGAAATGCTTACAAAAATGGCAAATATGCTTTGAACATGAGTTAATGCTAGAGGAAATGCATTTTGACCAATACCCCCAACCCACAGAGAGATTTTCCATAGGATTGCTGTCCAGCCAGCATTTCATTCTTGCATTGAGGTTGTCATAACTAAGAGAGAGGTAAAGTGGTTGTATTTTATCTTTGGCTCACATTATTCAAAGTGACATGAAGACCAAACCGTTTCCTATAAAATCTATCTCCACAGAAAGGTTTTTCAGTGTATCAGTCTTGTATTGAGGCATGTAACATCTCTCCTAGATCTTATCTTGATTTTCTAGAGACAATGTTCTTCACAGGGCTCTTAAAAAAAAAAAAAAAAAGAGTTTGATCGATGGGAGCTAGTTTTCCAGGGCCTTTTGAATGGAATAATTTATCTCCTTTGATGATCTGAGAAACATTACAGCACGAAGAGCATGAATAAAAGTGCAATTTGGACTTTCAGCTTTGCATGACTTAAACCTGCTTCTTCAGTCATTTAACCATTTCCGTCATTGCTGAACAAGTGTTCCATGTCTTATAGTCCTTAGAGTCACTAAATTCTGGGAATGTGTCAGTTCTGGAAGTGCCATGCTGCTTTCTGTTTCCTTATAAGACTTTTCCTAGCTATGGTTTTATTTTGATTTGTCTCAGACTTTTATTCAATAACATATGAAGGGCTGCATTCTCTTAACAGTTTTAGATATGAGTAAGCATTAAGCTACACCTTTTCTAATATATTGAAACCCAGCATTTGTTGTCTATTCATATACTGAAAAAAGCCCTGAGAAGCAATTAGTGTTGGTGGAAGTAGGAGTACCAATTCCAGAAAAAATCAGAAATTCAGTTCAACGATAGTACAGCCTCACTGAAACATTTAGAAACTGAAATCTGCTCGCATTTCTGTTGTCTATTTAAAGTCCTTCCTCCTAGTCCTTAAAATATAATGTATTTTACTTTGGCTCTTGAAACTATCGAAAGAACAAGAAATCAGCTTTTCGCAAAATTAGAATTCAATATTGCTTTAAAAAAATGGCATGAATTTCAAATTTTCTGTGTAGTTTTGAGTAACTGTGAGCAACAATGGTTTCCCCTCCATTGGTAACACATACAACATGTTGTTGACCACCAAAATAATTTTGTTCGATTACATTTTAAATCCATAATGAGCAGATAGATAGGACAGAGAGTAACTTCAACCCAAGCTATTCTTAGAGGGGCAAGAATACCCTTGGTCATCACTGATGGCAGAGATCTGTGTACTTGCCTCCTATTTAATATTTCGGTAGCAATTTTTGTGCTTCAGTACCAAGCTGCACATGACTGGATGTCATTCATAATTTAGGGACACAAGCACAATCGTGCAAAGATCCCTGGAGCAGAAGCCATTCCAAAAAGGCACAGGGATGACACTCTGCACTGACCAAGCTAGAAGAGGTAGGCTATATTCCCAGGCCCTACATTTTCTATTTGTTTTAATTTCCTTACACACTGCAGTTATATCTGAAAGCTTAACTTAATGAGCAGATGAAATAACCTGTTCTGGTTCCCACCTGAGTAAACAGCGGTTGTCTTTCCAGTAACCTGAAGAGACATTTGACGTGGGCCTTTGTAAGTGGCTTCTAAATAAGGTATCTATCTGAAGGGCAGATGTGAACAGATGCATCTGTTTTAATAGTTATCTTAGGTTTGAGGCTCAAAACAGGAAGCTTTGATCCTTAAGGAACAACAAGATTTCTGTGACCTTAAAAGCAACTTGGTGAAGCGAATTCTCCCACTTGCTGCATGCTGGGGTTTCTTCACGGCAACCCTCTGTTCTGTTTGCTGAACAGAACCACTAGCACTGCTTGTCACCACGAGGAGCCTTGTGGTATTTTGAGCACTTGTGTGCACTAAACACAATTCCAGAAAATGGATTAAGAAATAATATTGATGATTTATTTCTAGTGCTATTTGCATAATGGCATGGAATTGGAAGGCAGCTTGAAGCAAGAGGCTATATGCTGCCAACTGAAAGGAGAACACTTAAAAAAAAATACTTAAAACGAGTTGTTTTCTTTTTTTCCAGTTGATTATTTTGGAAGGAGAATTCTCTGCATGTAAAAAACAGCAAACTTGCTTCTTTATGTCAAGCATGGATTAACATTACAAGTACACAGTGTTCCCTAAGAGGCTTTCCTTCTCTTCCGGGATTCCTGTGCCAAAATAAAGAATATTCCATACCACCATATATTGCACGCTACGTCCATAATATTCTTGCAGCTTTTACGGTCCTGCCTCTGAATCAAATTACATTTTACTGATGGAGAGGTTTGGATTACCTCATATAAAGCTAGCTAATAGTGAATTTTTATGTTTTAGCTAGGCTTGCTTGCAAGAAAACAGGAATATCTTATTCTCAGCTTCAGGAAGGGAAGAGTTTATTTCCTAAAGCAATGCCTAAAGGACCTCCTTCCCAGGACCAAATACCCAGAAATAGAGGACGATGTGTGCTGAGCTATATTGTAACAGAAGCCTCAACTAGGCTGAGCAATCTAGCTCCAGGAGTTTGGAGATTCATATAGGGTAACTGACATGTCCAGAAGTTTAAAGAAATCCACAGAAAAATCCTTAATGCTGAAAGGGGCTTCCAGAGGCAAAATTAACTCCTTAAACACTTCTGTATCACTGTGACACACTAGAGTCCGCAAGCATGGTGTGACTCTGACCCTGTGCTGCAGCAACCCCCAGCCAACCTCACCCTTCCCACTATAAGATGGGTATATGGTATTCTCTTATCAATTGCACCTTCTGAAATATCATCCACACTTTCTAGGTCAGCTTTATGGTCAACCATCATGACTGCATTAAACAAAACACCTCTTTCTGATGAGCACTGAACATTGAAGAACAAAGGTTCCATACTACTTTTTCAAAATAATAATAATAAAAAATACTAAGATGAAAGCTAGAAAAGCAAAATCTTTTTTTTTTTTTTTTTTTTTTTCGTGGTCACAGATAAAATACCCTTTGGATCTTGACTGCTACAGATTTCCAGTTGGTTTGAAATTAGGTCAACACCACGCTCTTACAATGACTCATTGAATTGCACAGAAGGAAAACAAAACAGCCCACTGGAAATCGAGCTGAATTTAAATTCTCATCAACTGTGAATGTTCCTGTTTCAAAACAGGGAAGAAACATTTAAATTCAGTCCTTAAACTGAGAAAGCTGTTATCTTCTAAGTGCCTAACTTATTTTGGCTGCATTTTTGTTGCTGTTTCTTTCAGAATATTTTTTTCTTTTCTTTGAGTAAGTTTCTGTAGGAAGGATAAGCTCAAGAAAATTTCAAATAGCTCGTGAAATAACAAAAGCAGAGGTCTACTTAAGACCGTCATTGATTCTGCCAGGAACCATTACGAACACCAACAATTTTAAAATCAAAAATAAACTACATACATCCACTCCCTATGTTTTATTATTTTCTGATTGCTATGATCTCTCTCCTTTTTTTTTTTCTTCTCCATTCTTTATCTCTACAAGTAGAAAAAAGGTTTTAGCAAGCACAAAGATTACAAATGTGGTCCTGAAAATAAAACAGAACCCATACACAGCATACATAAAGTCACTTCAGGTCTGAACCAAGGTAAAGTACATTTCTGTTTATCATCTCACAGAATGAAGAGTTTCCTTTTTTTAATTCTAGTTGAATGAAATGTTTCATCTAATGGATCTTCTTCTAATGATGATTTAGAGATGGTCATTTTAACTTTTTCTCCTACTTTCATATTGTCATTTAACCTTCTGAAGAAGGACTTCAAATTCCTTCAGAGATCTTATTTAGGAAATTCCAAAAACCTGGATATTTAAAGTAATTTTGCTAGATCAGTTTACAAATGTTCACCAGAAATCATTCTCATCAAGAAGTCCACAAGCCTGATATTATAAATAATGATCCAAAAGCAAACTTCTCCTTCTTTTGTTCCTTAAAAAATACTCTTTTTTTTCCCTCATTATTTATAGGTTCAAGAAGAATTTCTTAAGTTTTTATGGAAATTACCCACAGAAAACTTCTGAAGTCTTATCTGAAAACCTTCCGACACATGTTAATCAGGAAGCACACAGATCTTTTACGCTGAGGTCCTCAAAGTCTGCATGAAGGCCAGAGGATACTCATGAACATAGACAGGAATGGGCCTCAATACCCAAACAGAGTTGCACATGAGATGCAATTTGATAATGAAAATCATCAGACACTGAGCTCAAAGCAAATGGGTGATCTTCCAGTGTTTAAATGTTACATGCAAATATACAGCCTACAGGGCTATAGTCCTCAAGTTACTATTAACAAAAATAAAGTCTCAGGGAAGTGTACCAATGTAGAGTATTATCATGTCTGCATCCTTAACTAAACATATGTTGACATACATTTATTTTCTGCTTTTCCTCTCTCCTCTTCTAATTTTTGAAATACTACCATGTAGACATATGCAAGACCCTCCCACCCCAAATAAAGCCAAGAGGCTATGGCAGCTCTCTTGGTAGGCTGTTCTTTGAGCTGATATGAGACAATGGTATTTTTGTTTTTTAGGACTTCAGGCACTGCTAGCAACTTTCAAGTAAATCCTCATGGGAAAAGTAGAGTGTGGCAGACACTGGAGTATTCTTGGAATGTCAGTGAGAATTCACTTAGAGCCACTTCGTTCCGCTGCACTCATCTGTGCAATAAGGCTACTGATTGTAATGAAAGAAACATTTCTTTTTAATGCTTAACAGATGTTTTGTGATTTTATCATCATCCTTACCTCCAGGCTATCTTAAATTATACAGATCTATCTTGTAAATTTAAGGTGTAAACAGACTTAACAAACTTTACAACCGCAAAAAGTCGTTCAGCAAAAGGTTAAATTTTGAACTCTAGATTTCTATGCTTAGTAATCATTAAAACTATAAAGTGTGAAGATTTTGGTTTTATTATTGATTGTTTTTAATTTATTTCCATCTAGATCTTGGTTTGTTTTGTTTAATAGATATCTATCTGTCTCTCTCTATTTCTAAATCCATCTATGTATGTATGTATGTAGCAATCTAATGGATTTTTGTTTCTTTTATATAAGAACAGATGCAGAAAGAGAAATAATTCACGCTTGTTCCTCAGTGGCACTGCATGGCAAAACTCCCTCTATCTCCTCACAGCTACAGTGTTGTAATAATCCATTATTGTGACATAATATTTGAAAAATAAATTCAAGAGCAAAACTTATAAAAAAAAATTGAAAAACTTCAGCCTATAAAGCTCATTCCAAATCTAAGGTCCAAATCTATGAGAAAATGAAGGATGAGTAGAAAAGTTTTGTTTCACTTTATCTGCAGTAACAAAAGTAGCTATTTGTTGCTACTAAATTTATCTAAAAAGAATAAAACTAAAACAATATGATTCACTGTATGTGCCATCACTCTCAAAGATGATCAGTGACAAAAGAACACAAGCACACCTTGAAATGAAAGGAAAATTTAAACAGGTATTCCACAAGCTACAGCAGCAAAATCCCTTTAGCATTCAATTATTGCCGGTTACTTTTTCTACAAAATTCTGCTGGCATTTCAGAAAAGAAAAGCGATAACAAGAAAAAAGTATTTTTGAAGAAAAAAGTTAAAATAGTAGAATCAGTATTTCATCAGGTCTATCTTGCAGTTAATATTTAAAAAGAATAACGATCCTAATAACATTTCTGGTTCTCCAAAAACACTATCATATGCAAGTTTCTTAGTCATGAATTATAAGCAAGGAAGAAAAAAAAAATATACCAGACAATTCCTCAATATTCCCTCTAGCGAATTAGGTGTCTTGTGGAGAATACAGAACCATCAACTAACTGAGCTGTGAGGAATAAAGAGGAACAAACTTCAGACTTTGGGCAATTTAAGATAATGTAGGGAAGGCTTCATTTAATTTATAAACAGTCATACTGCAATAAACAAATAAAAAATCTACTAAGTCTTATAGGCAAAAGAAAGAATGTAAAATTCATATTTATTTATTTATTTAAACATAGACGCAAGAATGAAACATAAATTAAATTAGTATCAGTACACGGGGCTGAGCTTTAAGTGAACACTGTGCAGGTATTTAGCAGGCAGCACCAAGGACTGTCTGCCTCCTCTTTACGCATCGCTGTCTGTGGAAAGAGAAATGGCTTGATTCACAATTTAGGATAAATGCATGGTTCAGAGCAGGAACGAGCTCAAAGAGCGAATCCAGGAAATTGCATTTCTTGTAATTGTAAATCTAATATCTAGAAAGCAGAAGGTTTCTGAGAAAGCTTGGGAGGTTTTCTGGCACGGTTATGTAACCAAGGCAGGCTTTTGAGTGGAGCTCATTGAAAGACCTGGGGTTTCTTCTTGGCCTTGGGTGCTAATTGGAAAAATTCCCATTGATTTTGAGGGAGCCAGAATGGAAATACTGGATTTTCTTCTGTCTTTCATTTTGCACACTAGCTCCTCAAATTAGAAACAAGTCTTCTTTTTGCAATCAATGTATGCATGCCTTTTATTCTTTTTCCCTTGTCTGTGGTTTATCAAGCAGGCCATCATCTAAAATATGACCCAAATTCTTGGTATTTGGTATACCTGTTGTATTAGGGTACTCCTTAATCTATACTAACTCATCCTCTGTTTGTAGACAGAGCAGGAGCAACACTTCAGCCTTCACTGCTGTAGTCTAGCTTTATAGAAGAGTATAAAAACTGTTCTCCAGTCTTTGTGGAAAATATGCCAGAAGATATAAAAAGCCATTAAATAGTGAAGAGAAATCGATCAAACAAACAAGGTGATTTGGAAGCCGCAGCGAAGGCGCCCTTGCGTATGGAAAGCTTTAATTGCCCCACGCAAAGCCTGGCAAAGCCACTTCCAGAACGGGCAGCACTAGCAAGTTGCACCTGCCAACATTTATTAGATTTGCATACTCACAAGGAAATAGAAACAAATTGGATAAGCAGCGTTTGCCACAGTGCATCTGCAAATCCAGACATAGCAACCCATAGACAGATTTCTTCTTTTTTTTTTTTTTTGGTATATAATCTTTTTTTGTGGTAAAATAATGCATATTCAAGGAGGCTTTTAAGGTGTTGAGGTTGTCTTTCTTTCACTCCCTAATTTAGTAGTTTAAATTGGTGGAAAACAAAACCCTTTCTCGAGCTTCACCCCACAAAAGTAAAAAAATCTGATTTGGAAAGGCTGTTCTAAACAGACTCTAGGTCAAATGGGGCAGGCAGGAAATCTATGACACTATTAAATTATGGCTATGCTAATCAGTTGGCTATTTAATATCTGATTGAACACTAATTTTAGAAATCAATATCAGAACCAGTATTCATTTTATTTGTTGTAATTCTGGACAAAGAGTAGCTCTTTCAGCTTGAATATTATATTGTTACTTGCTGATATCAGTAGACAGAGGATCCAATTTTCAACACACTTAGGTTGACTACGAAGACAGGTGTGGTGCGATTGCAAGTGTAGCTGTACTGACTTCACAGGAGCTTTTCTTAAGAACATGCATGTCTCTTCTCAAAATGTTTGCTCTCGGTGCGAAATCTGGGCTCTCCTCAGGCAGCCTGAGGGACACAGCTGTAGTGGGATCCATACAGACTTCCCCCTCCAAGGGGGAGGCCAGCTCAGTGCTCGTGGTGCCCCTAAAAGAAGAGCTGCAGCAGCATGGGATCCCTGCTTGCTTTAGGAATAGCAGCAAGATGCCCCATTATTTTCTTCCAGTTATCATCAAAATGACACAAGGCCAGTAGAATTTCAGCATTGTTTACTTGAGCCAGTGGACTAGTCTTGGAAGCAGCATTATATCTGGACGCAGGGGGAGGCTCAGACTTTCCAGAGCTTCTGTCTCAGGGTATATGTGCACTTATAAGGACCTCACTGCAGTCACACAAATTCTTACTAACTCACACTCAGTCCACATTTTTAAAGTGTTCTGCATAATCAGGAGGAAAAGAAGTTTCTTTAGATTTTTAGCATACTCATAAACTTAAATAGTTATATTTGAATCACACTTTTTTTCACCTCTCCCCTGATTCTATGCCTTTGTTATTTTTCTCCTTCTGACCCTTTCCAGAATAAAAAGGCAGCTCTAACTCAGACCCTTGCCCACCATTATTAAAGGTTTACCTGTAAATACTGCCAACCACTAAGAGGACAACAAGTTACCTTAAAAGACTTTGAATTCCTTTGTGAAAAGCTTTTATTTGAACTATTGACACGAAGTACCCCAAATAACAGCCCACATTTTGTGTTCCGCATTTCCTCTCTGCCCAAGTACCCAGCCACGCTGCACAGGTGCTTCCGATACGCTTCCACGACACGCTAAAGCACCCAAGAGTAAGGCACAAAAGGTGCCAGCACAAGACCACAGCCTCGTCATTTGCGAGGTGTGGGGCTGTGGTCGGCCCTCTCCGCAGCCAGCCGAGCCAGCCTCTGAACCTGGGTCAGTTCAACAAGATGCAACCTGCTGTGAAGTAGTGAAGAAGTAAAACATACTTCACTCACAAGGTAGGTTTAAATACGTCAACTTTTAAATGCTTATTATGAATCTTTTTTTTTCTTTCCGTGTTTAAACTGCAGAGAAAGGCAATCTATCTTATTTTACCCTACAACTCCTGCTTATTTCCATTTGGGCTCTTCTTTGGTGCATGTTTAATATTTATGTAACTGTGCCATGCATCATTTGAGTCAGTGCCTGCTGAACTGTTATATGGCTCATTGACATTATCAAACTGAGCAGATTTTCTGTTATCCTAAAATGTGAGGGTAAAAAAGTGAATGTGTGTTTGTAAATGCCAAAACTGGCTGTGGGAATCATGTGAGGGCAACAAGATATTCCCAGACATTATAAAATAAAATTATTCTAAAAGAGGATTATTTTAAAAAATGCTTTACTGGACAATAAAAAGGCATTGAAGGAAAAATATATTTTATCAGCCTGAATATTAACTGTGAAAGATATCAGTTACTGTATTAATTTCTCCTCAGAGAATTGATAACTATAATCTCCTTTAGTAGATTTTTAAACCAGAGCAAGTCATTTAGATTTCTTTCCCGAGAATTACCCTATTCTGGAGGCTATATTTGGGTGAAAGACCCTGTGCTTAATAACGCTCAGGTGTTATTGATTTCTGACACGCTGGTTTTTCCCAACATGTTTGTGAATTACTGTGAAATCTCCGTGCTGGGCTCCGCTGCCCTTCTCGAGCTCTGGCGGTACCTCTGATAGGAGAGAAGGTTTTCAAAGGTGCCTGGCGACCCTGGCCCCTTGGTTTCAGTCACTGCGGATTTCTCGTGGCACGCTCACATCTTGCTTCAAGTGTGCATCTTCAGCGCGTCTCACGGAGGACACAGAGCCCGAGCACCTCCTGCTCAGGGGCACGCACAGCCTTGCTGGGGCCGAGGCAGCCAAAGCGCCGCCGGCGCCACTGCTCCCCGTCCCCCTGCCCCGCGCCAGGGGGCTGTGCTGGGCCCACCAGCTCTGCTGCCCTCAGAATAGAAAAACGCTACAGAGCAAAGATGCTCCTGCCCCCGAGAGCTTCCCCTGTGCACGGCCAGCAATTCGGCTCCCGCTTCAAAGGCCTGGCATCACATGGTTGGAGGCAATAATATATAATTTATTTCCCCCCCCAGTAACTTCACTAACAGCAAGATTGGGCTGTCATAGAGGTCACTTTGTGGCAATGTCATACAGCTTAAGAAAACCATTGAAGTTAATCTGATTGCCAATAGATTTCTGGTGGCCCAGTGTAGCTAAGGGGAAAGCAGGGTGCCCGAGCTAGGGAAGCCTCTTTATCAGACGCACCTTCCCTTAGAAGTCTTTTTTTAAGGAGTAGACCCATCTTGTTTAATTCAGTTAAAGAGAGCAAAGAAGCTGAATCAATGCCCAAGGCATAAGACCAGAAAGGTGCAGAGAGATTTATTTGTGCTATGAGGAGTAATTTAAAATGCTTTTAAAGAAAGTTTCTTTACAGTTTTAAGACTTCATGAGAGAGTGGGGAAATGTATCAAAATTTCAAAGACAGTGTTTTTAAAATGATCCTTTTATGGGCACATAAGCAACCCTTCTAAATGAAAAAGTGGGTGGCAGCTTAGGTCTCTACTGGTGCTGCTGTATGAAAAATGGTAATTTTTCACTCTCTTGATTTCAGGAACAATGGAGTTCACGTCATTTCCTGAAAAATCTTCCAACAGTTCACCTGAAACACATCCAGGATTAAGACTTGATCCAATACACCATACAGGATATTTGGGTAGCACCAAAGAAAGTGAGTGGCTGAATAAAGCTGACAGGGATCTGGATAAATCTTTTACTGGATTAGAGCTGTAAAACATGCAGAATAAACCGCAAAATAGCAGGTTCGCTGTTGTCAGCACAAACAAACCTTGGTGCTCACAAGTATAAAAGGGCTAGGATGTCAAAGGGGAAAGCTGTTAGCAAAGGCCAGGAGATGTTTTATTTCCTGCTTCATGAGTGAAGAAATCCAAATGCACTTGGTTGCACCTATTACAGGTGAACTGCAGGATAAAAGTACTAAGGATTTAAGGAACTAGTGCTTAAATATCAAGGCAAGCTGTGAGTTTCTTTTTGGTGGTTGATATTGTGGGCAACCTCTTCCCCTTGACTTTATCAATCACGACCATGATCATGACCAAGAGCACACTGTGAAGACTGATTCCATCTACTGCTTTTTGGCACAAGGCCACTAGCTCACCGGGGTTGCTAGCACTCGTTTCACTCACCACAAGAAAGACCACAGCCCCGCGCCACCCCAGCCACTGTGCACTTCAGGGGGAACAGCTAGGAAAACTGTAAGCCCATTCATACGAGCTGAGCATGGAAAATTTTGTTTAAAATATTTTAGGATCATATGGACTTGCAAAACTTGAGAGGAGATGAGCAGAGGTTTCTAAAGGTATTTTGGCAGGTTGCTTTACTTTTTTTCTTCCTGCCAGGGCTAAGTATTGGTGACAACAGTAGATGAGAAACTGCATTTCTTTTCAGAAAAAAGAATTCTTTTGAACCCAGGTTCACACTTTCAGGCCAGGCACCAGCAATTAATTTGATTCTGTCAGAGTCACCCCCAGCAAGCAACCTTTACCAACTGGCTTTTGTTCCACACTCCCAGCACTTACACCATTAATATTAACTGAGTAACAGAGGAATCGGAATATTCTGCCTCGTCCTCTCTCCCCTTTCATGAAGCAAACCCCTGGAAAACCCTTGGTGAAGCCTCCGGGCATTTATTTTTCTCTCTTTTACAGGACACAGTTACTTTCCTGTGGTCTTGAGGCAGCACGTGGGATACCGTGGTATTGGATGGGCTGCTTTACATTGCCTCTATCTGCAAGGATGCTGCTGTCTAACAAATCCAACCTCCTGCCTCTAGCCTGCGCCCAGAAAATTTTTAAAAGATGAATTCATTTGCTCAGAATTAAGAACATTTACAATTCCTGCAGTTTTCTGCCTATTTCAGGCAAATTTTGGTAGTTTTGTTACCCTTTTTTCTTTTCTTTTCTTTTTCTTTTTTCTTTTCTTTTCTCCTTAATAAATACAGTGTAATTCCAATAAGCAAACACATTTATTTTAACATACTTCTAATATGTCTGACCTTTTTCCCATTTCTAAATGTATGTAGCATTTTGAAAGATTGAGTTACTTTCTTCCCTTACGACTTGTGTATTTCGTTTACCTACAAAAGAGGCAGGAATGACATAGGCTTCACCTCCACTGTTCTCCTGATTGGATTCTGCACTGATTTATTGATAAAAATTAAGTTCATGATTCATTTTCTCATGTTAAATATATTCAGTGTACTTTTTTTTTTAATGCCAAGATGTTTAATGGAAATTCCAAGTTAGCACTGTGCAGATGTTCCTAGGGAAGCCTGATCCTATATATGCATCTGAGACCCCTAAAGAATCAGTAGATATAGCATTAAATCTTCACAGAAGTTGTGTTGTCAGTTTTCTATTACTTATTGATTTGCTAGCCACATGTAAATCCAAGACTGAAAGAATTCCACTTTCTGATTAATCCTAAAAAAAAATCAAACTCTGTCTAACTTTTCTGTTTTGTGTGGTGCTTGACAGTGCAGTGCAGAAATACAGAATAACTTCCTAACTTATCACACTCACACAATGTGAAAAGAAATAATCACAGTAATAAAGCACTGCTTCATAATTTCTCTTTTAGAGTAACATTCTTCTGTCAATATTTGAGCCTCTTTGGAGAAGAGAGAAAGGAAGGAAGGAAAAGGAAAGAAGGAAGGACTGAAACAAAATACTTCAGATTTCCTTCCCAGGTAAGAGGCATTTGTTAATGATTTTTTAATTTCAAATTTTGGTTGCACTTTTGTGTGAGCTTACAGTTTGCTTAAAATTTATTGCCCAGCTCTGCTAGCCAACAAACACCCAATTAACATTGACATAATAATATCCAGAGTTCAGCTCATTAACAAGAACATAATCTGCTGATATCAGCATTCAGCATAGATGCCTAAAGCTGCAATTCAGAGAAAAGTAACCAGAAGAAGAAAAAAAATCACACAGGAGCTGTCATGAAGAGAAGGAGTCCCTCTTGGCTGTGTATTGAAAGCATTTGCTAACAAGCTCCCTAAATAAACTGTGTTTTATCAGCAGTAAGGCAGAAGAAAACAAGATTGACCCCCCAAAGAACACCCACAACAACATAAGGACCAAACCAGCAACTTCACAGATCAGCAGACAGAACAAATTAAGATAAATTGCCAAAAACAAGACTGGCAAATGACAACAGAGCTGCCTCATACCAGACTGGCGACAGGAGGTGTGGTTTGGATTAATCACCACAAGGTTATACAGCACTCCCTTTTGTAAATGTCGGGAGTGGGAGTATGTGTACACACACACACACACACACACACATTTATAAAACACACTGTTATATGACATGCAAAGTTTATAATCTCTTACTGGCTCTAAGAGAGATACTCAGCCAGCATCTTCTTGATGCTATTAGCACTGAACACTTGCAATCCCCCAGCTGACCCTGAAAGCAGCTCTGTAATGTCACCTCATCCTTGCAGCACAGCACGTTTCTTAGGGAAGACAGCTGCAAATGATGATTTTTTGATAATAATTCTAGTTTTAGACTAATGAATCTCCAAAGTCTACTGAAGATACGCCTGAAGCTTGAGGCTGCTTATTCCCACTGGGCTTTGTTGAGCACGCTTGCATGCTGCTTCTAATATATTATTTAAATTTTAATGCCTAGGAACCCCCCAAGGCTGAGTGCCAGCACATTTCCTCTAGCTCTAGCCTACTCAGTAGGAAATCACTAGCCACAGCTGAAGGCTTTCTGATACACTGCTGCTCCTTCACGTAGAGCAACAACCCGGTGATACATATCACCAGTCTCCTACATGATAGGAATAAGTCAAGAATAAACATCTAAACATGTTTTCCAAGTTTATTTTTCAGGTAGCTTGCCGAACACAACTACAAATTAAAACGATATATTTTCCAGCATTTTTATGCTGCTACTGAATGACAACAGAGGCTTCCTCCATCTAAATACTGTGCTTCTTCATTGCCTGCTATTGGAATGCAGTTTGAGCAGGGTAATAAGCAGCCGACTTCCACCCATTCCCTGAGTTTCATACTAGCTTTCATGCTAACCTTTGTTAAAGTTAAGTAATTTTACCTTTTTGGGATGGTTATTTCTGTTTTCCTGCCCTTCATTACCGCAACTGAAAAAAAAGACATTTCCTCTAGGTTTCGGGTGGTAGATACCTGGCAGAAGTTACTTCAAAGGAACTGCATCATAAACGAAAGCCAAAGCAGCCAACTGAGTCTAACAATGTAAATACTAGTGGAGCATATGTATAGATCACAAAACAAGAGCAAAACCAGAATCCCAGGCCCTCTGAATAGCCATTACACCAATATACTTGATTAAAGCTGGACAAGCATTAGCATTTCATCACTAATACTGTCAGCAAGCTTTATGGGAAAGCAG
Organism: Tinamus guttatus; assembly: GCF_059628265.1. Taxonomy (NCBI): domain Eukaryota; kingdom Metazoa; phylum Chordata; class Aves; order Tinamiformes; family Tinamidae; genus Tinamus; species Tinamus guttatus. Next base: position 1,020,889 of record NW_028288638.1, read on the forward strand.
CCAGAACAATTCCTGGGCAACAACCATATCGATAGAGTTGCTGAAATAATTATTGGAAGCTGCTGATCTTGAAGCGGTTGGCCAGGGAACAGGAAGAAGCAGAATGATTGATTTGCTTTATTAATAGTGTCAGAGATATTGTTTTAATGTATCTTTTCTTTATCATAACCTTGGTAGTGCAGGAGTTGCAAGGCACATTCCGAGTAAGCATATCATAAAAGTTGTATTATATTGGTGACATGTAAGGTCAAGTACTAAAGATGCATAGTATAATAACGTGGCCAGTATTTCAGAAGACAAGTTAATATATGTCCTTTATGTTGGTCTACACTATTTCATAAAACCAATTTTCATTTTCATGCACATGATAAATTGTACATCTTAAAAACATTCTGACAACATTTAAGGGACATCTCATTATTTTGGGGGAATTAGGAAAAAATAGATTGCTTTTTTATTTAAAAATGTAACTGATCACTGTAAGTGCTGCCATTTATAAGTCATGTTAAATTATTAGTTATTTAAAGTGTGTCCTGCATAAAAAGGCATTATGTTTGTTTTCCTAAAGGAATGGGCTTTTCTTACAAATGATTTCTCCAAAGCTAATAATAATGTATTACAGTTTATTACCAATTTACTCAGTGGATATCTTTCTTGGCAGAAAAGATTGCCTTGCTCATTAATACCTCTTAGCTTTGTGCACATTGCTCTGGAAATAACAAACACATGCGTATTCACGCGATTTGCCTGATCAGACATGTCCAAAAACAAGCCGTTATTTGCGTGTGACCTGCACCGTGTCATGGCGGGATCAGGTCAAGGTGAGTGTTAGGAAAACCTAGATGCAGTCTAGACGGTGAGAATGAGACAAGAAGTCTTAATTAGCCCTGTGCAAGGAATTCAGGAGCCCCTCCATCATCTTCCCATCCACATCTATATTGATTTGCACAGAGCACAAGATAACCACCTTCTTTCTTCTACCAAGTCTACTGAGTAGGTTTTATGGTGAGTATTTTTGTAATAATTTCTTATTTTTATAAATAAACCATATATCAAATTTCAACAGATCTTTGCTATTCGCACATTTCAAAGTGCCTCCTTACTACCGAAGACTTCTATGAGCAGTCTTCAGGGGATGCACAGTTATGACCTACAGGATAAAATAATTTAAAAGGTATAAAATAAAAGAATAGCATAGGCCAAAAAAATCTGGGGCTGAGTTTTGTTTCACAAACAAAACACACATTAATATAATGCATGAAATGATACAGTTCTGCTCAGAAATTTAATACTTTCTGTCATCCACAGGGAGAGTCATTAATTATGTAACGACTAATGGGGCTTTGTTCACTTGATTTCTTCCTGAACTACTTGATTCCGGACTCTGTTTAATTAAAGAGTAATAAATACAGTGGCAAGAAGATGCTCACACTGTCACCGAGCAATGCCAAAGCTGCTCCTGGATTAGAGGTGCAGCTCTCGGAGCGCTAGGAACAAATACACACATATGTTACACCACCCTGCCCTCCTTTCAAATTAATGCACATACTACTCGTATTGATCCAAGTAGCATCCTAATGCAAACCCTCAGTTATGAGAAAAGCTAGGAGATGTTCCCACTACGTCCTACTTTAGCAGTTCAAATATAACAAAGTATATTTGCCAGCTCCAGAGATGATGGAGAGCCAGGACTGCCAGGTCCTTGCAGGTTCACCCTGCCCACCGCACAGCTGCTAGTGGGTCCGTTTGCTGCCTGCAGTGGCCTTGACTTTTAAGGCTTCTCTTCAACCCAAAGTTTCAATCCATTTTGCTTTAATGTCTAGATGAATCGTAAAGTGAAGAGACAGCTTGCTATGCCAGCTCATTTAACCCAGCGCTGGAAAACAAACAGCCATAACTTCTTACATTTAGTAATGCTATGACCACAGACAGCATAAGGACTCACCACCTATATATTTCTACCATGAACCCGGTTTCTAAGACCTTAGACATGTTGACTATCTGCTTTTTACTTCAGATAAATAAAAGGGGGATCAATAATTTCAAAGGGGGATTTACTTCCCCCTTTAAAATGGAGCTTGAATCACTTCCCAGAGCCTTTCCAAAGACCATAGTTAGAGACCTGTGTGTCAGGAGGAATTACACGTCTGGGATATTACAGATAGGTCAGAGCATCCTCAAGAGAGCTGCCATTCTCTGTTGGATGGTGCCACAGAAATCGCAATCCTGACTTTTAGGCCTTTACAGTAAATTTTCTGGCAACAGCTTCCTAGTATATTTGTAATTCTTTCCTATTCTTACCATGGAATTTAATTACACTACGATTAGAATGGTGTTCCCCCTCTCCTTGGATTTTTTTGCACGTACTTATTGCAGCAGTAGGGGTTACTATAGGCACAGAATATGTGTAGCCACTGCTGGGCAGAGTCCATTTGTTGACATTATTCTTCCAATGACATCACTGTTAGTGATTTTTGTAAACATATAGGATGAAAAAAAAACATATTTTCTGTTAGTTTTTTTTTTCTTTTATTCTGTAGGAATAGGAACAATTTCTAGTATAAGATTTTTAACTTAAATACTCTCAGGCACCCAATACTACTGTCCTTCTATTTCTTGTCAGAGAAACAGTAACATTTTATTCAGTTTCTAAAATATACTGAAGACCCAGGCAGCTAGTATTGTTGGCCAGCACTTATTTTTATAAGTTTTATACAGTGAATTTCTTTCTCCTTTTTTTTCTCTTCATACCTCTTCTCTTCTTCTTCTGCAATATCACTTGTAAGAACTCTTACACAGAACATTAAATTGGACTGTAAACTTGAAAGGGGATGGTGGGTTTGATTTATATCCATTCAGTTAAGGAATTGTTAAATTAAGTAGCTGCAATCGTACCAGTCTAACCACTGTCTGCAGATCAGATTCAGCTCTTGGTCTTGTTCCAGCTACATTTAGTGCAAATATGGGATTATCCAGACTGGGGAGCACGACACACCTTGCTCAAGTTCTGTGCTCATTCAAATGGTTATTAAATAACCTATTTTACTCTTAAGTTTTAACTCTTAAGATTAAAAACTACTCAAACTATAAAATTATTGCCCTGCAGACTACCTCCACCTTTGGAAAAGCCAGAGGGGAACTACAACCCTGCACAGCAATCAGGAGCAGATGTTCCTTTTGTAAGCAAAGGCCGAGCAAGCTGAGGTTGTAGAATTGGGTATTGATGTATTTTTCATTATGAATCTGTTCTGCCAGGCATGTGGTGTTTATGGTGTCTACGTACGTGGTGGCACTTTCTGTGAAATGCCTTCAGACCAAGAGCTAGCAAATGCTGGATCCAAGCAGGGAAGGAACAGAAGTGCTAAAAAGATGAGTGTTTTTCTAAAAAAAAAAAAAAAACTGGCACATCGAGAGCCATGGATTATTTTGTTTCACACGTGCACATATTTGCAAATGTGTGAGTCTTTACAGCAAAAGAAAAGGGAGCCATGTTACTCTTGGCAGCAAATTTTTCAAGATGAGGAATATTCCTTACTCACTAGGTACAGTGCCTAGGTGAGAGTACTCTAAGCAGGGACTCTAAACACTAGTTTGTTTGATATAATTATAATAACTGTAATATTTATCCTCAAAAATAGTTGCCACTTAACATCTTTTGATAGACTTGGTTGCACAGCACCCATACATAGTGCTATTCATCAGTTATTGGAAGCCAGGATAGCAACTCCAAAAGGTCACAACTGCAAGAATGGCCTTTCTATATTGAGTGACCTGAAAAATCTACTCAGGTGTTTTCTTTGATCTTATTTGTCATCAGCTACGCAGGAAGGAAATTATATTAAAATAAACCAGGGATTAGGGAAATTAGGGAAATTTCTGTATCTATGATCTGCAGTTTAATATGGATACAAGGATGTTAAAGGAAAGGGAAACAACATACAGACTATATAAAGGCATGTATCTCTTCACAAGCTGATCACAAAAGCTTTTACTTCACTTTTCTCTAACTGCAGCTCTGCCTTAGATTTTTTTCCTTTTATCTAAACAAAATTCTCTTCCTCAGTATATGAAGCTGTCAGCATTCTCTTTCAAATATTTGTCATCCTTTTAAAAGGAAAAAAAAACCCTCAAACTTCTGTAATTCAGTTTCTAAATAAATAAATAAATAAATACAAATTGAAAAAAAAAAAAAAAAACACCTTATTCTTCCAGCAAAGCCTTTTGTTAACATATAATTTTGCAGTTAGGACTTGAACTTATAATAAAACTCATGATTTCTTCGTTGCCCGACAAACCTCCACACATTCATGTTTTTCCTACATACAGGCTAAAATCTCAGTAGCAGGTGAATTTATAGGCCATTGATTAAAGGTAAAGGTCTCCGAGCCCAGCCTTGAGAATGAAGATTTGTGTTTCATCTTTTATCTACAACTGACAAATCTATACATCTGTCTTCATATAAATTATATCTCATTGAGGTACTATTATACAGTAGGCTGTAATCAATAAGTTACATTTCGGTATGCAGGCTGCTACTTCTTGAACAGAACATTCTTACATCTAGGCACTGGCTCAGACCCACTTACAAGCTAACAAAATGAAATTTCATCTTCTTCCAGAAAGAGAAAAAACGAAATAAAAGTGCTGCACTGCGGCCACTCACTTTCCTCTTTTTAAATAAAACTTGAGCTCAGCTGTTAAGTGAATTCCCAGTAAGAAATGTGCACAGTTCATTATTACTCCTATTGACCATTATCTGACTTAATCAGAAATAAAGATACGTGATAAATATAGCATTCCAACACCAGGGATCACCATGTCCTCATAGACTAATAAGGAAAGACATATTCATTTGAAAGACATCATTGGGTTCTATCTAAACTGTTTAGATACTAAATTGTATCTAAACTACAGCATCAAAAATGTGACCAAATTCTGGTTTAGGTGAGTTGATCTTCGTACAATTATTTTTGGTGTGAATATAAAAACTCATTTGAAGACACAGTATTTTAGCTTAGAAAAGAGTAGAGCTAGATCAAGACACCGGCTGAGTCAGTCTAGATTGTAGATCCTAAAACTATGTGTCTCTTGGTCTTTTTTATTAACCGGATTTTTAATTAAAAATAAATTTTATTTTAAAAAACCCACTATTTTTAAAAAGTTTGAAAGTCTACTGCAAGTCCTAACAACCCCATGAAAGAGATGGAGTCTGCAATCATTCCGAAACAAGGGGAGGAAGAAAAGACTTGGAAAAAAAAAAAACAAAACAGCAAAACAAACATACAGAACAAATTTCTCCATAAAAGATACTGGACTCTTAATTCAAATATCAAACTCTGTTGCAGTGATGGAGCAGGGCAGTGGAAAGAGAAGAAAGAGGACAAGAGCTCCCCAACACACATGTATGTATCTCAATTTGAAAATGCAGAGGACTTTGTCACTGGCTGAGGCCACAAAGATTCAGGAAGGAATTTGGCATCACCTTCACTATCTCTCCTTGAGGGCAGAGAGAAGGTGCCAACCCGGAAGTTCTCCCCTGCAATGCCTGAGTTGTGGCTGGTGGGACTTTGAGCAATGCCTAAATCACAGCAAGATTCCTAGATCTTATGGAGCTTTAATACAGCACACAAACCTCAGTGGGATTTGCTTCAGGTCTAGTTTACACCAGAAACTGGATGCATGAGGCAAATAATATGAACTAAGTCCCAGCTTGAGTTGAAACCTCAAGTGAAGCTATTTGATAATTTTAAATTACTCCTCTTAGAAGAATTTAAGTCTAACACATTTTATTTTATTGAACTACCAGCTCTAAATCTATTTAGGCAGAAGACCTGAATGTAAAAAAGTAACAGAGCAGAAGTTATCAAACCTATGCACCTGGGTAGCACTAAAATAGTCTTGCAAAACTCTTGAGTTTGCAAAGGAGAGAGAGAGAAGGAAAGGGGAAAAGACAGGAGAATCAGTCTAGCTCTTGCCTTAGTACTATTTGCTCATTCACACTTCTTAATAAGTTTCAAATACAAATGTATTTGAAAAAAGGCAAATCGATAGCGCAAGCACAAAGCGATGTTAACATAATACTTGCATTGTAAGCCAACACCTCTGGATACAATCAATCAATCAGCCTTGAAGCAATTAAACTCTCAAATGCTGAGTACATTTTAACACAGGACCATAAAGCAAAAAAAAAAATTCAGTGGCATTTTTAACATTAAATTTTCAACTCAAAAAATCTTAAGTCTATCTGAATTTAAATTACAAAAGAACTTTTTCTTTTTTAATGAGTAATTACATGCTTTATTTCTTAAGGTCATCATTTAACTATTAAATTGGCAGCAGAAATACATTGTTTGAACAAAACTTTTGGCACTTACAAAATATTAGCATCATCAGTGAGAAGTCCTTCCACACTGCCCTATCCAGGCCTCGATCCAGTTTTCATTCACGCATTTGATCATAATTAATTACTTAGATTGTTATCTCTAGGGGAGTCGGGGTGGGGGGAACAGTTTTTCATTACATACTGAGTTGAGTCTAAAATATTTACTGATATTTCAAGTAACAAGCATGCAAACAACCAAAAATGATATTAAATGCATGATTGTGTGTTTGCTTATGTGTTTGTATTTTTAAGCACTAGGGATATGCAAGCAGAGTGAATATATTTCTTCATTCTAATGCTTTTAGCATCAAACAAATAACGCATCCACTGTGCTCTATATAGTAGCTGATCTCCTGAGACCAGATCCAAGACTATCACATCCAAAAACAGCATGGAAAGAACAACTATACAAAATAAGAGATTTAAGTACCATGAGAGAAAGTATAGAATGAATAGAAATAAAGCCAACTTTAATCTAAATAGCCTATATTAAAATTAAACTATAAATCCTTCTTCAGGTCTTAAATGTTTTCGTGCAGGGAAAAAATTAACAAATCCATTTTAAACAAGATTTGTTTTATATCTCAATGCCCCGTACAGAAATTCACAAGACTCAAAACTTTTTTATTAAAAGAAGCCTGCCTTTCTGTTGTTTATCATTAGTCTACTCACTGCATTTTTTTAAGTAGAGTAATATCTGCTAAAAACAGAGGTATGCTACTCCTATAGATTTTACCACGGTTGTGGGTGGACTTATCCTATACCAGGAAAACAACATTTTCTTTGTCTTAATTCTGCTTTTCCAAAATGAAAAGATTATATTCATTTTTATAAATCATTATACAGTAATGATCTTTTTATTATCCTTTTTTTTTTAATCTTCCATTGCCTTGAATATCATGAGTCAAGGTAAGCAAGTTTCCTTATCAAGGAAAGAAAGGAAGTTTTGTAACAGTGATCCATGAAAAAAGGGTCATATTTTTGCTTCCTTTTGCACAAAATACTTCTGCAAGAAGAGATTCATCATACCTCTATCATAGGCAAAGTGAAAATCTTTTCTCAAGTTTACATTTCTGTTGTAAATTATGTCTCATAGTCATATACTACAAATGCCCCAGACTTACAAAAGTCTCCTCCGTCAAAATTCAGTATTTTAGTGTACTTTTCTAATCAAACAGCTGCAAATCAAGAACTGTCAAGTCAACTCTCACAAAACAACTGAATAAAACTATTTTGAACACTATTTTTCTTGTGTGCCACTGATTTTGGCACATTAATACAGTAATACAGTAAATGTGAGCCTGTCACATGTTGTAGAAGGGCTCTTGGGACTGGGAATTTCGGTTTGATTTCAGCTTACTGAAGCCTTGCAATATATCTAGAGGACTACACATTTTTTGTAACTCACTTGTGATATTTTCAGGTCACGCCATCAACATGTCACTGTCATTCTGTGAAGACATGTTCAAATTTGCCAGATTTGGTCTACTATAAAAAATAAATGGAGGGGGAGGGAAGAGATCACAAGAATCAGACAGAGACTCTAGAGAACAGAAATGTTCAAAGAAAAGGCTTGATTACAGAAAACTCTGCATATGTTATTGATAAAATGCCAAGAGTTGAACATCTCAATTTGCCCCAAGTAGAGGGACCAGAGATCCCATCTGTTTTTTTTCAAAACGACACAAATCAATTATAAACTTTTTCCGCACTGGATTTCTGCTACCTCAGATGCCTGCATTGAGGAATGAAAAAACTACAAGGAATGGTTGTAAGCAAGGATGACTTGACGATTTCAAGAGCATTATATTTTGTGAGATTGAATTATGGATAACAACTAAAGCAGCAGAACAGAAAGTTACATTATTCTTCTAGAGGTACAAAGTCTCTTTAGAACTAGAGAGCATTTCAGAAAAATGATTAAGAATGATAAACATCTTTGCTAAAAAATATACTTTCTAAGTAGTCATTCTTTCTATTGATATCAATGCCAGAAGTTTTTTTGAGGAAAAAAAAAAGGCTTCATTAATTCATATATTCCCTTAAATACTCTTCATAAATTTTTCAAAGGAAAAGAAGATTTTTTCTTTCAGTAGCTGAGGCATCCTAAAGAAATACTTTATCTTTTATTTCGTGCTTGTAATCTCAGCTACTAAAAATGGCTTTCTTTTCCTGGTAAAATTCTTACAGTGAAAGAAATAGCATTATATAATTTAGAATTATTTCTTTTTCTTTCATTACTTGGTGAATCCTAAAAATCCTATCCTGTGGCAATTGAGTTTTCAATAAGTCTTTTCAGCACTGGTACATTTCAAAAGTATCCTCTTTTTACCATCAAATAACTCAGTTAAATAGTGTATCAATAAATAAACAGTATTGTATGCAATATATATTGTGTGCCTGTGTGTATGTGTACCACCCGTTTTGAACATTGAGCGTTTTACTAAAACTCAAGCTTCTTGTCATGCACGGCACTTCCACCAGCGTTGCAGCACAGCGTGGAAGAGCTTTCACCATAGATGACACGATTCTGCCCCCGACTGGGTACTTTCACTACAGAATCTAACAAATACTTTATAGAAAGGAAGGTTATACCAGGACTGCTTTTCCCACCATGGATTACTCTTTAGGGTGACTACTGCTCGCAAGCTGATTTGGGACTGATTTGGGTGAGAGTGGGGGAATTCAGTGGGGGATTTTGTACCAGCTGCACCAGCAGCTGTTTATTTCTACAAGCTCTGCGCTGCATATTTTGCTCTCCCATGGTCTCTGCAGGAACCGTACCCTTTCCGAACAGGATATTTATTAAAAGTTGTACCTGCCATCCTGTATACGTGGCCAGTTTAAAAACAATGACCAACCACCACAATCAGCATCCAATAAACTTTCCTGCTCTTCTCCTCCACTCTGTTCTGAGTATGCCAGCGCTGTCGCAATGAGATCCAAGCTAATCCTACACTCTTCATATTGGGGAAAGCCTGCCTGAGTGTGCCCTAGTGGGGTGACAAGTCCTGTGAGAACTATGTATTTGCCTCCTACCAGCCAGGGCAAAGAGGAAAGGGCACCAAAGCCATTCCATAAAGGTGTCTTAGCTGCCAGAGGAGCTAAGGGAGTGAGTGTGGGAAGCTCACTCACACCAGTGCTATCTGAAGTAAATGGCAGAGGGAGACTTCTGCCTCCAGAAGCTACCTGTTAACTTTAATTTCCCTTCTCTCGCCTAGGCATTACTGCCACGATGTAAACAACTACTATGACTATAAAGTCCCAGCTGCTCTTCTGACCAGGCTTGGAAAGGAAGGGGCAGGAACTCTGATACTCAGGACAGGACTCAGACACAGATACTGTGATTTAATTGTGATTGTGTGTAATTGTGATTTAATACTTCGGTATTTATTTATTCCAGATCCACGGGCATGCTGGTACTTCAAAAAATAAACAGTGATATGACAGAAATCTAGCTGTTGATCAGACCTTTCTCTGAAACTGCTTAAGAGAAAGAGGAAGGAGGAGAGAAGAAGGGGGAAAAATAGGAGAAAAAAAAACCCCTTTTGCAAGTGTTTGATGTTTTTGTACAGTAGTATCTGCCCTGTTTGATCTGTCACCTGTGTGGGCTGAACATGATAAATTGCTTGCTTGCTAAAACTCAAGACTCCTGACAAGGAATCTGGCCTCGGGACATTGTTTATTCCCGATGGGAGCTGTGGAAGGGCTTTGTGTGCTCTTTGTCAATCAAATATGCACCACCAGGGCACGGTGCTGAATGCTAATGAAGAGACTAGTGCTTTGCAAGCACCGTGTAGGGCATTCCGCAATCACACCATCCACCCACGGCATGGCAGGGAAACTGGGGCTCCCGAACAGCACGTACAGCTCCAATACCTGGGGCCAAATCCCTGCCTTCCTCAGCAAAATCCTCTAGGACGGCAATGGGAGTTTGGTCTGCAAAACATTGCAAGCTGAAACCTCTGGGCCTCATCTTAGATGAACTTCATCATCTAAGATCTTCAAATTACAACAATCTACTGTTGTCACAGTAGCTGCTAGCTAATATTAGAAGTGAGATACAAATTTTGCAACAGTTTTGATCAAAACAAGTCTGACTACAGATGTGCAGCATTACTGTCCCACAATATTCTCACTGTGAAAAATGTAGTCCCACACATCTTGAATAAATACTATAAATCCTATAAAGGCAGCATAATACAGAAACAAACAAGCAAGAATCAGTAGGAGGAGAGAAGGCAAAAAGTACTTCACATGTGGCCTTCAAAGCCCCGAGAGCCAAAGATGTCATATTGAACATATGGGGAAAAGAAGGCCAAAGAGAATCTTTATAAATAAAATGCCCGGTTTAACCCATACATACATTTGGCTACTCAAATGAGTTTGGTGGAAAAAAATGATTAAATTTACCCAGAAGGCCAAGCCTGCAATACTGGAAGCAAATGAGTTACAGCTTCGTAAGTCATTCCCCTGATGTGAAACTGATTTGCATCAAGCCCTTCCGTCTCCCTCTAGCTCAAAGACAGCGTTATTATGCATAATTGTATGCCTTAAAGCTCATCCAGAGATGATTGTTTGAATATAAAAGCAAACCAATTAAGAAATTTTATGAATTATTTCTAATAAAGGTACTTAAGCACACTTAGGCTTCGTGGGCCAAGCTATGAAGGGGCTTTATATGGAACTTGGCTTATCTTACAGATCAGAAAAGAGGTCAATTGCCAAGAAAGCACTGGCGGGCGGCATCCTGTACAGCTCTGTTCTGCTCCAGGAGCAGCACCCTTGCTGCAGGCTCTGTTGGGAAATAAGATTAAATCCTGAGGTGGAACTTAGGAAATATTTATTGACAGTAAGCATGGCAGAGCCCTGGAACAGGCTGCCCAGACAGGTTGTGGAATCTCCCTTTCTGGAGATCTTCAAAATCTGTCTGGATGCCACCCTGTGCCACGTGTCTAGGTGACCCTGTCTGAGCAGGGAGGTTGGACTAGATGATCTCTAGAGGCCCCTTTCACCCTTCATGATTCTGTGCTTGACTTTGCAGAGAAATTTGCACCCTGAGCAACCACATTTTGTACTGTGGAGTAGGTGCATGTTTGCTTAAAGGACCAAAATGGAACAGTATTTTCAGTGCAAATATGAAGAATGTTGATCAAAGTATTTCAAAAGAAAGAGCAAGAGGGAGAAATTATCCAACACAAAATGCTATGCAGTATGAGACTTGATGCCATATGGAATTGATGCTATATGTAAAGAATACTATGCTATATGTATATATGTAAAGAATACTCTCATTCTTCCTCTTGTTTAAACACACAAGAAATATAAAGAGAGATTATAGTACTATAACTGCCTTCAGATTAAAAAATTATTCCATTTTAGGAATTTGGAGGTTGATGCAGCCTTAATTAAGGCAGGTCTATTTTTTTTTTCCAAAAGTTTATCCAAATTTAAGTCTCAAATGTTACGCAGAATTAAAAGATGGACAAACAGATTAATCATGTTTTATTCTAAGTAAACTATGCAGATAAATAATCTAAGGTATAGCCAAATGTGTGCATGCCTTTACATTTAAGAAAGAAGCATTCAGTATGACTGGTTGAAACACAATTGGCGTGTGGTTAGGAAAGCAAATTTACCATCTGCTTTTTAAAAGTCCATGAGGAACATGAAATAGGAGGGAAAAAAAATAAAGGGCAAAATGAAGTGCTAGAGGTAGAGGCAAGGTCTACTGAAAGAAACTCTGGCACAGAAAGAAAAGACAAGATCTCACTATTCGCATAAAACGAAAAAAGAAAAAAGAGAGAAAAAAAAAAGAAAAAAGAAAGAAAGAGAAAACCACATAGGAAGTTTTAGATAAGGCCTGAGCATGTGGATAAACAGAAAGAATGGAGCTGTTAACTAAAAAGTAGGTCACTCAGTTCAAGACAGCAACAGAAAAGGGCAAACATAAGAAGCTACATTGTGATCTTGATAAGGAGGCAAACACTCTGCAGACAAAGTAAGTCAGACCAAAATCTTTATTATGATCAACGTCTGAAGAAGGTACTCATATTAAAAGAAGTCAATGGACGGGGTGATGTGCCTTAGTTGAGATAGCTCTTTAATACACTATAGTAGAGCCTGATATTATGAATCTCATACCTCAGGAACACTTATATTAATAGTGTGAAATGTCAAATAGCTATCTGCCAGGTGTGAACCATTAGGTCTCTGTGATTTGGTGCACTCCGAAACATCCATTTGACGCAGGGTGCAAATGTAATCAACTTTGATTATGATGTGCTACTGTGGGCACTTTGGAAAAGGCTGATTTATTTTTAGATGACAGCATCTCTTGAACCATTAGAGTCCGCTTGCTGAAAATCACTTTGTGGAACTAGTATTGGAGGGCCATTGATACATAACTAATCATGCGCTACTTCGGCATAGGAAGGCCAAAACAGGCCGTACTGATGTGCTTTAATTTCTCTTTGGGCTGCACTTGAATAGCTTTTATAATCCTACAGGGTGCTTAATTTATTAATGTACATAATGCATCCGACTATTTTATTTATTAAAAAAATGAAATTAATGTAAAATGCTATAGACAAATTCCTGCATAGATGCGCAGATAACAGTAAAGTTTAACTAGCAATTTATTTGGCTTTATTTTGAAAGGATCTTGCAGCATTTTTAATAAGTTTTTAATATCTTCTTGGTAGATGACACAAGCAATCTTGCTGTCCAGCCCCAGCGCTAGTCACCACCTCATTAAAACTCTCCCTCTCACGCTCCATACTAAGTCATGAAGAGAAGATGAGCAGAGGGGCACAGGGCAGCACTGGAACTGTTCTGTGCCCACTACTGCAGCCTGCAGCTGGACAAAGAGGTAATATGTGGCTTGGAAATCAGGACACCAGCTTGCTGGACTTACCTGCTCGAAAACCAGCAGTGCTGGAGACTCTTTGGTACCTGCTCTCTGGGCACCAGTACTTGGCCTCCCTCCCACTTGGCAGACTCACATTAGGCAAAAGTGCCATCAGGCAGGGAAACCATATTTGTTCTGTGAGTGGAAAGTCACTGCAAAATATTTACAAACCTGCAAGAAAGAGTTCATGGAGACAATCTGAGACTTCCTTTCCAACTCTCTGAGCTTGTCTGTAGCTAGCATTTCAGATAAAGAAATAGTGTTGTATTACATTAGATAAAAGTTCATGTGATCTATAATTTCTGAGCCAATAAAGAAACCCATGGTTTCTGCAAAAGCAGAGATGATAATAGAGCATGCCCACTTTATCTAAAGAGCTTAAAAATAAAGGCTTACTCAGTGTGAGACACCTCCAACCATTCTTTTCCTGCAAAAAAACAGTAACACTAACAGGACTGATTCCACTATCATACAGTAAAATATTCATCACCTCCCATTAGCTCTTGCAGACCACAAAGATACACGTGGGAAATGACACTACAAACTCTTATCAGGTGCAAGAAAACAATCTTCCTCTTCCTCACGCCTTTCCTCAGCTGGGAGGACACATTTTTAAGAAAATTTGATGTCACTGTAAACCAACTCAAACACCACACAAAATGAAAAAAGGCAAAACCAAACCTCACAAGCACACACACATTAGTACTCAGAAAACTCAAGGTGTTCCTTGGTTTAATTCTCTTTTGATGATTTTTCTTCTTTTGTGATTTACTTTTAGGTCTCTACCATTCTCATCACAATACTAGCCTTTTCTGGCTTCTTTCAAAGGCTATAACGAAACAGCAAAATAAATGCATATTCTCCACAACCTTGCGGGAGAACACAGTTCCCATACTTTGATCTGCACAAGGGAAAATGGCAAGGTCAATGCCCAGAGCCAAAACATCATCCAAGAGATTTGGATACATCCGCTGTGATATAAATTCTTCTTGGAGAAAGAGAGTGACAGAGGTAGTTTGATCTTCTCTAAGAAAAAACCTGTAGGGTTCTGGGCTGTGAACAGCTCTTTCCCCATTTCTATGCTTTCCTGAGGCTGCATCTCTCAGAGGATTTCCCCAAATTTCAGAGGGAGAAGCAATAATAACTTTTGACCAGGTTTCAACTGTTTCATCTACTTGTGCTACTTAAAACACTTTGTTAAGTGTTAAATTGCCAGCCTGGAGTATTCCAACCTTACTTGAGTTATTAATACTTTCCAGTTCAATTCTGTGGGTAGAGTCTTTGGGATTTATTACAAATGGTCTACTTTTTCAGGCCTTTCTCATACTCATTTTGAAGTAAACCATTCAGTTGTTTCAAAGAAGTAGTTTAGTCTTATGTGTCGAGGGTCACTCTCGCGCCAAGTGCCAGGGCCCTCCCCACAAGCTGGAGCAAACAACACCTCCACACAAAGTGAGGTCAACTCCACTCTGCTGTTGTCTGTAGCAGGGCTTTATACCGGTGCAGGTGGGTGCAGGTGCAGGTGCTGAGGAGCAGCACTCATTGGCTACAGGCTCCCAGCTGATTGGTTCTCCTACAGGTGCTTGGTTGCTAGGCGTCGGTCCAGTTCTCCACAAACTCCAGTTTCTTATATATTCTTACTAAGGCCCCAACACTTATGCAAAATAAAAAACAGCTAAAAAGACTGTGCTGCTGTGACTCAGTGATCTGTACATCTCCAAGGATTTATCTTCAGCCTTTGTAAAGGGGAACTGGTGCCCCAGTCAGCATCAGTATAGCTGCAGAAAGAACCCAGTTGGACAGCTGGCCCTCCTTAAATAAAATGATACCTAGCTGACAGCCACATTTTACCACTTCTCTCCATTCAGAGCTGTTATTTACTTTAATAGTTAAAAAATAAAGAAGAGGCAGAACTTCCTCAATTGATTCACCATTTATTTTGCCTAGCCAAGGCTTATGCTTTCCCTAGAAAGCTGCAAAAATCCTGGCTTTATTTACTGTGATACTCAACAGCCCATGCTGCTCAGACATCTGAAAAGCACTTGTGCAGCCTGGCATTAACAGCTATGCTCCGCTACATGATACTGCGCTTTTGTGCTGCAGAAGTTCTATAGAGCATCTTCAACGCCGAATTTTCATCTGAGATGTAGATTCTGCATGCTGTTTAACAAGGAGAATAACTCACAGCAACCCAAGGCTAAGTTTAAATCAGAGACCGTATGAATGGTTTGTTGGCTGTATAATACTAGGGTAGTTTTGCTCTTAGGTCAAGGACGTGGAAGAGAAAAAACATGGCAAGGATTGGAAAGAGGACAAGGCAGTTCCTCAACAGTGTAAAGGGGCCTGAAGACAATTTGGAGGTGCAGAAGCAGGAGAAAGGATAAATGCAATTTTATGCTCTCATAAAACTTTTCTATTTTTCATTCCTGCAAAATTCGAAATGCTTATTTGCTTTTAGGTTTTATAACCTCTTTAAGAATAGAGAGAGACACCAAAGGAAAAAAGTTGTAAAGTTCCCACTTTGTACCACTTGGTGCATTCCCTTATAGTTCACCATGTTAACGTGTAAACTCAGAGAAATGAAATCAGTAACCCAAACAACCTCTTCCTAGAGAAAGAGCAATAATGTTGTTGTTAAAGTGGCACAACATCAGTTACCAGAGAATCATTTTAAGTTGTGAATAAATTTTACCTGTAGTTGGGAAATAAGAACATGTAAATCAAATAAGCCTCATTGCTAAAGTTCTGCTCTGATTCTTAAAAGCAGCACAAATTTTCCAGCTGTGCAACATTAAAAGTGGGCAAATCATTAAGATACAGCAGATAAATCACAATTCCCAATGAGTAGCCCTGGTGTTCCTTGCTCACCTCAACTGGATTAAATGGAGAAACAGCTGCAAAGCAGTTAAGAGTTCTTAAAGCTTTTCCTCAGACCAAGCTACACCCAACTAGAACCCTCCTTGAACCCCTGCTTCATAACGCAGATGGACAGTCACTAGCAAACAAACTACTCAGTCTTTAAGGCCAGTATTTAAAATAAACAAACAAACCAGCAACAACAGCTTCTTTCATCCTTAAGTACAGACCCAAAACTTCGCACATTCTACAATCTGCAAGCTCATTTTATGTCATTATGTTTATGCCTGAATCCTTACTGACCCGCGACATATGGTTAGACCACAAGTAATGGCAAAAAGGCATTTTTTTCAGGTGAAAACAAGCAGTTCCAAATCCCCTTAGATATCAAGATGTTCACGCTTTTTAAGACTGAGAAATAGAGCATTCTTTGAAAAGGACTATTGTTATTCACAGGAACACCTGCACACCACAGGTGAGAGCAGCCCGTTTGCAGGCAGCCTGCAAGCAGGCTTCAAGAAGAACAATCCTCACTTGGAGATGATACTTCATATATATACATATATATGTATATATGTGTATATATATACACTTTATATGCCAGCTAGACAAGAGAGAAAGTGAGAAGAAAAGGTAGCACGTGATCCTTGTTTCACACAGCTATGGAGACGAGGGGACTGAGAAAGCATGCAGTTTACACTGAAAATTCAGTGGGAAAAAAAATGGCATTTGTGCAACTGGTTTAGTTAGAAAAATATCTGAAAGGATAAAGTCACAAAATGGGGAAAGGAAAATATCCCAGGAAACGTGACCTAAGCCCAAAGTTTTGAAACTTCTTCAGGATTGTGCCATATCTTTCGGCAGGCAGAACATGAGCCTGCACTTGAATTTCTGGCCTCACAGATGAATCATGGTCCTTAGTGCAGTACCACAGTATCAAAAAACAAGTGGAATAGTATTGCTGTCTTTCCATTATGTAGGAATATATCAAAATATTTATTGATGCGAAAAAACAAGAGACAAATGTGTTTATGACTAATGGTCATTAGTGCAGGAAGTGAGATGCTTGAGCTCAACTAATTTAACAAAACAAAGGGGCCACAGCTAGACGGATTTTCAGTACTAAGGGCATCCTATACCTTGGTGGTTAATTTTATTATTGGCTGTTTTCTTCATTTTTATTGCTATATTAAAAGAACAGTGTTTACTGTATTTTAAAAGGCCTTCATTTAAGACTGAAATTAATGGATTGTCAATCCAAGAAGGAAAAAGAATAATAAGCCAAAACAACCACAATACCGGATTTGGCTCTTAAATTTTGTATTCCTCCTCTCCCACTACAGCGGCACACAAATGAAGGGGAAATTAAATAAACTGAAGGAAGATATGGCAAGGAGAGGTATAGCTTGTAATATTATTACTACTTTTTTTTTCAAAAAGTTAACAGCAAATGCCTGAAGGCCCTGGTTTGTCTGTGTTTTATCACCAGGAGCCGTCTTTAACAAGGCATTTTCTTTCTTTCTCTAAGTGCAGTTAAATAAGGCCTCCCTGTGAGGCAGACATCTAGCTCTTCCCTGTAATGTACATAATGCACAGCTCAGAGAAATACTGTGGATGCAACAGTTACTTCAAGTAGAAAGACAGGAATGATGCACAGAAACACTCTGTGATAAAACGTGATAAAAAAAGATTAAGTAGAAGCCAAGTTCCCAACAACAGCAGTATAGTATACATTGCTGATCACAAGCAGAAAATAGTAGGAATTATTCTTACAATAGAGGGGCGTTACCAATGGGTTACCCTCATGGGTCTGTTCAACACACACAGTCTGGCAAAGTTGGCATATAACATAGTACTCATTTGGATAGCCGAGTTTGAAACTGCTCACAAAATGTCGCAGAGGGTTTTTTTATTGTTATTTTTATTCTGAACATTCCTGCAGTTCCTAATGTTGCAGTTACAGCATGGGTGTCAAACCCAGACTCATACAGGTTTTGTAACCCTCTGTGATATCTAAGGTCACCTAACCCAACCCGCAAGATCCATAATCTTCCCATTAGATGGAACCTTTTCTATGACATACCACCATCACTTGGAGGCATGCAGGGATATAGTTTGTAGAATAGCTTGTCTATAAAGAGAAATGGAACACAAAGTACCCAGACTGCTCTTCAGTAGCAGTCCCATCTCCATTCAATACTATATTTTTTTGGTATAGTAATTTAAGATTACTTAAGAAAAACTAATTTCCACCAAGTTCTAATCGGTACTGTAGGCACATACCCCTGCGACTGCCATTCTCAATTTTTTTCTAGAGCACAAAATGAGAGCACTTACACATTCTATGATTCACTTGTGCTTCACCCAAGCAAAAGAAAGCCACGTTCTGAAAACCAAGATATGTGGCACCCCATTGTAACTAATCAAGTACAAAGCACCACATTCCTGTTCCTGTGTTTCTAGAACTAATTTCTCCAAGTAATACATTTTTTTTTCAAAAAAGCATATGGTATATCTGCCTAAGCATCAGGTGGATACACTTTGTACACTCTCTTTTTCTGTTATTCTTTCTTATCTTTTCTCATCATCTCCCATACTGCCACTGAAAAAGGAGGGTGTATAAAAAGAATACGCATGAGGCCTTTGTGGGAATTGCCTCAAAAGAAAGCAGTGGTGGGAAGGGAAAGAAAAATGAGTGCCCCCACTAGGCCTCAGGCATGCCCAGCTCCTAATAAAACAAGCAGAAGATGCTGGTATAAAAGGACAGTGAAGTAAAGGCTGTCCCATTGCATTGTTCGGAAACACTGCAGTAGCTCATGCAGGTTGAATTTAAAGATATTGTGGCCTCTTGAGCTTCAGCCTAGGTAAAAAGGAGCCGGGATCCACGAAGAGCTCCATGGCACAGTTCTGAAGAAATATTCTGTTTATACGAGATTCATACTTCCGAGAAGAGATCTTCCCACCACCATCTCCCACACTGAATTGGTTCAACAGCAAAATCCATCCATCTCTGGGACTAGCTGCTTAAAACTATTTCTGGGGCAGCTGAGAATGCATTGGCCCTATACTAGCCAAATTCACAAATGCATATATACATATGTGTACGTCCACTGAGCAGTAAGTCCCGAGAGGGTCATTAGGGCTATTTACCTGTTGAAACTAGATTTAGATGCTTTACTAGAGCAAAGTGAGATTGCAGAGCCCTTCACAAATTTACATTGCAAAGTAAGGTTAGACTACCGAGCATTTTACAACATTAATTCAATGCACAAGCAACATAAAACCTTGAGGAATTACCTGAACATCACATCAACCCATCTAAATATTTGTCTCTGAGTTGGTAAGTTCCTGAGGATGGCTATGCTCCCTGTATACTGCTATACATTAAGAAGGACCATTAACAGTTACGGTGCTATATAAACGATAAATGGCAACAGCATAGGACTCAAACTGCCCATATTTAGTCTACCAACATATTTAGTTAGGACAAACAAGACAGATGTCTTTGCAAATCACTAAAAATGTGCAATTATCATGAGCAATTCACAATCCAATATGTGTCCTTATGAAAAAATCTGTCTTCCAAAGCCGTATCTATTTTCTCCCTCTTCATAAAGTATTTACAGTGCTTGCCAGCTAATTCCTCATTTATAGACCATATATGACCACTACAAAAGCTATAGTTAAATATGTGCAGTATAACTTTGCACAGGAATACTTGGCAATGCTAGTGAAAACACTAGTAAAAGGTGGTAAGAAAGCAAGATTGCTTTTCCCTTTTTATCCCTTACAGCTTGGACTTCAGAAGAAGCATGTTAAAAATGAGAGCATGGTTTAAGACCAAGGCAGATCCAGGACATTTTTCCTCCCAATCAAGACCTGCCAAGTAAGTGTAAATCATTTAACCAGAATTTTGGTTTCTCATCCTGAAGGCAGAAATAACACCATGCCCCTATTTCCTCTGTTTAATTTCCTGATTAATATGTGTGTGTGCGTGTGTGTGTGTGTGTGTGTGAAGCACCCAGTCACTATCATAATGAATACCACAGAGATACCAAAGCATAAGTTTTACACCAGGGATTCATTCAGCCATGGCAAATTTCCACTATTTCTTAATTCCTTAAATCCTTTCTCTCTCTTTTTTTTTTTTTCTTTTTTTTTTTCGAAGGAGCATGACTGCCACAGGTCTGGCAATGAAAAGTGAAAAGGGACAAATTTGAGCAGAAAGGGAAGTCATGACAAAGCACAGAGACTGCAGTGGTTGAATACTGTGATCTGGCTGGTGAGGGTGACATTATTAATTTACTTGGAGAGCAGGATTTAAAGTGGGAATAAGCACTCATCTATCATCCTTGCATCATCCAGCAGCAGCAGCATGTTGCCCCTAGCAGTTGGCATGCTGCTGCTAATTTTAGCCTGTTTTTGCAAAGCACCAGCCCAGAAGGGTTTCTGTGAGGTCCTGCTTTTTGATCAGTTTTGCCAGCTAGTTTAACCGAGGCACAGGGAGGTCAAGTGAAGTGAAGTGACCGAGGGCAGCTGGCTGTAGTCAGCCCAACCTCCCTGGCTCCCCAGAGCTTCCACAGTGGCACAGGGAGCTCACAGATTCCTTTCCCCTGTGATTGCATTAAAATCTTGTTAACCAACTGCTCTGTGTGCTCACCAGGCCACTGGGCTGCTCGTAGCACGAGCACGAGCAAGGAACAAAACATCTGTGAAAATGTGTGTTGCTCCCTGCTCCCTAGGCCTCCTTCTCCCCAAGAACGAGGCACATTGAAGCCTTTCCAAAACCTCCTCTGTTCCCATCAGGAAAATTATTAGGACTTTTTTTTTTTTTTTTTTCCCCCCGAGGCAGTATTTCTCAAACCAAAACCTGTAGTTTTTACCATACTGCCAATCCTAGAGCAGGTCTCCAGCCCAGGCCTCTCTCCTGACGCGACCGGCGCCTTCGCTCTTTTCCCTGTCTGGGCAGAAAACGGAGTTTCCCACAGCCAGGAGCGCCCTGGCCCTGCCCCCATTCCCATCCTGCTCCCGCTAAGGGCTAACGAACCCCACGAGCTCTCCCACCACAGGCCCTGAGAGAGGCGCCCTGTTTGCCTCCTAAAAATCCTCATTCCTAAAAGACATTAAAAAAATGATTGCGGTGATTATTTTTACCTTTATGTCCTTGTGATAAGAATGAATTCCTTGCTGCTGTTAATTATTCATTTTGTACCAATAATACTTTGTGGAAATGTATATCTCATCTGTAGGGAACCCAGCATTAATTTTACATGAACCTTAATTACAGCGTGAAGATAAACATTACTTATTTTTGTTTTTCAAATATGCTTTAGCAGCACCTCAGCATATTTAAAGTCTTACTCTTAATAGAATTGATCTAAAATTACATAGGAAGAAGGATATTTATATTTTATTAATATGAGGAAAATGTGTATTTATAGTAACATGCATTATAAAGCGCAGCTCAACGGCATCCAAGCAATACCTGGAGCCAGGTCCTCTCACCATGTTTTGCTTTCATAGGGAGAGCTGCAAATACTCCGTCGCTCCGGCACAGTGACTGACTGCTCATGTTTAAATACTTTGTCATGTATGACAGCATATTTCGAGTACTTCAAACCTGCAAGACAAGCCTCTGACAGCCCTTCGAGCTCTCCCGCTTAATATTCACCCCGACTGCAAACTAACCCACCGGCAAGTTACAGATCGCTGGTGTCTGATGGCTTTTGAGTGGCAATCGAAACCCATCCTCCTTCTTTCCCCTCTCTTGGGGTAAGTGCACCAGCTACTGCACTAAAAATGGCAAGTGTGAAATGGCCTCGGGTTCGTCATCGAACGAGACCCCTGCAAACTACAGCTGCCTTGTGAGAAAATAAAAAGTAATGCCAGAAAGCTGTGGGGAAACACAAATAAGTAAGCTTGCACCTACTGGTATCATCAAGCAAGTAACTAAATCTTCACATAAATCATCTTCATTCATCTCACATATGAGCTCTTTTTAAAGGCTTAGCTAGTTCCAAAACTAATTCATTTGTTTTATTTAATGCTTTTTACATACTTGAAGAGTAAAGAGACTTTGATAACTGAAAATAGGCAGCTAGGCATATTTAGACATATTTGAGAAATGTACACGGGAGATCAAGACTTTCTGTGCCAGGGCATGATAAAAGTCCACATTTTTTTTTTCCCTCGTTAGGACTCGGAGAACCGGTTTGCTGAAAGCACCCCCTGCTGGTCCAAATCTGCACCTTTGCTGCACGTTAGGCAAAGAGCTGATTTTCGCCTGATCTATGTGCCCCGAATGTGATCGTGGTGGTGCTCTCGGGAAGGCGCCGCTGCCACTCGACTCTGAAGGCTGCTGGGAAATGTAGAAGTGTTCATATGTGTCTACATGGTTATGGACGACTTGCAGGAATACAAACCTTGTGAAAAATTGCAAAGCACTATAGCATGCAAATGATACTTTTGCAAGAACTGTAACTGCTAATACTTCAATAAATTTGCTGTATTTCTTTCCAAAATCTAGTTCACTAAAAAACCTCTTATGATTATGTCTATATTCCTACCATCAAATTTAATGTCACCTGAAAACAACCTTTCCTTCATTTTGACCCTACAGTTTTCACAGTTAATTTTAAACAATTACCAAATACCTTTATTTTTTTCCCTTTGGAAGCCTATTCTTATGCTTTACCAAAAGCAGTATTTATAATGCAGGAGCCATTTTCATTCAACATAATGAATTCAATGTATGGAGCTAGCATGGGGTCTGTTGCATTCAAAATGCAAAAGAGAAATGAGAGAGCAGAAGATCCTAATTCAGCTCCTAGCGAATGCAAAAGGTGTAAGGAAGTGCCCGACGAGAATTGTTTTCTGGCTTTCTAGACATCAGTCAAGACAAGAGATCCATGCAAAAAGCTACGCTTTCCTATGTATGTGGGCAATCATCAAAAGAGAAGAGAAACTGGGTTGAGAGACAGTGCCTATCCCTCTTGATCCAGTCAAGTGAGCTCAGAAAGTATCAAAAATCTCTCTTTCTCAAAGAATTGTGTGTGACCATGCCAGCATTACCCTCCTGGTTTGAACTATGCAATGACAAGTCTCTCACACCTCTCCCACCAGCAGCGTGTCTCATGCCAGATGTTAAGGTGACGACTGACACGGAAGAGACCTGTGTGTTCCTGCGTTGAAACCCAGCAGGGTAATACCAAGTTGGAGGAGGACCAAACACTCAGCATGGCCCGAAGAAAACGGCTCCCTGGTGACTTCATGCCATAAAACAGTTCTGGCAGTACTCTGGAGGCCACCCACATAGGGGCAGAGCAGCAGAGCTCCTGGCGCCCAGTGACACCTCCACTCAAACCAGGTGACAAAAGGACTGACATTAGCGTTAGCAGTACATATCAGGTCCCAGTTAAAGCACCACTGGCAGCATCCATTAACAATGCCAATATTTACTTTTATTTCTATTATCTGCTTTCTTTCTCTTTGGTAAATTGTAATCCTTTGCTGCCGGTAGAGCAATCACTTACAGCTTGTGTTACTCCATAGAAATGACTACAAATTTTCTCAAAAACTAACTTTAATGCTCTTTATCTGCTATAGATAATGCTCTTATTTCAGTCATAAAGCTATGCACTAATTAAAAAGAACAACAACAACAACAACAAATGCTCTCTGGATATTTGGAAAAGTATCCGCAACAAACTGTCTTCATGAATAAGGTATTTGAAATTATCTTGTCAGTGTTTTTCCAAAATACTATCCCTGTAGGGATCTCAGGCAGGCAGAAATTTAAAATAGACATATTTTATCTTTTATAATTCCAAAAATATACTGAAACGAAATTCATCTCTAAACAGCACGAGATAAAGTGGATTTAATGACCAAGCCGGTGACTGTTGCGCATTAGCAAAGTGGCAGTAACCCACGTGTGGTGTCGCAGCCGTCCTGTGCGCACGCAGGAGCTCAGCGGTGCTGCGGCTGCGGGAAGCCCCGCTTCCCTGCTGGGGAACGCGGCTCGGCGCAATGCAGAAGCTCCACCTGCTTGCGGGGCACTAGCAAAGGGACCTGTGAAGCCATGCTCGGTAGAGGACAGCAGTAATAGCAAAGCATCTGCAAAGAAGAACACCTCCAGGTTGTCAAGAAGTGTACTTCCTACAGGAAATCTGTCTTGGCAACCCTGGATTTCAGTATGTGTCTGGAATTTTATTTCCCAAACTTGGCCTGCCCTAAATTCTACAATGTGGTACCAAAAGACCCATGCAAGAAGCATGGGAAGGTAGCAGCAAACAAACTCTAGAGCAGGGTATACAGTAGAAAAGAGTCACATTAATATGCTTTGGAGCTGGGGAAATTATCATGAACTTTATGGATTATTTCTGAAGTTATGTTAAGGATATACATACAGAATCTGTAATGGAATGTGCTGAATTTAAGTGATCTTCACTGATTTCAGCAAGTTTCAGATGATGTTGTCAGTGACCCTACTCTGCAGTTATTCCCCAAATACCAATGTTCTTATAGGTGTCCCTGGACTGACAGACACAGGCAAACACCCTGTAGTGTTATCATGACGTTAATGGGAATGCTGCTGTAGAGCTAAGGCTGGGCCAAACAGAATGGAATTAAACTGCAAGAAACTGCTACTGCAGAGGCACAGATATATTTTCTGTTAGTTAGTATATGAAAGCTTACGTGTGCGTGCGCGCACACACACACACACAGAGAAAAATGTTCACATATACCAAAAAACATATTATCTTCAGAAATATTACAAATTCAGAAGTATCTCAAACACCCTTCTGATGAATTTGCTCTAAAAACAAGTCACCTTGAGGGTCTCCAAACGAAATGTAATTAGGTAAATGTGAAAATATGCACTGAAATCTGCTTACAAGGAGATATTAAATACAAAGTTGTTGGTTTCAGAGAGAAAATGATGTCTGCTACAGACTGTATTCAGTACAGCATCAATGAACATATCTGACGATGCAATTTGCATTAGACATTCTTCTATATGTTAATGTAATCAAGCTGCATTGTATATGGCAAAAATATTGTTAATTAGCATTTGTTGAACATTAATACATCACCTCATGTAAAGTTTAAAGCTTACAAAACCATTTGACGTTTTTTAGCTCACTAAACTAAGCCAAAGAATAACTTCGCTTGTAGTAAATACATAAATTATCTCCAAGTAATAATTAGCAATGAGATATCTCAAGAATCTTAGGCTTCCATAAGGTAGCTTAAGGTAGCTTATCGTAGTATACATGCTTAGCAAACAAAGATGCTGAACCCAAATGTTATTGCTAAATGAACAGAAGTTTCCATATTTTCAAGCAAAAATAAATACTTTGGACAGGTCAATATTTAAGCATTCTGCTCTTATAACCATTGCTAATGAGCATTTTCAGAAGCAACTTTTTTCATTAAAATACAATGGCTTAACTTCCATATAAGAAAACTCATTTTGAAACATATGCTAGCATCTATGGCAACAATCCTGGAAGAGCTTCCTGTAGTGTAGCACATATGGGGAACAAACAGTTATTAAGGAACAGGGGGTTCTGGTTACACAGTAAGTTCCACAGTAAAGCACATATAAATGTGATAGCCATAATGACAACAATAATAAATACGCATGTCTAAGCTAAGATCTCCATTCAATACAGCATGAAAGTCTATAGAAACTTAAAGCAACCCCGTAGTCCCACTTAAGAAATACACTTGATCAACTATCATGTTGAACTGGCAGCATAATTAGCTCATAAATTTAGGAGAGAATTTTTTGCTGAAACAATGAACTTCAAGTGAGCATTACTTATTCATGGGAAGGGAATTTTAAATTCAGATTTATAAATCTGAGTATAGAGAAGGCACTGAGAAAATAAATCTTTAAAGAGGAGAACAGAAAGATATGATGTAACTTATCCAGCTTCAAATATGCACTAATTATGAAAAACTGCCTATGAATGGCTGCCAATAGAGAAGTGTTCCTTGATGGTGTTCAGCAAATATTTTTTCTTCAATAATTTAGACTATACTATACTCTGCTCTCATTCCTTCCAGACACCTTCACACAGAGATGAACAGACAAATGTGTTGAATAAATTATTAGAATTCAATTAGTATACGAGACCTAGTAGTTAGCAATGTAACCAATTTGTTTAGTGCCTACAAATAACTGTTACTGAATTTTCCATTTTCCCTTGCTTCTAAATATTTCATCCTTTTTTTTTCAATTGCCCACTCTCTTTGAATTTCATAATCCCAAGAACTTTAACATCTTCCTTGTATTAGTTTGCTGCTCCTTGCCCCTTCCTCCGAGAAGTCTCAGTGCACAGTCTTTATAGTCCTGGACTATTTCTGTTAACACTGGCAGGCATTAAAATCATCCCACCTTCGTCAGCGGTGCCATGCAGAACAGCTCGCCCTGCTTCCCCTGCTCCAGGAGCTGCACGAGGTTGTGATGTGGGCTGTTGTGCAGGCCAGGATCTCCCCGGCCCTCGCGTGGGAGAGCTGCAGTGTTGCTCACTGCAAGCCCCCATGATCAAATGAGAGGCAGCGCAGAGGCCGGACGAGGAAGACCGCGCTGCCCTTCGTAGCGCCCACGGCCGCCTGCGTAGGGAAGGGCTGTGCCCAGGGGCAATACAGGGGCAAGCAACGGCGGTGGGGGCGAACACGATTCACACAGGAATACGCAACTCAGTGGAATTTCACTGGAAATGCTTGTTTGCTGAGTGTGAAGCCATGTTCTGGAACTGGTTATGCTAGGAGGTACATGCTGTACTCGCCTTCTGCAGTCATCTTCTTTCAGCCTCGGCAATAAGAGAAGCATGGTAAACACAAAGGTAGTTAAGCTTTGCAGGAGATTGCCTAGAAACACCACTGAATCTCCATATTGAAAGTTTTCAGAAAAAAGAGGCGAGACTAACACTCGGCAGGAGTGATGCAGACTTGGTGCAGGTGGGTCTAACAGAGGTTTTTTATGAGGATTTTTTCACTCTGATGTTTAAAATATTTTCTTTAAGCAAAAGCTGATGCTACACAAACATTACATGCTTGTCATACTTCTATTACTACTTCTGTGGCCCAATGCTTGCAGCACAGGATTTCAAGGACTGAAATCTTCCCTCGTGCACATTGTTCCACCTATTTGCTTCCATAAAGTCATCCTTAATTAGACTTAAACTTTCTTTCCCCACATCAATGCTACCTCAATGTCTTTTATCACATTTTAATCTCGTTTCTCCCTTCTCTATAAAATTAACCATTATCACCACGTGAACTTTAGCAGACTTGTCTTTGCCTTGTAAAATCTTTTACATCTTATTTTCTGACCCTAGGCTCACATTCCTCGCTTTTTATAAGCATATATTGCATTCGATTCTAGTTCTTTTGTATCTGTCCATCCATCTAGAAATGGCTCTTTATTTCTTCCTCACTGAAACCAGCAGTAGTTTGCTTCAGCATTTCGCAACACAGCTGAGCACATATTTAATTTTCAATAGCTGCTTACATATCCTTGAGTTCAGTTTGATATAAGCAAACATTCTAGCCAGCGAACTGAATAGAAATGGTCTCAAGCAGCAGTTTAAGAGAGAAGTACAAGGCTTCGCAAGTGTTGTCAATAATCTGGATCACAGAATTTAACTTTTTTGTTCCTTTTTGTTCCTCCTCATAAAGGTTTGGGTGAACTGAAATGCAGTGATGCACTGTTTTGTGCTGCGCCAGTCCCGCCCCTAACCACAGCTATCTAATGCCCCTGCTCAGATGCGTCCACCTATGACCGACTGGTAGACACGAGAGCTAACAGAGACCTGCTCCGCTGGAGCAACAGCTGGGCGCCTCCACGCAGGACGAGTAGCAGTAGCCACTTGGTTTATTCCACAGTTTCACCTATAGCATCTTTAGATGTTCCTGTTTTCAAAGTGTATTTTGACACTCCTTTCTGGCTGTTCCACGTTTTGTAGCACAGGGCAAAGCCAAGAAGCACAGCCCTCCAGCAAGTTACAAACATATGAAAAACTGAGAAGAGTTTCATTTGTAGCACTGGTTTGGGCCAATATCTACACCAGGAGCACTGTCTCTTATTCATTTATTAAGTTTAAATGCATCCTTTAACTGTCTTCTAAGGAAAATAACTATGCCAAAGTAATACAAAAGTCACTGTAATCCCTATAACCTTGCCTAAATTAAACAGCAGAGACTACCATAGAAATACACAGTTAATACCAGTTAATAAGCCAATTTCTTCCCCTAAATAATATTTACTGTGCCAGTGTGGCCCGTTACATGGACACTGCCATCACTCTTATTTTCCCCCCTGCCTCTTATACAGGACTAAGTGGCCCACATTTGACTATTCTGAAGGAATGACAGGTAAGAAGATCTCAAGCCATCCCCCCAGCTATGAACATGTCTCAAACAGCCTTGAACCTGTTCAAATAGAGGGAAATTGAAGGTCACTTTACTTTTCTGGACTAAAGTCTTCTCTACTGCACAATATAACTAAATCACTACTCCACAGCCACTACAGGTAAAGATGTTACATGCACAGCCCAAGTGCAGAATAAAAGCACTTTTTTCTGATTTTGCTTAGGCAAGTATAACCCTAGTGCATGCCGTGGGTGATACAGGCTCCTCTGGAACAGAACATGTTTGTGAAATATACACTGAATTAAGAAGTCAGAATTTTTCTGGAATAACTATTGCTGTTCTTTTCTAGGAGTAGCCAAAACATCACAGTTTTACATTTCTAAAATATATTTTTAAAGTACTCACATTCCTAGGAAAACGGAATCAGAAGATGAGAAATTGTTGGATATTAAAAAATAAAACTGAAATATCTCGGATGTGGTATCTTTACAGCTTTTAAGCAGAAACACTCTTTAAAAGGGACTTACTTTTGGGCACTGTTATGGAAATATTTCTTTTTATTTTTGAAGAATGCAATGTTATTTTAGATCTCAATATCTTTTCACTGTTTTCTTTTTTTTAAGGCCAATTTAGAAGAAGCTAATAAAACAGCCTTTTAGTCCATATTGGAGAAACAACAGACTTAATGAGCTTACGTAGGCTTAAAATGTATCCAGTTACAGAAGCAAGTGTTAAGGGAAATGCTTATAGGCACAAAAACTCAGCATTGAGATTCTACTCGCAAATTCTGCATTTATTTGGACAATCTGCTTTTATGGGGGCATTCTTCTTATATTCCTGCTCCTAGTTACACCCTCTTGGTGTGAAAAATTCCATTTCACTGCTGTCTAAAGGTAATAGCATCTGTTACTGCCTCAGGGCTCTACTCCCTTCTCCCTGTGCTCACATGGCTCCCGTGCACAGTAATGGGAATTAAGCACACATGGGGAGCAAAAAATAGAACTTTTTTGGGGCATTCCACGGCAGAACGTGCCAGGATGGGGCACAGGGCTTTTCCTCCTCCTTAGCTCCTCACACGCTAAAGGGAATTTGCAGGCATGATCCTTTCACTTGCAGACCCAGGGGCCCTTCACAAGCATAAAGTGAGACGTTACTTTTTATTATTTTTTACGCACTCGATATGAAATGAAGGTTAATGCACAGCTGCTGAGATGCTCTTAACACCACTCCTTTTGTTCCTGGCACGACAACCTAAGATAAAATGTGCTAGTGGGTTTAACCACTTCATTCCATCCAGGCTGCAGGGAAGGCAGTAAAGCGTACATCTCTGTCCAAAAGACACAAGAGCTGAAAAACTGAAAGTCTCTTCACATTAATCTGAGCCTGATTTGCAGAGAAACTGTGTAGATGGATAAGGGACAACAAATGTTGGAAAAGAAGCACATGCCTGCTCATTATTTAATTCCATATGTGCTCAACAAAGCTAGACTTACACAGCATTGCAAAGAAATAGCTTGTCCAAAAGACAACCTGAGGTCTCATCCATCGCTCCTAGCTGGAGCAAGCAACCATAATTCAGCCTAGGAGCAACAGGGAACAATAATTACAATCATATATAGAGCCCAGGCATATTAACTGTCGTTGGATCTGATCCAAGAAAGTGAACGGTAATTTGCAGATTATCTCTGAAAAGAGATTCTTGTGCCTAAGCACAAACTAAGTAAACTGAGCAAAACTAAGAAAACTGGATTAAAGCAGAAAATGATAGACTACAAAAATCACAGGAAGCTACAACCCATAAGAGTGTCTAGTGATCTTTGTTGTGAGAATAAGAATTGTAGTGTATTAGTTTATCCTTTGTTGTTTTTTGACTGAGCAAACTAAAATGCATTCAGTAAAAAGCCTAGAAAATATTTTTTTGTAAATAATATTTTTATAAGGTTAAAAATGGAATGAATTCTCCAAGTCCAGATATCGTGAAAAGTTAAAACATGAATCTTGGTAAGAGGAACTGTAGAAAAAAAGTGGAACAAATAAATTAACTCATATTTTCTGAAACACACCAGATGATTACTGCAGTCTTAACTATTAGTCTCATCAACAATTCAGAGTAAGGTTTCAGAACCTTAATGCCTCCGCTTTCAAACAAAATGTGCTAAATTGCCATCTTTCTTGCTTCTCTTTTTAATGTAAATTTCTATGATTTCAAGCCTTTAATGCTTTATTTCTCTCTGTGGCAGGAAGTTATTTCTCTTGAAACCATGAAACTTTGATCACAAAATTCAAGCCAAAGTTATCAGAAAATCCTCTATACATTACCTTGTACAGTCAAGCAAAGGGATTATTGCCAGCCTAGTAAGTGAGTTCTCAGACTGAAGCCTGGGAGGAAGCTCGCAAAGGAAGGTTTTGGTAGATACTGGGGACTTTGTCTAGAGCAGCCATTGATTTTGGATGACCAACTTCAAGGTAGCTCAAATGAAGAGATTAATATTTTCTTACTTTTCATCATCAGATATCTCACTCGGATCACTCGCATCACTCGGATATCTCAGGCTGGACAGTCATACATTGGAACTCCCAAATTAACAAACTGATTCCCCCTCTTGCTTTCTGAGATAAAAGTCTTAGCTCAGTTTATTAACAAAAAGGTAAATTATGTCTCTATTGAGGCCATCCGATGCCTAAGCCATCTCATTTAAAGCTAGCTCGCGGGTCCCTTTGCGGTGCTGAAATTTGCACTGCTGGCAGAACCTTTACATTTATATCACTACAGTGTCTTGGACTTGCAAAAATATATAAGAATATGGAAGGTGTCTCAAGATACAGCCAGTGTCTAAAAACTGATGCTCAGATACAGTACAGCATGCTAATTCTGAAACAGTGGTTATACCCAAACTGGTTCATAAGGAAAAAAGGTCTTGCTTCTCCTTCCAGCCATGAATGTACGATCTAATAGGGCATCTCACGTTAAGATGTTCGGAGGAAAATGATGAAGAACTGGAAATTATGCTCAGCCTCACAGTCTCAGTCTCTAAACACAGAATTCCCCGAGAAAAGACAGACCACTGAAACCAGTAAATTTTTCTCCTACTTCTTTCACGTAAGATTTTCACCTTCTTCAATCCCTCACTTTCTGAAAGCTTTGAAATCACACATTTCATATGTTAAAGAGCTGTTTATAGTATGAGAATATTATACTATCAACTGGCCAGAAAAGTGATGCATACTCTCTCTTTCAAAAATAAATATATCACTCAGCATTTGATTAATGAGAAGACCAGAGAAAAACAAGCATAATTAATACATATCAAGCATCCAGCTTGTTTTACAATTGCTTCTTTTCTTTCCGCCCTACCAGTGAATTCCTCTACATAAAGACAAACAAACTAATCAAAAAAATTAAGAAACAGCAGTGTAAGAAGGTTTTCTAGCTAATAAGAGCCCTGACAAAAGATTTTTATAAACAGTAATAAACTGAGAGAAAAAAAAATCAAATGAGTGAGAAAAAACAAATATACTTCATATACATAACACTTTAAAAATGTTTAGAAGCTTTCTAATGAGTTCAGCTGTGGGAGGCAGTGGGAGGCAGATAAAAAGGTGTTAGTTGATGTCTTAGCAAAATTCTACTGACATGTCACGGAACAGTCAATACAGTGTGAGACTGTGAACTTTCAAAGACGGAAGGTACCTGCTTCATGGAGCGACTTCAGGAGAAGGAGTCAGCGGGCGGGCAGTTACAAAAAACACGGTGTTTGGCAGCCAGTTCCCCAAGACTCATCCTGGAGGTAGTGTAGAGAAATGAGATCTCCAGTGTATCACTGAGCCCTAAAAAATGCTGCCCTTTGGCTGTGACATAAAAATATTCTTCAGAAAGTATTTTCTTAAGGGAAGTTTTTACATAAAAATAAATATTGTGAATATGCGCAAGAGTGCACATGAAAAGATTAAATCTAGAAAACAAAATTTCAGTGCAATTCCTGCCAGTCTTAATCATACTTCTTGAAGAGCCCACTTTAGGGTTTAATAAAAAATCCACACCGCACAAGTAAGACCTTGACATTTGGTATTATTGGAAACTATGGATTTTAAATGCAATTTGTACCTTAGGGTGTTAAAATTACTTTAGCTAGTTAGTTGTGGGCCCTGAATTAGTTCAACATTAATCAGACTAGTATTATTCATCAGTAACAGCCACTTAGGTTGCAATTGATTCGACGTTTTCCTCCTATGGTGAAGTCTTCAAAAGGTATTTCATAAAGAGCTCAATAAACTATATAGTGAAGAAAAAGCAGACCTTTCTGACCGAGAATTAATCAGCACACAGCAAGTTACTGACTGGGTGAGAGGATTATCTTTAACCACATAGTACAAAACCTGATTAAAATTGGAATGGTTTTTCATCCGAAAATGCTGATTTGAAAAAAAAAGGCAGAATATTTTGCATATTTTCACCATCAAAATACTTAATGAAAACTTATCAGAAAGTTTCTGCTTAACTTCATGCTCTTGACCTTTTTATTGCCATCTGTAATGTAATAAAAACAAAGTAGTAAATGCATTTTATTCAGTACTCAACATAGGTCTTAAGGAAGGTCACTGGAAACATTTAGGAGTACTTCAATAGTATGGGAAAGGAGAAGTAAGGTACAAAGGAGAAACCCTGTAAGTCATTCGTATTTCACGTCCATGTTAAAGGTTGTTTTGACATGTTAGTAGATACTGGCCTATTGTGAATTTTATTTATTATATTTATCATATATATATTATATTTATCTATTATATTTATTGTATTTATTATCTTGACTATTAGTAACAGTCAAGAAAGTGAAAGTGTTCTGCCAGCTTTCTATGAAACGGGAACTCTGAGCACTTAGTCTTAGATCAGACCCTTTTGTAGGAACTCACTGCAATATAAGATTTCAGGCAACCATGATATCATCCATCCATGATACATGTTATGAAAATTGATTTCTATTCTGTGTATTTTAAATTGCTGGGGAGAAGAGCAGCTCTTAAAGATGCGACACAACAGACAGACAAACAGCTTTATTTTTCTTAAGTAAAATGTATGCTAATATGGTTTGTATTTTCTGCATTAAGATTTGACAGAGATGGATGACGGATACTGGGTTTAATGAACTGAGCCGACTCAACCTTTATGCTATTTGTTGTTACTGAACTGCAAGGACATACGCCTTCCCTCTTTTCTTTGAGATCCTAGCACGTTAACATGCTTGAAGAAACATCTAGGACTATGAAAACAAGCAGCTACTTTCTGGGTCTTTTTTGTTCTTTTGTTCTTTTGCTGTTTTTTTAAGTCAGATTTGCCTGAGGTGTGCACAGGGTTTGTAAAAGAAAATATGTAAAGCAGAGGAATGCGAGAGGAATAGCATGTACATGATGCTCATGACAAAAATAAATGTAGAAAAACATAAAATGCTGACCCGTCAAAATGGAGGTTTCTTTCCTCTCCCAAAGAGCCGTTGTGGAGGCACAGGACAGCCCACTAGCATTTCATCAAATGATGACTGAAGTCTTTTTTTTTTTTTTTAATGAAACACAGAGTGTTAATATCACAAGTGGTCATATTACTAACACAGTTATTAATCTATAGTTAATTTTACAGGAACCCATTAATTATATTATGCTATTGCTTCTTCATATGTAATAAAAATATGCAAAACTGATGGGCAGGACTTTGCTGGAGCAATCACAAAACAACAATATTGAACTTGTAAAGCAGTTTTACAAGAACAGTTTCTCTGAAGAGCGGCAATAAGCTTTGTTAGGAAAACACTTGCTCCCCTAGTGCTATTCTGAGCACAAGAGACCACTCCCCTAACTCCATATCCAGTAGACAGTTTAACCAGCATTTTAACAAGACCCATCAAGATCTAATAAGGCACCTTCATTAACATGATTATCATCTTATTAATAATTCAGAGGTTGGTAGAAGTATAATACTTATGGGATTACAATGCATCATCTTAAACATGAAACGAATATTATTGTAATGCTCATTAAGGTGATCTCTGCTGAAGTAAAATTTGCAGCACATATATTTGTATTTTCTTAATACAGCTAAATAGCCTACACCCTCTAACGGGTGTAGAAGCAGTGCATAATATAAAGTCTTGCTGTTATTGCTCTGTGATTAGGTTTTCAGGGCATTTGGGATTAGATCCAAAAATAGGCTTAAGCACTGAAAGTATCACTTCAGCAAAATAAGATGTTTACATCTAAGTAGGCGATTCACTAAAAAAAAAAAAAAAAAAAAAAAAAAAAAAAAAGTTTGCATTTCTCATTAAAGTATAATCAAATAAAATGTGCTAACAGTTTTAGAAAAGAGACTGAAACCCAGGATTTGCATCCTATAGGACCTTTGTTGCTTCAGCACCTAGTGAGAAGCTTTCTGGCTCACCCACCTCCTGGTCTTGCACTTCTTCCTACTCCGCCTCCAGCAACTGCAGCAACTGAGGGTGCAGTGCAGACGGGCAGCGAGTGGGGGTCTAAACCCTACCTTCTGGGAGGAAAAATGGCCATGCCTATTCTCATGAAAGATTAATCTCATTTGATTTCAAATAGTCTTATGTTCAAATGCTACATCATGAAAGTGGCAAGCAGTGATGCTACAGACTGGAATTTGTGGCTCTCTATAGTGACCTAGTGATGGCTGATGCAAAGGCTGTTGGAGTTCATGATGACAATCTCGTAGATTCCAACCCACCTTGGAGCAGGACTATATACTTCTATTTGGGGAATCTTTAGTAGCAGCAGGTGAGCTAGTAATGACATTGCTCAAAAGAAAAATGGTAAAACTATAGAGTTTACTTTGAAAATAAGACAAATAGTTTAAATCTTTTATCACAGGATAGCAAAAATAAAGTCATGGGGGTTTCTTTCAGATCTGTAACTATTTTGACCAACTGGGAGGAACTACTGCAACCAATTATAGGCAACAGGTTTACAGCCTCTCTTAGATATCACTTTGAATGGGTTGTTAGCCTGTGCATTCATTATGTATTGGGCCAGTAAGGCTTCAAAGTGGAACTCTAGTCCCTCTAGTGTTTCATTTCCTAGGTCAGGTTTGTTGAAGAATTGTGGCAATAATAAATTCACCATCTGAGAACTATTTAGGACTAGGTCTGTTCTGCCCTTACACGTGAGCTGTATGTCATCTGTTCTGAGTTTAATGAGAAATCTCCATAGAGAGAAAAAGAAAAGCCAAAAATGACTGTGTTTTTAGCCAGTTATTACAGTAAAATGATTTGGCCTGAAGAAAAAAATTAGCCCCATGGTCATTTTAGGAAATAGATATGGCAACACTAGCTTCAAGATAGCATAAATTACTGTCACTGTTTTTTTTCCAAATGACAATCTTTTAAACATCTACTGTGTGTCACATATCAGTTCACTAGATATGGGTCTTCGTTGCATACACCAGGCACTTAACATCCCTGAATAAAGTTCTAATCCCAATGGTATGGAACCAAGCGAAAATAAAAATCAGTCCAGCAATGAAGTTGTACGCAACAGTTGTTAAATACAACAGCAGAAGATTAGGTTTGATGACCCCAAAACTTTTGGCTTCTGAGTGGCAAAGTTCCCATTGGCTTTAAATGTGCACAAGACTATCAAAGATATAAAAAGTGTTATTTCATTTGCAGCAGAGAGACAGAAACAGAGAAAGACAATCTTCCAACACGCGGTAGTCTTGCAGTGAGACATGGAAAATAAAATGCTATGTCTACAGGCTGAAATATTTGTGGTACAGGCTGTTTTGTTTACAGTCTTCTCCTTTAACATTTACTGGATTTGGTCATTGCTGTGAATATAAAACTTGATACTTTTCATTTCATGCAAATAAATCAAGTATGATAAAGATAATAGGATAGGAAAATAATTTACCTGAAACTTTAATACTGAACTTGAACCAGAAAGAAAAAGCATTTTAGGCCTCCAAAAATAGTTAACTTTTTTCTTACTTTTCTTTGTCAGTCAGGAATGTTAAACCTGGATTAATATTACAGCTTTAGACACTTAACTAAGAAGCCTAAACCAGTGGCCTACCTACCCTACATTCTGCATATAGTCAGTGGAAAAAAGGAAAAGCCACATGAATTGTATCATACTACCTGAAAAAGAAACTCACAGCCCGAAGGATTATTTGAGTAATGTTTGTTCAACATTTTAAATATACCACATATATCCGCAATAATTCTCCAACTGGAATGATGTAAGAAATGCTCCAAACTTAAATATCACACAAAACAATATATCCAAGTCAGGAGGTATGTGGAACAGCATTTTCATTCTGCAAAAGTAGATGTTAGGTAAGATTTGATCAGAAAGATTTCTGCTAGAGAACAGGATGATTCGGTTTAAAAAAAAAAGAAAAATGTTCCACAGATATCTGCAAAGGACCATGATGCTTTCATCACTGGGCTCCACAGTTCCATTAATATTTCTAAACAGAAATATCGTATATGTACTAACATAAAAAGTTGCCAGCATTCTGAGGTAGTAGTATTTCTTGTTATGACAGTCATAAAAAGAGACTGACATTGGCAGAAGGAGATATAAATTGCTGCCTATTACTTTGAGTGGTTAAAAATGAAGTTAGAAAACAATGAACAGCAGGTGGAGGAGAGAGTCTTGTCATTACTGAAAGAGCATAAAGTTACCATCACATCTCCCACATCCCATCAAAATCAGCACACAGCCGTACTTCAAGATGAAAATTCAGTATTTTTATTTGATCCCACCACACAAAACACTGTAACATGTGGCATTTGGTGTTTGTTCAGTTTGCTGCTGCCCAAGTAACATGGAAGCAGGAAGCCTGATGTTATATTCTGTATGTTACGCTCTATATGTTCTACGTATGTAATCATTCTATATGTTATTCTGTATATTAGGCTACGTTGTAAATAGCTGTCTCAGAAATCGGGGCTCTCTCCATCACTCTTTCAGAAAGTGATGAAGACAACCAGCACTCCAGTTACTTTTTCATGCAAGCACTAGATGTCAAACTAAACTAGAGTCAATGCACTTGTGGAAAACACACTGCATGAAATACACAGCATTACTCTCTTAGTCCATGCAGTCGGAGAAGGAACAGAATTTGACATAACACTTGAGAAGAACACCTGTATTTAGACTAACTTACCCTGCAGAGGAAAATCTATATGTTGCTTCACTATATGTTGATAAAAGTATTTATTGTTCCTATTTCACTGGCTATAGTTGTGAAGTGGCAGATTTTGAAAAAGTGCAGGAAACGAGAAAATGAGAAACAAGAAAAACATGGAATTTGAGGCAATCCTGTGAGTTCCATGCGACACCCTGAGCCAGGTCACTCTAAGAGCCACTTAAACCAGATTTTGATGGCAAGTTACCTCTTCAGATAAGGAGCAACTCTGTTGAAGGCATACAGATAGATGAGTATTCTGAGTATTACAACTTGTGAAAAGCATTTTTGTGTGGTATCCAATTAAATGCATTTATTTAGATATTATCTGTTGCAAGTATATTTTTGTTTTCTCATCTAAGTCAACCACTCTCACCTTCATTTTATAATATGCAAACTGGAAGTCGCAAGATGCTATTAACCAGACGCCTGTTGGATGTCTTTTAAAAAAGGAGATTGCTTTGCCCGTGAATGATCAAAGAGAGAATAGTATACCAGCCTAGACATGGATCAAAGTTATTAATCTCTCCTTGTATGCCACTCAGGGAGAGGTGGTAATTTCTAACAAGGATACTAAAAATTCCCGAATAATAAAGTGACATATTAGATGTGTCAAACATTTTAATCAAATTGTTCATGTATCTAATATAAACAGCAATAATTTACTCTCTGATCTCATCTAAAATATTTTAATTTTAATAGAAACATCAATGCTGCTTTATAAATTCACAGTTCCCTAAATATTAGGATGAAACTGTTCTATTTAGCTACATAGCTGCTGGATACAGTCTTTCAAAGAACTAAATTAATCCAGCAGCAATTTCCCTAAGGGAGCACCTGAGGTAAAATAAATCAGCTTCCCCAAACTACCTTCAGAGTCCTAATAGTCAGAAATAGGGCAGAATCAACTCATATCACTTCATCCATTATGCTCTTGTCATCAGGAACCAGGTATGTGTCAATAACATTGGCAACACTGGCATAAAGTGAGATGATAAACTTGAAGGAATAAGCACATACGCCGTATTATTTAGTAATGATGTAGCTGGCAGTACATATACAGGAGAGATATGGTTCTATATCAGCTGGAAATGAAGTACTGTTTTCCAGGGAGACACAAATCTGAGGATTGCCGAGGAAAAGTGAACACTGTTAATGCTGTTTTGTCTCGATTTAGCATTCCTGTAGAAACAAAATCCCCCTGTAGACAGGGCCATGTAATCTGTCTGTAATCTCCATTAGACAGATACAGGCCTTGCTCAGGTACTTGACCTGACTCAAATATGGAGTATCTCCAGGAAGGGAGATTACTTAGCCTCTTTGGGCAAACTCTCCAGTATTTTCCTGCTCTCCCTATGAAAATGTTTGCTTGTAGTCAGAATAGATACTGCTGCAGCTTGTCTTTGTTGGCTCACTTCCTCCTGCTGAGCACCTCTGTGAAGAGTCTGGCTCCACCTTCTCTGCACTCTCCCTTTTGGCAGGGGAAGAGAACAGTGATGTCTCCCTTTACCTTGCTCTTCTTCAGGCTGCACAAATTTATTCTTGGTCACTCTTCCTACACCACAGGTACCCACGCACCAGACATCCTGAAGATACGCTGATGGACTAGTTCCACTATGTTAATATCTTTCTTATAATGGGAAGCTAAAAAACTAAACTCAATGCCTTTCCGATACTTCTAATTATCCTTTTTCCATGATTAACACTCATATCTTCTAAGCCTAGGCACATTATATGCCCAAACTGAGACACAAGAAATAGTATTAAGAGTGCAAGTTCTCCATAAAAGTCACCACTCGGTCATTTCACTGTGGAGAAATAGAACAATTTGAAGGAGAGAGGAGAAAGGATTAAGATTGAAAATAACTAATTAGATGTTATTGGAGGACTGGGGGTCATTAGAAAGTACAGTAGTGAATGCCTAATGAAGGTGTGAACCAAGTCTGACTTTTACAACCTTCTTTTTGGGTGACATAAATGGCAGGTATACATCATTAGGATATGAAACTTATCTCCAACACAGAATCATAGAATCATAATGGTTGGAAAAGACCTTTGAGTCCATCAAGTCATCGAGTCCAACCATAAGTCCCTCAACATTATACCTGCTAAACCATGTCCCTAAGCACCTCATCTGAACACTACCAGTGACGGTGACTCCACCACTTCCATGGGCAGCCTGTTTCAATGTTTCACCACTTCTTATGTGTAGAAATTCTTCCCAATATCTAAACTGAACCTCCCCTGATGCAGCCTGAGGCCATTTCCTCTTGTCCTATAGGTAGTTATTCTGGAGAAGGAATTGACCCCCCCTCACTACAACCTCCTTTCAGGTAGTTGTAGAGAGCAATAAGGTATTCTCACTTCTTTCTTTAGGTAAGTTGGAAAAAGAATATCAAAGGAGGGAAAAAAAAAAAAGAAGTACAGAGGAAAGATGTCCTCTGAAATATTTGCTAAATACAGACTGCTGTATAGTTTTAAAAGCTGAATAGTTTTAAATTGAATAATTTTAAAACAATTTGTTTTCCTCTCTCAGTTTTGTTAACATCAAAATAAGCATCAAATGCCAGGTGTGAAAATAAAACACTTTCATTGATCAGCCTCCTGAAAACCAAGACCTAATTTACTTGCTAATCCACCAAATGCTGTGCCAATGTCTTCAACATATTTGTTTTCCTATATCTTAAAAGGAGAGATAAGAATAGATAAGAATACAGCTCCTTGCCCTGTCAGGGTTTTATGAGGGAAACGCATGTGAATCACAACCTAAGCAACTGCCAGACAGATGAAGTAGGAGGAATCCAGCTCAGTGCTAATCGTTTTACCCAATTCTCAGCTTCTGTGGCCATTTTCCTCTCAGTTCCCAGATTTGTGTTTCACCAGCGAAAAAAAAAGCTCTCCTCCTTCTCAAAGCTATTGAATGTTTTGCTCTATTTTCATATAGAAGAAGGTGGAGATTCTTCCTCCAATGGAGGAGAGCTCGCGGTGGCCCTTGAGGGAGGCAGCTGCAAGGCACAGCTTGTTCCTGGGCCAGCTCCCACTAGCACTCGGCAAGGTACCTTAAACAGTTCTGCTTGTGTAAACACATCTAAACTGCTACAGATCATTTCATTTCTTGTCCTTAAACAAAACTATTTAACTTTATTTACCAACTCAGCCTTACCTACTGCATACTCTTGGCAGGCTGTGGCACACAGCAGGCGGGAGAGGCAGTTGCACTACAGTTTCATGGCTTTCTGAAGTACTCTGCAAAAGCTTCCAGCACTTCAGTGCCAGCATTCCTGCATAGCTTAGACCACACCTCAGTATGAAATTTTCCAGATGTTCTGTACTAAACATAACACATGAGTGGCTGAAAATATGGAAGGGTGAGAATTCAGGAAGCGAATTCAGGATTTTGAGACATCTAAGACACACTCTCACATTCACATATAGAACGGTGAACTGCACAGGACAAAAAGCTTTGAGTGATGCATAAGAGAAGATTACTAAAGACAAAAGTGTGCAACCCCTTCTTTCTCTTCACTTTTGGGATTACCCGTGATAAAAACTAACTATACATATTATATATAAATTTATAATGTATTCTAAATGTAATATAAAAAGTCTCTAAAAGTAAAACTAAAAATGTGCATGAGCAAAAAGAGGGTGAGTTCCCTTCCAGTGTAAGGATAGGAGTTACACATTTAAACAGCAACAAAACACAGCAGACTTTTCCAACCTAGCTGGCTAAAGCTCCTTTTCCAGGTTCTTGGCTTGAATTCTAGGGTGTTATTCCCAAAAGTGCCAAAGGTTTCAAAGTCTTTCAAAGAAACATATGGGTGATAAGTGTCCTGTTTACATCAGAAATCCTGTTTCCATTGGATTTACAAACGTAATACCACTACTTCTCATTTAATATTCTGGATAATGAGGAGCACAAGTTCCACTGTAAGTAAACAGAACATTTACTTTTTTTTTGTGCTGCCTCAGAATTTTAGTATCTATTTGACTACATTTTCTCCATAACAGAAACTCCCACAAGAAATGCTAATGCTGGTAAGGACCACTGAACTTCTTAATAATCATCAATAACCCTTGAATTAAACAGAATCCATTTTGTTCATCAATAAAATTTGAAAAGGGAGAGATAATATGACCTGAGTATAATAAAATTCCAGTAACATCTAAATATGGAATTGATAGCTGTCCTGTCCCTGATCTGTGCTACCTTTCTTACTATATATCAACCTTCTTTTTTCCATCGATGTGCTAGGAAAGAAAATTACTTTATTCCTTATAGAACTACAG
This sequence comes from Tinamus guttatus, assembly GCF_059628265.1. NCBI lineage: Eukaryota > Metazoa > Chordata > Aves > Tinamiformes > Tinamidae > Tinamus > Tinamus guttatus. The sequence continues at coordinate 1,062,904 of NW_028288638.1, forward strand.
CAGCTATCGTATCATTCATTTGTACAGATCAACAAGCAAATCATAAACCAATCAAGAAAGCTATGAAAACAGGCTGAGGAATATAAGAAAAATGTGCAGAGAATAGTTAATACAAATTACAGTTGTTGAACATTGCTTCTTCGAGACATCTAAGTCATTTTCACTCCTAGCATAGAGAAATGAAATCATTTTCCAAAGAATAGGAGAACTGGATGAAACAGATGTGGATGTGCTTATAATGCTGTCCTTTCCCTATACAATGGCAGTTACCAGAGAGGATCTTCAGGGCTGACAAAGTCTTAACCCGCTATATGGCAAACACATTATCAGAGAATCATTAAGGTTGGAAAGGACCTCCAGAGGTCATCTAGTCCAACCCCCCTGCACACACAGGGTCACCTAGAGCATGTGGCACAGGACTGCATCCAAGCGGGTTTTGAAGATCTCCAGAGAAGGAGACTCCACAACCTCTCTGGGCAACCCGTTCCAAGCCTCTGTCACCCTCACTGTGAAGAATTTTTTCCTTAAGTTCCTTTTGATGCTTCACTAGGTGGCCATTACGTCTAGTTCCACCACTGAAAAGAGGTCGGTCCCATCCTCTTCACTCCCTCCTTTGAGGTATTTATAGACAGATCCCCTCTCAGCCTTCTCCTCTCCAGGCTGAACAGGCCCAGCTCCCTCAGCCTCTCCTAATAGGACAGATGTTCCAGGCCCCTGATCATCCTCGTATCCCTGCGCTGGACGCTCTCCAGCAGCTCCATATCCCTCTTGCACTGTGGAGCCCAGAACTGGACACAATACTCCAGATGTGGCCTCACCAGGGCTGAGTAGAGGGGCAGGATCACCTCCCTTGACCTGCTGGAGACGCTCTTCTTAATGCACCCCAGGATCCCACTGGACTTTTTGGCCACGAGGGCACACTGCTGCCTCATGGTACATAGATCATAATCTATGCTCATTGCCATACATTTCCTTGGAAAGTTCCTTTCTGTGTCTGCATTTGCCATTCCACTTTAGGTGTCACATGAATTCACTACCGAGCAAATGGAGGTAATTGTGAGTAATAACATTAATAGGGAACAAGGCAAGAAGGATTCTGCCTTAGCGCAGAAGGATCATATTTTTTATTACACTATATGCTACAGATTTGTGGGGAAAAAAAAAAAAAAAAAAAAACAGATGGGTTTTTGGCCACATGCTCAATTTTTCTGAAGTCTGAAAGAGAAGCAACAGTCATAAGATCAATAGTTCAATTTTAAACCATTCATTAAAGTTGCTCTTTTGTTTTTACAACTCCAGCTTCAGCATTTGAAGTGGCTGCCTTCCCAAGAAAAACGCGCTTTCTTTCTTTCTTTTAAGCACTTTAGAAAGCAGAAACAAAGGTACATGACAGTAAGATAAGAGTTTTACAGCAGAAAGGTATTGTCTAGTAATCTGATATTAAAAGCCCAGTAGGAGCTGAGTCACTTGACTGCTAATGCCTTGTTTGGCTCTAGAACCTTTTTAATCTCCATTTATTCCTTTGAAGCACTGGCATAAAAAGCCTTAAATAGTGCAAGAAGAATAGTGCACGGTAAAGTAATCATGGATTTGATCCTTCATTCCTTAGAAATATAGCTGATTTCTTATTTACCCAAGTATGGATGTCTTTACAGGATACAGGGTTATTGTTTTGAGTACAACGTCTAAACATTATTTTAAGATTACTAATCAAAGAATGATATTGCTCAGCTATAAATTATGACTATAACTGAAACTACATACATACTAGTCATGCTTTAGTTCAGTTTTCTTAGAAGATTGATGTCACAGATTTTTTTAAGTAGTATTTTCTGTTAAACCTTGAAAGTGTTAAAGTAAGTCAAGTTTCATGCCCAAAAATATATTGGAAACTGCTTTTATCATACCTGAAGTTTGAAAAAAAAAGTTACTGAAGATAGATTTTTCACCAAAATATAGATTCTCTCTCTGTAACTTCCTCACATGTTTTTAATAGAAGCAATATCTTTTAAATGTTAATTAATGCAACAGTCTTGTTTTTAAACACATAAAGAACTGCTTTATTAAGTACAGCTCTTCTTGATTTTAAGAGGTTATTACGACAGGTACTTTGGAAAAACAAGCGATGTTGTTGTTATTCCCCCACCTTCTCAGTCCATTTTTTTCCTCATTTCTCTGCCTCACTGGAAATGAAAGATGGGAATTTTCTTTAATGAAATCTAGATCAAAGACTAATCATGGGAAAAGGGAGAAAACTGACTTAGAAGGCCTTTGGATCCTATCTAAAGATGAGGGTGTAACATCTTCGGAATCCAATGGGCAGGTGTTTTGGCTCTCACGGCGCTTGCACAGGCGCTGCCCTTCTCCCCTCTCTCCTCCTGCCGGGTCTGTGCTCGTCACGCGGGAAAGGCGCCTGCACGGTGCTTGCTGGAGAGGCAAAACACATGGCCGCCACCTCTCCTGGCTGCCAGCACAGCCCTTAGGCACATCTGGCTCCTTTCCAGGCCACCTCGTTGACAAGGGACAGTAGGAGTGAAGTGACAAGCGGATGCTCCTTTGGCCTTCTCCTTAGCTCTGCTTGTCTCTTTCATTTAACTAGACTTGGAAATTTCTTTTGGAAGACATATTCTTACTCAGGTTAACAGCAGGCACCCAACTAAGGCACCTGAGCCAGAATTACAGCCACTGAGAAGAGACAAGTGGGCTGACTCATCCTTGAGGGACATGAGAGATCTCCTTGTTGCTGATGAACGTCTCCTTTCCTAAGTGCAGGCAGAAGCCTGGTCTCTTGAATTCCCCAAACCCATGCCAACAATCTCAGATTTGCTCAACCACACGTGCCTTGCAGACTGCCACGCTCAAAAGTGAATTAAATCTCCATGGAAGTTCCTTTGGAGTCAATGGACCTAATCTCAAGAAGAAGTGCAGCTGGACCTGTTTTTCCAAGATTTCTACATTTAAATGTGCTGTATGAAATTCTGTCCATTTTAAGTTGTCAAGTTCTGCTTTTCATTAGGATTGTAAGCCACTATTCTTCAAGTCAGGTGTTGCTTATTTACACTGTAAAACCTCCTTTGTGTCATCTACACAACAATTGATATCCCATGTGGAAAAAAAACAACCCCTCAAAGCAGAATATTGTTTGGAAAATCATCTTAGGTGAACTGCTTGCTCATTCTGACAAGATATTGGTAATATGACCAGAATAATTTCCCTACTTGGCAAAACTATTCTAAGCCAAATAGAATTGAGATATTGCAAGGAGCTGATGATAATTACATAAGGTCTAATGTATCTAAATGAGCCAAGGATATCTTTCATCAAGTCATTTATTGACCAGAACCAACTAATCTTACTGCATGATGGAACATACACTTTTGTTAGATACCAAAATGATTTAGGCAATATATCAACAATCACGTTTCTGAGAAGAAATCCTAGCAGAATACAGAGTGCATATGTTTCTTAAATCAGCAATGAAAGAGAAGCTGTGCTAATCACATCGAGTAGTGGGCACGTCGAGATCAACCAGGCCTTTGCTATAATGCGCAGTGCTCGTCCACCAGCCTCTCACACCTACTCTGTTCTAAAATACTTGGACCCAACTCTGAATTTCTTTTAAACCAAATGTCTTATTGAGGTCATCTCTCTGCAATAAACCACTGAGGAGATTCAATTTTGATGACATATTATATATGACTGATACTGGCAAAATGCGTTTTATTCGGAGGGACTATTTCACTTCATTCCTCTAAAAACTTTGTGAACAGAGTTTAAAACGTCTAATTTGGATTTCGACAAACTATCTGAGGAGCTAGTTTATGTAAGAAGGGGCTGGGGAAGGGAAAATATTAATGAAAAAATGAATGACAGGTAAGATAAACTTTATTTTCGGATCACATAAATTTTAAATGAAATAATTAAATTTTAAGCTTGTTAACATGGTATTGAAAGCTGGTGTTCTGGAAAGTAATATTTTCATTTATGTACTGTTATCAACAGGGCTTTGATTTTCTAGACTTTGAGTTTGTATGATCAGGTCTAATTTAGCAGATACTTGACAAAAAGAACAAAATTCTATGATGCTCTACAATTTAGAAGGGTGGGCATGTAAAAGTGAGGTTGGCTTAGTATTCTACTCCCATTTTTGATTAAAATTTTGTGATCCAGAAAGTAGTATAGTAGTAGCTAGGCATTACCATATCAATATGGTTCTAATTTTCTATGCTTGTTTACAGAATGATCTGTTGCATGCGAAACAGTGGTTTGATTCATATCCTGACTTATTTTGTGTATAAAAACTGATCTGAAGCACAAAGTCCCTCTTATTAAAGAGAACAGATGCTTTCTTTCACATATTTGTTATAAAAAATAAGTATCCAGATGAAACTTAACTACTATTTTTCTGAGGAAAAATGCTGTTTAAATTAGTGCTGTGAATTGCTAGAAAGTCACTCACTGAAGGGAACATTTCATTTTAGATTAAAAGAAAGATCTATGACATACTTGCCACCGAGGATGGCTTGGGGATTTAATAGTCCTCCTGTGTAGGAAAAAAAATTAAAAAAGGGGTTTAATTTTGTCACACCTTCCTTAGTGCATGTAGCAAGAGCCCAGATGGTGCAAGTCACAGTATAAACTCTGAGCTCCTGTCCAGCTGACCCTCAGTCCATTAAAAAGCCCTCTGAGTGCTAAAGAGATGGGAATAAGCTTATTCATTCACTGTGCATAACCACAGAAACTCCACACATCCAAGCTCAGTTCCACTTCCAGTTTATCTAACTCCATTTATTAGGACATCCTTTGGAAAGAACCCTTCAACGGATGCTTGCCAAAAGCAGGAGATTGAGACGAGCTGCCCTGCTTCCCCAAGCCCTAAGTCGAGTTCCCTGACAGTTAACAGCCCCCACTCAGCCCCTGATGAAACGAGCATATCCTAAGGGTTCTGATTCGCTCTGACTCTGCTCTTCATGAAAGGAAGGGGAAAATTCCCTTCTACATACACAGACAGCTTCGTTCTCAGTTTGTCTAGACTGGCCATCTTCTTGCTGTAGTTTTCACTGAGACATTTCAGACTGCTTTATAATCACTTCTAGAAAACTGTCCTATCTCTGCCCTAAAGCTCTTATCAATTGACTTAGAAATTCCCCAGTCCTTTGCAGGAAGGTGTTCAGGGCACCAGCCCTTGCCTGTGCACAGCACGAGCCTTGCACTTCTAATGCAGCTTAGCCACCCCGCTGAAATCCAGCAAGGAACTGTGAGGCAACACGTGCGTGCTCTGGTGGGCTGACTGAAAAACATCAATGCTGAAGATTCAAACCGCACTTCCCATAAACTCTTCCCTCGCGCCTAAACACTGAATTCAGAGCGAAATTAATACAGTCATCCAGAGCACCCTGATCTGAAACGGAGGAATGAAAGTTTCATGTATACTCTACATACACTTGAATATCAGCAATCAATTTGCTGTATCTCTTAAATCCTTACTAATTTTAAGATGAGCAGCATACAACTTCTTAGTTTGAGTTACTCATCTGGTGACTGTCTCCCTGTGAAGCCCTTGTGTTCTCTTCAAAGTGAAACTGGCCCTAGTGTTTTTATCCTACCTTGAACTTACTGTCATAAAAGGAAACATGGACACTCACTGGCCAGGGGACATTTTAAGTGGACATTTCATGTAACTACAGAATATTTCCATACATCCACAGTACGAAAAACATTTTTAGATGCATGCTATCCTGCACTGATTTTATGAACTGGGAGTGTAGATGCTTTAATGAATACTAGAGGATAATTTATAAATAGCTTGTCTAGTGAAAGATGTGAATGAGTAGTTCACATTATCTAAATGAAGTTAGCTTTCAAACACTGGAACTCATTCTAATACCAAATTATCATATCAGTTATGCCTTCTTTACAGTTTGAACTTCAAGTCAATCAGTGTCATTGGAGACCATTCTAGTCTTGTCAGCACCAGAATTTTTTTTTATCATCTGATGCCAGCCAAAAAGTCAAACTTAGCAAAGTCAGTTTAAAAACCAATTGGCAGCACTACCTTCTATGTGTCATTTAGATCACATGCACTTTATGGCTTAATTTGATGCAATACATTTTTTTTTCTTTTTATTCTCAGGTGATGAAGATCAATAGATCTTGTTTTTGATGTTGAGTGATGATTAGATAAATGCGTATCTGTATCTATGATTTGAACGAAATGCAAACTTGGGAATGAAAAATCCTTGAGAACTTTTGAATGGTCCATTCTATTTAGAAACAAACTTGATGAATAAAAAAATATATAGTTTATGATAGGTCTGAAATAATTAAGAAGTACACAGAACACAAACAAAATCAAAGGATTCAAATTCCTACATTGCTTTGTCCCATGTTCTGGCAGCAAAGCACAAGGTATCATTCTAGTTCTATCTCTAGATTGGGGCTGTTCCCTGAAATCATCGATAAAAATATGTGCAACAATCCAAACTTGGATAAAGTTGTTGAGGTTTGTTTATTTGTCCATCCCTAGGAGTCAGTACATATTTTTTTTTTATGTTACCTTTTTTCCCCGCTTCCTCGTGAGTGAGATCTATTATTATTTCAAGCATGGAATTACCCTAGTCACAGAAATTATGCTAGCTGACAATTTATCCCCAAAAATTCAGGCTGTAGGTATAAAGTCCATTTTGCACCTGATTGATTATATGTGTTAAATTCAATTAAAAAAAAAAAGCTCAAGAAATACAAAGCTCATATTTGAAGAGTGATTCTGTGTCTAGATCAGATTCCTTACCTGAAAGTATTTGTAGTATCTTTGTACACTGAGTCAGACTTCATAAAACTCCTTAACAGTCTAAGAGGCATTCAACTGCATACCAAGCGGCTAGACTGTTTTAATAAAGTGTGTGAAAACATTACTTTTCCTAAAAAGAAATTAGAGATCCATCATTTAAAATTCCATTGCCATCAGTTGTATTATAAAATCTGTTTTATGCACACCACCCTGTTCTTATTAAAGACATATATAATAACATATGTCCAGTTTTTAAATTTAAAACTCATTAACAAAAATGATCCATTTTTATTTTTAAAAAAAATTAAAAGGTGGTCAAAATATGCAACATGCATTAAGGACTGCAGGGAACCAAACATCTCTTGGTTCTCTAGTCTCATCCACAGCTTCTGGAGAGCTCCTCTCTGTACAAGATTTTTACTCATCTTGCGTAAAAACAGAAACTTGCATGTATGTTGCAAATGCTATTCCATTAAATTTCCCTCTGAAAAACATCAAGAACATTAAATGGAGGGAAGATCTCATCCTTGCCCTCAAGGCTTCCATACCTCTTCTTTCATAAAACATCAGGAAGATTTTACTCACATCTTTTCAACTCTTTAATGTCCCATTTCAAATATTAGTATGGATTTGCCCTCCAGAATACGTGGGAGGAGTGTTTATTTTTCCCCTCTTGCTCATCTACCAGAACCAAATGGATGAAGAACCTCAGAATTATTAGAGAAAAACATGGTGTATACTAGTATTGTAAGTACAAATTTGTACTATAAGTACAAATAACAGCCTATAGTTGTAAGTTATATTTTTCTTCTTGGGAAGCAGATTACTTTCTTAAATGTATGAGAGAGAAAATGTCAAACATGCCACTAAATTTATGCTGAAAATTCTCAGAGACATTCTCTGCACTATGTTTGACTTTGGGTCTTTGCTTAAACGAGACATTCGTCAATAGATTCTTTTCACTCCTACAGCCAGACTGGAAACAATTGTTTCTATTTCTTATAATTATGATAAGTTCTTATTTATAATTCAGTTGACAGTTCAGTGTTATTTTCTTTGTTTTTTACATTTCTGACCTTTCATTCAGTTGCTTGTATAAATCTTTCATGTAGCTGCTGCTAACAGTGCATTCTTAAAACATATCTGGGGCTTAACCTCCTACATCACCACCATCCACCCATGTATATGCAAGATACAGTGAACTTATGAGCAGTTCAGAGTGACACTGCATTCGCACCCACGTTAGGAAAATAAATAAGTAAATAAACCTGCGAAACTGATCCTGATGCAGTGTTTTGGGGAATATGTGCAGGGACGTGGCTGTATGAAAAAGATTGGCCTTTCCCCACTAGATTTTGACTCTGAGTCACGTCCCAGACTTTACACCTTTACTACGTCCCCCTCATAGAGCTTACTGTGTTGGTTTGATCTCCTTTTTCTAAATTTCCTCAGAGCAGCTTAAGGGTATTTTTATATCATAACTTTGTCGGATAAAATAATTAGACTTGTTTACTGATGTGACTGCATCTTCAGCAACCAAGCAGTTGAATTGAGAGTAGAAATATTTTCTGTGACAAAAATAACTCTGAAATAAATATTCTCTGTAAAAATAATGGAGGGAAGTAAGTGGAGAAAGGGAGGGTCATTTCTATAGGACTTGACTTAATGATGCTGTATAGTAAAGAGACTATATATGGCAATATATTCAGGAACTGGATAGTATGGAGACCAGTCTTAGCATCCAAAACGACATTCTATTCTGGCTTGAAACAGTACTGGAGACCATGATGGAACTGGAAGGAAAAGATGGTATCACTTCGTTGTGCTTGAAACCAGCAACCACCTTCCTCTTGCTTCTGCGAAGGCAACATTTTCTGCTCCTGTCTAACCTTCCTTCTGAAGCAGAATAGTAGGTTGAAAAAGGGATTTACAGAGAATAGAACAAAAAGGGAGAAATGTTCCACAGTTCAAGAACACCAACGAGGGGCAAGGACCAAATAAAGGAAGAGAAGGATCAGATCTCATGGCTCTTCAGTCTCTCTTTGTCCACATGAAAGAGAAAATTATCGACAGTGCTTCATAATCTGGTTGGGACAGATGGCACTTGTGCAGACAAAGGGAAAGGAGAAAACAATAGAGAAGACAGAAAATAAGTGAATGTAACTACCATCCTTTAATTCACAGTCCAGTGCACTAATGGTTCGAGGAATTTACAAGCACAATACAAAATAACTTCAAAGAAAAGGAAAAATAACAGGCTTCATTTGCTGTGTTCAGAGAAACATCAATCAGATTTCAAATAATTATCAGAGGAGGATAATTATTATCCATCTTTAACACAGCCTACCATCTGAATTGCTTCATTTTTTTATCAACTTCTCCTTTCTCTATTTCTTTGTACTATTATCCTTCTTATTATCTTAAGATTATCAATTAGAATTTGATGACAAGGAAAAGTCTTACTACTTCGATGAAATAGAATGGTATAAAATATTACTTCAGTTGGTTACAAAACTACTCACAAACTGACTTTGAAAGAACAAAACAAAACAAACAAACAAAAAAACACATACATTTATCTTGATATTATGTCCACTTTACCCAGCAGCGTCACTTTACCCAGGCTTACTCAAAAGGAAAGATCAGCATTACTCTATGTATGTCATCAATTCTGGCTAGCCCAGAGCATAAGCTCAACACAAATGTGGGTGAGACATAAGCAAATAATGCAAACACTCTGCAAACATAAAAATTGCTTTTCCCATCATGCCTACATCTTTTTTGGAAATGTTCCCCCCAGGAAGAGAAATATTTGTCAGGTGTTAAAAGTAGTAAGTCACAGAAGAGAAATGGCTGAAAGCCTTTCAAAATCATTAGGAACAAATAAAAGTGGGGACTCAAAGAAATTACTGTTTTATAACACAAGGATTTGATGCAAGTACCTTCTGTCATATACTGTCTAGCTACAATATTTGGAGAAGGCCAGAACACTTCAGAGTGTCCATGATATTGTTCTATCACTGATACTGATACTGATCTTCCTACACAGCAAGGAAGCAGAGCCGCTTCTGCAGCTCAGAAAGAAGTTTTCTGTCAGCGTACGGACTTTCTTTTACTTTTTTTTCTTCACTTGCTATCCACCTCACCCACTACCATTTAGAGATCGACATCTGTTTTGACAGAAGTCAGTAATGGCTTTATTACCAACCAACAGAAAAAGGATCAAGCTCTCACTGGCTAGTCATTCAGTGCCACGCTGTATTAAGCACATTTGGTAGGCCAACAGGAGCCTTCTCCATTGGTTCATCTGAAGTGATTTACAGTGGTTGAGAAATGGTGGGAATCTGAGAGATGACTATGCACTGAAAATGCATAGAAATTTTGCATAGTAATTAATGCATAATATGCACTGTAATTTTATTTAAGATATAGGAAGAGACATCACCTTGCTTCTACGTTGAGGAGAACAGGACCCTCAGTTGCAGCCAAATGATTGCTCTGTCTGGTCTTATAGCCTACCAGCTCCCTGCAGCATCTACAGCAGCCCAGCGCTCTTCTCCTGCAAGGGCCTGAGTAGCGAAGAGCACCTGAGTCCATTATACAAACTCCCCATAAGCAATGCTTGCACCTCCAAAGGAAGGATCTTGGGCTTTCTGACCATGTTCCTCCTTTTTTTTTTTTTTCCCCTCCATATTCTTAAAACAAAGCAAATTGCAATATCCTGGGGATCATCGTTTGAGCGGTAATGACTGCTACCAAATTCTCTCCATGTAAAAATAACAAAATGATTAGGTGAAGGAATTACAGACCTGAAGGAAAGCTAAAACCCAAGTATTACTTTACTTGTACAAGTTGATCCTCTGTGCCTCTTATGTCAAATTTTCTTTCTTCCTCCCACTGGTGTAGTCCACCCCCATGTCATTTATCATTTAGAAATAAAATAGGGCTATTTGGAGTGCAATAAATAAAGACTTCTAAAGGATGTACCTAATCAGTATAGCCCTTTATTTCCACATACTCCTCAGCTTCATGGAGTATATCTTTATTGTAGAGTTAATTGACACTTTCTTCAGAACAGCTTTGATTTTTTCATGTTGTTTCACCTTCCATTTGGCCAGTGACCCACTGACAAACAGGAAAAAAAATAAAAAAAGTAAAGAAAAAGCTCTTCAGAATTCATGCTGGACAAAAGCAAATACATATTGTCTTCTGCCAAGCACAGGACAATATGCAGAGAGCATGTCCACTTCACCTCCATGACCATGAAGGTTATAATGACTTGAAATGAGGAATGTAGAGAGGAAAAAAGTTATTTATAGGCAGCATAGTACAGGAACTGAGAGCATGGAATCATTTGATTAATTTGGAAAGAAAAGGCAAAGTTTCATTATAAAAACAACAGTCTTAAGCTCAACTCTTTACAAACACACATACAAAAAGACAAATTATGTTAGAATTTTTCAAAAAATTTCAATTATTAATTTGAAAAATCCTCCAAAACTGGGTTTACATCCAAAGATTTTCTTGGGCAAAAAACAAAGTGATTCGTTCTGAAAATATAAATAAAAGATATTTCTATTTTCCATTTATATTCAAACATTAAGTAGATCTGTATAATATTTGTTTGTGTAATGATCACAACAAGGACATCCATATTTACATTCTGTAACTAATCTATTTTATATAATCTGGTTTTTATTAATGATGGATCTAGGCTGCTCAGCAAATAGCACTTCATTCCTTTCATTCTAATCATGTGACTTGAAAATGAAGTATTGGAACATACATATAACATGTCCTGGTGTGCTGTATTAATACTAAGAGTATTACCTAAAGCATATCCTCTATTTTACTGTAAGGATTTCTTCAGGGATTGGTAATCCAGGAGTCTGGGAGGTTCAACCTCCTCGGAATCTTTGTTAGCTTGGAAAACTGTTCAGCTTGCAGCAGGTTAGCACAAAGCACGGCACCTGGTAGAGCACTGCCCGCCACCTCTCTATGCACTTCCCTGCTTTGATAACAAATCACCTAATGCAAACAGGATTTCCTGTTTCCCAAGCATATCAACCTTCATTCAGCAAAATTTAACATAAGATTTCACTTTTGAAAGGTTTTTTTTTTTTTTCCTTTTTAATAATGAAATCATGAACAGCAATCAGTGTTTGCTGATTTGGTACTAAGGATTATGATAAGAAATTATTTGGAGATTTTGCCGTGATGATTCATGCTGACTAGTACACGATTCCATGAGAGCAGTGGAATTAATTCCACAGCAGATAACACTAACATGAATAAGGTGGCAAAACCTGGCTCCTTTGTTTGTTGCTGTTGTTTTTGTTACAGTGCATAATGTGTTATTTGGTGGAGCATTTCTGAGCTGCAGTCGTGGCCCAGGGCTTCATTCTAATAGGCACTGGCAGAAAAAGATGCTTTGATTACGGAGTAAAAATATATATCAAATGATTGTTTGAGTCATTCCATGCTAAACAATAGAGTTCTTCTCTGTACTCCAGGTGTCGGGTACTAATCAGAAGCCTAAACACCCTGCAGAAGGAAGGGAGGAAACCTGTGAAGATTTCGCATGACTGATGTACAGCTACTCTTCTGAAATGTGCTACTTTCTGTTTGAAAAACAAAACTGTAGGAGCAGTGAGTTGAATCTCTTTATTGAATCTTGCTTAATAACGTCACATTGAAAAAGAAAGATGGGTTTCATAATGTCGTCCCTTTCTTCCACACTCTGCAATTTGATCAGGTGAGGGTAATCATATTCTCAAATGAAAAGTGGCACAGCACAAGAAGGCAAATGTAGGACATAATATCTGCTCTGTACCTTAGAGATGCACAGATCTGGTCAGCTGTTGTAGCATCAATGTCATTTTCCTCTGGCAGCTTTTTAAGAGGGTAGGATGTAGGATTGTTATATCATCTAGGACACTGTTTTCTTCAGATACTTTTCTTAGCTGAAAAGGATAGACTTAGTGCTTATACTCCTCTGGGCAATAACAGCAAATGTGCATATTTTGCTAAAAACACAGGTTTTGTATTGCACTGTTTTTGAAATGTTTGCTGTTGTTCTTTGTCATGGGGCCTTGCACATGTGTCATACATGACAGAGTTGGCGGCAATGCCAATACCTTGCCATAATTTCCTTATTACTATGATCTACTTCCTTTATTCATATAAAATATAAAGAAAATGAAAGTCTGCTTTATAAGGTGTCTCTTCATGAAGGCTTCACTGTCCAGCATTACCTTAATGCTCTTCTAATCAGTTCGTATGAGGTATATGTATGAGTTTCAGTTAAGCAGGACAAATACAGGGAGATTCTCAGAGTTGAATCAAGATTTGAACGAATAAAAACAAAGTGCATAAACCTTATGCATTGTCCACAAAATTATGTTAAGGTTGCCCAGCAAGTTTAGAGCTATTTTCATTCAGAAAGAAGAAAAATTGAAATCTTTTTCATTGTACGTTACATCTACTGCTGATGACAATAGCTATTACTCTGCATGAAGTGCAGAGATGCAAAATAACTTCATGATCAATGCTAATCCTGAAAAAGAAGACTGATATACATGAGGTACTAAAAGTTTTCACAGTACAATATTTCCTAGTGTAAAGGCATGAAATACTCAAGCACTGGCATTCCTGTAAGTTCCATGTCATTCCTGGCATGGTTAAGTACTAATGATTTAAGTTGTCCTCACTTGATCTTTGAGGTAGAAAGAACTTAAGCACCTTAAAGCCTTTCAACTTCTATGACTTTTTTTCATCACAAAAAAAAAAATAAATAAATGTAAAGACAGAAGCATACATTTCAAAGAAATGGAAATAAATAGCTAGTATAAGAAAGGTAATTGAAAAATCTGTATTTAGACGGCTTTAAATGCTAATCACTGATATTCTAGTATAACTCTAATGCAAATTGGTCAGATTTCAGTCTTATGGGTGATATGCATCAGTATGAGAGAAGGAAAGCTCTATAAAAGTTTTGATAGGAACATTTATGCAAACGTTTGATTATACCAAAAGGGAAAAAAAAAAGACCGTAACATCTCTGTGGCATAATAATAATAATGATTTGATACACTGTCCCATCCAATTAAGTCTTTAGCCTGTGACAACCATATGTCATGTTTTGTTCTACGCAGATTGGACTCTTCTCCTGCAGTGCTTAGGCACTTCCACACGACCTTTCCTCGGCTTGCCCCGAGCAGCGATCCCCTGGCGCTGAGCTTTTCCATTGCAAAGAGGACTGGCCCTTCACGCCCACCTTCCACAAGTCAATGAAGAGCTCTCATACAATCACTGGCCCCGAAACTGATGCCAGGGCACTGTCTCCCTGCACAACCCACCTGCAACTCAAAACTCACAGCACATTTTTACCCTAGAGAAAAGATGCAATAAGGTTCTCCTGTGCATCCTATACTCTGTCCCAGGCACCCAAGAACTCATTTCCTATATTCCTGATCAGCTCTAAATAGTTTGAACGTTAACACTTAATTTAACATTAACTTATTAAAATATGTCAAGTGCATACACTTGTCTGTAGCCTCACCTTTGATCTGAAGATCTGCCATGGCAGAGTTATGAACCAGCAGACCAGGTTCGGAAAAGGTGCTTGGAAAATACCTATCAGACTACAAGGCATCTCTTCCTCCTATGAACATTGCACATGCATGGCTGGGAAGAAACGAACACCCTAGATTCATTTAATGCAGGATCTTTAAAATTCTTTTAAAAATGGATCATCATGAACACATTACAAATCCTGAACTATGTTCCTAACCATTACTTGATCAGAAATGTATACCACAGGATTTTTTTTTTTTTTCAGATTTTCGGTTATTGCCTGTTTCCACTTTCAAATTCACCCTAAAGGACTCATGAAGTAATTTGTCCCTGCCTGAGAAATATTCCCTATCCCAGATGAAATCACAAGGGTAGTCTCAAAATTTAGCAATGATGAGATGCAACTCCCAGTGAGATTCTGTCATCTACAGGCAGGCAAACAAGGGAACTTCATTACCTGTTGATAACAACACATCTGCACAAGTGAGTTCACATATACAGCCCTCTAGTCTATAGGGGTGTATATGCGAAAGAGTATTTGCATACTCCATCTCTCAAAGGCTTTAACTTATTTTTAAATTAGATGTTAATATTTTCATGCTAGCAAAAATATTTTAAAATAATATTTAGAGTAATATTTTAAAATGTTTTTGTCAGCATGTAATTATGTCATTTAATTTACAAGTCAGAATTGAAATATTAAATAATGGTAACTTTATACCTGAACTTTGCAGTCATTAAAATCAAGAATATAGGAAACACACGTCTTTCTACTGCCATCCTACCATTCCATTATCAGAATCCTAGCTGCATAATTTTGAATCTAATATGTGCCTATGACTATGGTTGTCTCATTTCAACTAAGAGTTTAATCAGACATTTAGCATTACCAAAGATTTAGTCAGAAATGTCTAGACTATGATTCCTTTTATTTTAAAGTACATGTTTTAATGCTTATTTGCATATGGATGTCCTAATGAGTTGTTGCTAGTCTCTACATCATTTTGAAAATAATTATTTTCTACACATTTTCAATATTAATGGTGTATTTTCATTTACTCCTTAATGGACATTTAAATTCAGGATTAAGTACTTAGTACTAAAGTACTGAACTTACTTAGTACTAAGTACTGAACTAAGTACTAAATAGTAGCCATAGTAGCTGTACTTTTTAGAATGTAAGAGTTCCATCAGAAAAACGCGAGTGCTCATGGAAATTTTTAAAGAACATTTTACCAAACATTAAAATATGTATATGAGAATCCCCAAAATATAGGAAATTTATATATAAATATATATACAAATATAAGAAAAAGGATGCAAGGTTTAATTTATGTATGGAAAAGATAAGGACAATTAAAGTGAAATAAACAACTGGAACAACAAATCAAATCAAAGTTTTTGGAAAGAAATGGGGGCAGAAAGGAGGTGAGGAATAAAAGGAGCCAACCGAAGGATTGCAAGGGGTACAACTGCCAATCATGTAGACAAGACAAAAGCATACAGTCTTAGGCAAAAAGCAAGACTGCATACTTGGGTCTGAAGGAGGCAACAAAACAATTCAAATTCCAAGAGTAAGGGAGAAAGATGTTAAAAGGCAGCTAACAGGGCCAGGCAGTTTTAAACCAGCAAGGTAGGCTGTGTCTGAGAGCTTGCAGAAGGCAGAGCAAGGGTCTCTACGCAAGCGTATGGCTGCTTTTCATCACTAACTCTCGCAACACTGAGGAAACAGTAAATGAACCCTATTAATAAGAAACTTGAAGAGGTAAATGTATTTATAACGAGACATCCTCATGCTATGGAGGTCTCACTGTTTTTTTTTTTTTTTTTGCTTTTTTTTTCTTCTGAGCTGACAAACTTGGATGACATATGCTGGCATATGCTGGCATTTATATCTGCAATGGCACATGTTGTAAAAGCACACATTTTCAGTGCTGAGAGCAGTTGACTGACAGTGTACACTATTTTACATGTGATTTTGAATTATTGTAAGTATGATCTACTAAATATTTCAAAGTATAACTGTAATAAAAAAAAAGTCGTGTTCAGTGACACCCATTGGAAATTTAATTTTCAGCCTGTCATTATTTAACATTTTTATTACAGACCTGTGGAAAAACACAGAGTATTTGAAGTTGAAGCTCACCTGAAAAGAAGTTTACATAAGACAAGCTTGGGACACCTACACCAGCTGGTGGTAGGAAACATCACGTATTTTAATACGGCCATACGCAAAGCCATAAATCTCGGATAAAAGTCAGAGCTCCAGCCTGAGGCTTCAACGCTGGGAAGAGGTGGGCCAAAAGCTCAATGTGTAAAGCAGTTGAAAGTTGTAACGTGGCTGTCTGAAAACCAGATCACAGAAGATGAGATCAGTGATCCTTCTTGGCCTTATAACCTATGAATAAGTAGGTTTGGGATCATGACTCACTCACAGCATTCTTTTGACACATTTTTTTTTCCAGATGTACAGTATATAAGTGCAATAATTGTTTCTGTAGAAAAATGAATCCTAGCATCATCCATAATATCTGATTACCTGATTTAGCAGGCCGTGATTATGGCACAGCAATTAAGTGATGAAGGAATTTCAGTTGAGTTATTACCTATGTACCTAGCCTTCACATACGGATGAATTAATCAGGAATCGATGAAGACAATCTCCCTTAGTTTCAAGCTCAGCAAATTGCTGGATATGGTGATGAATCAGTGAAAATCTGAGAGAAGTCAATGGAAGGTTTACAGCTGCAGGGAAGGGTGGGAAGAGGGCAGAGAGTGCAAGGAGAAAGATTATTAATGAAATGAGAAAGAGGGTTTGTGAGAAACTGCAAAGAAATTACAGAGCAGAGGGAAAGAGGGGATGTGGAGGCTTGGGTTTTTGGAAGAAGGCTACGAGTGTGATGCATACGGCCTCGTATCTATAGGGAACTCAGCTATCATGTCTAGTAGCCTGGCCACACTGGGAGAAGGCAGATAGGACATCTATCAGCTACCTGCCAGTGCCCTGTAGCTTAATTCCTTTGGATGCAAAACTGAGGGGAAGTGCATTAGAGAGGACGACTCAGAACGGAGCCCGTCCTGGGCCGGGGCAGCCGCTGCTGACTCCTTTTCTCAGAGCTGCCCCCTCTTCCCCTGGCAGTGGGCGGGCCAGGCCCTGCCTCTTCCCCCACATGAAGTGAACATGTTGCAGTCATTTCTCATACCTTCCAAAATTGTGGGAGGCCATCAGTGGCAATCCTTAATTTTTAATTTAGGGAGTTGTTTTGATTTGTTTGATAATTGTGGGAGGCCATCAGTGGCAATCCTTAATTTTTAATTTAGAGAGTTGTTTTGATTTGTTTGATTTTTGTTTCTGGTTTTGTTTGTTTTGATTTTCCCTCCTCTACATGAAGACATGCATATTGTATCTGGGTGCAGGGGCAAAAATAACCTAGACAGACCCTCTTTATGTCTCGAAGACAGCCCAGGTAGAATCTAGAGACCTCAGCAAGGCACTTGCATTTGAAAACTGGCTCAATGGAGAATAAGTTTAAAGCTTTTTGGAGAGATAGATAGGATTTTTTTCCCAATTCAATCATACTCCTGCAACCATTTCCCTCAGTGTAAAGGAGTGAAATCACATCCTGATTGAACTGCATTACGAGCTATGTATCAGGAACATTATCCCAGTGACATTTAAAGCCAGTACATATTCCAGGAAAATGTAAAATACACTGGAATTCCTTTGGGGGCTGTGTTGCCTCCCACTGCATTAGGCCAATATACTTTCCATTAGGTCCTGAGGAACCCTAGTAACTCTTCTCTGCCCTAGCTGGCAACCTTTGCGTCAGAGACTTGCTCTAAGCTCTTAAGAAACAGATCCTTGCAACCTACCTGTCTCAGATCCATGTGCTCAGGGCTCACCTCTCATTCTTTCCCACTAAATTCCAGCTTTCCCAAGCATTTAAAATAAATATATATGCTATGTGAGCAATCTGAGACATAGCCATGGCTTTATTACCACTTAGGTGACAAAAAAAAAATGGACAGTGGCACACTTCTGGATTTAAAATAGGCAAAAAATACATATAGGAAAGTAAGTTCCTACATATAAAAAAATAGAGAAAGCAGAGAGAAATATAGCAGGTACATGACTGCTTGCCCTGAGTATGAGAAGGTTATGAGATGTTCAATGATACACCAGTGTTACAAAATCAAACAGAATTTATATCTTATATTTAGACAGATATCTAAACTGGTCATTTCTATAATTAGGAGTCGCTTTCTCCTCTTTGAGAAATCTCTCTGAGTTTCTCTCAGAACTTGGAATATTCCTCAAAAGCAAATGATAAATGTTCAGCTTAAAATGTTACATTTCTTTCTGGAATAAAAAAGAATCCTTTGGCTAAAACAGTTCAGAGAGGAGTTCAAATATTCTTGGGCTAATGGCAATGAGCAATTTATTTTATTTACACATGTAAAGTTGTAACCCAATGTTAGCTTTTACTGATACAAATGCAAAACTCGTAATGGAGTTCCTAGCTAAATAGATGGATCTTATATTATTCACTAATTTATTTAAATCACCTTTTTGGAAGTGTTCATACAATTAGAAATAAAACAATTGACAAATGTGTGAAATGGTGGTATATTAACATCAAATTACGAACCAGGAGCTTAAATGAATCTTCCAGTCCTTCAGTGGTTTTAGCACGAGCACAAAAAATAAATGTCTGCATGAACTGTCTCTTCAGGAGTCTGTAAGTCAAAAAAACCTACACTTCGCTGAGCAGAGGAAAAAAGCAAATGCCAGAGACAATGTCCAGTCTACTCTGAACTATCAAGCAATCAGGCTTATGGACCAAATAGGAAACAGTCGGCTACTGCAGCGTGTGAGATTACTGAGACCATTTCCCAGGCAGCAGAGGTCTTTGCAAAGCTTCTGATTCTTTTTCATCACTTCACTCGCAAAACAGACTTTCAAAAAATCCTTCTTAATTTTGTTTTGGTTGGATAAAGATTCCAGATATTCAGGCTTCTTGCCTTTTCAGAGCTACCAAAACCTAGATGTGCGTAGAGTTCTTTCCAAATGCCAATGTCAGCCTGGAGAATGTTCTCAGATCTCCGACAGCTTCAAAGCTAGGATTCAGAATGGCCCAAGACAACTGACTAGTGGTTACTGCAGTACGCTGCATGCCACAGCTACATGTATAACACTTTCAGTAGTTAGCTGGTGGTCTCAACATTAGATATCTACACAGTGCCAGTAAGTAACTAAATAAATGAAGTGCAATACAGATAAAATCAATATTAGTTCAAAGGCTGATATTTAAAGACCCTTTAAATCATTTCCAGTATCTTATACGAATAGACTGTATACCAATAGACTGAATCATGAGCTTCTAAATGACAACAAACTTAACTATATTACTCTTAAAATCAATACCACAACTCTTACTTGCTTCAGTGGGAGAACATTCAAGCTACCAGGCTGCGCTCACCCGCAGAGAAAGGGCCCATGTCCATGTGGGCAGAAAAGAAGTGTGATGATTTAAACATAGACTTCTAAATTAAAAAATATTAAAAAAAAAAAAAAAAAGCTAACCAACTCACACAGAGTTTCATCTGGTAAAGAACTAGACTAATATGGCTTCCCTAATGTTATCTATTTAAGTTACTGAAATCATGAGCATGTTTGCAAGTCCCTGCACCGTTGTAAGGCCTAGAGTGAATGGCATTTATGAAATTCAAGCATAGGCGGTGGCACACCTCCAGATTTAACTAGTTATCGGTGTTATCACCTAGTTATCACCTGTAAGTCAAACTATTCAGCGATAGATCAGTACTTTTTTTTTTCCTGCGTTATTCCATATTATCGCTCCTGAATTTGAAAATAACTGAACCAAAACCACGAGCAATGCAAAAATAAGAACCCGAGCAAAGGGCCAGTTCTTAATGCATTAACTCAACGACATCAGTGACTGATTCACAGCGCATGACCTTAGCAAACGCAGAACCAGACTTTCTGTATAGAGAAATGTACGCAACCAGGCTGGGTGCAATGTTGCATTCATGTAAGCTAAAGACTCTGAAATTCTGGCTTTTTAAAAACAGTTACCCAGAACATTATAATTGGTTCAATGCTGTTAAATAAATGAGTTAACAAAATGTTTCTCTTTAAAATGTTCATTTTATTATATAGTGGCACATATAACTGGTCTACCTTTGGTCTCCTTTTTAGCCCCAAAGTTATAAATTTAAGTAAAAACAACGCAAGAAAGAATGTGCTTAATGTTCTGACATCACACGCTCTTTAAGGGAATTTAGGCACTCACTCAAAGCATATGCTTTGATACCCAAGTTACAAGATAATTAGATATTAAACCTCAAATAAATTTTTTCTGATATACTTGAAACTCAGTTCTGAGGGATCTCTGATTTTAGATCCAAGCAATGGGACCTAAACAAGGGAATGTAAACAGAGGCAACACGAACACAACTGAGACTCTTTTTTCTGACTTGTAATTCACTATATTTCACAAAATAATATTTGTCTAAAAACTTATCTGAAAGACAGCTACTCCCAAATGAAAGTGCATGAAAGTGCACAAAGGAGATCCCCTATCCTCACTTGCACCTCATCCAAACACCAGAATTTGGAAGTGCATATTCTCTAATTCTGTTTTTCACAAGATCCCTGCAATCAAGTTTCTTGTACAGTGCCTTGCTCTTTCAAGAGGGACATTACACTTCTAAAATATTTACCCCACTATTAATAAAGAAGGAAAGTGTAGGTGTGCAGCTGATGCAACAACATACATATTTTTGTATATAGGCAAAACTTGATTGTAGCTGCTCCTGTAAATTTCTTCATCGATTGCTGTGAAATGAGATTACATTCCAAATACAGCATTGGTGAGGGACCTACTGTAAAGGCATTAAAAGTATCAGAACTTTAACAAAGTCTTAGCTGTTCAATATTGATCATTGTTTGCCTTAGATATAAACAAACACTACTGAAAATAGAGCATAGCTGTGAAACATAACTATTCCTGAAAAGGGATGGTGACCCACTAAATGAATCCCTTAAGCATTCTCATTAAGAAGACAAAGTGCTACTTGGTTTTCTTAATTTTTTTCTTAATGAGAACACGAGCTAAATTTTCTCTATCCAGAGCCATATTGTTATTATTCTATCTTTAAGCCACGTTGAGGTCTATAAAGTATTAAATTTCTATTTTCCATGTTACTTTTTATCTTGTGATGACCTCTCCTGGTTGAGCTGTTCATTAGCCTTGATTCCATAAGTTAGGAGTGTTTTGGTCCCTTTGTGCTTATTGCCAAAAAAAAAAAAAAAAGAGAGAAAAAAAAAGAAAAAAAGAAATATGAAGAATTTATTTCTGAGGTATAAAAGATATAACTGTCAATAAAAAAATAAAAATGATAAAAATGTGTAAGCTATTGTATCACTGTGCATATTTATTGCATTTCAAAATGGACTTGCAGCACCCAGTTCACCTTGAGAAAAAAAAATGAATGAGATTCAAAGATTTCTGTATGATGGGTTCTGAATCAGTATTACTGACAAACATCATTTTAGTGACAGAGACATATTCAGTGACACTGCAAAGAAAACAAATATTTGAGACAGAATATATTCACATAATCAGGCCTAATACTTTTATTTCTGAAAGCTATCTTTCCTATTTGAGTATGCTCAATATGAGCATGCTGTAAGAAAATAATGAGTAAGTCTGAGCTCATATGTAAAGATTAGTAGGATACCGTACTCCATGAATCCTGTATGCGTTTTAAATGACTGTACAAAAAAAAATTGCTGTTGTTACTCATTTCAGGCTCAAAACATTAAGTAGGGATGGAAGACAAAATCAAAATCTGAGGGAAATTAGTTGTACATCAACATTACATTTCACACTTCTTTTTTTTAAACTTCAAAAGTATTCCCACTATGGTCTCCAAAATCAATTGATCACACACAAAGATATGCTAAAAAGACCCAACTTTCTTCTCAAAGAAAAAGTAAAAAAATCTTCAAAGGGATTTATTTACAAGCAGTTGGACGACAAGCAATGCAAGAAAGCAGAGCACAGGCATTGCTTGGTAGCGATGCCAAAGTGTGCCACAGGATAACCAGGTAAGCAGTGTACCAAAACTCCCTGACATAACACATGAGTTCCATTTCACATGGGACCAGTTCACTAGCATAGGTGGGTCTTTGAAAAAAAATAAGTATTTTGCAAATCCGGTAGCATGTGCTGTTTTTGTAATTATAAGATCAATGTGAACTTGTAGCTATGTGTCTGTTTCCAGTAAATATATCAATCTCCTTTTCACTTTCAGGAGTGAATCAGAAATGAAAAGACATAAGGAGCATAGTGTATATGCTGTGGGAAGGTAAAATTATGTGAAGAAATATTTGAATGGCTGAAAAAAAGTCTAGAAATGGAAATGCATATCAGTAAGTTTGAACTGAGATTATATATGTCCATATGTCCTCCTCTTCATAGAATGGCTACTATTACCGCTAACTTCTCAACTAACTTCTTTGAAAAGTTAAACACTTTTGTACTAGGTAACCAAATGGTGGGTCATTTTCAACTTCAACTACAGCCACTAGTTACTGAATGACAAAAAAAAGCACTCCAAATTCTGTTACAGAAAAGGAATGCAGTGAACAATATATTCCAAGAACAGGTTTTTGATAACCTAGGGCGTAAATCTTTTTCTTGTCTGCAACTGTTATGCACAGTGCTCTAGAAATGATAATGGAGATATAATATTCAGAAGAAAAATTACCTGACCAGTCAAGACCAAGTAGTAAGAGCAAGTCCTAGGTCTATACCTAGAACTGATAGTGTTCCTAAATTAATAGCGAAGAAGAAGAAAACAACCTAAATCTATATCCTATAACCTCTGAGGCGGTAACACAATCTGCCATCATACAAATAAATACCTAAGTGTGGACAAATCCTGAAGCAGTAACACTGCCTTATTTTCTGAAGGTATCAGATGATAACAGATAAAAACCCAGGGAGAAAAGTATAGAAACTCTCCAGTTTCCTAATATTGCACTGTCCATTCTCCCTGCTCTCCCCCACCAAATAAATAAAAGCAACGAACCATACCCACCTCCATGCAGTATACACATTCCATTCTAAGACAATCCCCAGCTTGGCAAGTACAACAAGCCACTTACATGACATACACACAGCCCATACACACATTTATTCCTCTGTGAGCAACAGAAGAAGTCAGCAGGAGTGTCTGTTTTTGATAAATCTATAAAATGCTCTGCTTCATTTCAATACACAATTCCAAAATAGTTTGGAAATGGCAAACACTTTCCTGGGGCTGCTAAGAAACCACTAAATACTTAACACTGACATCTACCTGCAAATGTTTTGCTGGAAACTACAGCTCCTTGCAACATTAAAGATTTGACCAAAAACACATTGATATCCACGGATTTGCTGGCATCTCTGCTCTGACAGAACTGGTCCCTGGATAGGTGCTCTGCACTCTTCCAGACTAAAGTTCAGCATTTCCTCAAATGCTTCATCATTTCTCTGCTACTTCTCCCTCCCTAGGAGGGAAATGACTGGTCGGTTCCAAAATAACCTTTGCCCATTTATTATGGGTAGCAGAACTTCACTCTGAAGAAAAGCTGTCCTGCTTCAGCTCCTTTTCATCAACTCACTGTCACTCCTTCCTCTCCATGGAAGAGGAAATTTTCTCTTGCTGAAATACCCTAGTTTCCAATTCTCCTTGATAAAACACTAGTTATGGAAACTGCTAGGTCTCTTCTTTTCCTTCAGACAAAAGTAGAAGTGAAGTACTTGCAAATACAAATTGCACACTTTATAAGCAGAGTAAAAAACAAACAAACAAACAAACAAAATAACAAACACCCCCCCCACACACAAAAAACTTTAAACATCTTTTATCCAATTCCCTTCCCCTTCTGACTCCATTGCAGAACCAGTTCTGTATTATGGAGCAGTTCTTTCAACTTTCAGCATCAGCTGCCACCAGCCTCCCTGAACACATCAGCAGTAGGGAAGGGAGGCTCTGATGAGAGAGCGCCCTGGGCACAGCAGCAAAGCTCAGCGCACACCTACCCAAGCAAACACACACAAAATCAACTGCAAGATTCACCTCCGGAGGAAAAACAAACACCCTCCTGGAGTTGCAGGAAGACCCTGCTGTCTCATGGCAGAGCTTGGAAACATGCACGGTTCTTTGCGAAAGCTACTTACGAGATGCAGGGAGAGCAGTCCTGGCTCTGCAGCTGATGCTGCTGAAAATCCAGAGGAAGAGAGCTGCCCTGCAGCCAGCACGGGTAACCACGACCATCCTTCACTCCCCCGCTCCTGATACTCCAAATGCGAGACTCGCTTCTCTCCACTTTGCCCCCTTCTCGCTCGCTCTCCTTCTCCTTCTCGGAGGAGGAGGCAGGGAGGTAAAAGGGGCAGGGCTTTACCTTGGGGTAGAAGCCAACCCTACTCTTCGCCTGCTTTCTCTGCGTTTGCAGCAGCAGGGTAAGTCCCAGGACTTTCCTTTCCCTTATCGCTCTATGCGTGTGTGTATGTGAGTGCCCCCTCCTTCTCGGAGGAAAAAAAAAAAAAAAGAAAAAGAAAAAAGAAGAAAAAAACAACAATAACAACAAAAAAAATGAAGTATCAAATAACAAGGTTTGTAGGAGGAGAGAAAAATCAAAATCAAAGCAAGAACCCTCAAAAAGAAAGGGAAGGGTGGGGGTAAGGAGGGAAAGGGAGATGGGGACGAAGGCAAGGGAGAGCGGAAGAACAAGCTGTTGGTGCTGCTAGGCTGCCGTTACTGCTAGCACTGCAGCTGAGCCCTCCTTCCTGCCCAGCGCAGCGCTGCCGAGAGGAGCTCGCACCACCCTCCCCGCTCACATATATATACACAGGGTGCCTGGGAGCCAAGCACACGCACAGCGCCCGGGAGAGGGAGGGAGAGACACTCCCGCAGCAGCGGCCAGCCTCGCAGCCTCTCTCCTCACGCATTCATCATCTTCCAGCAGCAGGAAACGCTGCCAGCAGCGGCGGAGGTAGCAGCAGCGGCAACAGCCTCCCCGCAGCGCGAAGCGAGGAGAGAAATAGAAAAGCAGAAACGAAAATCCTCTCCCTAGCGCTCCCCTCCCCTTCCTCCAGCTCCTCCCTCTTCCTCTGCGCCTGCCGGGCCTGCTCCCGAGCCGAGGCCGGGGCTCCGAGCCGGGGCCGCCTGGGGGCCGCTGTCCGCGGTGCTGAAGCTGCTCCCGCTGCGCCGGGCTCCGCGCTGTGAGGCCGCTGTCCGCGGTGCTGCAGCCGCTTTGCCCAGAGGCAGGCCCTGAAGTAATCGGGGTGGTTGTGCACCGTATGGTTTGGGCCTACTAAGGTTCTCCTTCTCCTTCTCTCCTCCAAACAGAACTAGAATTTAGCGCTCGCCACATAGGGTAGAAAAACAAGGGTAGGGAGCTACTCCTGGATTATTTATTTTGCCATCAATGAGGCAAAGAAAAATGAAAACAATTATTTCTCAGATGCTATATGGAGAAGGCTGAGGAACAGAGAGAGATAATTTCTTCTGAGGTGCCCAAAACTGGTGGCAAATTATTTTCAACAACCAATACACACGCTGTTAACAAGGATCTGTCGCTGCTTAGTGAGAATGATGAAGTGGTTAAGACTGACTGCAAGCTGAGGCTTTCAGAAAGGCCTTGGGATATGAGGATCCTCAGTCCTGCTGCTTTTCAGAGAAACTATAGAGCCTACCTTTCAGGTCACTTGAAAATTCATACATAATATGTGACATTCTAGGAGATCTGTGGCCTAGAGGTTTGAGCACAGCACAGCACAAAACTTAAATGCCAGGCCTGGGAAAGCCTGTTTCTGTAATCCTAGACAACTGCCATAATATTCCTTTCTCTGTCTTTCCCCTCCCTTGCTTTATCCCCATCAATAAAGAATATTAATACATCCATATTTTAAATGTTTTCTTAGAAATAATGCAAATATGGGATAAAAGAAAGTGCATTATGATTGCTAAATGTTATTACACTTAACTCTTTTTGAGATAATGTAAGCTTCCCCAGAGCATATCCTGTCTACTTCCTGCATTATCCTGAGCTCTCTGCCCTGCCCTCTCCAATCTGCAAGACCATAGACACTTTTTAATGTTAAGTATTCACTAGCCTAAGTAAGTTTTGGGGGAATGTGCTAAGAATCAAATACTAACCAATGCCATTTAAATAACTCCATCACAGTCCTTTCTGTGACTTCGTTCTTGTTGGCATTTCCCCTTCTACTGCTCCATATTCTATCACTCTTTACAACGGTACACCTGCATTTTCTATTTTTTTAACTACTACAGCACAAGGAACAGTCCTAATGCACTGAATATATTCATGGAAAGGAGAAAAAAAAAACATTTGTATATGTGCAAAAAGACAAACAAGCAAAAAAAAAAAAACCCAACAAATCAGACAAGAACAAACAAAGCCTGTTGAGATTTTGTGATCCTTTCAATACCGAGCAATTGTTCTTTTCACCTGAGCATGTAATAAACAACTTCTGAGTAAGTTTGTAGAACCACAGCTGACCATTTTGCAAACTAAGTGTCCCCTCCTTAAGGTGCTTCCAATAAGCACAACAAAACCAAGATTCTTCTAACTGCACACTATTCTCTTCATGAATTCCTCCACTGGACCAAAATCTGACTTCTTCAAAATCTGACACTTGTTTAATTGGTGATTTCAAAAATGTATTCAAGTGGCTCACAAGTAGACACATGCATTTTAAAGAGTAGCTTTAAAGGATAAGACAAGAAATACCAAACAGAAGATTCTGTAGGTTGATTGATGAGTATCTCAATAGTGTTGATAGTAGAAAGTTTCCTTGTGATTCAAGGTGGAAGAAACGGCACTGCTTATTGCATTTTTCCCCATCTCAGAATACGATCTATCCCTAAAAAATTCATAAAATATTTAATGTAAGGAACAACAAGTTGCACAAAGGTAATGCAATTATTTTTAATATAACCACTACAGGGGCCTACAAGATCATTAACTTTGACCAATTCTGCCATACAGAAATCACTGCAAAGATCCTTTGGCATTTTTAGTCCTATAAAATAAGCTAACTACTATATGTTTCTTTCTTTTTTTCTTTTTTCTTTTTTTTTTTTTCCCTGAAGGTTGTTTTGAAATCCTACACTGAATGGTTCAACAAATCCAAGTGGAATATATTAATCCTTGAAAGGAAAATGCTTCTAAGCAAGCACTAAGATGCTCCTGCTAGCTGACCTAGACGTCAGAAAGACTGAATGCCCCGTCCTGCAACTAGCAAGTGCCCACAAGGTGTGTAAGTAAGGCCCCGTACAGATCCTCCACACAATGCAGGTTAGCAAAGATTCGCTGAAGGATTAACTCCCTGCTGAGCTACTCCCATAAGAAAAGCAAACCTTCCTTATCTTTCACCCCTCCAGAGCTTTAGAAGCTAAGGGGTACATCTCAGTCTGCAGATGAAAACTTCCTGGGAACTAGTAAGATTCTAAAGTGTTAAAAGAATCTAGTTATTACAGCTGTACACAAATTTTATTGAGCTTAATGGAAATTATGCAAACATATTGATGAATGAATAGATCCTACTGAATTTACTAGGGCTGTCAAGCATTGTCTGCTAAATGGAATTCATCGTGGACAGAGCTATATTTACAGTATGTGAATGTCAAGAAGAAAAACACAATGTCAGAAAGCGAGAAAATGTAATTAAGAATCTCAAACCTTGGTAGAACCAAATGACACCCAATAAAGTCATCAGCTGAGGACCACAGAAGAAAATGAATCAAAGTGAAAAGGAAAGCGAAGCTGAAACTTCCAAAATACTTTCGAAAAGTAAAAGCCTTGCCCATGTATCTACCATCCTCACACCACTTCTAACAAGTTACCATTTCATCTTTTTAACTTTTACCTTTTACATTTGTGGTTGCCAAGGGCCCCTGGAATGTCAGAGCTCTAAAAATTATCCTTAGTGGAATTCCCATCCGAACCTCTACAACGGCAAATTGAAGCACTTCACACAGGAAAGATGATTTCAACTCATGCCCAAACAATTACATGCCTTATAATGAGGATCTCTACTACTAGGGAGCTCTTAGATTTATTAGTAACAATGTGGGGTTCTTTACTGGGGCTATCTAAATGCATGGATTTTTCTCTGAGGAAAGAACGTCACATGAAAAGTGTGATCACCTGTGAGAAGCTTTAAAACTCCTATAGAAATTTTTTTTTGAGATTTAAAGAAAGAAGGACTTTTCTAGCCTTCCTAGTGCAGCTAAAAAGGAAGATGAGGGTACATTAGCAGAAAAGATCCATTATCTTCTCTTAGTTTCATGCAGCTAAAAAGACAGCATTATAGTTTGAATTGAATGCATTTTTCCATTGCAATCATTGTTTTGCTATTCTAGTTTTATAAAAACAAACAAACAAGAGAAAACAGAAATGAGTGTATGAGTAATTGTAGCAAAAGATGCTTCTAGTCCTTTGTATGTTTCATAACAAAGATTTCAAAAAGGAAAAAAAAAAAAAAAGCATGTAGCCATATGCCCCATGTTTATAATGCTGATCCCTGGTTCCCATTCTCATAGAACTAAAGAAATTTGAAGATATTTAGGATTTTTCTGCTTCATGCCATCTTCTGGAGTATAAACACACTCTCAAAGCAGCATCTACCTTTGGGTATTTAATTTGCGAAGTCTTCATCTATATTAATCCCTACTGCACACATGATCATCAACACAAATTAAAAAAAAAAAAAGTGCCATGTATATATATCAGATATATACTAGACTTGATCCTGCATTTCATGAAAGTGCAAAGTAGAAAGTTGACATTGCTAAATTCCTTTCTTACTCTCTATCATGACTAAAACCATCAACCAACAAGGTAGGTCACCACCCCTCAGAAACAAAACAGTTCTACACTAATCTCCAGTCTTATTCTGAGCTCATTTCCAGTTTACTACTTTTGGAAATGGAAGAATGTGTTTGATGGTTGCTGATCATCCAGTTGAACAGTACAAAATAACTCCTCCAAGACACAGTACTCTTTTACACATTCACATATTTCATTTTTCATTCTGAGTTTGCCTTCAAACCATAGCTCAAGGGTGTTTCTTTCTCATTTAAGCGCTCCTTGATAATTTGCTGGGGAGCGAGGGGCAGATTTTTTAATGCTGAAAAAAAGTTTTGCATCCCTATTATCCCTGACATCTATCAATGGAAAAAGGAAATAACAACTGAGAATGCTTTTCTGAGAGAACACACAAGGAAGTGCGTTTCTCAAGGAAGTGACCATTTCAGGGAGCTATATGCAGTAACCTGCAGCTACTACTCAAACAAGCAACCCAATTGAAAGCTCAGCTGGAGCTTTTATGTGTTATGCATAAAAAAATGTAGGATGGGATTTTCTTCACACAGGCAGTGTAAGATTGGGTCAGTAGCATCCAAAAGTAACATTTAAATGTAACGGATATTAAAAGTTTAAACAAATTGGCAACCTTAGAAGAGTCACTGAAAAAATACTTAGGCAATTTTTAAAAGACAATTTAGTCCTTGAAAGATTGACTGCTGGACAAATACATTTCTATTTTATCCTGATGGAATGAAAAACAGAGTTTTTGACTCACTAATCTTAGAAGTTTTTTTCTCTCTCTTATTCTAGTATTTTGCATAGGCACCTTCTCTTTTAGCAGTGCTACTGATGTTACTGTTATCTATAACTGATGTTATTGCTATTGTTAGTATTATGAGCAATAAAATATTTATATTTCTACATATTATTTAGGTTTTTACTAAGTGGCAAATTCATCAGATGATATTTTCTAGATCCTAGTCTTGCCTTGGGTGCTTTGGGCAACTAGGGTGGAATCTTACTAATACTGAAACCACAGTGAATTTTGATATTGAGTCACATGGGAATAGGATTTCCATCCCTAGATCTTTCTATGGTACTTGAGGAAGTCCTGGCTGTACAAAGATGCAGGTACCAGGCCTTTCTAAGTATATGAAATAACACTGGAACAATTAATTATTTTCCAAGCATTTATACTTGCATATAAACCCTTGGTATAGATCTTCTTGAAAAATGTCTTTTAAAAATTACAGGATGGTGTTGAAATAATCTTTTCTTAATTCAGTTCAGAATATGTTTCACAGAAAATTCAGGGATGCATGGGAAAAGATCTTGTGAAAAAAATGCAAACAAAATAAATTTTAGTAGTATTATCAGAAACTATTGAAAGTGTGTGTTAAATATTTCTAATCAACTTTAAAAGAGAGACAGAATTTAATCTGGATCTATGTGGAAAAATGTATCTTTGCTCTAACATGTAGCCTGTGAGGTAAGTGCTAAAGAAAAGACTATCCTCTTCTTCTCACACCATCATTTATGTCTCAGCAGGGAGCTTCCATGGCACTGGAAGGCTCTTGCAAGATGAGCACATAGTAATCCTTTGCTGAAGCCGGGGAAGGCTTCCAGAGCAAAATAATGCTGGGGAAGTACTGAGGTATTTTTAGCTGCATTTTGATGCAAAGTAGCAGCTGGCAACAAGGAAAAGAGCCGGCATAATTTGGCCAGCTTGCTTTCTGTAAACTGACAGTGTTCTACAGTTCACATCTTGGGAACTTCTTTGCTAAGGGTTTTCAGGAATAATTCACAACTTGTAGCTTTAAACCATTGTTTTCCTTTAGATAATTTGTGGTACCAAGTATATAGCCTCATTATCTACTCAATACATATTTAACAGATTGGAAGAGGTTAGCAGAGTAATGCACTAGAGTTACTGAAGCATTTAAGCATCTGAGTAAATATATATTTGCTTCCCCGTTATATTGTCCACATCATTCCATCTCAATTACCACACTAATAAACCCTAGTTATCTCCATCTCCTTTTACAGATAGCATATGGATACCTGAACAATAAAAGTACTTCAAAATAATATCATTTACTTCACATTATACTATTAGGAGCATCCAGAGTCCTCCTGAGCCATGTTATAAATCCTTTCATACAATTGATCGAGGTAAGGCACTCTGTGTTGCAGTTAAACGTGAAGCCTTACTAATTCTCCGTTATGTCTACAGGGCACAGTGTCTTTCTTGACTGAAGCTTCTGCGTGTCACTTGGATGTGATTACACTTAAAAGATAAATAAATACTGGTTTGCCTATCTGCACAGCTCCCAGTGGCATAATTTCATCTGCACCTCCTGCATTGCAGGGGGTTTTCTTCACCTGTTAGGCTTCTAATTTCTAACAAATACAATCTGGCAGTAAGAATGCCAACTACATGAAGACTGGCAACTTTTTTTAAAACTGAAGGGTTACATGCGTTTTAGGCTAACTTTCCAAAGTCACTTGTCACAGCTGGGCAGGTATAACAACTGCCTGGGCTTCAGGGGAGTTACTGGGCTGTGTGAGAGCTCCAGCTGAGCCCCATGATCCCAATGATCAGGCCAGCCTGAGGCTCCCAGTCAAACTCCTGTATCACATGACTTGAAGAATGTCCCCATTTAATCAGCTGGAGGCTTCATTAGAGCCACCAACATTCCTAAGTTAAACTGAAAAACTGACAGTATCAATTTTTAGTGAACTCACGAGATTGGATGTTTAATGGTATGGTGACCTGAATATTCACAATTTATTTTATCGTCATATTGATATAAATTCTGCACTGTAATAGTTATATCCTGCAAAAGATGTGAATTATTCATTCCTTGTCCATAGTATTAGCCCCACTAAAGTCAGTCTGATGAGCTCCCAAAGGAAGCACCTGAGCAGACTGTAGTAGCATATAATAAAATCATGCATGTACTTACATCATACATGCACACAGACATATTGTTCAAGCAAAAAAGATGTTCTTGGCACCTGAATAGACATTTCAAAAGCAAAGATGAAACTGAGAATTAAATTCCTTCTCTTCACAGAATTAGGAAAAAAAGTTGAATAGTGGTGACAAGGGAATGAAATCAAGCTCAAAATGGAGGGCTGCATCTTTTTTGCTATTCTTGCCTCTGCACCAAAAGCGACTGGGAAGCCTCGCTAGGAAACACGCAGCGTGAAGAGCTCTCTGATCTGTGAGTGTTGCACCTGCATTGCTGCCACCCTTACAAACAAGCAACTGCTCATCAGGTTTGGTAGTGTAGGCACTTTGTAAAGACCATTTCAGCTTAATTTACAAGCAGCCCTATTCTGTTTTAGCCACTTCAGACTAATTTGTACATTGCAAAACAGCCAGGGTTAGGGAGCATCTAAGCAAAGATACATTTTTTAACTCTTTTCTGCAATCCAGATGTAATGAACTACAAAGGAAAGGTGCAGCAGCCAGACTTCTGGGATACATGGGAAACTAAGAGGTATTAAAAATTCTCTATGCCAAAACCTTTGCAACAATCACCACAAGGTACTCTCAGTTTGCCTTCTAGTCCAATTTCCCATGAAAAACGTTGTCCCCATTTCCTACAGCAGGGACAACAGAAAGTTCCCTAAACAAGGCA
Organism: Tinamus guttatus; assembly: GCF_059628265.1. Classification (NCBI taxonomy): domain Eukaryota; kingdom Metazoa; phylum Chordata; class Aves; order Tinamiformes; family Tinamidae; genus Tinamus; species Tinamus guttatus. The sequence goes on from NW_028288638.1 coordinate 1,095,827, forward strand.
GCCTGATTGTAACAAACTCTGCAGAGCAATCCCAAAGGAGAGAAGACTGGGGGTCTGTGGGCAGGCCTCATGCCAGGGACCTCAGTGCTGTCTCTTACCACATAACATGACAATTGCTTGGAGAGCAGAATGCGTATGTATCACAAAGACAAATAATGCTATATAGATAATTAATAAATTACATGCATACACATTAAAATACAAATACCTGGAGGATCAAATGGCAAGCTTACTTATTATTTGAGCATATTATGTAATCCTCACCCATAAGAAAACAAGATTGGAGGAGTCCACCCAAGTCAGATCAGCTACCTAGATTTATTTTTCAAGGTAAGTTCCTCTTCCTCTCAAGTATTATTTCTTCTCACAGTAAAAGCAAGCTGAAGCCACTTTCTGAAAGGTAAAGCCACATAAAAACACTTAGTTTTCAAATTCTTTAGGCTTTCTGGAAAATATCAGGTACAAAAAAATACACATATTTGATAACTGACATGTATTTTGGTAACAGTACTACTACTGTAGTAGTATGGGTTTTTTTGCTATAAATGTATTGCAATAAAAGGTGCTCAGACTACCATCTGCTACTTACTACAATGTGACATGTAAAGAATGAACAATGACTTATTCTCCACGACATCCAAGGATTCCAAAGCATCATACAAATATTTAATTAAGCTCCCAATGAGGCTGGCAAATATTATATCCATTTAGAGAACAAGCAAAGAAACCTCTGCACAGGGCTCAAGGTCACCAATACTCCAACTGCTGTAAATACGTCCATCAACTCTGAGACCAAAACTGAGTTTTTAAAGCCGGGTGGCCAAATTAGTGAAAGATGTGGTGCTTGTCCTACCACAGACAAGTGAACATGAAGTGCTACATTAGTATTTTGATGGAGATGGCAGAGGGCACCAGGGAATAATTATGATTTACTTATTGGAAAAGCAATCTGAAAGGGAAAAGCAGGAGAACCTAAGTGAAAAGTACTTGAAAAGGAATCAAAGAAACATGATGACTGTTGCTAAGAAGCTAATGTCTTTTATTACCCATTCAGAAAATATAATAGAGACGAACTGGATAAAAACTAATATTAGAAATGTTCATAATCTACACAGCACAGCCACATTGCTGTCCTGCACTATTCAGAAGTGATACACACTGCTGTCCTTCACAACTTTCTGGATTTCCTGGAAAGGATTTGAGTGCAGAAAGGTAAATACCTTTAATAGCACCACCTGCTACTTCTGAACAGTGAAAGATCTTAAGTATCCCAGTCAAAAACCTTGAAATGTGTTGAAATCTATCCATCTGTACTAATTTGTATCCATGCAAAAGACAGAGGAAGAACAAGCTATTTCATTTCCACTTTAAAAAGATCTCAAACTTCTTCAGCAAACTTTGAAAAATAAATAAATAAATAAAGCAATTTAATTATAAGTGCTGCTGTGATAACAGCACCGAGTCCTACTGTGCTTGCAGCCTCATGATGAAGCAAGGCCTCGTTGTTCTACCCACGGACATGCCTGTGAACGTGGGCGAGTTTTAGATGCAAATGAAAGACCAAAGGATGTTAACTGTTCTCTGATCATTCATCTATTCAGCTAGTGATTTAGTTGTTTGCCACTGCTCCACCTGGTGAAGATCATTCTACGCAAGTGTTGTAGGCTCTGTCAATGCTATTCCAAAAAGCAGCCTCTGGAGAGGCTGTAAACATAGCAGGATCTGCTCTCCAGGCGCACACCTGCTGAGCAGTTGCCTCACAAAATATGACCCTGCTAGGCCTGTGCATGGTATTATAAATGATACCATCAGCTGCAGGCGACGTCACAGCCTTCCCTCAAACCTTCTTTCCAAGCAACGCCCTGCAAAGCAGGCAGAGCCCAGGTTGCCGCTGCCTTCAGGAGCGCGAGTGCCCACAGCTGGGACATACCCATAGTGATGTTTTCATATCTCACATTGAAAAATCTCTTCTTCCAGGAAAAACGGATCTTTTGATCATTAGTTTTATGAACATCTGACCTTGGTTTCCTTTCAAATCCTGCTTTCAGTAACATCATCTCTGCTGCTCAGGAGTCTATGGGTTTATAGCACGTAAATGCCTGGAAAAAAAGAATAGTCTTTCTCCCACACAAGTCAAGGGAGAATTCAACTGAATATAGACATCTGACTTTGATTTTGTCATTGTAGCCTCCCTTTAAAGAAAATAGGGAGCTAATCAATGTTGTTAGTGTCATCAGAGATAATACTCACTTTACACTAAAGTAGATACTTGCGGATGGTCAGATGAGTCAAGCACCTCAAAAGTACCCATTTCCCTTCATTATCTGGAGCAAAGGGCAAGCACCTTGTACAGATGTAGAAAGCTAAACCCAGGCAAGATGAATCCCACCTTACAGAAGCAACTGTGCAGTCCCTCCACAGATTCTGCTTCAACTCCAACATCTATTCACACAGGCTGTGCTGGCTCACTCACAGTGAAGACACAACCACCACCACATCTGTAATTGCAGAACTGCCCTACAAGATGCTCCAAGTGTCTTCTCCTGCCTTGCATGGTGTGAATTTGGAATTTACCAGTTAACAGCAAGTCTAAACTTTTGTAGACAGGCAGAAACAGCAATAATAGAAAAAGCCTTTCACTAAGCAGTAATGGACATCAAGAGAGAATATGACCATTTTAAATTAGAGAAAAGAAGGCATTTTTGCAGTAAAAATAACTAGCAATCTACAGTTTTGCAACCCCTACAAGAAAGAAGGAGAGGGGCAGCTGTGTTTAAATTAATACCAATACTGCATAGACTAAAGTGTTCGTACTGTCATGATGATGCAGTGATATTTGCTAGGACCATCACACTACCAGATTTTTCACTGGACTAGTGACGACATGAAATTAATGAACAAAAGGAGACTAAATATTTTTCTGAAGAGGATTCTGGCTTCTGCACTATAAATTAGTGGGGAGAAAAGAAAAAAAAGAAATATTTTTAGCCTTTATTTTGTTTACCAAATTGAAACAAAATGTAAACTCCCTTGTGTTTGAGTTTCCTTTCAGAAACCCAAATGTTGCAGATGTTGCAGTATATCCGTCCACATCTCAAATAATTCATATATTTCCCCTCAAGGGATTTTCCAGACATTCAGTTTACTTTGGAGATTAATTCTCACAGGGAAACACAAAAAGAATTGGAGATAGTGGGTCTTTGGCTCTGAATGATTGCTGAACAACAAGAAATATAGTATTTTGCTTTCCTATTGAGATCCTAAACTCAACCCACCTCTGCTTTACTGACAGTTATGGATCAGATCAATTATCTTCTTCCCCTCCACGGATGCCCAGTAATCCCTTCCTTCCTGTTCTGGTGACAGGACACATACCCTCAATCACTCCTTCCCCTCCAGCCTGCGCATGAGGAGAATAACAATTAAGACCTCACATATGTGGGCTAGCACTGCTCATGGTATTTCCCAATTCATGTGAATGCTGGGAAACGTGCAGGATTCACATTTTATGCTATAGCAAAATAAAACCACATTTCCTCAGTTATCCTGAATCAGTGTTGGCTGCTTAGAGAGCATCTAGGTTTGTTTGCCTTTCATATGGAGCTCACACAGGCTTTCCATGCTCAATGACAAAACCTCTCTCTGGCTTCATGCTGAGCTGGATTGGATCTATGATCCTACAGAGTTTACACATTAGCTTGCTTATATCTAACTAATCTGCTTTACAGTAACATTGGAGAAAACTCTCAATGGTGATAACTGCTCACCCAACCCAAAGACAGCATTCTGAGCAGGGCCAGGAGCTCTTTGATGAAAAGCTTTCTCAGAACAGGAAAAATACCTGAATTAACAGATTTCTGCTACAGCAGAAATACCAGGAAAGCACACAGATTTCTTCAATGGTTAGCTGTGTCTGAATATGAAGGTTGATTACTGAATAAGAAATGTGCACAGGAATAAAATCTGCCTTCTGAATGGGCTTCTGCATGCTCCAGTCCCAGGCAAGATCAGTGAGCTTAGTTCTCAACATAACCTTTACTTTCACGTGATGCGTTTTGTTAATCACAGGTGACAGCTGCAGGAAAACACAATTCTTTCCCCCATATGAAGACAAAATTAATAACATTTCCCACTTGCATCCATGTAGCCAAATGCTTCCTGAACAGTAAAAACAAAACAAACAAAGCTCCTAGGAACTGGCTGTTGGAAAGTGGTGCTTAATATAAATACATATCTGATTATAGTGCTTATTGTCTTACAGATGTGCACAGACTGATTGCTCACACAGTACCAAAAGGGAGGAGGTTGGCTCTGGAGAAGTGGCAATAGAGCTCCACCGCTCTTCAGTCTGTGTTCCTGAAAATTGCCCTTTCTAGAGAATGGTTGACCCCTTTCAAAATTTAAACAAAACATAACACTTGTTTAACTAAGCAAATAACAGCTCTCACAAAGCCCAAGTCCCTAGTTTTACCTCCAATTCCTGGATAAAGATTGTTCCCAATAAAATATTTACCTTCATTCAAAAAATATGAAATTTCCCTTTAGTACTTTCAGCTAGGAAAAGAAAAGGATGCAGCTTCAGAACGAAATAAAGAATAAATAGGGTAAAACCATTTGGAATAAATTGTAAAGCGAGGGTAAGGATGAATCAGTTCAGGCTTAGTGAAGCTGAGGTTTTTGTGCCACTGACTCTGATGGAAGCGGTTCAGGTTTAAGAGCAGATTCTGGCTGTCGTTTTTACAGGAACACAGGGGAAACTTCCCCCTTGTCTTGCATAGCTTTCATGTACATCTGCCACACTTCTGTGCTAGGACAGTTGCTTCTCCAGGCAAGAAAACGGCCTCTTCACATTGACTGAAGGTTGGTAGGGCAGGAGAGGACAAGTCATTGGCCCCAGCTTCCACCCCAGGTAGTCTGGTCATGGCAGAGGGATCAAATGCATCCTAACCTTGTCAGACACTGTCCTTCCCCCAGCCAGGGGACTTGGCACCTGCTCGACTCAGAGGCCTACCACCACCAAAAGTCAGTCTGTTTTCCCAGGCTCCCAGCCAGTTGAGTGGCACCCTCTGAGCCCCAAATCTCTTGGCATCCTTAATTGCATAACATGCCTCAAAAACACATAGGAGCCAACAAGATCAGTCTTACAAAAGTCTTTCTTGGGACTGTCTCCTACCTTCACTGAGAAAACCTTACATGCTTCCAGACTGTAATACCATTAGTTACCTAGAAAGTAACCCAGTGCGTTGATTATGTAAAAATCATATTAAAAATATCCTTTTCAGGGTGTTCAATCTTGCCTGTGAACCTCCGAAAAAGCCTTTCATCACTGAAGACATAATGCTTCATACCACATCTCTGCCCTAGGGATTTTGCACCTCTTCATGACAGACAGAGAAATAATCACACACTTAATCATGCCTTTGCTCTCCAGTATGGGAAGATGGGGATCCCTCACTAGAAAAACAGCAATATTAAAAAGGGATGTACTGTCCATATTACTGAGATATTTTGTATGTCTATTAGATGCTCCAATAAATTCACTGGCTTCCTGTTTTTCATCACCATTCACAGTATAAACTCTTCACAGTACAAACTATGGACAGCAAAGCATCTATCTAATCATAGAGCTGGATGCCCTATTAGCCATAAGAGTTCAGGTCTGGCTGCAGCAGAGCCCACTTCTCCAAGCTATCCCAAAGCTGTTGGAAATCATGTCGAGCAGTTCTCTGCCTCCAAAAAGGTATTTCTTTGGCTCAGTGAAAGAAAAAAGAAAAAAGAAAAGAAAAAAGGACCCCAAACCAAACTAAAACCAGAGAAAAAGCCCTATCCAATTTAATTGGTGAAGTTTTCTTAAAGCAGCTTTCCATGACACAATATTTCACTTAACAGAATGAGAAAAGAAAGGCCATATGCATATACGCATGAGATGGTGGACTGTGGTCCTGCCAATAGCTCTATTTGCTCTACATGTGGAAATAGAAGAATATTGACAATTTTGCTTCTGTTCAATGTCAAATAGATACTTCTTTTTTCTCTCAATTTACTCACTACCAAAACCTACGCAGCAGTAAATAAAGGGGAAAAAAAAAGCCAGAAAGACACTGTCTGTCCTTAGACACCAGTGAACTTTTCCAAATCTGTTCTCATAGACCAAAATTCTCATCAGACAGCAGACATGCTGCATATGAGCATGATCTCTCTCTCTCTAGAAAATGACTGCAAAAATTAAATAACTGTAACTGTCTACTTTGGCCTGAGGTACAGTATAAAACTAATTATGGCATGCTTGCATGAAAAAATGTATTTTTTTTACATGACAAAGGCAAAATTAAGTTTAGTCAACCATCAAAGCTTTTAAAATTACAGTTTCCACAATTCACCTATTTTTGCCTACTTATTGCCTCCTTGCTTGTGCATTTCTTCACAAAAATAACAAACTTATGAATGAAATAATTCTAGAAAAAAAATGTAAATTCTTGTGAGATGTTGATTCTCCCCAATTCCTAATGCCACTCCATTGCTCTGAGATTGTCCAAGTGAGAGAAGACTCAAACGTAACTGCTATTTTTACTGAGTATAATTTTAAAACACATGCATACTTTCTGCCTGTTTGCTTTCTTATGGACAGATACGTTGTTAAACTCTTTTACTACGACAATCATAATATTTTATGTAAGTCCTGTAAGATTACAGTTTAAGAACAGTTTTGAATTTATTCTAAAGGCATCACACAGATGTGAGCCAGTGGACCAGGCATAACAGGCTAATGTAACAACCATAGGAAGTACATTTGGTTTTGAAATTATTGTAGTGAATTTTCCTTCCACCCACTTCTTCCCACTCAAACTCTTTTTTTGCATTCCAAACATTGTCACACATAATGTAACCTTATTTATTCTTTCCTGTTTAAAAAGAAAGCTTATTGAGATGGCAAGTTGTCCAGAAAGGCAGTCAAAACACATGGTGTAAGATCAGTGAAGCGACAACAGTAAAGAATAAATCTGAAAAGTCTACTCCTTAATGGTTCACATTAATGTGGATGCACGAGTGCTACCAGGCATCTTCTTCTTCCCATATTACCAGTATTCAGGCAGTAACAGATTTTGCCACCCAGTTCTCTTAGGCAGTAGTCCCGCTGGCTTCAGATAGTCCATGGAAAAGATAGTCCTAACTGTGATGGGAATATTGGCACCTCACCTCAGCAAGCAGAGAATGTAGCTCTCCATAGATCCACTTTTCTTCTTACCAAAATAATTCCCCAGCAATTGTTTTTAGTAGAGGAAGTGGTAATGATAACAAAGTTTCCGGGGGAAAAAAAAAGAAACTTGAGATCTTCAAACTAAACGTTCCCTCTCTTCAGCTCTACTTAAACACACAACAGCAGTGAGGGTTGTTCTGTGAGGATATTGGCACTTACTAACAATGCATAGACAGGCTGTTCAGTTATGTACAGAAACTCTTTGCTACATCAAAGAAGATGCTTAACATTGTGCCACTACAGAATCAAAATGTTCAACAAGCTCTCTACCCATTGTAGCATCTTTTCCTCTCAGGCTATTCAAGAGCCAAAGAACTCATGCATATAATCCAAAAAAGAGAACATCAGAGAAATTTCTCCCAGGACATAGCAAGCATATGAATTACTTACTGGAAAGGCAGGATTAAGAAATACTAAAATTGCAAGTATTGTCCACCAGGTGGCAGGTGAGCCATATAGTGTAAGGGGAGCAATACTGGAAAGGCACATAATTTTGTCTTGCGCAAGGCAATGAACCTATCTATCTGATTGGTCTGGGGCCAAATAAGCATCTATACTTACTCAGTTTAATCCACAAGTAGTATTTATTTTCTGGTAAGAACCACTCTCATTAGTTAAGTTCCCTAAAAGAGTTAAACAACAAGCAAACCTCCTTCCCAAAGCAGGGGCTATTATGGTCCTGAGCAATACATTTCACTTGCACATTTTTCCTTTCCCTTTGTGATAATCCGCCTTCTTGGCAGTATCACATCCATCAGAGCTTTTACAGTTGAAAGAGCAGAGTTATAAGGACGGAGAGGTTGGCAAGTACAGAGACAGAAGGTTTAAAAATAGAGAGTCAAGGCACAGAAAAGAAAGGTGCTTGAATATCCACAGCTTGGACCGTAAGAAGATCTCTTGGGCTCCACCTACTCCTGCAAAGACTTCTCACAGCCATGACTACACTGACTGCTACGTAGTTGCACTGTTGTCTAGAAAAGTGTATGAATTAAAAACAGTATAGGAAAGTCCAAGTCCAATTTTTAACTGGCTGCAAGAGAGTGTGGCTATGGGAAGGAAGGAGCCAGAACTACATCCCCAGACAGTTTGCTATAGGCTACCAGGGCATTTCAAAGATCTTCAAGTTCGGGGTCAGGACAGCCATCTTTAGACTTCCCTGGCACTGTAAGGAATTTTCCTGTGTATTTTGCACCTTCTAATAGAGAATTTAGTGTATTATTGGCTTTCGCTCTGAGGCAAAGGCAAACTCTTTCACCCTATTACATGTGAGCTTTTTCATCAATAAAACTTGCTTGGATTCTTATTACCCTCTGTAGTGAAACTCTGAACTCTGTGCTGAGCAGCTCTGCAAAAGTAGTATTACAATCAGTCCACACAGAACAATCTTTTCTGTGAGCTAAATACTGACGATTACCTGTGAGAAAGTTCTCTGTCCTTAGGATTTACACAGGTCCTGTTTCCATCACATGGGGAACCCATCAGTCCAAGAACAGCAACGATGCTAATTCCAGATTTGGAACGGATGAAAACTAAACAATATCATCACCATGTATTTTTTATTATTTTACTGTGTTCTAGGTATACCTAGCAAACCCAAGAACTGCCTCATACTAGATAGTGTTATAAACGATAATATTATCATGATGATTAATAAGTCTGTGGGATCATATCGGATACATATTTTGCCTTTTCAATAGCCAGCTGCAGAAGGTCTTGTCCCTAGGTATTACTGACACATTTTTTTCCCCTGTCATTCCATATCTCTTACTATCTTTTCCATGACTTCTGCTGGTTTTGTTTTTTTCCATTCCCAAGTTATTTCTGTAAACTTTCATCTCAGAAATATGCATTCCTATTGAATTCTCTATTGTGTATATGAAACAATCTCTGCCAAAGGCAACTTTTCATTGATACTAATGTTCATCCACTTGAGGCAATCTCATCGTTTTTCATCACTTCTCTACATATCAGTCTCAAAATGTAAGTAAGTGCTAAGCAAAAATTAACAAAGATAGTAAGCCTATATACACTGACACACACAGATCATGCAAAACTTTTATTTCTTTTCCAGGCAAAACTAATATACTTCTGAACTGGGTGATTTTCTGAAACTATGGAATGAAATAAAAATAAAATTAAAAATTTTAAAAAGGCCAGTCAAATGGCAGAAGAAGAGATTTCATGAAATCATGGTTTCACACTGCCAACATTGCAATGTTTGCTTAGATGGCCATGAAGATCCACTCTGTTGCGAGAAAAAATGCAGAAATGACACTAATGTCCCCCTACAAAGGTATATTAAAAACACATTTGCAATTTTAGAGACTATTTGAAAAACAGTTTTGCCTTCTCTCTTTCCCTTAACTCAAATAATATAAACCAAACTCAGTCTTCAGTTACAAGCAAATGAAGTCAAAATAAAGATCTGCAAGTTATTGCAGTGACTGCACACTACACACATAGTGTTGCTACCAAGTCTGGTGCTTATTTTGGTCTCTTTAAAGTTAAACAAAATTATTTAATGTTTACGAAAAACCCAGCTGAGTACCTTCCTCATTTCTTGGTGAGTATCGACATCTTTTGCACATCCATCGCCTTCCACTTTAGCATACAGTGTAAACAACATTCAGTAAGAAAATAAACTTTCTCAAATTTTCTCATTTACTTCAAGGTGATTTTTAAGTGTTACAAATAGGCGATATGATACCCTGGACACTCCAAAGCTGACAACCATCAGCTGACAATATTAGTTTTTCATAAGGGAAAATCATTCAGATTCTTTTTTCCTAATGCACATTAAAAATACATAGCCAAAATAAAAGTTCCAGTTATCAAGAATGACTAGACATGTTCCTTTCCCATTCTTCTGAGTTAAAATAAACTCTTAGAAAACACTGACTCCATACTTTGTTTGGTTTCCATCATTTGCAAAATGGCCCTATTACCTCCCTCTCCAACCACCTCCCAATGCCACCCCTGGCAGTACGGATGCTGGGTTGCTGCAGAGTCCAAGAACAAAGATTTTCTATAAAAAAGTTATCCTGATGTAATCAGTTACTGTCTCTAAAGAAATTATCTGCCCAAGATCACTCTCCATCCCAGCAGCTGAGATGCTGAAGGTGCCACAATTTGCCTGAACCACGCAGCAGTTCTTTCCATGCAAACACCAGAGCCCAAAGTCAGAAGAAGCTCAGAAAACAGCTATTCTTAGCACCACAAAACACAATGTTCTGAATTCCTACATAACAGGTAAAACAAAAACTCTTGAGCTTACACTGTACTAGCAATACTTGAAGGAAACAGATCTCTATTGCTTAAGCTAGAAGTTTACAAAAGCACGGAGGGCAACCAAGTGTCCCGGCATGAGCATCCTTATCAAAAGAATGAGCACTTCTTCATTATTTTTAAAAAGATGAACATAAATCTTGCATTTTATACAACTACAAGGAATGAAATAATGAGAGAGGAGGGGGACATGAAGCAAGAGGCACCGCTGATACATTTCTGAGAGAGCTACCCAACATTCATTTACCTTCTCAGCACAGCTCTGTGATTCCCAGTTGTATGCCTCGTGCCTAGGGTGGGCCAGAGGGCTTTTCTAATGACCTGCATATGCAGTAAAACAGGATAAAAATAATAGCTATGTGCTGCAGTGATGCTGAAGCCAAAGCACACAATCTGACATTGGATGCAATCACAAAACATTCTAAGAATCAGTATCAGGGAAAAGGAATAGATTAGTTTGATCCCAAATGGAACAAATACAAAGCTGCTAAACAAACAAACAAAAAAAAAAAAAGAAAGAAAGAAAAAAACAGCACTTTTATGTCAGGATGAGACCAATTTACATAACAGAATGAAAATACCCTAACAGAATGAAAATACCCATGACAGCCTAGTACAAAACACCAGATTCCAAAAAACGAGCATGAGATTCCTAGGTTCCTGTAGGAATCTCTTTTAAGATTTTGCACCTGTGTTTCTTCACGAAAGTATTTGGGCTTATCTCTAGCTTCTAATAGCTATACAGTTGCAATTTTGGGATGATTTCATTCAGGGGCTGGTATACATAGGAAATCCCAGATGGATAACTGTATTCAGTATTTCACTCTCCATTTGGAAAAGGAGCAGTCAAGTCTTTTTTGTTGCTTTTTTACTGGATGAACAATTAGTTTCCATGTGTATGTGGCATATTCCATGAGTGATACACATGAATTCTTCCAAATCTCCATAGGAAACTACTGGCCTGGTGCCTGGGCAGGCTAAACTATAACACATCCCAGCTGTGGGCAAACAAATAGCTTTGGCACTTTACAAAAGAGTTCCTTTTATTGGAAAAATTTATTGGCTTTTCTGTTAAGCACAATAAAAAGTTATAATGAGGAGCAATGAACAAAATATTAATTAGAAAATGCGGCATTGACACAACATATTCAAATGAAATGTTATTGAACGGTAGTAATCTCCTCATTTTGTTATTAAAAGAAGTATAGTAGCCATTAATATGAAACACAGAAGGAAAATAATGGCATTAATAAAAAATACAAGCAGATGGCACATTGGTCAAACTCTGGCAAGTGAATGGAAACTGATTGTAATTCCTCCCCATATGTCACCATGTCACCAGAAATAAGTGATAAAATTCTGTCCTATCTGTGGCATTGGAGCTGCTACAGAGATGAATTCTTGCATAACATAAAGCCGAGCAGTCCCCTCTGCTGCAAGTTTTGTGTCCCTCCGAAGGCAAAAGGTGTCACGCCTGGGGCACACTGCATAATCCTTGAGCAGCTTTCCCGGCAGCCACTGAAAGCTGCTCTTTGCCTGCAGGAGCGGAGCAGAAAGCTGGCAAGGCTTGTCCCTTTGCCTTTTCTATGGGTGTAACACAAGCACTTGGAGGAAGGCCGGCCTTTCTCTGGAGGAGAGTATCCATGCAGTAAACAGCTCCTGCAAAGCCTTCATACCTTTCAGGCCAAATGCCAAAGCTACTTTTGGAAATCTGGAATGGAACAACCAAACACGGATAGTGGTTTGTCTCAGCCAGCTACCAGGTTTTTTGAAATAGCACCTCACAGGATCAGCTGAAGCCTGATAAGAAAAGATCCCCTCATTCCTCATTTACTGTACATATATACAGCATGCAAATTTTACATATGTACATATGCAAAAAATGAACATGCACTAAATTTAATGCATGGATTCAATGGAATTTAGAGCATTAAGCTCAGCACACAAGCTTAGTTTTTGCAGAATCAGGACTACAACTTTCTTAATCTCAACACGGCAGATAACAAACTTTATTAGGACATGCTGGAATTAGATAGCCATTTACACTAATATAACTAAAAAAGAAATCCCAAAAAAGATTCATATGCAGAATTTTCAAATGCACCGTTTAAATAAGTAGAAAAAAATGGAATTTGGCAATCATAATGAAAATGTAAATGAATTATCATGTATTCTGGAAACGTAAAGAGTTTTACTTTGATACTTAGCAAAAAATAGAAGAAAGTTAACACCTATAAAGTACATGGTTAAAGTGATAACTTATGAAAGTAAAGAGTTTCTTAAAACAAAGCCTTGCAGAAAACATTGCAGGGAGAGCTGGAGGGGAAAATGGCACATTTCTAGTGTCACACTTACAATAGCTAAATCAGCTTAATTAGTGATGCACAGTAATTGGTGTTTTAAGAGTGACATTACACTGACTGCCAGACACAATAGTAAATTGCTGGGTAGATTCAGCTACAGTAATTTTATCTTAAATACAATATATATTTAGGAGTACTCTATTTCTAGGTGGTATAACACAGATCATTCATATTTAGCAGCATGTTTTAAAATGTTTTATAATAATTATAACCAGCCTGCTTTTACATGTTGTATAATGATATGCATTACTATTTTCAAAACTTACCAGGTGACACATTATGAGGCGGTTCTGCTGCTTCTCTCCCAATTTGCTTTTTAAATATACAAAAAGATTTTTTTTTTCCCCAAACATACTCTGTCCTCAGGCTCAGCAGTATTTATTTGATCTTGATTTCAATTCTACCACTATATGCAATTTTTTTCCCCTGAATCTTCCCTACACCAGCTGTCCTTATGGAGTATTCTAAATGAAGGAACTTCAAAATTTGTAAAGGTCTCAGGCTACGTGGCCTGCTTCACCCTCCTCTCTCCTCTCCATCTGCCTCTGCAGAAGCTGGCTCTTCACTGTTCTTGTTGGGCTTGTATGCTTTCTACTTCTAAATCCTCAGGACAGGATCATTCCCAAGATTAAGGAGTCCTTCCAAAATAAGTCTCTTGATCATCAGAACAGGCCTGGGAATTTCCCTTGAGCTTTGGCTGACCTATGCAGTACAGTCCTCCAGAGGCTACATAGGCAGGTTGATGTTTGAGCAGATTTTCAGCTCAGCAGCAGCATATTCCAGCACTTTCCTTATGGATCCTTCCTCTCAAGCCACAGGAAAACTGGTATGAGAGATAAAGTCTTATTTCCCTCCAAAGTCAATCAGAGGATAGGAGTCGGGTTTTTCCACATGCAGCCGAGGATTTTTTCTTGATAAGTATTAGTTTTCCCTGGGAGATAGGATGTCCATCAAGAAGTTGAGGACAGGATCATTCCCAAACTCATCAGTAAATTCAGGGAGAACTTACTAAGTTCCACAGGGATTTTTCTGAGTCTACATTAAGAATACCTGGAGAAGGATATTGATGGTGTTTCATTTTGCAGAAAGAGTCACTGGATTCTTTCCTGGTGAATGAACCAGGATGAATCAGGCCGCCCTGATGAACAGCCAATATTTGCAATTCAATTTTGTGTCCCAGTATTTTCTTCACTGCTACAGCCCTTCCTCATTTATGTAGAGAGGGCATATTCCTCCAAACGCTCTTCCTTGCACAAGGAACAATGGGAGAAGAGGTTGGGAGGGACAGAGGGATGCAAGGGCATCTTGATCCTGTTATATGCCATAGGTAATAGTAGCTCCTTTTTATTCTGGTAAGTACCACCCAGGGTGTGTTACCAGTGCACAAGCTCACACATTTATTCTCGTTAGTTAGTTCTTAGGCTTAATGAACATTAGATATGTCATACATATCTAATGCTAGTCCAGGAGAAGATACCAAGGAACACCTCTTTACAGTCTTCTTATAAAAGTTACTTTGACTTTTTTTTTTAATCTGCCCAGCTTTAAAATCTTTTCCAGCTGAGAAGTAAACTGTAGAGCAAGAAGTCTACCAGCATTAGGCTTGTTTTCTCAGGTAGCTTCCAAGAGTTGCCACGACTAAATTACAGAGATCTAATATTCCTGAAACCAAATGCTGAGAAGTACTTCCCTGTAAACCTCCTCAGTAAAAAGCCATCTCCCTTTGGCACATGCAGAATAAGGTTGATTTCCTGCTCCAGTTCAGAGTAGGAATTTGGAATTATATTTCTTGCTTCCAGAATGAGTTCTCAGGAACAGATGATACCTGTTCTCTCTCGCTGAGTGAATATTTATGTGTTCTCTACAGAATGGAACAGCATAAATGGGAGAGAGAGGAAAAAAAAATACTTAAGAATATTGTATAGCCCTAGAGATGATTAAAACATTCTGGAAGGAAAGAAACATTTGTTAAAATTCTCTTTCTGAATCAGTGAGGGAGTGGAGATGTACTTGGAAAGAGTTTGGTTTGGCCACTGAACTGCAAAATCAATTACTGATGCAGGCTCGGTTCTAATTTTGAATGCATTCCCTACTAACTATTATTACCTTCTGCTTGCCCTTCAAGTAATGTTGGCTGGTGAAATATGTTTCTCTCTAATAATCAATCTTATAAGGCTCTCATTCTGAGCAGGTAACTGTCCAGTCCTTTTGCAACCTGAAGCGAAGGTGCTTCCCAAACCAGGTTCCTGCCATAAAGCCAGGCTCACCGTGGGACCTGAGACAGCAGTTCCAGAGCTAGCGGTCTGGAGATCCTGTCCCTGCGAAGGGCTCATCTTTTCTACTGTGGTTTAAAATGCACTGTATTTGGAGGTGGGCATTAACCAGAGGATTTCCATCTGGAGAAGGAGGAAGAGAGCAGATCCCTAACTGCATCCTGTTCTTACAGAAGAAAACACTGAAATTAGCACATACAGGCCAAACCTACAAGCAACCAATTTCACAGACACTCACTCTGTTAGCTAGCTGCCCTTGCAATAACTCCATGGAAAAAGGAAGCAGCAGAGAAGTAGTGAGCCCTTTGAGTAAGCAATCATTAGCCAAAAGCCACATTCACCATGAGAAGGCCAAGCACCCTGACTCCATCTCAAGGGAACTAGCTTGGCTGTTTCCATTTGTTGTTTCTGGCTCGGGTGGATGTGTCATGATTGACCTGTGCAAGCCCAGAACACCTGTAATTGTCAAGCCTGCAGAGGCCAGGGAGTGTAAACTGCTTGGGGGTGGTCAGAGGCTTTAGAGGTCAGCTTAGAGTGCTGATATCTTGTCCAATTTGGGGACATCAGCTTTGTCACCATTAGTATGTCCCAGTTTCTTTATAAGAACTGTTAGGCTACTAGGTAGCTGTGAAACAAGAAACAAGCTCTGCAGCCCCTTGTAGCGACGTGCATCAGCACTAACAAGTCAGTTCTGTGTTGCCACTGCACTGGGCAACACTGACTTTCTAAGTTTAGCCCTGAGTAGAAGATGAGCCTAAGATGTGTGGCTAATGGCTAAGAATTATTTACACGTGTGTTTCCAATAGGGGAAAAAATGATTATTGATGTGTGTTGTAGATTTTTCTAAATAATTAATGGCAGAAGAGAGGCTTTTTAAACATATGAAAATACAATGAATTTAAATTTGCTTTGAACTGGGGACCTGGTTGTGTTGTATCCAGTGTCCCCTCTCCGAAGCACAGCCACCTATTTGAGCTTTAAATTAAGCTTGGCTGCTGCCACCGGTTGAGTCGGGCATACTAGTGAATAATACAGCTCCTGAAAATCAGATGTTTGTGATCACCACTATTATCCAGCTCTCAAATAGAAAGGCCTCATCACTACATTGGGATCATGGCAATAAATCTGCAAAATTTTTGTAATGTTTCTCCTCTGTCAAATTTTTTTGAATTGAGCCCCAGGGCTCAGAAAGAGAGACAGGTAGCAAGATGGATAGCCAGTGCCACTGTATTTTCTTCTTATTATTACTTATTTTTTCTTTTTTTTTTAATTTTATTTAGAAATCAGAGCTGTTTTCAATTAAATGACTATCCAGCTGTTTGTATGTGCTTATCCTGTTTATTCATTCACCTGTTCCATACAACTTCCTTCAATTTTGCAATATTTTTGACTACATTTCATCTTAAACTTAACTCTATACTCTCTCCTTAAAAAGCACTGTTGTTAAAAATGGTTTAGTTCTCCTTTTTAATCCTACAAGGCCTTTGAGGCTTAGGTCCTGATTCAAGAATTCAAGCGCAGTGTAATCACCGAGAGCTGAAAAAAATACTTATTTTCAGCTCCTAAAACATTAAGACCTCAGGCCACCGGATGGGATGAAGGGCTGTCATTTAGGGAGGAACCCTGAATAAACTTTACCATACAGGAAGCATAAAAGTTAATGAAAGATCATATTCACATGGCTTCATAGCAAGTATGTTTCTGTCTTTAAGTGATACAGAGCCTAGAGCCCACAGAGCAGCATGTCAAGTTCTCACATAAACAGGACACTTGGAGAAGCAGGAAAAGGCAGCTGCAAAATGCATTATTTGCTATTAAAGTTTATATAGCCAGCAAGATGGCCTGTTTTGTATTCCCCTCCTAACATGTTCCTTTTTACGTTTAGCAACTAAGGGGGGAAAAAGGAAAACTTTCTTCAATATTTTGCCATTTTAATATTCTTACCCCACAGAGCTATATTTGACTCTTTCCCTGTCTGTGCTATGCTGTACATTTATGCATAATGTAACATGAAGTCTTTATTTGACTTTTTACTCCTCTGACCACTTCTTTAATGTTAAAAAGAGTTTTCTTTTCCCCTTGGCAAGGTCAGCAAAGCAATACAACTAGGAGATCCTAAACCAGATCACTAGAAATTAAAGAAAAATTGGATGTAAGAAGGAGAACATGGGAGAGAGGTGATTTTTGATTAGGTAAGGACAGTTACCTTTCAGCTCTCTGATTTTAAGAGCCAAGGAATAACAAGGAGTGCAAATACAGGTAATAAAGCAGATTTAGAACTGGGAATAGATTTCATTGGTGGCTACGAATCGGTTAACACTGAGCCGTGACACTGCACTATGCTGGTCCACTTTACTTCTGCTAGTGGTAGCACGTAAGGGACATAAATATAGTTAGAATTATTCACAGAATAAAGACTGGGCCCTAAATAAGCAACTGCAACATTTTAGCAAGGAAAGGATTACTGTAGATATAATTCTGAGACTAATCGTGCATACTTGATACAAAAACACAGTGCCATAGGCAGATTCATGTTATTTAACTCAACTCATCCATTACCTAGGAAAGAGTTTGATCTCAAGGTTTGCAAATGGAGTTTACAACATTTATATTACTCTGTAACTCAACAGCAAACTTTTTATCATGCACCTAATTCCAGACTTTGTGTCTGGTCAATAAAAATATGCTTTAGTTCATTTATCAAAGGCTCAGAAGAACACAAGAATAAGGAAACTCCAGACACTCAAGAAATTATTAGTATTTGCCCAAGAAAAAATTAAAAACTAGTGCAATTATTTTTGGATCTTCCGAAACCAGCTCACTAAGGTGATTCAGGCAAAATCTATTAAATACTATTTTGCAAAGAAAATAGATATAAAGCGATATTGTATAGTACAAGATCACAAATAACAGTAACTAATTTTGCAATGATGACACTGAGCTCAGCATGTTAGAGATACCCAGCATAAAACTGCATTTTTTTTTTTTTGCATTTAATTTTGCACACCCATGAGCAAATGTTTTACTCAAATTACTCTAAAGAGCCAGTCTCAGCACTTAGGTGCTTCAGCGTATTTTGAAAAAACAGGTCACAATTTTCAAACACAATTTACCGAAGATGTATATTGGGATTTATATCTGTACTTGGGCTCACAGTTAAGTGGTACTTTTAAGGATGACATGTCCTTTCATTTTCCAGACTCATTAACAAGCTGGCAAATACTTTCCCTCTCTAAAAATCAAGGTTTTCATGTATATATTTTAAAAGTGAAAAGAGATGATCTGATCTTTACAGCCACCAGTAAGTTGCAGATTCTGAGGTATTTTAATTCAGACCTACGTGATCTTAATGAAAATGAAGGTACCTCAGGATCCTAATTCCCTGCCTGCTCTGCTACCAGCAATCTGTGATAGCTTCACAGCACTCCCCAGAGCAGTGTGTGCACTCGAATTCACCTCGCAGCTTCTGCACAGCCCAAGGGCTCGCTGTCCTCAGGCCCTTTCACAGGACCAAAGACAACAGGACTCAACAGAAGTTCTCTCATTCACTTCAGTGGACATTAATTCAGAAAATTGTTCCTTTTTGTCCTTTCTATTATTATGCCTCTATGCCTACTATCATTCTTTTAAGCGGCAACAATTTACAACACCAATAAATTTTGTAAATAGTGTACGATCTACATAGCATGCTGTGAGATGTAGTTTGTATGATGAATATATTATTGAAGCAAACAATTTTGTAAGTCAGAAAGATCAGTTTTTATGAAATTATGAGCCACGCTGCTGTTCTGGATAATGGTAATTTTTCCACAAAAGGGACAAAATCATATTCTACTAGTAGTTCTTTCAAGGCAATCAAATATTAAATTTAACCATCTGTTTTGTTTGTATCTGACGAAATTGCTAATGATAAAAAAGAACGTGAGAAAAGTTGAATTGACAAAACAAATATATCTGGCCAATAAGAATTAAATAAAAAGACTCTAGTGGTGTAGATTTACCTTGAATTTGTCAAATAGCATGCATACATCTCCAAGGAGTATTGTGAACCACTGACTCTATCCATAAGTCATCTGTTACAGATGTATTACATACTCCAATAAAACATTATAAAAATAATATACAAAACACATAGCTGTGCAAATGACTTTTCATTACTTTAGATTTTAAGAGAGTCACTCAATTTTAATGCTAAGAGAGAAAGTCGTAATTCAAATGTTGCTAAGCCCTGCTGAGCACACCCCACGCAGGTGGCTGCTCCCACTAGTTTGTCACCATTTGGTGAAAATGCAAGGCCCTACGAAAAGATGAGAATCAACAAAGCCTTTGCCTCTCTTAAGAAGTACCCTTGCCTTGTAAATTTGAGAGAATCACTTTTACTTGGTTTGCTTTCTGGGAGTAGGGGAGAATTCCCAGTGGCCAATAACACTCCTGGTGTGAAAACTGGTTTAAAAGTTGACAAAACTGTGTGGTGGTCTTCATAGCTAAATAAGTGGAGGCCTTTATGGAAACCCCACCTGAAGTAACTGCAAGTCGCACTGAAATTTGAGATCCATCAGAAGCTGCGGACAAGGGAGTAATTTCTGTAACCGAACAGAGACTGAAGAACGATTTTCTCTCCTTGCCTCACCAAGGCGCACAGATTCCATTTCATGTAACGCTGGCCACACTCATACAGGTAGTAGCACCAGTTTCATACTTTGACTATGATGTCTATTCACGAGCAAAGCATATTGCCATGTGCTCACTATAAAAAGCAGCTGCAAAAGTGATGCTGCAGATAAGAAATATTAAGAATGACTCCACAACATAATTACAGCTTCTCGTGTGTAATGTTTCTTCAAAAAGACCAAAGAAATCAGCATTTCTCATGCTAAGAGAAATTTATTGTCTTTTTTCCCCCTTTTATTTTAAGCTGTCTCAGAAAACTGTAAAATATTCATGCTTCTATGATAAAATTACAGTTATGGGCCAGATTATGATCTCAGCTGTATTTTCCAAGGACTGCCACTCCTGGGAAGGTGATAAAGCCCTTGGGTTCTTAGCTACCTTGGCATTTCATTTGGCACAGGGCATGGGAACCAGACATCTGCTTGAGCAGGGCGGGCTAAGTGAGGGAACAGGAGACAAGTTCCTATGATAACACTTGCACCTGGGTGCAAGAATAAAACACATTTATCAATGTGTATTGCATTCCTTCCTTGTATCTTGGCATTTGTGACCTTGCTTTGAAATAGAACTTTCTCTTTTACAGAGTTGTAGGGGTAACACCTAGCTACATATAAGAGAAAAAGAAACAGCCTAAGGCTAACAGAGAGCATACTTATACACTATCAGAGCTTACCACATTTTTTTTTTTTTACCAAATATGTCTTTGGGGATTGGACAATGAAAAACATTTGTCTAGATGTAAAACTTTTCCCAGAAATATACTTATTTTGTATGCAATACACTTTACCTAAAGTAAACTCCCCATCAGATTTCAACCCTACTTGTGTATCTCTGAGTGTGGGCACTGAACTTTATGGTGTTTTGTTTTGTTTCTAAAGGGAGTCAGAGGGAGCTTCTTACACATCTAAAAGAAAATTTTAAAGAAAATGGGATGCTAAAATTTCTTAGAAGCTTTGAAATCCCAAGCGACATTTTGCATAGGAGCTTCACACTTCTGTGCTCTCTGTATGGCATTAAACTACTACACTTCTGCAATTCACAGCAAAATCCACGTTGATTTTGATGGTTCAGCCTAAACTAGATTACCTGACAGAGGTTTTGGAAAGAAAAATGAAGGCTCATCCATCATTGCTGTTTTCTCTTGTTGTGGAATGCTTCAAAACAATCATTTCTGCATGGATGTTCATGAATTATGTTCCAATAAAGTGCAGCCACCACAAGGTTTGATGCTGCTGCACTTACTGAAACAAGTAATTCCATTAAAGAATCCAATCCATAATTTATACTCAAAGAAAACACTGTATCATTTGCATTTACAGCCCAAACCTGTCAGATGCTTCCTTCCTAGTAATATGATCCCAACACAGCAAGGATAGGAATCCCTGGCAAACAGTTAACCCAAATATTTTAAAAATGCCCTTCTAAGAAAGAAAACATTTTAGGGATCAGGATCTAAGGGAGAGAGAGATTAAATAATATACACTCTCACCGGAAGCTTAGGACAACACTGAGAGAAGCACATAAATCTCCCAGGTGCTCATCCAGCGCCTTAACTTCACGACTGTAATCCTTCAAATGCCACTGCTGGCCTAACCAAGAAGTTGCTTAGCAGAATATTTTTTAAAAGAAAGCCAAGGGATTGGTCACTTATCTCTGCTTCATGATTCTGAGATCTAAACTTTAAAGATAATAATCAAAATATATATATAATTTTATAAATAATAAATAATAATAACTGCTGCAATATTTACAGCAACTCCTGAACTATAATCAGACATTAAGGAAAGCTGAAAAATTCACTACTGCTTTTAATGAAACAAGCTCACAAAAAAGAACTATGCAAAACTTTGGCTATGGAAAGCACATATTCCACTTGTAGCATTACAGCTTGAACTGCTGGTCTACGCAAGGCCTATAGAGTACATATATGGGAAAGTGGAAGCATAAATAGGATTGCTACCAAAAACGAGTACAACAGTGAAATATTCCTTTTTCTTTTTTTTTTTAGCAAGACTACAGAGACTAGCATCTGTGAAATATTCCTCTAAACTCATCAAACCAAGTGTTATTCTCTATTTACTACCAGCTAGAAATACAATAATAGCAGGTTTTCCAAGGGAATACATCAAAGAAAATTCTCATTAAAAAAAAATCAATTATATCAGAAATAACACAGCAATGAAGATATTTATGTAGGGATACCTTAATTAGAGATTTCAGTCCTCACAAAAGAGAGAATGAGCAATTCAAAGCAATATATTTTCAGCTAATTGTTACTATCATAAAACAAAGAATAAATGTAAAAAAATAAATTTACAATGTGAGGTGAATTTTTGGGGCTTACCCTTCAAATGAAGTACTTTTTTGATCAAAAACATCTCATAACTGCTGTTTGTAGCTTTTATCTCACAGCTGCTGCATCACTTCATCTGCTGCTAAAGCTTCCACATTTTGTAAAATGTTAGAGAACTGAAATACAAAACATAAAAATTCACAGCACTATTGCACCACTAACACTCTGTATATGAAACACCACCACCACCACTAATAAAACTTCTATGCTACCACGATGGCATTAGTGGGCCACTTTTTAAATAAGTAAAATCCTAACACATATTATTCTAGTTTACTTTCCCAGGGCATAGTGTTTTGAGAGGAAAAAATAACACATTTCCAGGGGTAATGCTGACTTTATCATTAATGGAATATAAAATAATTTCAGCACAGACAAAATACATTTTATTAAAAAAAAAAAAAAAAAAAGATGTCTTAAAAGATTTCTCAAATTTCCTTACACAAAATGAAATTTTATTTTGCAGTGACCCATCCCCATCACATTTCTGTTGTACTCTGTTGACTAGCTTTGATGTGAGAGATGAAACAGGACCATCTCTTTAGCAAAGAGGCCGTGTACTTTTTACTGCCTCTGGCTTAAAAAAACACTAATAAAAAGAAAAAGCAAAAATGTGGTATTTTCTCATAGAGCTTTCAATCATTTTAAAAAAGAGAATTCGAAGGCCAATGTTTTGTTTTATTCATTCCTTTTGCTGTTATCGTGCCCTGCTAGCAAATCAATAGTTCATTGTTTCTTTTCTATCCTTAAATCACTTCAAACTGTGAACTGTGTCCTTGTCCAACATAACACAGCGACCAGGAAAGACTGGTGCTGAGCACATCCATACAAGGGCAGGAGAAGCAAGACAGAGCACAAGAACGGGTACCTTTTCTGAAGCCCGGAGGGGCGCGGAAACCTAGCAGGGGTGCAGTCGCTGTGCTGCTGCCATCAAGGAAACTCTGGGACTCATGGTCTTTACATGTTAGCCTTAATTTGTATTTTGAGCTACAGTACTTTAACCTTTGGTCTGTGGATAACTCCTCCACAAATGATTTAGCCTGCTGACCATTTCATATGACGAACCATATATCCTTGTTTGAAAACCTTAGTTTCCATTAAATTTAATTACCTTCCCCTGCGGCTCACATGGTAAAGGTTCATGGTAAAGGTGCAGCCATTAAATAAGTACAGCTACTAAACAAGGTCAGCTGCTATTAAAATCTACACAGTAAAGGTGCAGCTACTAAATGAGGGTGATTACTATTTAGGGGGCTTCTAAATGAAGATATATGAGCAAGCTTTTTGCATATGTACTGCATTTTCCTCTATACGATGTTTTAAAAATTATATGAGGGGCTCAGCAAGGTGTTTCCACACTTTAACTTTTACAGCACTGTCATATTAAAGCAATTTCAATAAATATGAAATGTGCTCTCCCAAAAGTTTTACTCCATCAGGAACTCACATGACTGTTTGACTCTTCCCTGTTAGAAGTTCAGAGGTTTATAGTGAATTTCCAAACTTCTACTATATTTCAAAGTAAAGAAATCTCTTGTTATAAAAAAATGTATAAGGAGAGGCCTATACTGTGTGCCAAACAGCACCTGGCAAAGAGCCCGAGTCCCCAGTGAATTGCTGGGGACTGCTTTACGCCCAGGCTGGTGGGGCTGCAACCTCCTCCTCCTCCTCCACAACCCTTGGGCCCTTAGGGGTTTGACACGATCCCTGCTGGATCTATTGGGAAGAGGCCCTGAAGCTCCCTCTCCAGGCCCCTGTGATCAGGTATTCTCTTTGCTGAGGTGCTTTAAAAGGAATTCCAGGAGTGTGGGATACACCTAGACAGAGCTGCGTAGGGCTCGGGAATGGAGCAAAGGGCACGCCAGACTGACAGGGAGGTGCCTTCTAAAACCTGTGAAAGTAACTATCCCTTCATAAGTCATAAACTTAAACTCTCTCGCTGAAAAAGCCCCTTCTGGAGGAACTCAAGTTATTTTTAGCTGTTAGCGTCCCTCAGAATTTCCATTATTTTCTAGAAAATTTATGGTAAGGACAGTGATGTAAGAACAGTATAGTTCCCTAGAGCTGTTCCTGCAGACCCATGATAGACCCATCTAGACAATATAACAGCAGTAATCACACACTATTAATGAATTATAGTAGTAAGCCTATACAATGTATCTGATCTGAAATTCATGTGTTTGGAAGAGCATGAGATCTGTAAGGCAATTATTTTCATTTTTTTTCTAAATCCCACTTCCAAGCACTGATGACCCCTGCTGAGGTCTAAATATTTAGGTGGTTAGGTGGCCCCTTTAACCTGTACTGGATATATTTCACACTCATAAAAAAAAAATCCTTAACACAATGATGAAGCATGCTTATTTTATTAATATTTCATCCTTCCTTGACCTTATGCAACTTTTTATTTTTTAATATATCTTTGTGGCAGGACCTTGAATCAGAGAACAGTTATCTAAAACATTTATACATCCTGAAGCATTAAAAGTCTTCTAAACTAAAAATCTATAAGCTAGAACACCTAATTTTTGAAATAGAGATGGCAATTAAATGAAACAGGCACAAGACTCACTTGCTGCTCACAGCCTCCCTGTTCCCAGGCTTGGACGGAGGCACTACGGAGCCTTTCCAAGATGCAGCAAGCTCTGCTTCCAGATCTAGCAGATCTAGAGATCTGTTCCAACCTCTAGATCTGCCAGTGCTGAGGTCTGGCTCTCTGTTCCTGGCTCATCTCAGTAATCCCTGAATAGCTGCAGCCTGCCACTACGTTGTACAGCTTCTCACTATCTTTGCCGACCACATGCTATGACCTATCCAGCCTCCCCTCCTCAGCTGACCCTAGGCACAAGTCATCTCCACGCTCCTCCCGGAAGGGTCTACCTCACCTAGTCACTCTTCTTTAAAAAAAAAAAAAAACATAATATATAAAATTTTAATGTATTTGAAAGTATTTTTAATTTTTTTTGTTTTATTTTAATTTTTAAAAGACACATTTCAAACATCACAATCTTAATGGCTCTCTCTTTTTCAGAGAAAAGTGAATTTCTATGCAGGACAGTATTTTCCAAAGAATCAATATGGCAAATACTTTCAAAAATAGATGATGATAGGTTTTCTAGAGGCTGATGATTAAAAAATTGATTAAATTTAGAAATCAGCTTGTTTCTCAGGACTTTTTATTGAGTCAGATAATTATATTTGAATATTCCCCAAAAGCTATCTTCCGTCTTTAGGTTTCTTAGCAGTTTAAAAGAGAACACGAGGAAGGATGAAGCTAGCATAACTCATTCATTATCCAAGACTTCCATTTCTCCTAAACGGCAGGAGCCCAGAGAGCCCAGAGAGGCTGCCGGGATCGCCCGGCGATACCGCTGGGAGCTGGGGCGCTCTGCCCGGCACCTGGAGAGACCTGCTCCTTGCAACACAATCCTGGCACTTCAAAAGCCCTGCAAAGGATGGAAGCAACGCTCCTGGAGGGTCCGAGACCCTGTTCAATTCTTGCACAGATCATACCAAATATACAGCAGGTTTTCCTAATGGTTGTACACTACAGAAAGGGTGTGCTGTAGCCTGTTGACATTGTACAAGTGCTACAGGAACACAGAAGTTCCCTGCTCAAGCAGGGACACCCAGAGCACGTGGCACAAGGTGGCATCCAGGCAGATTTGGAAGATCTCCAGAGAAGCCAACCCCACAACTTCTCTGGGCAACCTGTTGCAGGGCTCTGTTACCCTCACAGTAAAGGAAGTTCTTCATCACATGCAGGTGGAACTTCCTGTGTTTCAACTTACACCCGTTACCCCTCGTCCTGTCACCAGCCACCACAGAGAAGAGCCTGGCCCCATTTTCCTACAATCACCCCTCAGGTACTTGAACATATTGATCAAATCTCCTCTCAGCCTTCTTTTCTCCAGGCTAAACAGGCCCAGCTCGCTCAGTCTTTCCTCATATGGCAAATACTGCAGTCCCTTAACCATCCTCATGCCTCTCTGCTGGACCCTCCCTTGAAGCTTAATGTCCTTCTTGTACTGCTAAGAGATCATAAGGCTGATGATCTCTTTAAGCAAAGAGATCATAAGGCTGAAAAAATAGCACGCATATTTCCAGTGACCTTACACCACAGATGAGATAGTAGAAATAAGTGAATAAGCCACTACTGAGCAGAAATTAAAACATCCTACCTTTTTCTATACTATTAACTTATGTCCATGCTGTACTAGATTAGTTTAGCACATCAGAAATATAACACAAAAATAGGACTCCATTCATAAATTAGACTGATATTAAATGTCAAAACTCTAACATTGAATTCCGTAATTTCAAAATGAAACTTAACCTTTTTTTTTTGCATTTTATATTTTAGGAAGTTAGCAAATATTCACATTCAGAATGAAAAGAAATGTCAAAATACTACAATTTTCAGAGAAAAATAAATCCAGAGATTAAAGGATTAAAGCAGTTTGATTCTTCAGGACCTTTCAACTGATCTGCTCTTCAAATATGTAAAGGAAAAGCATTTGGCTGAAATGTATACCTCCTCTAGCACTTTCTATGTTCCTTCAGATTTCAACAAAAATCAGACATGGATAATGGTTAACACTAATGTCATGTCAAAGTTTTTTAGCTATTATTAAAATAATTGATGAAAAAGTAAGAAATCTCTAAAGTTTTAAATATGAAGTGGCTGCTGACAGAGCAAATTTAGCAGATGAGATACATCTCAGGGCAAAAGCTCCAAGTATTTTGCAAAGCGATTAACATTCTTACAACAGCGGGAATAATATAATTTACAAATACAATTTATGATGTTATTAATAAGTTTTGTGGATCAAGACCAAGTTCATCCTCTAGGGTGAGCAAAAGCAAAGATCCAATATCTGACATATTTATTTCTAATATTTTTTTTCTTTATTCAGCTGCTTTTTCAAACTTACCAGAGTGTACTGAGTTGTGCCAGCTACGCATGTTTAGTAACAAGATGACCTTCTAGCAACTCATAATGGATTTAAGGACACTTGTAATAGGAATATCAAAGAGGTTTTAAAAGTTGTGTTTATAATCTTTTGGTAAGGCCACGGACTTCATTATCATAATGCTACAACTCAGATGCAAATCAATTTTAGCTATGCTTCTAATGTAATCTCAGACTCGCAACCAACCGCTTCAATTACTTCTTCCACAGTAATCTCGTCATCTAACATTTCCTTTTGTGCCCCTGCTAACCCCTTTCTTTCCAACCAGAACCGCCACTTCTGCAAGGGGACCGTGACCACAGAGGCTGCTAAGGAGCAACCAGCTTTTTTTTTTGGAGTACATCTGCTCTAGAGGTGACACTAAGTTGATGTACAAACTCCAGGAAAATGTAATATATTTTGCTTTATTGTTTCTTTTTTAATGGATGGCTGTTAAACCTGTATAAAAAAATCCATGTTCATATACTTCATTTCTGTAATACTTTATTTTGAGCAAACTATAAATCCTGGGGTCCAAAAGACAACTTCCTTAACCCTAGCTTGACTCCTCATACTGTACATTGAACCAGCTGATAAAAGGGGAACCTCACCCGCCGCCTACCCCTGGCTCTCTTATGATGGGATGACACAGGCTGTTTCTTTTAAAAGCATTCAGAAGGCTAGTACTCTTTAATTCAAGTTTGAGGTTTTAGAGAAAGCAGGTTGCATTAACTCTTGATAGAGCTAAAGCAAATCAGGGTGCTGAGAAACATGCAGGCTGCAGCACTTTCTACAAGATAATTCAGCTTCGAGTTAACAGTCGCTGTTTCCAATAAACACAGCCACGCAACGATTTCTTACTGCCTTCTGAACCTGCTGAAAAGCAGCAGTTTGAAAGAAACAGGCACAAGGCAACTCCCTTGCTAATGACAGAGCAGCAGCCAAATGTGCAGCACGGTCAGAGTTGAGATGCCCGCAACACGGGCGGCCTCGTGCCCACCTAGCGTTCGTGTTTCAGGGCCAGTAGCCCATGCGTGGTGCCTGCAGGCAAACACACGCAAACCTGCTCCACACCTGAGGCCTCACATCGCTTCCCCCAGCACGGCAGCACAGATTGATTACAGTCCTCTTCTTGGAAATGGTTTCAGGCCCTCCTCAGGGGTGCCCCCTTCAAAGACTTCCCTAAATGTAACACAACAACCGTGCTATTTGCCACCAGGCTGGGGGGAGAAAAAACATTTATCAGCAAAAACTGTCTCTCGTCAGGTCTCTCTTCATCTCAGGAGAGGGCAGACAGGTTTGTGGGCACTGCCCATGTTCAAGAATCACCCCCTTCCTCCTCCTGGGGAAGAGGTAGCTGGAACCCATCCATCTGAACCAGCCTCAGACAGAGCTGGGAACTTTGTACTCCTAATAACTTTCTAAGCCAAAACAGCAAAAGTTTCCCAAGCCACAAACCTGTTTTTTCCTTCTTCTCTGGCTCCACAAGGGCTGCCTTGTGGTTTTGCTGAAAGAAGCAAAGACTAAAACAAACCCTGGGCCCACCTAGTACCACTAGCTGAGACCTGTTGCACTCTCATGAAGAGATTTTTCATGAAAATAATTGTCGATGAAGAATTTGATCTTAATGAGCCATGTAAAGCACTTTTCCCAGTATTTTAAATTACACTGAGTAAATTAAAAGGTGTTTGTCCCTAGTTCCTTCAAGCTGTTACCCACCTCGTGACACATTAATATATGTACACCAAATAATAAAGAGCTCCGAGTATATTCTTTGTCATGAGATCATGTGTTACATTCTTCCTTCATTGCAATAAGATCCGATTGAAACTCGTGCAAAAACTCAAGCCCTCAGGAAAAAAAAAAAAAAAGTCAACCTGGTACTCCTTTCATCCTTTCAGCTACAGAAAACATTATTGTTATTAATGCAAATATTTGGGAGTTTCTGTCTTAGGGATTTCCCTTGTAAAGATCTTTGCTGATAAAATGCTGTTTGAGTAATTCAAATGATTCTAAAACTTTGATGCATAAATTTCACTAGAAAAAGTTTCTTAAGACAAATTTGTTCATGTGGCAAAGTCTAATCGAGTCTTAAAATCTATTAGTTCCCATTATGATGTTTGACTTGTAAGATATTAATTCAGGTCTTCTTTCAAGACTAAAAAAAATACATGTCTTCATGACTTTTGTTTTCTTCCTAAAGATTTACTTTATAAATACTGAATATTTTTTCTCTCCATTATTTCAGCTTACTGTGAATTTTTTTAGGAAAAAATTACCCGTCACCCCTTTTACATGAGACAGTTAACTCAAACGGTATGAAACAAAATGTTGAAAATATTCATGCCATGGGAAACCAGGCAAAATTAAAGATCTCAACTTGATAAGACCATGTCATTTGGGCAGCTTATGGACATTAAAAGCTGTTTGAAGAAGAATGTAATTTTAGATGGTAGAGAATCATGAAAAATTAAAAAACATGTTATGAATTAAAGATAGAGGACTAAGCACATATACCAGAGAAGAACAGTAACTGTTATCAATAAAATTAAGATAGAAAAAAGGGTCATCAGATGGGGTAATTACTCGACTAAGTTAATACTTTTCGCACTATGCTTAAGTGCATCTGGCCTGTTTGAAACTTTATAGGATTTCAGACATGAATTCATTTGCATACCAGAGGACACCCATTTTCGTTTTCAGCCCTAAAAAGTACCAAGCAGTAGGGTCTAAGAGGGATTTCACACTCTCACGGGCAGCACTGTCGTGGCACTCAGCACCACGATATTAACCTACATAGCAGTCCTGCTCCTTCTGGGCTAGTAGAGACTCTGAGCATTGCATGTTATTGCAAGTGTGTGCAGAGGTGCCTTAAGTCTTTCGCCAAATCCAAGACAGCCTTAGTTTGAAAGGCATTTGCCCTTGAATATTTGCTTGCCCTGAAAGAGGAATTTATACTAGGTGTATCAAGAGACAAAAGGGAAGCTCTTTCTTATGTAGATCCCTGTATAAATAAATTTCCAGGACTTTTTGAATAGTAGTCAACCTAGGTCATGATTTTTCTGCAATGCATTCTGGATTGCTTTAAATTTTGATTGTTTCATATTTTGTCTCCCTCCATAACATATCATTTTCTCTTTTCATAATGTTTACCTACCCCTCTTTTCAAGGATGTGGGGTGCCACTGCTGATCATGCTTTAATTAGAGCATGCAGTGTTGAAAATACTTCAGCAACATAATTACTCCTAATTACAGCTGCTTCTGTCATTTGTCTTAGTCTGAAGTATTTTGTTAGAAGAGGACCATGTTGTGGTTTTTTTTCTGTGCCTCTCCAGCACTACCTTTGTGCTGGCCTTAAGCAGTAGTAACGGAGCTCTTGACTAGCTTTGCTTGCTTTGTTGCTGTGATGGGGTGTATAGTTTGCTCAGAATATCACGTAATTCAAAGACTGTCATAAAATCCTATTCCTGAAAGTTCATGTAGTCACGAGGAAGTGACAAGAGCCTCCTGTTCAGACGAAAGAGCTGGAAAAACCACAGAAACCATGGGAGGACCAGTGGCGCAAGGATTGCCAAAACCAAAGTAGAAAGTGGCTGCACTTGTGGCCTTAGCAGGCAACAAGAAACCCTCAGCTAATGCAAACCCAAGTTTGGTACAAATAAAAAAGGCTGGACTAGTGTGAATTAGCCAAGGATTTAAGCAAGAGTCACTG
This sequence comes from Tinamus guttatus, assembly GCF_059628265.1. Taxonomy (NCBI): domain Eukaryota; kingdom Metazoa; phylum Chordata; class Aves; order Tinamiformes; family Tinamidae; genus Tinamus; species Tinamus guttatus. The sequence continues at coordinate 1,126,695 of NW_028288638.1, forward strand.
ATGAGCTACCACTTCATACCACTGCTTTTTGATTTGATTTCTACTTGACAGGCATGAAAAGGAGTATACTTTTTTGAAGTCATCTGCTCAAAACACTAGGTTAGCAGGTAAAGAGCACAGTACAATGATTTAAAGTTTCACTAGGATTGAAAATTACCTTCCATGTTTTATTATATGTTTAAAAACCTAATTATAAAACCCAATTGACACCAAAGGAGGGCTAGGAATGTTTATAGGCTACTGTAAATGAACTATCAACAAAATAATGGTGCAGTGAGAGGAGAAAAATTGTTAAGTAATATCAGTTTGATCATCAGTTGAATGAGTGAAATCAACATCTTTTAGGATCTCAAAGCTTCATATTTTGGCAACCTAGAATTTCACCTTTCAGCATTAAGCACTGTGTTGCTGAGTGATGAAGAATGTAATAGATGTTGAGATGTTCTGCAATATGGTCTCCAGAATCCTGTACTAAGGCTACGTCCAAGCATTTGGAATATGTTTGCTAACCCTCTCCCACATCTTAGCAGAACTTACTTAATAGCCTGGAGCTTAAAAAAGTCCCAGTGGTGTATTCCCACATTAAAACTTAAATTTCTTTGACAAAACATTGCTGATTACAGCACTTTACAGCACTGAGAATATCAGTGATACAGCTTATAAAGTTGTACCGAATATCTTAGAAAAAAAGTCCCCGAACTTGCCCATTGGTAACTTTTTCCTCTAACATTTTTCCCTCTTCAAATTCCTTCAGTATTAACTACCTCCTTTTTAAATTTTATTTTATTTCTATTATTTTATTTTTACTAGATTTTAATTTTTGTGCTCAAGTCTCATAAATTTCAGTTACCATTCCTCCCTACAGTACATTTTTATTGGGTACATACATTATTCCCACACATGCTTTCAATATCACTTCAACTCTGAACTCTACTGCTTTCTAATGCTGCTTTACTTTAGAAAACATTCCAGACTCTCCTCCCTTTGCTCACATACATTTCTTACACTTTGGTAAAATATTTGCCAAAGTATTACCAAAAATATTTGGTAAAATATTTTCAGTAATTTATTTTATTTTCATTTTCTCAGAAATTCCTTATGGCTTCACTGCATATCACCTTAGCAACACAAAATAGTTTTAAAAAAATAATACAGTACTAGGCATTTGACTCTGCAGAGATGGTAAATCTAAGACCATTTCTAGCATTGGCAAGATCTGGACTTTGTTCTGCATCTAATTCCATTAGTCTCACGCATAACATCAGTTACAGAAGGTTGAGCATTTACTGTGTTCAAACCAAAAAGGACCTCGCTTTGTGAACGATCAGGAAGGTCATTTCTGGAGTAAAATTATACTGCAACTAAGGGAAAATAAAAAATAGCTCAATGAAAGTGAAGGCAATTGTCTTTTATGTTTCTCTCTTCCCTGAAATTGGAGACAAAGTACACATTCACTAATAAAGATTTGCTGATTTTTTTCTGAAACATACACAGTGTAACAAAATGTTTTTTTCTTCTTAAAATCCTTTAAATTCTCTACAATTTTCCCCATACTAATTAATGATAAATAGATGGACCCGCTATTATAACACTGACTGCAAAGGAGTAACCCTTGTGCAGATCCACAATATCGAGCCTTACACGTGGTTACAGACAAGGAAACAGTGTGCTTTGAGAAAGCAGTTCAAATAAATGGAAGCTACAGAAGAACCCAGCCAGCTAGAGAAAGGGACACCACAACCAGCTTAAGGGTAAGGTCACCACTGGCCCTTCTTCATGGCTCAGAGCAAGAAATCTGATTCTTCTCTGCTAGTTTTCCCCAGAACCACTCTGTCTGCGTCTGGCTTTGTCTTGCTGGCTCCTGTTTGGCCAGGCTTTGCATAACACAGCTTCAGTTCACAACTCACTTCCCTATTTCAGACTTTCCTATTTTGACAGTGAAAAAAAATCCAGCATCATTTATAGTTTCTCTAGTTACACCAAAGACCTTATGTTGGAGTACAGCCCTTTAAAACCCTGTTCCATTGTGTCAGATCAAACAAAAACATGACTGGTTTACAATGCTGTGAAGTTGAATTTCACCTGAAACCTCACCAGGACTACTTCATAACTTTGAATATGCAAATTTCTCATATGCAAAATGGGGTGATTCTTTCAAAATTTGTCTTCCTCCATTTGGTAAATTTATTAGAGTCTTCTATATTTCTTTTTCATGACTCTATCTATTGAACAGCTTAAGCTATTTCAGTTCTCCTGTGTTTCCTATAGATTTTTCTTTTAAATTGCCGGTTGTCCTGCAATATGAAATTGCCTAAATTCATTTTAGTATGGTGTCAGGATCACTTTCCCCTTCCTCTCCCCAGTTTCTGCAGATATTGTAAATAGGAAGAAAATGTACCTTTTTACTGCAGGCTGCGTATAAAGTCAGTCTCTTTACATTGTGAATGTTAACTCACTATGAAATATCTGACTAAACTAAGGAAAGGTGAACACAGCCCAGTTCTCTAGTTATCACCTGGCCCTTTATGGTGAACAGATGGACAGTGTATCTAGTCACTGAAGAATGAATGGCTCTCAATTCCATGCATCTTTCAGCCTAGTCAGCTTAATTGCTCCCTTTTTTTTGTACATAAGTTTTAAGCACGGTGTTGGCCCCCTTTCTTCCAAAGGTTCACAACCAAAGGAAAGTCTTTCCTGGGAAAGACCAAGGTTTTCCAGGTTCCTCGGTGTCTCTCAGACTCTGCTGCCACTGAGCATGTTATGACTTGTTAACCTGCTCCATTGGGGGCACAAAAAGTAGCTTCTTACAGACCCAGCTGCTGATGCTGCCCTCAGATCCCCTGAGTACAGACAAACTGCTCCAGTGCGCACCAAGGCAGGTTCCTGGAGGAGTTGAGTTTTGTACAATGACAGAGTGCCTAAAATAGATCGCAGCATCATACATCATTTCCACAAAACCTTATTATGGAGAAGGAAGAATAGGGTTTATACGTGTAACAAGAAAAACACTGCAAACTAACAAACAGTCCTGCAACACAAAAAGAACCCAAGTGAGGGAGATGGGTAACGTCACGCAGCCTTGCAGGCTGAGCCACTGAGCCCACATGCACCAAGCTGCAAGTGCTTGGCTTAACGTTACTGACATGGCACCTGACTAATATTTTTGCATGATAAAGACCATAGCAAAAAATTCATGTGTCTGCAAAGGGTGTGTGTGTACATTGATATACACTGTTACACATTGATGTATATATATGTATATACATAGTAGAATTTAGGAATCATAGAGTAATTCAGGTTGGAAAGGACCTTTGGGATCCTGAAGCCTTTGAGCACTGCTCAAAGCACAGTTCACCTCAAAGTCAGATTCAAAGTCAGATTAGGGTGCTTAAAGCCGTGTCAAGTTGCGACATATATAACAAAGTTACTTTGCAAAAGCCAACCATTCTTTAAAGCTGTGTTTTTTGCTCCCAGTGGCTGATTTTTCAGCTGGATATTAAAGGGAAATAAAATGTATCTGATCTGAATCAATAAGACAGCGATGACTTGTGCAAAGGGTAAAAGAATGGATTTTGCATCAGAAACTTCATGCAGGGAGTTTACCCTCTAGATCTTTAAAATGAGAAGCAGAAACTTTAACTGAGGCTAGAGTGTTTTTTTGTCTCTTGTTGCTCCTGATTCAATGGGTGTTGATAAACCCCAGTGCATGATGAGAAAAGACTGCAATGAAAATGAAGGGAAATATGTAGATACTAGAAAAAAAAAGAGAGAGAGAGAGAGATGAAGAGAAATGGAAAAGAAATCTTGGAAGGGAGCCCATGTCCTCAGACCTCAAAACTTAAAAAGAATTTTTAAGACAAATCTGTCAGCTTAAACAAGGCATGATTTTCTTTCACTTTCTTTCCAGGCATATTGATCCTCTATTTTCCTTGATCCTTTTGTCACAGACCATGTTCTCTTTATAGGGAAAAAAGGGGGAGAAATCCTCTAAGACTGAACAGTTTACTTAGCTAAAAAAATGTGAATTATCCTAAAGAGCTTACAAATCAGAGAGTTCGTTCATTTAAAACCATAGTTTCCTACTTCCATAGTTTCCTAGTTTCTCACTCCTGCCCTGGGCTAGTGCATGCATTTTGACAACAGGTCAGGCGAGTTCTTAGACCAACCAGCTCCAGTCTCTGAAGGCCTGCAGGCGCTTTCCCTAGGACGAACACCGATACCTTTTCTACTAAGCATATACTAAAAGCCAGCAAATACTAAACACATACTAAATGCCAACAAACTTACTAGTTCAAGAAGCCCTTCCTATAGGGACATTTTTAAAGATTCTACAGCCTATTCATAAGTAATAATTCACTTTTTATGCCACCACAGATCTCCTATGTTCACCTGATACTTCTGGCATCAGAACTGCAAAAAAAAATCCAGAGTTGACCATCCACGCGCGGTACCTTTGGAAGCTTGAGGCCTATCTGGGGCATGGGGTTTATGGCCAGATTTACCACTGACAGCAAATTCCTGATTATAGTCACCAGGTAAAGATGTTAGATCAAGAATTTTCATTGCACTCCTTCAGCACTCACATTTTCATTCAAAATAAAAGTAGATATAGCTCCTGAAAACACAGCTATTAAAAAAAAAAAGTTAATCCAACTCCAGACCCCTTTCACATTTTATGAGAGTTCCTGTGGAAACTTGCTTCTAAATTAACTTGCCCATTTCAAATGCCAAGAGAAGTATAAATTATACAGAAGCCTTTTATAATATTTACATTCAGCCTTCATAAAATGAAGTCAAAGGAAGAGAACATCTTGATCTAATCATAGATACAATCATCACTGGTCTGTACAAATATTGGAAACATCATGTTTTAGTCCCCTACACTGAGGAAAATCCAAATAAACAAACATTTATATTACCCATCAGGGCACGTTATTAAATAGCAATGCATGATCTGAAACAAATCAGAAGCCATTATTCATTTTTAAAGGGTAGCTTCCTCACCGACTGCCATAGAAGAGCAAGAGAGAAGTCGTCACACACATTAAATAGAGACAAAGACTAACAGAAAGAGGGCAGAAAGAGGACAATTTTACCCAGGGCAATTACTGTCATGCTGATCAAGACTGTTTTAATTCAATTTTTTGATAGATTTTTAGCTGATCTTGTATTTTAGGAGTGACTGATGTCAGCTGGAACACAAGAAAAAGACACTGCATTAATTTAACATTTGAATCTAATGGTTCAATGGTCCTATGTCCCTGAACTCACTCAAAGAAAAATTCAATTTCTCTTTTGTTGCTGGGAAATGTATTTGCTTTGAAAGAAGTTCTAGTGTAATGGTGTAATAATCGACATTATGCAGAAACAGTGCTGCACATACACTATTCCTATAAACAGTATGAAATGCTGTGCTTGCTTTAAAATGCATTAGTAATAACAAATATTTGTTTTACTGGCACAAAATGAACTTTACATTTTTTAATTAAAATTGAATGAAGGATTGTGATTTTAAATAAATCACCATCAAAGAAGAACAAAGAGGAACTCCATAAGAAAAGCAAAGTATCTATCTTAACACAGAAAAAATTAAAAGTAATCCAAGCAGAAGCATTGCAAATTTCATTTTCCATTAGTGCTAAAGCTACGAAACACCTTGATATGCTCTAGGCACCTTTCAGAAGCAAAGCACTTTCTTGGCTTTTAAGTGCTTCTCTCTCATTTATACAGAACAGGCTTAGAAAATTTCCCTCAAAAAGTAACAGCCCTCATGTTGTCTGACTTTCTGACAAAGGCACTCAGTACGGGTGGAAAACTTTGACTCTTGAGCAGCGTAATAAATGTATTCTCTGCTTCAAAATGACAACTGCTGTAAAGTTTCAAAAATACTCAAAGAAATACATTTGCCACAATCTGGAAATGAGCCAGCCCTTCATGGGGAAACCTCTGACTGTAAATGTGAGCATGCAATGCAAAAGTTTCAACAACAAGCAGAATCTTTGAAAACCCCTCTACGCATCAGTCAATGTAACAGAGACAAAAAAATACTGGCTATAGATGTGCCAAACTCTCCTATAGAATAAAACAGACTTGGCTTCCTTACCAAAGCTGTAAATAGAGTGCTTTAAAGAAAATCATAATTACTTCTTATATAACTCTTCCATAATAATAATAATAAAGGATACTTTTCCCTGCTTATTAATTGGCAATCTATTTTCCTCCTCCAGGTTGCTCCAGATCTTCCTACATTTAATCCACTTACTCAGATTTGGGGGAAAGAACACAAAAATGAATTTAATTCACCATGAGCCAGTAAGCTGATGCTGCTAACAGTGCAACCACAAAGCTCTGAAGTTTAAGGTACCTTGTATAACCTAACAGTATTTCTGTTTTGAAACAAGGCCAAAGCTGTTGTTGTGTTTCAAAATGGACAATAGAAGATCCTGATCTTTTTCTCTGCAAACGACAGATCACCCAAAAATGAAGAAAAATTGAAAGGTACTTAATACCCATACATTTTATTGAAAAGCTATAAATCTCTCTTGGATCCTTCAACTAATACAAGGATAAAAATTACTGAGAACATTAGCAAAGGAATATTTTGGTTTAAGTTGGGCTGTATGTATATAGAAAAGACCAGTTCCCATGTCAAGTATGCAAAGCAGAGAAGATGCCGAAAGACCTGTGTCCGGCACTGCTTCTCTGTGTTATGCTTCCTGACAAACCTTCATTACATGATGATAGCCTGTTGTTTTATCAGCACGCAGAATAAATGATGGCCTGAACATAAAGTACTTAGAGATTTCTCCTAACAACACTCTGTAAAATAGGGAAATATTATCATTCCTATAGTTCTACCTGAAAAATAGAGGCCTAGAAAACAAGACAACTTGCCTGGGATAAGGAACAAATTCAAGGACAGAGGAATTCAGCTTCCCTAGGATTATGTAGCTGGCAGAAGAAGTGAGAAAGATCTTTAAAATGTCATATTACAATTGCTGCACTTCTTGTTCTTCTGTACAACTCACCATTCCAGGAACAAAATATTTTAAAACATATTAACAAATACCATGAGTTTGGAAAAATTATTAAAGAGTATTTCCTTTTTCTGTAGGAAATAAATTTGTGTCAAAAATAAATATATCATTTAATATAAATTTTGCAGTCACTTAGATGTTTTGTGATACTTTGTTTTAGAAACAACCAAGTTCCTCCAAAAACAACAATAACAAAAAAAAACTCATTAGCTTATCAGATTTTGCAAGTGTCTGATAAAAAAGTACAAAATCAGGCTTTGCTGCCTCTTGGTATTTCTTGTATTTAATTTTTTACTTAATTCACTCCTTGAAAATATCAATATAATTCCATATGTAATAACACCACAATGGCGAGTGCCTCTGTGACTAGTTACATTCCTAACACCACCAAGTAGTGTTTACACTCTAAGAAAGAAATACCAGTGAGCGAGCTGTTTGCTTGGTACTGTACTTAACTTATTGGTATCAAACACTCACTATTTGGTGTTTGTTGAAACTGCAGAAGATGTCTGAGTGGTTTAGGCTGCATTTTGTCTCCCAAGCACATGCTTGGAAACTAAGCAGGCTCATTAATGAAATACAAGTGGCATCTAGTCATCCTCTAAGTAGCCATTTTAGTCTGTGCTGGAATATCAAGAGTGAAGCAGATTTATGTAGGCCTGTAAAAGTTGCCAAATCTACTCATTATTTAGGTTTTATTTTCCTACCCTTGCATTCAAATGATTTTCAAAAAAGCTCTCTGAAATGATAATGGCTGCCTATGGGGAGAAAAAAACAGCAGTAGGTACAATGTAAAGAAGCGTCTGTATATCTAATTGCAGTTTTTAGAATAGGTATCAGTGTATAGCAAAAATCAGCTCCACTAGGATCAAGCCTATCTTATTAGTGGGAGATGAAGGACACTTCTGACACACAACCCTGTAAGTCACTCCTTTGAGAGGACATTAGAAAGAAAGAAAGAAAAGAAAAAAGAGTGAGTCCTATAAGAACACAGCAAAGAAAGGACTATTGTGCTAAGCCAGAGAGAGAACCAATGAGTTTTAATTCAGTGGTTATGGATTTCTTTTTCCATCTAGGCAATAGCTGCTGACAAGTATTAAAAGGCAAGGACATGAGGGAGTGAAGTCAGGATGTTTGGGGAAGTGAAGGGGCTGGGGAGTTTCATCTTCTCCAAGCAGCCAAGGCAGCAAGTTGAGCCCTGAGGAACTGAGGGGGGTTGATAGGGTTATTCTGCCAGCTGCAGAGCTGTGCAGCAGGCTCTGGGATCCACAAGGTTCAGGTCCAGGTGCTTACACATCTGAAATCTAATGCCTTGTTAAGACAGGCACAGATGACATTTGCTTACCCTGTAACAAGAGAGATCAAAGTCCTCTTTAAACACCTAGAGAGGAGTCAAGGCCAAGTCCTGTGCTACAGTGAGTATTTTCTGTGCCAGGCATCAGGATATAAAATACACCTGGAATGAGTACAAAGATGAATTGGCCATTGCCATCACTCTATCACACACAGCAGTTGGGATGCATTTAATACTGCAATGCAACACTCGCTGTTTCCTCACAGTGCAGCAGTGGAGGAAGAGGAGGAGGAGTGGGAATCATGTGTACCATCCATTCTGCCTTCTCTGCAAGGGAGCGCGAGGAACTTGAAGTTTTTGCCGTGACCCCAGCTGAGAACAAAAGCAGGGAGCAATACAGAAAATAAAACTATCAATATGCTATGCAGTTTTCTGTGTAACATGCCATGCCACTATGAAATGTGACACAGAATAGAAGGCTGAAGGGTAGGGAAAACGCTCTTCTTCCTTCATGGTATCTTTGAGGAGTCCTTAATTAGGTAATATGTTAATACCAAATAACTAGCTCAAGATGCTTAGTTTGTATAGATTTTGTGTATATTTAGATAGATAGATAGATAGATTTAATTAGGTGCTATTGATCTATATTTACAGGATAAGCAAGAGCTTCTAAAGACTTATTATTGACACCATATGGCAGTTTTTCAAAGCAATGCTCAAATTAGGTATAATGAGTCGCATAAAGAAAAGTGCCTGCCATAAAAAGGGCTCCCAAAACATACTAATGTTTTTGCTGAAAGATTTTAGCTCTAATATGAGACTTTAGAACATTTTCAGAGAAGAGGTTCCCCATAGCTAATATAAAGTATTTGCGGTACCTTTCCTATTAGATGATGTGGCTACAAAAAGCAAATTCATCTGATGGACTAAAAACTAATGGTAGGAATATCTGGAGAAAGAGAAGTCAGTGAGATACGAGAATCCAAAAGAGAATGGGAAGTCAGCAAAATCTGCTGCTCAAGTTTTCACTGCAGTAAATGAATCTCTTGCTTTAAACGAACCTGGTCACATGTCACACTGCAATTACCTCTTTTGATATATGATACCTGACTAAAAGGCTTATGAAATACACTCAAATGTCCAGTGATTCCTACATCAAACCGAGGCAGTCGTCTTTTGTGAAACTAGTTTCACTCTCACTGAATTTTGCTTATCTTTTACCCTCAAAATATTGGTAGCTCAGAATAGCTACAGGAAGAATTTCATCAAAAATATTTATTATATAAAGAGTTTCCAGATTCAAGTGCTCAAGAACAGAAAAACTAAAATTATGTCTTCAGTCTGAGGTCCCTGTGCTGATGGTGATATCTCACTGCATGACATTTTATTCTTCCTTAGCCATTCCGAGAAGACCAGGGGAAATATTTTTTCTCAGCTAATTTTTCCACAGAACCTGTACCATTTTAAGTAGCTCATTCTTCACCTGTCTACCTCCAACACAAGCAATTTCCTCTTTGTTGCCCGGACGCCATCTGGAAAGGCGCTGACAGTCTACGCCACAGACTCCCGAATCTGAGTGCCTAAATTTCATGAAGCAGCAGAGCTTGTTACAGAAGTGCTGTCCCCACATCTCTGGCGGGATAGCATAAGGCAACACAGTTTTGCTAACAACAATCATGGCAGCTTTGGGATTGCACTGCAAACAAGATAACCAAATGCATCTTTTTTTCCAGAATAAAGACGGGACAACTTTTTAGACTCTCACTGGCACGATACAGAGGCAGCATGTCGCAGCCGAGGAGTGAGAACCCAGAGCAAGGGCTGGAGGAGGGTAAACTGCTGCCGCCGCTGCAGACATGCAACGAAACTGTGCATTAACTCCAGCAGCAAGTGAGGACAGCAATTAGTGGCAAATAACATCAACTCCAGGGAAAGGCCTGCTCAGTCTTGGCCTGAAGAGATTCACTCCTCTGGGGAGAGGGGTGAATACGTATGGCCTGTTTTATATGTACAAACCAGCATGGGCTGGAGCAAGGGGACACTGATAATTTTAGCAGCTGATGTCTCTACTGGAGATGTAGGCACAGCTTAGCGAAATCTTCATCCAAAAAGCAGACATATCCCTGACACAAGGACCTTTCTTTTCTGTTCTCCTCCTCCAAAGCAGAATGTACTGCAGCTCTTCAGGAAAAAAAACAGGGATACATACACTTCACACAGCTCTCCTCCTTTTTCCCAGGCTTTTAAACAACGGAACTAGCTTGACTAAAAATACCGAGAACAATTCTTGGGGCATTGGCATTTTCAATCTAAACAGTTCACATGCAGAAGAATTCTAAGAAACTAGAAAAAAACTTTTTGATAGAAAATGTCAGGCAAATCTAGTTACAGCCAATATTATTTATGTCTTTTTTAATGTGGATGTGCTGAATACCGTAAAATGAAACAAAATCCTTAAAATCAGAAGTGAGCTTGAGATTGCAAAAAGATGAGCGAATTAAGAAGCAAAGAGTGAATTAAGGTGACCTGGCCTGCATTCAGGCTAGGGGGTAAAGGCGCACTCCATGTGCTGGGTTCTGTATCGTAAAACACCTTACAGAACTTGCTGAGTCAAAATCTCTGTATTTGGATCTCCTTGCAATATAGATCTAGGAAGAGCTGCCAAATGGGAGACACACTAAAAAATGCTGTGAAAGGCAGAGCTGGTAGCACCCCAGCCATCCAATTCACCTGACACTTCCCACATTTGTGAAAAGCTGGAAAGCTCCAGTTCTTACAGGAGCAAAGAAGAAATTTGGTGAGAAAATGGCGGGTACACGAAGTATGTGCCCTTAGCTGATTCCATGAAAATGTCCACAAATTGGGCTACCTTTAGGTCTTCTAGGGGAAAAGAATAAAGACGCAGTTTGTCTATGCTCTGAGCTTATTTTGTTTGGGCTTTAGTAGATCAAGTTAAGATAATTTTCTCATTATTGAGGATGCTTAAATCTATCAAGATTCTCCATTCTAGCCAGGACACAATAAATAGACACAGATCCTCTTAGAGAAATTACATTTTTCCAAGCCAGTTTACAAGAGGAGGTGGCTCTGCACTGTACTTAAGTCTGTCATTTAACTGAGCCTAGGGCTGAGTTGCAAAGCAGAGTTGAGGACATGCGCTCAGCTTTTAATTAAAATTCAGAAAAGAAAATCAGATTGCAACAAGAGAGACAAAAATGCATGGGGCAGGGAGGCTAAAACTAGGAATCAATGAGTAGAGAGGGGAACCTTGGGGTTAGCTAGCAGTGGGCAAAACACGGACAGCAGAACGAGCTGCTGGGGGTGCTGAGCCTACAGGAGGAGGAGGTAGACACAAAACTGAGTCTTGAGACCACTGTGAAAGAGGACCAGGTAAATATTTCCAAAAATGAAGGCAGGCTGAAGGAAGTATTTGAGCAGAAAGACGTGGAAAGGAAGATAGACAGAACAGAGGGTCTAAGAGTTCAGGGAGAGGCTCACAGGAAAACCAGAGGCTGGAAAGCCAAAGTGGAAAGAAGGTGAAGAGCAGGGAGATAAATGAAGATCTGGATGAAGAGATGAGGGAAAAATGGAGTATTTGACCATATCTGAAAAGCCCATTTCATAAGTAGCCTAAATCAGAAGCAAGAATTAAGGTATATGGGAAACCTTAATTATGGCATTTCCTGACTTAAAAATGTTTAAAAATAGTTTTAAAAGTTATCTTTTAGCACAGTTTGCATGTGTGCTTGCGAGTATAAGGGAATTAAATAGGTAATAACAATAAAAAAGTTTAACCAGTTCACGTGTCTCAGCTCCTTCCTCTCCTCTTTTCCCCACATAGGAAAAAGACGAAAACTCTGGCTTTGCAATCATACTGCACTTGTGTTTTAGCCTTATGCTATTCCTTGTTGTTTGCCATATTTACTCATAATTGTTTACTCCAATAGATATACTTCTGTCATGTCACATTTCTCTGCATAGTAAATCAAATGACTGAATGTTTTTTTTTCTGCTACAAATTGAAACCCAAATATGCTTTCCCTTGCCCTAGTCCATCACAGACATAAAAACATCTTACATGAAAAACAGATTCTTTTCATGAACACACATAGCACTATGGTTTGCCAACACAATAAATCTTTTCTCTTTATCTGCCTCGCATATTTGTCAAAAATATTTTTTTCTCTATTTTTCAGCTGTCAGTGGATTTGTAAGAAGTCTCACTTAGAATCTTTTGGATTGCACCCAATAGTTTGGGATCCCTTAGGGTATCTGGCACAGATTGATTTATTAGAATAAATATTATGCAGTATATGCCTCTGAATAGCTCATGCTGGAGCAGTGTCTTGGCTTCAGCAAATGATTAATAACCAAAGTGGCTCTATAGTACACTTATTGCCTACATACAAGCAGCTATTGGAATGATATAGCATTAGGAGCTCTTATGACTAACCAGGGGCAAAAAGCATTCTTCTTTTCTATGTTTCTTGCTGCCCCATCACATCACACAGCTTGCTGAGAGCAAACTGAAACAAACTGCTCAATGCTAAGCAGGAACCCAAAAGGGAGGATGGGACACCAAGTACACCAACTTTTTTACTTTCAGATTACTCACAATTCTTAACCCACTATTCCATGTTCTGCCATTCATTTCCTGAAAATGATTTTTACCCGAAGCATTTCAAATTGCTCCTTGAGATACTTCTTTCAATGTTATAAAACATAGTGAGATTTTTCCTGCCACTGAAATTTTCCCTTTAAGAAGAGATGTTGTTAAAGAGACTGTGCAACTTCTAATAAATGTCTTTTCCTGCCTTGGGCAGATAATAGAAAGAGGCAAATGAACTAGCCATAGTGTCCATGTGTTGTATAAATATGTAGCTTAAAACAGGCATGTCTTTAGGCATGTATATTTGCCCTAGTTTCAAGTTATTTCGGTTTAGGTTATTTTGCAAAGTTCCAAAATTATTTAGGTTCTGTTTATTGGCCAAACTGAGGAAGCAGTTTTGGTCTTTTTAAAGTAGTCTGCCTCTTGGTATTCCATTTTGTCTTTAGGTCCAATATGCTTCAGAAATGGGATAAAGTTATTAAGGTATATTTAATCATCAACCAATTCTATGGACTAAGAACGTGCTTCATGAGCCCTGTGTCAACTGCAGTAATCACAGCAGCCATTAAAATCTACAGTCCAAACTGATGAACAGAAAAAGAAAGTGGACAGCTATATAGGAAAATGAAGCAACCTGACCTGGGCTGGAAGACTAGTTAGTAGCAAAGTTAAGAAGTGTGTCTAACATAAGTGGATGAAATTTTATCACATAATTCTTCCAAAGATTGATGCTTCTTGTCTGCAAAATATGGCTATTGCAAAATTAAAAGGCATAGACAGTTTAGACCTAGCTTTTTGCACAGACTACTAAGCATCTTAATTTGTTAGCACAGATATTCAGAAAGTCAAAGCCTAGATACGATGCCATCCACACTACTTTTCCATGGATGCATGGCACAGGACCTCTTCTGTAAGAAACTAGTTTCACTTATGTATTTGGGATTGCTTGCACAGGACAAAACAACATTATGGAGCTCCTTGGGTAGGCTGTGCTGTAAATACCAGCTACAAGGTTTGTTGGTGGGACATACTGATGTGTCAAAGCTTAGCTTGGATTCCCAGGATCCAAGCTGAATCACCCCTCGCAGTGATTCCATCTGTCTCTACTAACTGTGGAGAGAAAAGCTCTGCACATCAGACATTTACACAAGATGCCTTAAGTTGAACAGCAGAAATATGCCCTCTACCTGCAGCCTTATTTACAAACAGGCATGTATCCACAACCTTATTTTAAACCACTCCTGGTACCATGATGACAAATCTTCCTTCCAGAAATTTAATCCAAGGACCGACTTCCTGATTTCTAGAAAATCAATGATGGCATGAAGTAATACAGAGGTCAAATTGCCTACTTACTTGCACAGACTTTCCTGCAGAAAACCTTAAAAAAAAATCCTAAAGAGGATACTTTAACAACTGCCAGCCTCCTGCTGCCCAGGGAAGTGCAGCTCTTCGTTCTTTCAGGAAACACATGGAAGGCTCAGGAAGATGTGCCAGGGAAAACGTGCAAGTTTCAGCACTCTTTGCAGGCTACAAGAGCCATTTACTAGCCAGTTTCTAGTCTGTTGTGTATATATGCACACACAGCGTATACATACCTGCATATACACAGAATACACAGTAGCTTTGTATGTGTGTATGTATATATATATATGCACACACATACATTAGCACCATTTTTTGTATAAAATATCACTTTTTAGCATTAAAAATCCCTGTTCTGTGAGCTAAAATTTGCCATCCATAGTTTTAAGCATAGAAACGTTCCTTTCTCCCCCTTGAAAAACACAGATGAATCAATCTACTTAAAAGATAGACGTTTGTCTATTTAGATCTATCTATTTAAAAGATGTACGCTGGGTATATTTGAAGTCTCCTTCAACGTGTTCAGATGTGTCAGGCACCAGAACAGCCCTGAGCAGTTGGCCCCTACAGTGAGCCCTAGCAGCTCTTACTCAAATGAAATGGAAGATGCTAAAGCACCACAGAGGTTAAACTCTGCTAACAATCCCAAGTTCGTACTTCAAGTTACTTGACACTAAGCAAGCAAGTAAAGAAAATACTCTTTGTTCTACTTGAGTGTAACAGGTCTCATAAGGAAGTAGAATGTAACCAACTTCCTTCGCTTCTGTCCTCCTGCCATAATATATGTTCCAAAAAGCCATGAGTTTTAGAAGGTTCAGGTTTTTCAAGAGAAAAAACAAATACTAAAATTAGAATTTTAAGCTCAAATAACCTCCATTTCCATGTGAGCTTCTTAAGTCCATCCACTTAGGTTTTAAGCTGAAACTGTGTGGAACCTAATGTTATATTATGTATAAAAATTGGCGCTGAGAACTCTGCCAGAAACCATACAAATGCTCCACCAGCACTTCTTTGAAGCCACTATTTTCCTCCTCAAAATATCAGTGTCATTAATTTTCAGTAATTTCATCTATTATGACTGCAGCAAAAACTTGTCAAACAGCATGAATGAAGCTGCAAAGAGTTGGGAAGAAGAGATGAGGTGCAGGAACTGCCCCAACAGCCTGGCCAGATACCAGCCTAATGTTTTGAAAGGAAGTCTCTGGCAAATCCCTATGGCCAAAGCTCTGGTCTCTGCCACTGCCCACCCACCTCCCCAGCCACAGGTGACGCTCCCACTACACAGGTTGCCTCTAACCCGCCACTCGGTTACAGGGATTTGTGCGAGCAATGAGGAGGGATAAGTAGCAGTTACATAAAACAATGTGTTGAAGCAAATCCAGTGCTCTGTATCCATAGCACAAAGTGGATTCTGTACTTAGTATTTTTGCCAACAGACACCCTAAGCAAATTTAGCAAACTCTAAACAATAACATGCAAAACACATCTAAATCAGTGCAAATTTACTGTCAGAATTCCAGATTCAAGGGAGCCCAAGACCTCATTTTCATTCTTCATGCCATTAAATAACCAAAGATTAGCTACCCCAGAATACTATGAATCACAGAGAAGTTTCCCTAAAGCAAAGACTATCATGTCTTTTATTGTAGTGCATGTCTGAGTCCTATTACTTTATGTAACGGAGGAAAAGTAAAGTCTATCTATCAAGTCACTACTAAAAAAAGCACAGTAGATACATTTTCTATCTGTTAATTTTAAAGTGTAAAGGAGATTTTTGTTTGTTTAAGGTGTAGCATCAAATTCTTGCAAGATAGGGAACCAAGGTGAAGAAAAACATAATACCTAAATTCCACACACAGTACGTAGGTGCACTTGCCTGCCCAGGAGGACTTTGAATAGCACTTGAAGTGATAACTCCTGTGAACCATCCTCCTGCAGGAGAAACCAGAATAACCAGCAAGAGAAACATATTCCATAAGTTCCTCTCGATATAACCTGCTGGAGTAAGCAAATATTCTCAAAAAACAGTGCTCTGGGGCAGGCATTAAGAGAAAAAGTATTGGGGCATGGGGAGGAGGATGCATGCCTTCACTCCTCATACATCTGAAAAACTTTTCTAGATTACACTTCTTTACCTTTTAACCCAACCTTCAATATATTCTGCAGACTGTTGGAGAAGTGCACTGTTGGGAAAGGAGGGGAGGGCAGGTGCTACTTAATTTCAAGAGACAGAGTAGGGGATGCAAAATGAAGTAATAGCTCTTGCTACTATCTCTGGTCTAGTTTTTATTCTTCTCTGACTCAATTTAGGAATAAAGGTTTGAGCTTCTCCAAGCTCAGTAAACGACTTCACCATGTTACTCCCTTTAGTCTTGAACAAACTGTATGTCTGCAGATGACATGTCACCTTTGAAAAGTTGCACGTGCAGTAATTTCAGTTAGGACATTAATTTTACTCCGGATACATACACATTAAAATGAAATCATATCATCAAATTCTAATTTAGAGAATATTATAACCAGACTGAAATTTTTCTGCAATAAGCAGATTATATATTTATTTACTTATATATTTATTTATTTCATGGTTTTATGATTTGGAAGTTTATTCCATGAGGTTGCAGGCAAAACAATTAATCTGCACCCACTAAATGACAAATTCAAATCTCTCTCAGTAGCTTTTTTTTTTTTCTTTAGGAAATTTTCTAAGTGCCTGTTTGATTTATTTGTTCCTTACAGTTAAGTGCAGTCAGAACAAATTGTTGATCATTTTGTAGCATTCTTACTGCGCATAAAAAATATTTGAATATGTTCTCTTCATGGGAAGAAGAGAGTCTGCTACCTATTTCAATCAAATCATGTTCAGCAGTCAGACTTAATACTGAAAATGTGCAGGGACATTTCAGACTCACCATCATTTCATACTACTAAGTGCTACTGCTAATCATGATTTGTGTGTCTGAACAAGCCTTCAAGCCAGGCTCCAGCAATAAGAATAAAACTGCATGCTATCAAGACTAGTCCTAAGTAACTTCCTCCAAAACTCCTGTAACCCTGATTTTGGGTACCTTGTATTAGTGATCTCTACACTGGGCAGAGCTCTAATACCAATTTACAAGCACCTTGTCCATAGAGGAAGTATGCTAAAAACATCAAAATGGCTATATATCTTGAAAATTAGGCCTTTGCCTTATTATTATTATTATTATTATTATTATTATTATTATTATTATTATTATTTATATATAAGAAAAAAACTCTAAGTGAGATAAAACAGGAAAGAGTGTCTAACGGTCTCTATCCTGCCCCCTGCATTACTGCAGGGTTTGACACTCCTTATCCTTGTTTGCAGTTGCCAAGGAGGTTTCAGTGGCTTCTTGGCTACAGCAAACCCCACAGCCTGGAAAATGCATAGTTTCTCCACTTCCTGTGAAATTTGACTCACTTAGTGGATTTTCTCAGATCTCCCCTAATTTCAACATGGGTTGTGTGCTTGCAATATCTCAGGGAGGACTCAAGTGCTGCACTCCTGACTAACCATGATTAACCAGTCTCCTTTTGGCCACCCCAACTAACCCTCTCAAAAACAACACCAAGTGCAGTGTGGGAGATACTTATCCTAGAAATCACTACAAACCAGTATTATGTGCAAACACACTCACCAGGTGCGGCTCCTTTCACAGTCCCACAACCCTCTCACAGAAGGTTTTGCCTCTTAGACACCCATCTCACAGCTTAGGCCATGCAAGAAACACCCTCAATTTCATGGTAAAAAACACCACTCTGAGAGGGTGCAACACAAATCTAAAATAATTTTACATACTTTAAACTGAAAACACACACAGATAAGACTTAGGGTTATGGTGGTACTAGGCAGGGCCTGGAGTGGATAAACTTTTCTCCTCTGGAGGAAGGTAGACCTTAAGAGTGCGAAAGCAAGTCAGTCTGAGCACATCATCTATATAGTAGATATTTATTCATAACAAAATAAAACAATATGTTTTGAAATCTTTTTTTGTGTGTGTGTGTGCAGTGTGGAGGACTGTTTTACTAAAACTATTTTCAAAGGAGTACAAAAAACCCACACATATAAAAAGAAAGTGAGAGACAGAGTCTTAACATTCTTCTTATGATATTCTAATAAGTAGTTTACTATTTGGATCCTGTAGTATAAAGATCATGTTGGCCATTCCAACACTGCACAGTATGGAGGCAGTGCGTAACTTTAAATAGGTGAGTATTTTAATCAAGGTGAGTTTAGTAAAGTGCCCTAAAATGCTGTGCAAGTTTAAGATCAGAAGACTGGTATTTTTCACGATTCACCTTATTGCTTGGTTGCGTTTATTATAGTGACACAGTAAAATATTATCACTGTGCTGTAACACCAAGTTTGCAGATATGGAGGAAAGGGGGTTTTATGGAGAATTGCCAGCACTTGTGATTAACAGGTGTAATATTTGGGGAGCCTTAACAAGGAGAATACAGTCACACCCTGAAAGAGCTGCAGCTTTAAATAAATTGTATTATATTCCTGCCCTCTATTCCAATGTTTATCTTCTTTAAAAGTCTACTCTTCCACTATATAAGATTTACTATTACATATCACCTATTGGGAACTCGTTGAAACAGGGTGCTTTTATTATAGACAAAGGGGCGATTTCTTTATTCCGCGCATAAACAAGCACTGTGATCAGCACAGCACAGCATTCTGTGCTGTCTCAGACCCTAAGAGGGTTTCTACAGAACCTTTAATTTTACACTGCGACCAAAGCTTCCAAAGTCAAGCAGGCATCTGACTGACCAAAGTGAAAGCTTTCCACGTAGAAACAACAAACAAATTTTATCACTGCTTCGAAGACTGATGGAAAAATAACTCATGTGACACTGTTACATAAAGGGGAGTTGGCAACATGCTAAAACATACCCTTTGCTCAGTCCCGAGCTGTCCTCCAAGGAACACTCAGAAAAAAGAACTAGTGACCACCGGATCCACAGCCCAATCCACATCACACCGCTGTGGTGAAGGAATAAGGCAGCAGCAGAACTGCAACTCTGAGGCAGAAATAACACTGCAGTTCGTGTTTTCAGTGCCACATATTTGCCTCTAACTGTTGTAAAAGATTCATAGAAGTAATATGACCTGAAGCATAAGATCATAAACCAACGTTTGACAGCCAGTATGTAATTTGCCTTTTTTTTCAAGCCTTCTGGAAAAAAAATAGGATAGGAATTTTCAGTCATTAATGAGGCAGTCTTACACTTAATAGACATTTGGACTTTCTGCTCCATAATTGCCATTCTAGCCAGCAAGGTAGGCCATACTTCATCAATTTTATATTGTCACCAGGAGGAAATCACCTGCTGATGCATAAAGAGGTGAAAGAAGAAACAAACTGGAGGGTAATGAAGACACTCAAGTTTAAAAGGTGGCAGGGGGAACAGCTGGAGAGAACAATTCCACCCACTGCTGCAGCTTTATGGGTCAGCCAAGGAGCTGTCCTTCTGGAAAGAAGTTCTCGTCTCAGCCTTGTTAGAAGAAATCCAATATTGAAAGCAATTACCCTCTTCTGGGTTTTTACTGATAAATCTGAGAAGTTAGTCCCGAGAATGCATTTAAAGCAGTTAAAACTCATTAATGATCCTCCTTTATATCTTTGTATTTTCCAAATCCTAAATCCAGACATATCTACTTTGAAATATACAAAGACTTCCAGATTGAGAGATTCCTTGACTAAACTTTGTATGACTTCATTCCTACTGAGAATTGATGTACATGTTATTTAGAAATTAATCAAACAAAAGTTGACTGAACTTCAATTCCTGATGACCAGAAATCTTCAGCATGAGTCTCTGCAAACACTAGCAACCAGGCCAAACTTGTGCAAAGCCAGACATGCCTATAACTTCCCAATATGGTTCTTCCTAAGCCAAACTCAAGGTCGGTGTCAAACAGTGCTGATCTCCATACAGCATGTAAAATTCTTGTACCCAATCTAGCAAAGAATCTATTTGATCATGCTTATTATATATCTTTCTCTGATGCAGTAGGAATAATCATTCTAGTTCCTTAAGCAAATTCCCAACCTCTATTGAGATTTCATCTTTAAAACAACATTTGATAACAAGTACTTGCTGCTCTATCCATCTGTTGCCGAAAGCCTTTTCATTTTGTGAAGGGTCTTGTCCTTAGAGTACTTCTAGCAATTGTGGTTCACATTATGTCAAGACCAAGATGTGTGTTGTTTTCTCTTGTTTCTTAAACTCGGGTTGCTTTGCACAAGCAGGTTGTTAAGTTGGCATCACTGAGCTTTTGTCAAGTGCTCTAGAGAATGCATGAGGAAGTAACAGACTTAGCCCAGGGTTATATTCACTTTGCAAATTATACATCTCTTGCTAGAGAAAAAAAGTCTCTGTAGTATAAAGAGAACACTTACTGGGTTTCTTGATGCAGTATCAAAGCCCTGTAGGAACTGCCATTCAAAACGATCGCCCCTAAATAAACTTTAGCTTTTAATGCTTGCAAGCTAAGCCTGTTGCTCTATGTAGATAGGGGTAATGTTTTTCAAAAAGATTGTAAAACAATGCCAGAATCCTGTTGAGGCAGCAAGGAAAACAAACAAATAAAAAATGCACCAAACCAAAACAAGCACTGGCTCTATTTCCCAGTGTGTTTCACTTTGTAGGTAGTTGGGTTAATATCTTTGCTGTATATTTATTTAGCTTTTTAAAGTCTATACATAATGTAGAGCCATTTAGCTATACAGTGACCAGCAAATGTACCAATGCTGCTCTTTTTTTTCTTTTTTTTTTGTCTCCTACCTCCTCCCTGATTCCCAGAGAATAAACCCTGTCAGATTATCCTTGGAGCCTCTGACTTAGGGCAAGATGACTTATCCTTCAAATATGAATGGAAGGAATAAGAAGTCTACTACAAGTATATGAGTACTCTGTTAAGAATCTCTCCTCAGTATCTTAAAAAATCTTCCTCTATTGTCAACACTTGCTCTTTCAATGACAGAATAAGACCAACAGCCTGACAAGTTTTTTTAAGCCAATGTTAGTTACCTATTATAACACCAAGGTTCCTATTTTCACATTTGTTGTTTACTAGAACAGGATTAAATTTGCTCTTCTGTCTCAGAATGTCAGGTAAAATTATTTAGGAAGAGATTTTCGTAAGTATGCAGATCTCAGCAAGAACCTTTGAAAATTTTGTCATTCAGCTCTGTTTTGCAGCCCTAGTAACTCTTAAATCTTTAATCCCTACTTCTTATTGCCCCTTTACGAAACAGGGATTATATTTGGAATATATCTTTCTCTATAAAACATGCTACTGTGAAAAAAGCCTGGGAGTTGACCACTACTCAGATATTGGACATCTAGAAGATTCATAGAACACAGCCAAGTAAGGCGTGAAACAAGTAGCACATTTATTCCACCCGTTCTAACTGCTTCTTAAACAAGCTATCCAAAACCTGATTCAGTCCTCCCTGAGGGACTGGTATTTCTGACGCTATTCTTCAGCGTCAGAAATAAACTAACAAAAAACTATTAGAAAAGAGGGGACATTTTTAAAATGTGCACTTTCCATAGGCAGAAGTTTAAGCCTTACAGTCCAAGCTCAGCCAATTCATTTGTACTTAAAAGGCAAACCTAACCTTTTTCCTGTTGAGCCCAGGACGCCTACACCACTAACTTGCTCTTCTGAGAGGAGCAGGGAAACGGAGGGAGGGAAGAAGTTTTTTATGCTATAAAGACTTGCAGCACAGCATTCCTAGTCAGTAGTGCATATAGCACATGAATTTTCATTGCTGCACATGTTTTATTTACAGCTATGATTTCTTTTACTCTCTCTTCCCCTTTTCAGTTCAAAGCACTTTCATTTTCTTCTGTGCTCTATTCTTAGCCAAGAAAGAGATTTTTCTAACAGCAAAGCGAAGGTACTATATGAATGGAGTCACCCAATTCTGACAGCACATGCAGGATCGCTTAAGCATCTGTAGCTAAAGGAGGAGTGTCTGGCGGCCTTCATGTCTTTTTCTTCCACTGAATTAAAAGATCTTTGGTGCCTTCTGGAATATGGCAACCTGAAAACAAAAGGCTTTGATGGTGTGATTTTAAAGTTGTGTACTATGTGCTAGAGTGAATTTTCCATAATTCCCTGAACATTAGGAGATCTCATTTACTTCTTTCTGGAATCTCTTTCTTTCCTCTTGATTTTTCCCTGTATAACCAGCTTTCAGTCCTCCCTTTTCCTGTTATGCTTTGTCACTGCATAAATAACACTTCATTTGGAAAAAGTCTTTTTTTATTTGAAAGAAGGGGAGGGTTTTCTGCAAAGACAGAGCGATATGCTAGGTCCTTTTTTTCCATCTTTTTTTCCATTTACTCAGCAAAATGAAATGGCCTATTCTCCCACAAAACAAGAACCTAAAAAATATTTCCAAGAAAAACTAAATACTCCATTAGATTTGTAGAGCCTTTTCCTGCTTTCTAAATAGAATTGAGTCAGATTTAGCCCTAAAAGTAACTAGAAAGACCACAAATAAAAAAAAAGCACAGAATTAATATGCTTTATAATATCCTGGATTCTGAGGAAGATTAATGAGTAATTTTGGTCACTAAAAATGTGTTCTCAAAAAGATTCCCTCCTGCTACAGTCCAGTTCCTGATGCTGCTGGATCATCCTTTGCAGTCTATAAGATGCTTCCATTTAAAAGTTTTCACATATACTGCCAAAATACATTTGAACTGTGAATATGAGCGAATACTAACTTGACTGCATACCCTCTGCCTACACACAGAGTTAGCAGAAGTCACTTAAAAACATACAGCGAACTGTAATTGCAGTCTGTGAAAAAGCACACATGTAAGAGGACAAAGTCAGGGTGGAAAAAGTGTCACAGTTCCAGAAGGTTCTAACTTTTGCTTGTCTAGCCACTCTACCTTTACGACGTTGGACTGTCATTTTAATAGAGCATGGCTACTATGTTTAAATAACTATATTTCTTTGTAAATTCAGAAAGGAATATACTAAAAAAGTAACCATGGAGAGAGGTGCTTGCTATAATCAAAATTACTCCATGTAATTGCACTTCTGTAAGAAGAAGCTTTGCTCATTGTAATAATAATACATAATTTTAGTTTCACTTGCCTATTTTAGGAGTGTTTGTTCTGATAAAAGCAGTTTTTCAATACTTAAACCATACAGAAATATTGTTTCAGTGTGTTTGCTCATGACTTTTTTGATGAATTAAGCATACATTAAACTAAGAGCTCTTCTGGAAGCCAGATACTGAAGTACACAGATTAAATATAGTGTCCCTCCTTTATTTGAACTTAAAACACTGGCATATGTTACTTTTAAGTACTGATCTTCAAGCTTTCTGCTTTTGGGGCAAACTACAATGTACTTAGGCCATTTGGCTACAGGTAATGCAGTTAATCCAGAATTTGGGTCTCTTGGCAGGAAAGAGAACTGGTTTTAATAGTGTTTAGAGGTTGTATGGTAGTTTTTTTGTGAAACAGTGTTACTTTTTTTTTTTTTTAATTAACATGTTAAATACAGTGCTTCAGATCTACAACAATGTGGGGAACAGAAATGAACTGTGAAATATATTTTTCAAGACTGGGCTAAACCCACCTGGGACTGGGATAAAACCCATTGGGCTAAATACTTTTAAAATACTGATTCAAATGCTTCTGCAAAGAGCATAAACTGGCTGGACAGAAGAGGAAGAGCCAAAGGTAGAACTCATCTCTCCTGCCTGTAATCTGTTGGTTCCTGTCTTCAATCACACAGCTTCCAATTCACAACACTTAAAAGCAACAACCTGCTGAGTGAGTGGCTTGTGTAAAATCTCCACATAAATATTTAAAAACATGTTTTAAATATTTTTTGAAAGGGGAAATGCAATTGTAGCCATTTGTACATAGAGAACTTCAGAGCATTACCCACTTGCTTGCAGGACTACCCTTTCGAAAATATAATAATGCTATTTATATATATGCACATGGGTACATAGAGATACATATATCTGTGTGTGTGTGTATGCATGTACATATAGGTATTAGTTATTTCCAGTTTGGAAAGAAATCTTGTGTTTCTTAGCAGACTTACTGAAGCTGAACTATCAAATTCATTAAAATCTGATGTAAAAATTGTGTTTTATGTCATTAGAAATTCTCACTTTGAAACAATACATATTTCTTACCAGTTCAATGAAAAAGAACTATTAGCCCACATGAAGCCGCAAGAGAAGATGAACTCTCATTTGGTTTGACTGAAGTTTTGCTACCACATAGGTAGACCTACCAATATTCAAAGGTCTGCATTTTTTATATACTGGAAATTATTAGATCTGACACATTGCTCCAAAACATACCACTTTAAAACTGTTCTTCCTAGGCTGTGACACATAATTTCACTAATATTTTTGAGATTCTTCCCAATTCTTTACTTAGAAGGCCCTACGACCTAATGCAGTTTCCTGATATTTCTAAAATACTGTCCATCAGTACTTGCCCAATAGAAAAAGTCTATCAAAAAAGTGAGTTCTGAGGTTGACTCTAGCTGAGCAAGAAATACATCTCCTATGTACATGGTGCACTTCTTTAAAAGGCAGTAAGACCGCATATCTCTCTCGCTCCAGTATTCTCTTCAGCATCTAGACTGCTGAAAAAAAGAAAACAAAAAGTTGCAAAAAAGGAACGTGCCTTGAAGACTAAGATAACTATCCTATGAATGTAATTGAAATATATATGTAATAGATATTGGCAATCCAAAGAAGCTGCTCAGTGGGTTCCTATGGTTAGGGATGTGGGGAACTAGCGATTTACACAGTGAACAAACTTCTGTGACTCAACCATGGATGCTTTTGTTTTTAACATAATGCAAATGTAGTGTTATCACAAGCTTCCACTCTGGAGAAGAGCAAACTTCTGATGTCAAAAAGAAAAATGTCCTATGTAATGAAGAGCTGCTGCATTTAGCTTATTTGACTGATTGCCCCTTCCTGTTAGGTGCCAGGGCAGCATTAAAACCAGAGCAACTGCCACATATGACTTTCAAATCAAGGACATTTCCATTTTGGGCACAATCAGTTATTTCATATTCACCTCATAACAGTGTACCTTCCGTCTGGAAATAGCAGGCAACACATTGACAAAAGGTAATTTAAAATAGAAAATAACAGTCAGGCTTCTTAAGGCTTTTTTTTTTTTTTTTTTTTTTTTGAAAGACTGACTTGGTTTATATTTTACCATAAATGGGAATTAGAGGAAATAACTTGCAATGTAAAGCACCCCATCTTTCAGAGTAGAGGCTCAGCAATTGGTGAAGATAAGCTTTACTTACCTTCCAGGATTACTAGGCATTTTTTGTAAAGTAATTTTTTTTAGTCATAGTAGTCACCCTATGATGTCTTTTTATTTTTATTTTTTATTTTTTGCATAAGCTTTTGTGAAGATTTGCCCACGGTTCCATATAAAAAAACAAAAAGACATAATTACTAATTCAATATGCTATTTCTGAATGCAAATTATATTTTTTATGCAAATTATATTTCCTTTTTATTGTCACATTCAAATCCTTTTTTTAATGCAATATCCATATCAGTATTAAACAACACATTTTCTGTTGCATGCCCAGAAATTCTTCATACAATGTATCTGGTTCTAGCTGAAATGCAAAAATACCTAATGTAAGACTTAACTTTGTACAGAAAGGCTTTCATAAATGCATTATTTAAAACATTTCATTATATTCTGGTGCATGGAGTGGTCAGAGGGCAAAATAAATCTGTACCACTGGGGAAACTGCCTTAGCAAAAATACTTTAAAGACGTGTAAAGTACTTGTGCTGGAAGGCAGTTACCACCACCAATGGCACATGCCAGCCTAGATAAAACAAATTATCTCTGCAGAGGATGTGTTACCAGAGTCTGACTCAAACAGATACCACCTGCAGTCAGTAGAACAAGAACGCACAGACCCTACACTTTAGGTACAGATACACTGAGAGCTATTCTTTCAGGGCTCCTCCTCTCCACAGGTGCTAAGAATAAATCTCTAGTTTTATAGCTCTGTTTAATGGTCAAATGTACAAAGGGACAAAGAAATACTCCTTTGCTAGATGAAACTTAGAAATACTACCCCTCTAAACACGCAGTATCTGTCAGCCCCACAACTGACTCAGTCAACCAGAGTGATGCCATAAAATGCAACCCAAGGGGTGGCATTTTGTATCCAGCTTCTAAAATCATGATACTCTTCCTCTGCACTTTAAAATACAGGATTGCCAGTATGACTAGCAATAAGATATGCAGAGAAAGTTCTATATATACAGAGGTATTAAATCTACTGTATCTTCTCATGTAAGCAGAAGTATTTCCAGCTAGGACAATAATAAAAAGTCGTGTGAATGCATCTGTATGTCAGGCAAGTCCTAGTCTACGGCACTGATTCACTGAAGTTCAGAAATAGGGTGTTAACCAATAGGTCTTTTTCTATTCAGACTTCTCAGCTATTAATTTTAATCCCAATCTCCAAAGGGCCAGAAAACCACAATGCAAAAGGAGGAGCAATCTTGCATTTAGAGAGTTTTATTTCTGCTTGATGCTGTCTATCTGTGCACACACATACAGGTGTCTGTATTTACAGATATATACTGTCTTTATGTGTCCCTGTTTTTCTGAGAAGACTTTAAATGCAAGTTCAATCTATCTTTAGCATTCACCCAACACTGGACAGATGAAATTACGGTATAGTAAACAAAAGTACATCAACATATGGATGAAATTTAACACAACTTTGAGAATTCAAGGGTTTTTTGTCTATGTTTTGGGTTTTTTGGTGTTTGATTTTTTTTTTTGTGGGTTTTTTTTTTTTTTTAAACACACAGCTTGCTATTCTCTAAATTGTTACTCCGAATATGACTTTAGAAGTTTGGCCTAGATGGTGCCATTTGCTACTGAAAAATACTCATCCTTTACAACTCTCAATGATATGTGCAGGAAAAACATAACACAGAATATTCCATACAAATAAGCTCTACAACTGAAAATGTGTTATTTGTTCTGGATTTTTTTTTCAAAAAAAAAAAAAAAAAAAGAAAAAGTGAAAAAGGATGCCACAGGATATCAAAGGTACAAATGAAAACAATGTAACTACCATGACTCATATCTGATTTGGGCAAGCTGAGCATCTATGCTGAGGGTCTCTGGTATATAATCCAACATTCTCCAATAAATACAGCAACAGGGTAGCAGAAATAGAGGCGGATCAGCCCTTTGATAAGCCTATTAAAAGGAGAATTGTGATCAAGGAGTTTGAACATTCTTTGCAGAACACAGTTGACAGTGTAACCAAATAGGGGTTAATGAAGCATCAATAGTTAATTTTCACATAAAAATGTTAATTTTCACATAAAAAATACTTTTATTAGGGTTTTCTAAAGACGTATCTATATATGGGGGAGAGGAGAAAAAAGTTCCCAAACCAAAGAACTACTACACACAAAAAAACAATTTCCTGAATATCCTGATGTTGCTGCAAATGGCAAAATGAAATTAGCTGTGTGTATGTATAAGCTGACCCATGCATATTTAAAATGAGAGGAATCAGTGGCCTGAAGACAGTTTTAAGATGGTAATCATAGGAAAACAGGTAAAACAAAATTAATCTTAGAAAGTGTATATGATTTTGAAGGATCTTCAAACAGTAGCTTTTTACCTTGAGTTGATTAGGAAGAACCTGACAGAGAATTAAAGTACTGGGATCAAGACAGATAACAAATACTGTGCTATAATTTAAGTCAGTGTAAAAGGCTGTAATATACTGTCTGTCAATGTCTTTATTCAAATTGTTCCTGCCTTTTAAATTTCCACTGTTTAGAAAATGCCAAGTTTATATAGTCCCAAAAAAAAGTTTTATGGCTTTTTGTGGAGTTTTTAGCCTCCCCTATTAGTCAGGCCAAGACTCTAGTTACTAAATCAGGGCCCAAACTGAGGAAGCCTCTCAACCTAATCCTGCAATGGCAAGACTTGGATTCTGCTGCAGAAGTATTATATTGTTGTGCAAAAGCCACACATTGCTCAGGAAGCTGAACATTAAAATTACCCTTTGCACTTGAGAACAAATCCTCTCCTCAGCCATAGAGGCAGCTGGAGTTAACTGGCTGTGAAATGGGAAGCTGTATGAGGAAGAGGGGAGCTGAAATTGCTGAACTGCATTCTGCAAACCCGAACGTGGAGTCCATGTCACCATGTGTTCAGCGGCACGGCACCAGTGCACGCTGGCACTGCTGCCCTCAGGCCCCAGGGCCACCAGCATTCTCAGAAGTGCAAACACCACCCTGCAGGTTCTAAAATTGGAATGGGTTTTAAGTCAGGAAATGGCATATTTGTTTAATAAATAGAAACGGTGAACCCCTTTTAACCTTTATGCATTGAGAACAGGGCAGTCTAGGTAAAGAATACCCAAAATGTGGCCAATGGTAATTACATTCTGGCTGCTTCTGTGATAGGGGGAGTGCAGGAAAGCAAAATTTGTGTCTGACAAAAAGATTTCTTGGGGTTTGAAGACAGTGACAGCCTGCAGTCCCAAAAGGCTCCACAGAATCCAAGCTCCAAGACAGGCTGCAGCAGATGTGCACAGTAAAGATACCAGTGCAGATCAGGCTTCAGGTGTATAATCACCTATGAACAGAATTACACAGCCCATGATCCTTTTTTATTGCATGTGCGCAAACCAAACCTGTGATTTCAGCCTATGTAACCCGTGGGAGGATGGTATCCATCTACTAACCCAGCTTGAATGCAATTTCACAAGAGAGGGTTGTGCTTTTAAAATATGAGTGCACAAACCAATTCTAACCATGATCCGCTTCCTACTTGATATTCACATTTCGAAGACTAACGACCAATTTAGGCTACAGAGCTACCGCAGAAGGGCTTACTTATACAAGTAGTGATGGAAGTTGCTGGTGGATGGAGGACCACCACTTGAGGTGAAGCTTTAATTCATAGGAGGAAAGAGCAAAACAAACTCCCCTCTCTAATTCTGAGTAAAAATGCTTAATTAAGAGGGCATTTTTGATTCAGAATGCCTTGATTAAGCAGTTTTATCATTTAAACAGAACGTGTCCAACCATTATTAAGCATTATTTATAACTGCTTGTCTTAGTAACTCAATTCATTCTATAGAAGCATTTGTTGTGACCTTTAGCCACTATCTTAACACCTCTGATTGTAACTGGCAGAGCAAATTCTTGGTTACTGCTGTATGAGAGACACAGCACTAGCTTGGAGCAATTGCTGACCTTTAGCTGCCATATTAATATCTATAATTGGAACTGAAGGGCCATTTAGGCTGGATATCACCCCAGCAAAGCAATCTGAGCAATTATGAGCATCCCGTTAAAGGCGCAGAACATTTATGTCCCTTGAGAAGGGTGAAGGGGAAAGGCCTCTGGAGATTAGTCCCCATTAAGTTGTTTTTTTCCAATTTCAATTTGACAGTTTAACAAATAATCCTATTTTCTGTTGTTTGAAAATTAAATCAAAGGCCTTATGAACTACATGCCTGATTCAAGCGATTTCTAACTTCCTCCTTCAGAACGTGAAGGGTCAACATCTGTGATAAATTACATTATTCAGAATCATGAACCACTAAACCCAACTGCCAAACCTGTTACAGTAGGATTTATCTTGCACTGACATTTTGTTTTAAGAAGTTTGGTCTGGGATATGTAGCAAACCTGCCACCTCCTCAATCAGAACATGAAGGAACACAGGAAAAAGAAGGGAAAAAATACTGAGCTTTCTGAGCAGCCAGTATTTTTCTGAGTCTTTGCCAGCCCTTGGCACATTCTATATGTAGATCATAGAATCATAGAATCATAGAACGCTTAGGATTGGAAGGGACCTCTAGAGATCATCTAGTCCAACCCCCCTGCATACGCAGGGACACCTAGAGCACGTGGCACAGGACTGCGTCCAAGCGGGTTTTGAAGATCTCCAGAGAAGGAGACTCCACAACCTCTCTGGGCAGCCTGTTCCAGTGCTCTGTCACCCTCACTGTCAAGAAATTTTTCCTTAAGTTCCTATGGAATTTTTGATGTTTCAGTTTCCGGCCATTTCCTCTAGTCCTATCAGTGGCCACCACTGAAAAGAGACCATCACCGTCCTCTGCACTCCCTCCCTTGAGGTACTTATAGACACTGATTAGATCCCCTCTCAGCCTTCTCTTCTCCAGGCTGAACAGGCCCAGCTCCCTCAGCCTCTCCTCATAGGGCAGATGTTCCAGGCCCCTGATCATCCTTGTGGCCCTGCGCTGGACTCTCCCCAGCAGCTCCACATCCCTCTTGTACTGTGGAGCCCAGAACTGGACACAGTACTCCAGATGCGGCCTCACCAGGGCTGAGTAGAGGGGCAGGATCACCTCCCTCGACCTGCTGGAGACGCTCTTCTTAATGCAGCCCAGGATTCCATTGGCCTTCTTGGCCACGAGGGCACACTGCTGCCTCATGGTCAACTTGTCATCCACCATGACACCCAGGTCCTTCTCCGCAGAGCTGCTCTCCAGAAGGTCGGTCCCCAGCCTGTACTGGTGTCTGGGGTTATTCCTCCCCAGGTGCAGGACCTTGCACTTGGCCTTGTTGAATTGCATGAGGTTTTTCACCGCCCAGTTGTCCAGTCTGTCCAGGTCCCTCTGGATGGCAGCGCAGCCCTCTGGGGTATCAGCTACTCCTCCCCGTTTGGCATCATCAGCAAACTTGCTGAGGGAGCACTCCATGCCTTCATCCAGGTCATTGATGAATAAATTGAACAGGACTGGACCAAGGACTGACCCCTGGGGGACCCCGCTAGCTACAGGCCTCCAACTAGACTCTGCACCGCTGATCACCACTCTCTGGGCCCTGCCATCCAGCCAGTTCCTAATCCACCTCACTGTGCACTCATCTATCCCACACTTCCGGAGCTTGCCCAGGAGGATGTTGTGAGGGACGGTGTCAAAAGCCTTGGTGAAGTCGAGATAGACGACATCTACTGCTCTCCCCTCGTCTATCCAGCCGGTCATTTCATCATAGAAGGCTATCAGATTAGTCAGGCAAGATTTCCCCTTGGTGAATCCATGCTGAGTACTCTTGAGCACCTTCTTGTCCTCCATGTGCTTGGAGACAACGGCCAGCATGAGCCGTTCCATCACTTTTCCGGGGACGGAGGTGAGGCTGACTGGCCTGTAGTTGGCTGGGTCCTCCTTCTTGCCTTTTTTGAAGACTGGCGCGACATTGGCCTTCTTCCAGTCTTCCGGCACCTCCCCCGTTCTCCAGGATCTTTCAAAGATGATGGAGAGCGGCTTAGC
Organism: Tinamus guttatus; assembly: GCF_059628265.1. Lineage (NCBI taxonomy): Eukaryota > Metazoa > Chordata > Aves > Tinamiformes > Tinamidae > Tinamus > Tinamus guttatus. The sequence continues at coordinate 1,158,364 of NW_028288638.1, forward strand.
TATGGCATCTGCCAGCTCACGCAGCACTCTGGGGTGCATCCCATCAGGGCCCATGGATTTTTGGGTATCGAGTTTCCTTAGGTGCTCTCTGACCCAATCTTCCTCTACCCAGGGCAAGTCTTGCTCTCCACCCGCTTCTTCTCTTGTCTCTAGGGCCTGGGGCTCTAAAGGGCTGCCCTTGGTAAACACCGAAGCAAAGAAGGCATTGAGCAACTCTGCTTTTTCTGTGTTATTTGTAACCAGGGTGCCCATCCCGTCCGCCAGCAGACCCACGTTTTCCCTGATCTTCCTTTTGCTGTTAATGTATTTGAAGAATTTTTTTTTTTTGTTATTTTTAACGTCCCTTGCCAGCTTGCCTTCCAGACATGCCTTAGCTTTCCTTGTTGCATCTCTGCATTCCCTGACTACGTTCCTGTATTTCTCCCAGGGGACCTGTCCTTTTTTCCACCTTTTGTATACCGCTGCCTTCTGCTTGAGCATTGCCACAAGCTCCCGATGCAGCAGCTTTATCTATAACACACCACCATACTATCACTGGCAGCAATGCTTTTACTACCTCACAAGCATCAGTTAGAGCACCTGTGCCAAATGAAAATACCTGCTCTCTCAGGAGGAATAAAGATGGTCAGCTGTTCATCAGCAACCACGGACTATGTTTGCCCCATCAAATCATGGTGTTACTTAAACTTAAGAATTCTCCTTATATGTATATGTGGATTAGATATGAGGGAAGGAGGGAGGGAAGGAGGGAGGGAAGGAGGAAGGGAAGCAGGGAGGGAGGAATATCATTCCTCCTGTTACAGCACTTTTTTGTTTTTGTTATCTAGATGCTCTCACTTGGACTCCCTGCACTTTCCAGCTAGATGAAATGGATTTTGGATGAGCATTCCCATACTGTAATGACTCCTTTAGGAAATCCTTTGAGAGAAGTTGATGAAGCTCACGTTTCCATCCCCAGTTTTGGCTTTGTGAGTGCTCACACGCTGCTGGAGCAGGGGAACATGTGGGCAGCCTTGCAGCTCCTGAGGCAAAGGCTTTGCCTATCCAGTTTTTCCATATCCTTCTGGAAATTGTCCAGCAGGCAGCATATTTTGTGGCCAGGGAAGTCTGACAGTCTGTGCAACTTTGGGCATTTGTTCTGACAAAGTTTTCCTACTCTAAGGAAGTTTGCAACACTGCTGCCTTCAAGCCCACTTGCACAAGTGCACTTTCCTCTCGCCTGCTCAGATCCTACCACAGGCAATGGCATGAGCTGAGCCAGCCATGGAAAGCTGCATTATTGTATCTTTGTGTTTAACACATTCATTCTCCCCGAAGGGACTATTAAGACATGGAAGGGTGTTTTGGTCTGCGTGCTTCATCCGGCATGCTGTCATTCTTGAAACTGGACAGAAATATCAGGAAGAGATTAATATGCAGGAACAGAGCTGCCTCCATTTACAACTACAGCTGTCTCAGATCATGTTATATGATCTTCCCTCCAGCAGTGCTGACATTTTAAAGCTTTTTAGAATGGTTCAAATAAAACAGGTCACCAGGGACATCACATAGTATCATCTAACATATCCACTAGTTCCTATCCTGGCAAGCTGTCAAAGAGATACCAATATGTGCTTGTTCTACCAAGAGTTATTTTTTTGGTGTTCAAGCTTGGGCAAAACAACTCTGCTATCTACAGATTCAAGCCAGAAGGATGGGAAGAGAAACCAAGAAAACAATGGAACTGGAAAGGATGGAGGACAAGAACCAAGGTGAGCCCAAGACTCAGCATTGAAAGGCAGAGTAGACATTAACATTAGAGTGGAAGCATGAACCAAATCAAGTGTAGGAACTAATTTAAGCAGTGGGTCCAGGAACCAGGCTAGGAGCAGAGAAGGTTTGCATGGGACAGAAGCTTGAGAGACAGGTACAAAAGAAAGAAACCAGCACAAGCCACAGCCGTGTTTGTAAGAGCTACAGCCCAGAGTCTGGTTAAATACCCCGAGGAGGCTCCACCACACATTCCCCTGTCAGCACCTGTGCGGTGCTAAGGGTTCAGCTGCAGTACACAGCACTCTACGAGAGTTAGCGTCAGAAAAATCAGGAGAGAGAAGGAAGCCTATCTTTTGCAAGGAGGTTGTACCAAGAGCTAGGCAAGTCTCAAAGTTTTTGTTAGTCAATTTGTGCTTCCTCACAGACCCACCTAGCAGCACTGAATTTATGAGAAGCTCAGAGGAAGTATGTAGGTTGCATGAGAGAAGAGAAGGTGCTAAAAAATGCTGCTTTATTTCCAAGCATACATCAACAAGTTGCAAGCATGGTGAATGCTAATGATATCCTGCATGGCTAGAGTCCAAGGTTATGGCAGGTTTAAGGCTGAAAGGGCAATGGGATTCCATGGGATTCAAGGTGGGCCTGCTGCGAGCTTTGCAACAGGCACTCCTCTTGGCGCAGCTCTGCACATCTGCGCTACGTGAGTTTGGGCTGTAGTCTGTGAGAAAGATCATAGCGAAAAAGGGATACTACTGAAGCAAGTAACAGCAAGGCAGGCAGGAATTACTTTAATCAGATCTTTCCATAAGTTATTTGCATCGCTTCCTCTTCTGAAGGGAGATGCAAAACTGCACGCACACTAACTTATCAAGAGAGGAAATCCTTATGTCTATCATAGCTGGACAGCTCTCACTAGCTTTGCACCAATGGTGGTGATGTACACCAGATGAAGGGGCATTTTGAACAACCTTATGTTTTGCATGGTGATCAGTGAGTGCCAATTCAGCTCCTAACACTATGATGACTCCTGAAGAGGAAAAATAAAAAAACAAAACCAACAGGTTGAGATCAGGCTCAAGGCTGAGACAGGCTAATGAAGAGCCTTAGTCTTGAGATGATAACACACCAACTTGACCATCACTTTTCCATGTGACTTTAGATTTCAGTCCTTTAGAAGCTTACATCAGAGGAGATCATCCAAATGATCACAGTCTATGTTAAGTTAGCTGGGATAGCTGAGGCAGAAAAAATAGATGCTCACTTCAGACTTGAGATAAGTAATTCTCTAATTCCCTTTCCATTGACTAAGGAAAGAACACAGGAACAGAAGCCTAAAGCATGATGAATTCCCCCAGTGAGAAAGAAGTATGTTGTTTTGTTGAAAATAATGTCGTGGCTTTGAAATTCAGCTGGTATGATGAAATGAGAAGGCGCTCTCAGGTTTCTGGCATTATAGGTAATCCAGTTATATGGTATTATGATAAAGTGGAAGAACTAGAATAGGGTACAAAATACCATTCATCTCTTCCCCCAGGAAGAAAGATGACGAACCATGAATGTGGCTTTAGATTAAAGCTTTCAAATTTTAGGAAAGAAAGGGACACAAACCTGCTGAAGGAAAAAAACATATGAAAGTAAAAGTCTTGCCTAATTTTTATCTTTGCATGTATGACTGTGAGGTTTATGTTGTTATGTTTTACTGAAAAACAGAGATGTTCATCTACTTTCATACCATCCTTCACCCTTGTCTTCTTACAGTTGAAACACAAGAGGAACAAGAATTAGCAACTCAGCACACCAGAAAGCTACCATTGCATAAATAAATACTAGAACAAAGAAAATTTGGTGGGTTTTAACTGGAGAGAGAGATGAAGTATACAGACGATCATGAATGCAAATGATACTCAGAAAGCCACTGCATTGAGTTCATTATGCTAAAGAACATTTCCTCTCAAAAGAGTTTCACTGATACCAGCTGAGCTGCTTCCAAGGTGAAGCACACACCAGGCACGCGCGAGGATGTGCACGAGATGAACCAGCACCACCACACATCCTTGCAAGTAGCCTCTGGCTTCTCTTCATCATGATGACCCACACTCTTCACAGGGTCATTCAAATTTTATATATATATATATATATATATATATATATATATATACACACACACACACACAAGAAAATGAATTTCAAAACTGAATATAGTTCTAATAGAAAACATGCACAAGTACAAACACACAAGGAGTTTTCATGATTGAAAGGCTTTCTCCCTCACACAGCTTAAAGACCTGACCATGCTGTCCCTAGACTGAAGTCCCTGATGATCAGTTTACATAATAACTGTAGCTGTGTTGTAGATGGCAATCAGAACAGTTTGCATCCAGGCAAGCAATTTCTTTCTCTTTGCAGATTTATTAATACCAACTCAAAATGAGTCAACAATAAGATCAAATATGAAATTTTAAAAAAGCCAACTTAATTTACCACTGATATAACCCCTTCTCTTTTCCAAAGGCAACAGATTTATACCAGAGATAAATTTGGGTTATTCATATTTAAGAAAGCAGCTTATTAAAAGACGTGAATGTGTTTAATTCCTTTCTTTCCCCCTTTCCTGCTTCAGAACTCTTAGAGTTTTCCTCTCAACACAAACATAGGTATTTTTGTATGGCTAATTAAATTATTTTTTCATGAGACAAAAATTTATCCCTAAAGCAAAATATACTTAATTTTGACAGCACTGAGCTTGTTTTTTGTTTTGTTTTGTTGTTTGCTTTGCTCGTTTGTTTGGTTTGGCTTTAGCCTCTTCGTACTAAAAACTCCTGAATGTATCTTTAAAAACAAAACAAAATGCACAGAACTCAAACTCGAGAGCATACTAAATCTTATTTTCATGATATTTAATAATGGTGGGCTGGTATTACTTTAACCACCATTAAGTAATAGATCAGAGAGAATAAAAACATTTTCCATCCCCCTCAAGCTTTTAACCTTTAGGGCTTCCTTGAGGGGAAAATGATTCAAATGCCAAAGAATTACGCATTCACTACAAGGAAAGACAGGCAGGCATTTACATAGAGAAACTAGGAGATACATTAAAGCTACATTAAGGTCCTTCATTTTTCTGTTCATTAATTTTCCTGCTCGTAACTCTCTTGGATAGACTGGGAGCCTTTCCCAGGCTCGGCAATCGCTCTTTCCCAAGGGCGCCTTCATCACCTGACTAGGCTTCCAAGCCATCGGGAATGTGGCTGCAGTTCAGAGTCAGCTCAAAACATTAGAAGACTGAGAAGGAAGCAACAAATACGGGACAAAACAGGATTTAGCAGGCAGCTCCCCACTAAACGAGAAGTTAGGTTAATAAGCTGCATTATGCCATAAAGAGGATTTAAAAATAATAATTAAAAATGCATACATACACATCTTGAGAGTTAAATGCATGTGTAAAAGACAGAAATGGAATAAAACGGCACTAACCTAGACAGATTATTTTACCAATCTTTATTGAGGCACTGTACAGGAAATGAGCATCACCCAAGCTTTCATATCAAAAATTCCCATTACAGGATAGAAAAGTAGTCAGTACTGTTGTGTCTCTTGGGAAGTATCATTTTGAGCTAACACAGTAAAGGTGGAATTTCCTTCAGTACTGCTAATGTCAGTACTGACAGTACTCCCATCCCTTCTTGTAACTACTAATTTCCATTTCTTCTCTAACAGTTACTAGAATAAAGAATCCTTGCATCAGTGCAGGCCCTTATTACCCTAGGCAAATACTTACCAATGAGACTGTACTGTCAGGCAGAAAGAACATGGAAATATTCAAATTGTAGGTACTGCTGTACCTTCATAAAGACAGTATGTGCTTCAGTACTGTATACCACTGTACTTGCATTGATACATATGCACTCTTTAAAAGCAGCAGTTAAATCAAGATTTCTAAGCTCATTAGCCCTACATCATCTTTTTTTTCTAAAGCAATCCCATCTTCCTCCCCCATTCCATTTGCTCCACTTTTTTTCCCTAAAATCTTTGTATCATCTTGCCCAAAACATAACTTTTTTTTTTCCCAAAGGGAAAGTTGCCTTCTAAAACAAAAACAATCTCTACAGCCTCAGAAGCTCTTAGTATCACTCATTCTAGAAGTACTGATAATATGGGTCCCAAAAGAAATAATATAAATCCTATTGCCTCCAAGCATGTTCTGACTTCAGACAGAAAATTCCTAGGCACACTCACGCTTCATAGCACAGGGACTTTGAAACCTTTCAGGTAATTATGTAATTTCACAAGTAAAAGTAAAACTTAATCTGTGAAATGTTTAACATTTTCTGCTTCCACCAACAAAAAGGGAAAATTTGTTTTGTTTAATAAGTGACAAAAGATCCCGATGCAATCATTCCGTAAATAACATTTCTCCTTTCTCCCAGAAGTGATCTTTTTGTGGTACGTTTTACTCTGGCAGGACACACCAGTCACAGCATCTAGAGTAGATGCATCCAAACTAAAACAAAAGCTGAGTCCTGGAAATCATAAGGTAAGTACCTACACAGAGCAGACCCTCCCCCATATTCTATGATATTAAAAAGTAGGAAGGTTAAAATAAACATCTATATGTTACAAAGTAATATTTTAAGATTAGTTTATTACTGGGAGTGGGAAACTTTACATATTAATCTTTACCCAGAAAACCTGATCAACTGTAAAACAAGTATAAAACATCTCTACATCAAGGTCATACTATAAGAGGTTTCCTGTGCATCTGAATTACTAGTGCATCATTTAGCACCTCTCTAGTGCCTAGACCATATGGCTTCAACTGACAGCTGATGAATCCAGTAATTGTCCCTTTGCATTAGTCATTGGTTATATTGTTGCTCAGCTTGTTGGTAGCAGGAGAAACACCCTCCCTATAATAGCCTTGATAATGCATGTTAAAAATACACAGAAGCCAAAAACCTCCTCTTAGTTATTGTTATAGCTGCCCTCGAGGTGAGGAAGAATCCATCATCAAAACCTGAATTGCAATTCAGAACTATCATTCTTTTTTTTATGAAAAAGGGAACGACTTTTTTTTTGTGCAAATGCCTGGAAAAATCCTGTGTGTGCGTATGTATGTTTTAGGGGAACTTATATCAGAAATTCTCACCGTCTGTCAGCAGAAAAGATACCTGTGCTAATCAACTAATGGCATATAGTGACCACTGAATAATTAACTGACACAATGGATAACAGAGCTCAGAGGCAGCCAGAACTAGGAATTCATAACATCAGGGACTGTATAGTTGCTTGAGAACTTTTTTCCAAACAAAGAGCTTCCCACCCCTTTTTTTTTCGAACAGCAAGTTGAAGTACAGAAACACTGCTAATGTAAGACCTAAACTTAGGGAAATAGCTCATTGAAAAATAAGGGTCTGAACCTATGATATGTAAAGCTGAGGACCTCACTACCAAGATAATCCTCCTGTCAGTCTAAAAACCTATTTCATGGATTTGCTGTGAAATTTCCTGAACAGGGAAGTAGGCTCCTCTCAAACCATTCCAAATTCTATTCCTAAATTGCCAATGAATATCAAAGATTAGATGCTATATGATAAACATTCCAACAACATTTTTATTTATTAAAAAAAAGAAAAAGAAAAAAGCATTCAAGTTAATAAGCATCGCTCAAACTGCTTCTCTCCATATTTATTTCCTTGAAGGGGCTACAGGACAGAAGCTTAAATCTCCCATTTTTCCCTTAAAGTAAGTTGCTGATTACACTGCATCTGCAATATGCAAACCATGCTTTATGGTGAGAGAGGTGGCCAGCTGCTGTATGAGAAATGTAGCCTCATAAGGAGGCTATAAGATAAAAAGGCACTTTAATACTCAGCACAGTACAAACTACTACACTGCTTAACTGAGTCAGCCCAGACCTAACCTACCTCCTGCAGGGTGTGGAAGTGGACATACAAGGAATAGGAGGATGGCGCAAGTTTCACGGGTCATTCTTTTGGGCCTCTCTCAGTTCAGTTTCCTGCACTGAGCAGGAATTGGCAGCACCACGATTAACGTTCCTTAGTTATAATAAAATCTATGCTAGTTCATATAAATATGGATTTGTACAAGTACATTTCCTAGTCAATAAAATTCTCAGTATAGTTTCACATGGCCGTGAGTTTTGCATTGCACTGAATGAAAAATCCTTCACTTTTTTCCTGTCAACAACCAGTTAATTCAGTTTCCTTGTTCTTATAAGGAAAGGTTCCAATATTCCAGTAAACCCATCTTTAATTTTTAGCAGAATACTTTTTTTTCCATTTCATAGAACAGTTCTCACAAAATAGAAACTGAATCCCTCCAACTTTCAAGTGTGAGGTTATCACCTTAATGTGATTAGACATGTATAATGTGAAATCATCATCGTTCCTTGCTTCTTCCTAATGCTATGCTGTTTTGTAAAGGAAAGATCAGCATTAGACATCATTTCTCAGCTCTACAAGGCTAGATATGCTTTATCTGAAGATGCTAAGCACACCAGGGTTTTATTTGACAGATATATCTAGTATTCTAGTATTTGCTCATTATTTGTTTTCCAGTCCTAACTGATTAACATTTAAACCTAATTTTACTGACCACAATGTATATGACTGTAGGAATATTAGTCTTTTCACTTTTTGTATAATTAGCTTTTTACTTCCTATTTCTTTTAGTCGTTCCCATTCTTTAGAGCCACCCACACACTGCTGTGGCATTCAGCATCTCTACAAGTCCCTCCAATGAAATAAACTTTCAGTGTAATCTCTTTTAGCATAAATAATCCTAAATCTCCTAGTGACAATTTGTTTTGTTTAGAGTTTTTCATGAGGGTCTAATTTATTCTTGTTTCACCAAAGAGGACATCTGCTTCTGAGCATAGGAATTACAGACTCCTCATAATATATAGAAGAGATCCACTTTGTTACTTTTCTAGTTTTTCCTTAGAGGTACGGCACATATCCAAGGATAGTTACATTCTCTTGTCTTTAATCAGCTACCTCCTACAGAGAACACAGCAAGCAGTGATTTCTCAGCAATTCCTTGAGATTTCTCCTTTCTTCCAGGTGATCCCAAGAAGCATCTCCTCTTTATGCTTACAGACATTCTTTTATTATAGCAAAATATTCACAAGCTAACTCGAATAGAACTTTTCTTACTGCTAGACCACATTTTGGATGTTACTGTTATACTATCACTACCATCTGAAGCGATATCAATCTAACCCACAGCCAGAGTAGCAAACTCAGCAGACACTACACAGACTCTGATAAATCTGATGATCAATTTGGCTTCCATCTGGAGTTGGCATCTTATATCACATCACCCTTCCTGTCTGTTCATCTGTGGTGAGTAATGGCTCTAGCACATGGGAACAGAACGTTACCTTCTGTCAAGGAGCAGAAGGCAAAATGCTGCTGCTGCCGCATCAGGTTAACCTCAGCTTTGCTTGATAGAGGGTCTCTACTTTAAGGCCCAGGGTCACGCTGCTTGGGCTATGTATATGAACACACATTCATTTTTCACTACCTGGTGACCTTAATTTAAAGGTACTACAGAGACACGCTGAAGACAAAAATCATTCCCTTCCATCTGGAAATCATTTGTGGGTTTAGCTAAAAAAGGATGATACTATGAACTCAGTGGCTGGATGCACAACTCATAGGAGACAAATCAAATGTTTCCATTGAACAGCCTTTGGTTCCAAACCCTAATCCAAATTCAGCTGTGTTTCAGGAAGCCATTGATTTCACTATTTAAGATTTCAAGTTTTCCTAATTTCTCAGTTCTTGTTATTGCAAGTTGAAAATAATTCAAAAGTAAATGAACAAAAAGTGAAGCAACAATGTTTTGAAGTGATGAGAATATGAGGTAGCATAAATTTAGCAGTCTTCATTAGCACTAGAATATTCACTAACCTACCTTCTATATTAGAAGAAATATTTTCCTCAATACAATTAAATCCATCCTGACAGTATCCAATGAATAACCAGTTTCTATAGTCCCTTTGCTATTCGGTTAGGCCTCTTGGTGGTGCCGAGCTGTCGTTCATTAATTTTACTGATTGCATAATGAGCAAAAGTCATGCAACTCTGAATATTAAAAACAGTAGGTCAAATAATCACCATTTTGAAAATAAAGAGATGTAAAAAATACAGAGCAACATAAGAACCAACAAGAAATTTGTACCTAGTGGGGAAGAGAAAGAATTTCACTTATGGATTCATACAGCATCATGTACTTGGTTCAGTAAGTAGAAATGATACAGGATAATATTCTATTTTTCAAATGTAACACTTCTAAGTGTAGATTTGCATTAATTTTGGAGGCAATAATGAGGTGTAACATACAGTATGACCCATACATAAGTAGATGTAAGCAGATAGAAACCCAGACACTGAATGTCCAGCGTTCATGAAAACTGTATAGTCTATTAGCACACAGTCTTTGCCTAACTTTATTTATTATTGTAGCTGATATTGGTACATCTATACTAAATGGTATTTGAACAGGGAAATTCTATGCATGTTGATTATCTACTCTGATTTCTCTAAACTGTTCTATGTTTACATCCCACGTGACTTCCTGAATTAAAAAACAGTATGAGCTTAAGAAAGAATGAGTCCCACTAATAACGCTAATGCTGGTCCTCACATTGTCGCCTATTTCTGATAAATCATTCTTTGGCACTGGTACTTTGAGTCTACAGAAAGTAGAAATGAAGGTTCACAGACTGCCAGAAAGACATCTTAATGGATTATGGTTTTTTGAACAAGTGCCCTTAGTCTGTGATTATGGCAGCATATATGAGTTTTAACTTCAATTCCTACACTAAATTTACAGAACTACTTTTCCATTATCGATACCTTTAAATCCATGAAAAATACCCCTGTGCTGCAGTCACCCAGGAGCCACCAGGAACAGGACATACCACAGCATCCCTACTAAGACATTGGTCCCTCCTTTGGCACCAAGGCACAAAAATAATCGACTTCATTGGCTGCATTAGAGCTCACTGTTCGTGCAGTGTAATGGCTGAGCCACCACCGCACAGTGCAGAAGGCAATCGTATACCACTGTAAACACAAAGACTGAAGAGACAGTCCTTATTTCTGCTGTTTATCAATTCCATTTGCTTCTTTCTCCCTCTTCACACTTATGGGAAATTTTCTCTTAATCTAATTCAAGTAGGATTTAAATATCATTGGCGATAAGTTTACAGCAACATATGTTTATATTTCTATCCAACTCATTTATTTTTACTCTGCTCAAAAACACTGCCAAAATTTTCTTTTTCAAATAATGAATTAATTCAGAGAATGACTGTTGTTTACCGTGAGATCTTCTGTTAATTCTGACATTTCAAATCAATATGCCAAAAGGTCACACATAACGACTAAAAATGTATCAATCCCAAAGCTTTAATTAGGTCTATTCTATTGCATTACCACTAAAGACAAACAGGACTTAAAATTAAATAGGAAAGCCAGTGGGTGAAAGCAATCCAAAGAGGGCAATCCATAGGGTATCATGCCAGCCCTTTGGGGTTTTGATAGGTGTATTTTCAGCTGCATCCTCAGCTGAGGTACAGTGAAGTGAATTGAGTCCTTTCAGGTTTGGAGGTTCTGAAGGGAACTGCAACCCAAGTTTATCTGAAGCTGAGCCCAGGTTGCTAAGGAAGTGCACGGACCTTCATCAAATTTCAGCCAAGTTCCTCTGTTGCAGAAAACCAGACGAGCTTCATTATGGATAACACTTCTGTTTAGATTAACTTCTACTTGCACTGATTTCCTGTGCTGGATCCTTTAAGTCCCTAGGGATATGTACAGCTTTCTGAAACTCACCTCTTGCTTTCAAGACTTTGTAACTAATTAGGTCAACATAAAATGGCCCATCAAAGTTGCCAAGTATGCTAAAGTAAACAAATGCTTTGGAAACAAAGCTCGAAAGGGCCTAATCTATAACAAAAGGGAAGCAATCCATTATGTCTGTGGCCACTCTGTCCTGAATTTACCTTATCCTGCTTAAGCACTATTCCTTCTAAGGGGAAATTATCCACAATCACCTTGAATTTTCAGGAAATCATGTTTGTCTGACTCGGAAGAGAAGAGAGACAAGAGATAAATATATTTGAAAACATTTAAAACATGTAAAAAGAAGCACATTTGAAAACTGGAATAAAAGGGAACGGTGTTACCTTGCTCCAGTTGATTTAATTAATGTACTAACACTAGAGCTTCCATATTTAGGAACAGCACTTTTGGTTAGTCCATAGAAGAAAATTGCACTGTTTTTAACCAAGTTGGTTCAGATAAATTATTTAGGTGAGCTCAAAATGCCTAAGTCATTCCCTTACAATTTGTTTCTATGGGGTCAGAAAGCCAGCACTGCTACAATCTGGTCCAATCCTCTGTTTGACATAGTCTCTTTAGTCATCTCACCTTTGGTTGGGGAGGGAAAAAAAAAATCTATTTTGTATGAGTAGAAAACCACTAATACTCTGAAATTCAAACAGTGATTCTGAAGCACAGTTATTAGGCTATCAGTTAGAAATTTGGGTAATTGATAAATCCTAGCAATATATTATAAGGTCTGGCTATTGACCCTTGTAAGTCTTACCTGAATTCACTAGACACTGGCTGTTGAACGTAACATACAAAGAGATACGTCTTACTTCTGAAAACCAGGTTTGGGAATCAGGGGTTAAAGGAAGGTATTTATTCTCCCTGCTACAACTGCTACTGTCTCAGCCTTTAGGACTGCTGTACCATGCATTGCCACTTGGTTTTCAATGACAGCATTGAGCATCCCAGGCATCTAAGAGAGTTTCACTTGGTTGCCATAGTACTGGGCTAATCTCTTCTCCTGCTGAATGACTGATTTGAGTGGATGTATAGACATATATGTTGATTTGATTGTCCAAACAACTTTTTAGCAAAAAACAGCTTATTTTAGTAATAAATGCAACAGTAGGACTAGGAATAAGACCTCAGGGGGCTATGTAATTTCCCTCTCTAATAAAGATGTTAAATGTTACCCGTTTTGATGTAATACTTGAAAATGTAATTCCTCTTCTCTCAAACAACTGTCAATATTAAATGAGCAAACCCAACCCATGTGGGGTGAACCCACACCCAACAGGAACTGAGGTGATTGCAATAAGCTTTAAAAAAACTGCACTTTCTTGCAAAACATGAGTAACATAGTGAACTTGGTCAATTAGATTTACATTCAAAGTGTGATCTGCACTGCTAACAGACCGCAATACTTATGCCAAAAGCTTTAATTATTGTGCTTTTTAAAATAATTGCCTGCAGTGACTGCTTCTTGTTTAGCTTCTTTGGGGAGACAAACAGGAATGCGTGAAAGAATACAAGCATCAATTTCTCTGTATCACTATGCTTCCTAAGGGAGGGCTCTCTGTTAGGACTTACAGAGTCTTGGAAGACTCTTCTCTGCAGCCAGAGTTGCTTCTGTTTCTATACTTTTCAGTGCCCTTTCTTCAGCTGATGACAATATCTGCACATTGCTCGAAAAAGTCACTTTACTTTTTTGTGATCCTCCACTTCCCCATTTCACTTTCTATTTATCCGTCGTTCAAAGAAAAACATTTGAGGAGAGGAAAAAAAAAACAACACCTCAGTCTATTCTAACCATGGCCCTTTAACAACATGAGCTTATTCTTCATTACTAAATGAAGTGCAAAAGAACAAGTAGAACGATAACAAGGATATGAAGATGCAGAATATAGTTCAAATTCTACCACGTTTCCTAAACTTCTGCTAACTAGTCAAGTTGCTTGAATTCTCGGGATGTGAGCCTGCCTCACAATGAGAAATACTCTTCTTTTTCTTGAAAGACAATGCTCCCCTCTGTACAATGCCTAGCATAGCAAAGACTATTTTTTCCCCCCTGGAACTCAAAAACTATTTTTTTTTTCTGAATTTAGATCTAACTAACTTGTTTGTTTGTTTTTCTCATGTTATCAAATTGTGAATTATAAATGAAATGATATGTTCACAGACTGTTCACAGACATTAGGATGCTAAAATTCTCTCTCATCCTCTCTAGGTTGCTCATAGGAATATTTTATTAGCTGTCTGTCCAAAATTGAATATCCAAATAAAATAATACTGTGTCATGTCCTGTAAACTGATTTTCCAATTAAAATTCAAGAGCACAAACCCATTCAAAATGATTCTAATATCATTTGAAGTATATTCATTTGACTTGGTTACCTGTTTTGCTAATTAAGCTGATGAGGCAATTTATTTGCTCATTCCAGCCCTGACATTAAATGACATTTCATGTGACATCCGATATTTTTATGTTAATTGAATAACTTTTGATTTGTATATACCATGTTGATTTGTGTAGTACTTAAGTGCCCGAAAAAGTCCCTCATATCTGCAAATAATAAGTAATCTAAGTGATTTACAAGTAGAGTTACTAACATTTTGAACACAGGTGGCTTTTTATTTTTAGATTTACTAAGGGCTGTAGATGAACTGTCACTCTGAACTATTTTAATAGCATTTTGGAAATTAGAAACGCAGATTGCAGAGCTGGGTGTTTCTATGCTAATGAATCACTTCCAAAAATAGTGGTTTGTTTTTCCACCCCGCCCCGCTACCATTATTTGTTCTTACAGAACTAGGCCAGTAGAACCAGCCTTGAGATTAAGTCATAAATCTAAAGTCGTTGTGTCCTCTTTTTGGGTCCTAAGCACAGACACAGGGCAAAAAGAAATTACCATAACACAATATTTGATTTACCAGATTTCTGAAACCATGATGTCAACAAATGTTTAAGGCCAAAATTGCAACACCAAATAAACACTTACTACGAGGTTATGCTTACCTGAGCAATTTCTGGATTTCCTTATTTTGGACAATGTAAAACTAGAGTCCACATTTGTGCAAAGACACACTGGGACTTCTGACAAAGTGTGAGAGTTGAACTGTCCTGGGTCACAGTGGTGATGCTGCAAGGCTGGCAAGCAGAACCAGGAGCAAAGATGGCACAGGATAAAAACAGCTGACCAAGATTTTCCTTTTTTTCTGGCAGAGTATATTGTATCCCTAGCCACCTAAGAATCTCTCCAAAAATTCTGCCTGTACTTCCTTTATTTATCAATACTTCAGTACTGCAGCTTTCAAGCCTATCCAGTTAACAATTTTCCTTTCCATAAAAAATATATTAGACAAGCCTGACAAATCTCAGTACAGTATAGACCCAATCTTGCAAAATTTAAGAGTATTTTTTTCTTCTCCAGAGAAATATATATATATATACACACATATAAAAGTGTTAGGGTTATGCAATATTGATTTTGAAAGCTAAGTTAAAAAAAAAATCAAATGACATGGCAGAGCATTTGTTTCTGACAAATGGGGGCATTTCTTTTTGGGGCATTTGTGCAGTGGAAATACTCCTAACCAAAGCAACCAGAAATCAGCAAACTCAACCACACGAATGGGATCCTATTGTGTTTCCTGGGCAGCTGCTGCTACTCCGATGATATGACTTCTCTGCACAAGTAGCACATTGTGCATATGGTAAGTAAACATATGCATATTAAAATATACTATTAAAATGGTATTCATCCCATGCAACACTTTTGTACCTTTTTCTCTGTATATACATTACAGTGTCCATCTACTCTTCCTTTCTTTCTAGTGATACAGCTCTAGCTTCTCTCCATTCTCCACTCATTTTCCATATTTGTCTTTTAACTTCTTTTCTCCCACTGCTTTTTTACTACATTATCTGCTTCTATTTTTGCTCTTCCATTACATTTCCTGGGAAAATCCTGAAATTCAACTTAGTTTTGTCCATTGCAATTTGCTATGTCATACAGATTTTTCTATTTCCCCAGCCATAAGCACTACTTCTAACTGGAACCTTATTTCTAATAAGGAAATAACTCTTGACCTTTTTCTGCCACTCTGCTTTCCTATACAGAATCATGCGTATTCACTGCAAGACAAGTGCCAAGAAAATAAGAGCTCTTTGATTTTCAGTTGCCCTTCTTTCCCCTCCCTCAAACTTTTCCCACTTCATTACAGAAGTTCTCCACTATCACCTCACATTCTGTCCTCACCTTTCTAATCTCCATCATAGCTATTTTTACTTTTGTTCTTCCCCTTCTTCTTAACCTCTCTTCTTGCTCCTTCAGGTCTTTTTCAACCATAATGATTCTATGATTCTCTACACAGCAGGCATGCACACTATTCTCAACACATCTAAACCCTTCCTTGGAATTTTTGCCTTAGCTTATATAGAGTACTGGGCTATGCTATGGATGCTATTCTTATAGACAAGTAAATTGGTCAGAAATCTTAAGTTTTCTCTGTTTCTTTTTAACTTCACAAATTTATCTCCAACTCAGGAGAGTCTTAAACTACCATCATTTCTCTGAAACACTACATTACTACTAATAAATACTATAGTTTTTCAATCCCCAGACACGTCAAACTGTGTCTCCCACTACCACACTCAAAAATAGTCCTTTTTGACAGCTAAGGACAGGATAAAGGTTATTCAAGTAAGGTTTGAAACAACAAACAAATAAACAAAAAACTGAGTTAGTTTTGCAAATCATTACTGATTGCTGGAATTCAAAGAGAAGGGGAAAAACGGTTTTCCAGGAGAAACCATAACATACAAATCTGATAGTGTCAGATTTTGTCTCTACATACAAATTGGCATTCCTCCCAGCCCATACTTATTATTTCCTTTTCCTTCCTTATTCACAGATTTTATGCTGTTTTTAAGATCTTGCCTAGAAGCAATATGAACAAATCAGAAGGACTCAAGTATTGAGAGTTTTGGAATACTTGGGATTTAAGCATTCAGTTGGGCCTGCTCATCCTGACAAGTTTTTCTGCACTACATAGACGACAGATTGATTCCAGCACAGTGTCCCATTTACAAACACTAACTTTATGTCCAATATCATAGTTTTAAACTTCTCACGAGCAACTATAGGATTTAAGCGCACAAGACTCATTGAAAAACAGCAGGATGCATTGTGCTTAAATCATGAAGTACTACAGAAAACTATTACCCTTTATATATTGAAAAGTGAACAACTGCAATTGCAGTGACTAACGACTCACTTAGCATGTTCTGTGAAACGCCAGAAGATGCAACACTCTGCTTCTTCAGAGAAAATAAGAGGATGTCTCTACCAATAACATCAACCAGGACCAATCATACAGCGATCAGAGATTTCCTCCCCACGCACACACAGATTTGCCAGCGGAATCATGGTTTATCGTAGTCCCTAGTTCCTGAGCCTCTCATCTTCTCGTGAACATCACCCACAATTTCGAGTGTCACTGGGAACAGAGAGAAGAGGCCACTAGAGACTAGGCTGAGCAAACCCAACACATCTCTTTAGCTCATCAGTGCAAAATAGAAGGTTAACAAAACTGGTTTAGCTGAACGCGGGCTGAATTTTTGAAAAATCGAGAGATCAGTATTTCCCTTCAGTTTTCAAATAAGAACAGTGTTTTCTCTTTCCATGAGCTTCTTTTACCTCACTTTCATTAGTCACAATCAGAAGCTTATCTTGCTGGAACTTCCTACAGTTAGGGAAGAAGAAACATTTCCAGCATGCTGGAAAAGATATAACTAGGTAGTAAAGATGCAACTTGCAGACTGCTTTACAAAGTGCATGTTCTACGACCATCATCTACTTGAAAGTCAGAGTGCTGTGCTCAAACCATTATAAACAACACCCTCCTTGCAAATTTGATATTATTCTCTTTACTCTTCAGTCTTAAGATGAGATTTATGTATAGGAGGGAACATAAATGACTCAAGCCTATGAAAAATTAAAGATTATCCTTTATTGACATATGCATACAGTAATACTCTTCCCTGATTGACTTCTTTAATTTGTATGTGTGCTAAGAAGGTAGAATTACTAGAGTTCTTGGAGATATTCACTGACGTCTTTAGCAGAGGAGTTTGAAGTTTTCCAATACTCAAACAAGACCCTGATCAAACTAATACTGAAACAAGCACTGCTTTAGTCATGAAACTGGACAGATCACCACTAAGGATAGCTCACGATGAAAAAAAAAAATCTTGTTTTATACCATATTACATATGCATCACATGAGAAAACCTGAGTATGAAAATGAACAGGCAGAGAGCAAGAGGAATGACATAGTCCACCTACCTAGGGAAAAAAAAAATCCCAACAATACATCTGTGTTCTCTTTATCACTAATATTCTATCAAAATTCATATTTTGCCATCATAACGCAATGGTTGCCTATCATCAACATGCAGGTTCTTATTACATTACCTGTTAAACAAGAAATAGATCTTTCACATGCGGAGGTAATATTTATTTCTCTACTGAAGTCTATGCAACTTTAGTACTTGAGAGAAGTTCACACCTCGTACGTGCATGATACAGGCTCATAAGTCCTCTCATGACCAGTGTTTGTATCATGTAGCCAATCTGCACATTGGAGCATCTTCACCAAGAGAAGATGCTGATAGGGCATTCTCCCTAGGGATCCTTTCTTTTAAAGTTTGCTCTGCTGTACTGGTCAATATAAATACACCACAAACATCCATCTGTGTGTTACATTCTGAGGCCTACTGTGAGAATAATTTCAACTGGATACAATAAGATTAAAAAATATGATTTCAAAACTGATGACAAATTATAATTGATTAATAACCTATTTATCCATTTCATGAAACTAGAAGAAACTAGTTACATTCAAAAAAAATTATTCTAGATAGTTGCTCTTGGCTCATACAAAAGTAGTTTCTCTCGAACCTCTGTACAGTTGTTTTACTTTCTGCAGTGCACAAAAGCAGTTTTCAGATTTTCATTGAAGATAATATTCTGATCCAGACATTTCTCACTCACAGCATACTAAAATAATCCTCATCCCCATGTATCTTATCCGAATCCAACTGATTGATAAGTTGTTGATAAGTGTAAGATAGTTGTTTTTGCATGAAGCAAGCCCCTACCACTTGATTGTGTCCTTTCATTTTTAGGTTAGATCAAACTACTGCAGACTTTTATTACTTCTTTTATTTTATTTTTTTTTTGGTAGAAAGACAAGAAAGCCATCTTAGGTTTTAATGAGAAAGTGTATTCCGTAATATTTCTGGAGCTCTAAATCCCTGAACAGATTTTCACTTAAATACTAACTCTAAATTTCAACTTTTTTAATACATTCTAAAATATAAAGAATTCTGACGGAATGAAGACAGTAGTGAACATAATTTAAATTCAGTAGCAACCTATTATACGTATGGAAACAAAAATACCACAGGGGTATTCCTTTACAGAGACAAATATTTCAGTAACTTACTGGGCTTTAGCACTCAAGGCCATATTATTCCACACTCATTAGAAGTCCTCTTGGTGCAAAGTTATCAATTACCTATTTCTCCATGCTCTCCAAAAGGGATAGCATACACTTATGAAGTAACATAAGTGACAAATAGCACGCTGTCCTCATTCACTCTTTTTGTTGTCATTTTTTAAAGTGGCTTAATTGCTCAGGAAGGGCAGCAGACTGACAGCCTTGCAGGATGAAGCATCTGTTTTCCATGGTAAAGCCTGAGAAGGGCTGGGGCAATGCAAATTCAGCTGCTGTGGCTTTTGAGAGCATATTCTGTCTTCTTTTGCATCAACTTGAAATTATTCTGCAACTAAGCACAGTGTATATAATCATGACGTAGCGAACAACAGAATAAGGTTCAAGAAATGGAAGAACAGGTTACAGATATGCCCAGTCCTCTTGTCAACGCTAAACATTTCACAGAGCCACCAGTGTAAGCCATCATGTGCATTCTCCATCCTTATTTGGTTCTGAAATGGATATCTTGGATATTTGCTTTGTTTATCTAAACACTTCTATGTCACTGAGAAGACTGCAGATATGACTGATCCCATTGAGCAGGAAAGAGTTTAGATTTTGTTCCCACTGTTAGTTATGTTTACAAAGGTAAGTTTCCCCATGCTGTCTAACTTGCATGTTCCTTGTCCTCAAAGCATTTTGTTATTTCCTACCATTTTGAGGCAAACCAGGCATGCCTCAAGTGTGATGAATCCCAGTGAGATACCTTTATGCAGTGTCTCTGTAGGACTAAGCCAACTTTGATCTGTCCCTTGGAACACTCTTTCATCCCTTATATCTTGACAATGCGGCTGCCATCAAATTACTAAGTAGCACATTGCTGACTGAGTGCACAGAAACATCTCACAAAGGAGAAAGGTTTGTGGTGTTCTTTCAATCCATGTCTACAAGAAAAATGAAAGTTCATTTCCCTGCCTGCTGCCTGACCCTTCCTCCACAGTAAGTGGTGTAAGCCTACACAGGGCCATTTAAGTCACACAATTTCCACATAAATGTTTGACCTACTTTTCTGAGGGAAAGAAAAGAAAAAAATATACAAGCAGGTGCGGAAAATCCATACATACAGAAAAAACACGACCCTCTCTATTATGAAGTTATTCCTACATAGACTTTAATTAAGCTTATCTCACAGTCCTCAACAACCTAATCACGACATATTTGCTGCTCCATAGAGAATACAATGTAAATATTCCATATACCCCAAGTATTTGTATGCTGCATCATCATATTAAACTAAATGAGCGTTTTCAAGAAACAAGGGGCAACGATGACTCAAGATAGAATTCTTCACAGCAAATTCTTTGAGGTTTGTCAAGGGGCCACAGATAACGTGCCTCGCGTGAGACTAAATTACTCCTTCATCCAGCTTGACCTTCCTCAGGTTTTATCTGGGCACGTGATCTGGGAGGGTAACTTTGCTTAAACCAAACTTCAGAACCCTACAGGTGAACAACTTCCGCACTTTGAGTTAGCACTGATCTCTCTCAGGAACGGACAATAACAGTTAACTGAGCGATTTCTTTGCTCCTTTCTGGAGAAACTGATTATGAATCATCCTAATGAAAAGAAGGAAAATTGGGAAAATATAAATAAAGATACAGACCTTTCCAACATATTTCTCCACGTTTTCTAAGTCATTGAATCAATTTACAGCAGTGTATAAATTTACTATAACAATCAATAACGTTTTTTAAAAAAGTCAGCACTTTTTATTACTTAAGTAACTCAAAAATAAATTTATGAAAAGAGTGAACTTTGAAATTACAGCCATGTTATGTAAAGATTCTCCTTTTGTTAATTTTAAAGCATAAAAATGTAATTAAAGTTAATTGAAAAAAATTGATACTGTATGGTATTTCATTATGTTTAATGTGTAAGCAAAGCTTTCACTGAGTAGGGCATTTTGGATAGGCACACAGCAAGCTTATATACAGCACATCAGGAAGTCCACACCACAATGTTCCTTTTACTAGGACCCTGGGTAAATGCAAGTGGTACTTTCATTGCAACATCCAATGCACAGGCCTTAGAAAGTCCAGAATACTTCAGCATAAAGGCATGCTAGGCCAGGCTTAATGACCAAAGAATGCACAGGAACTCTCCAGCATAATCAGATGTCAAGGGCTACTTTTCTTCTTCAGTTTAGGTGTTCTCTTGAATTTTGAGCACAATTGAACCATAAAGTACCTCCTTCAGCCTGCTAACTAAGCGCTGCTAATTAACTACTGTACCGCAGAATGATCTCGTCTTCCTTTTAAACAAACAGCATGTCCAAAATAGCACCAAAACAAATCTCCCATTCTAAAGCTTCAAGACATACACGCAACTTCTCAGCTTCAACTACATCTGAGGTACATTTACTTTTTGACAGTACATAAGCAAGTGGCCTTTACCATTCCTTTATAGGCAACAGGAAGACGTTTGGTCTTGAGCACCATAGAGTCCTGGATATGGCAAGAGCTGTACTTCTGCATTTGGTATGAATTGCCAAGGTTCGGTTAAAACATTTCAGGAATAAAAACTTCAGAGTCAATAGCCTGAACTTCGTCTTGTACAAATAAAATTTTGTCTGTTAACTTCAGTCTTAAATCCATGGACAGGTGCATCTTCTAGTAAATTCCTTAAAAATGACTTATCTCCACACACTCCTTAGGTGACCAAATAACATATGCAATTTAAAACATTTGCATCAGAGATCTTGGCACATATTCTTAACAATAAAGTTAGAACAACAGAAGGCTGTGTGGAAAGAAAACAAAGTACATTGAAGTGAAATGGCCAAAAGCAGGTTCCACAACTCAAGAGAGGAAAGGTAGAGAAGTCTGTTTCATATAAGAATTGATGAAGACAGCCCTGGTCTATGTACTTTCTCTTCCAGGCACCATTGAATATTATTCTGATGTATGTAGGAGACTGATTATTTTAGTGAAGTAATTAATCAAGTAATGACTACACTTGTGTGTTCAATTATAGTTTTTATGGTTGATTAATCTTTATAATAAATGTCATTACTGGTTCTATTTTTTCCACCCAGGGCAAAGGAGGCCAATGCACAAAATGAGAAAATAGCGATAACAAACTTGTACACGTAGAAGGCATCATAAGATACAGTGTTTAGGATATTATTTTTCAGTGTCAGAAATATCAGTTTGTTTACTGAAGCTGAAAAATATAGTGAACAATCGCTAAACATAAAATTCCTTTGCAGCTGCAGCCCCTTGTCAGTTCTACGCTTTTTAATCATTAGAAAGCAGGCTCTTTAACAGTCAAAAATACCCCTAAGCTTTCCTGAAACAGGAGGAAAGAAAGGAAAAGAGCAAAGCTTTATGTTTGCAGTCCAGTTTTACATTATCCATCTCCTTCTCAAAGACTCTGATTAAAGTAAGCAAGGCAATCTTAAGTCATTCACCTGCAGCAGCAGATATTCCCGGTTCTCATTAGCTAAACAGCACCGGTTGAATCCATACTGCCCAAAACATTTACAGGCTACAAAAAAAAAAAAAAAAAAAAAAATGCTGGTGAGTCAACAGGAAAGTTACATGAATCTTTTGTCTGAACTGAAAAAAAACATGGCCTTTTATGAAGGAACAAGGTGCTTCATGCCATGGGAATAACATTTCTTTTCAGAAGGTTTGCTAAATGTCCATTCTTTCTACTCTGCTGGGAATAACAACAGACCAACTTTGACAGTTAAGTTTGAAAAGCAACAACCACTTTTCAAAGAGACTAATCCAACTTGACAGTCAAGTAAAACAATCCACAATAAAATCTCTCCCCTAAGAGTCCACATCAAGTGGCTGCACAAAATGCTCCAAGGAAGCAGAAAAGACCACCGGAGGTGGCTGTATGTCACCAACTTTATACTCTAGATAATCTCCAGTGTGAAGGTGCAATGGACAATTTCAATTTTTGCGGAATTTTTATTATCCAAACTAGTTGTAGGTCATAATCTTACAGTCCATATCGAATGCCACCAAAAATTTCATTTGGAGATCATTTTGTATACATATATATATATATATTTGTATTTATGTATAATCTTATATATTAATTGGATAATGTTTAGTTTCTCCCAATTACACATTTTATAATTACTGTATTTAAAAAGTAGCTAGATAAAGACAGACATACGCACAAATTTAAAGAAGTCAGTTGAAAAAATTACACTGATGCTTTTAAAACGAAAAGTCTGGATTAATGTTTTAGCGCAGATAAAGCGCTTTAAGCCTATTTTACATTGTCATTTGCTTTTCAGTATGTATTTGCTTTTCATACAGTTCACTGATGAAAAGCTGAGCATGATGCGTGTTCACAGCGCTTACACTAAAATGACTCATTAATCTGCTGGTTCCTGGAACGTAAGCCCTAGAAAACACCTTCACAAAGAAATGCAGTGAAACTTGTCTTCTGAGACAGTTGGAGCAACCGAGTGCTACACAGCGGCAAACCTGGGATGAATGTTTTTACTTAGAATGCCAGCGAGACTGCTTAGGGGGCAATAAGGTCATCTAAGACACCAGAGTGCTGAAAATACAATGAAATTTGGATATTGCAGCAACATTTCCAATGGCTCAGTGTTTTTAATAGCAGACTACTAATGCATGCAAAGATTGGCTTTGACTAAGCATCTATTTGCACAGACTTGGTGGAGATTCTCTTTATTAAAATAAGAACTCTTAAGACTCAAAAGCTACCCTAAGAATTAATTTGGGCTAAATCCATTAGAAGCACACTAAGTAAACAAGGCTACATCTAAAAGACAGACAAAATGAACATAACCCGAGTGTGAAACAATAGCAACTGTATCTCCAGGGGTAGGCTGTATGCAAACCTTTGCTAGGATTCAATGGTTTGGGAGTGTGCAGTTTGGTTACACTGGGCCTGGTTTCTTCAATCCTGTAAATATTTACATAGGCACTCAGCATTATGCACATGTTCAGTTCCATTTCATTTAAAGTTTCTATGGATGTTCAACCACAAGCTTATGAAATATTTACAAAACAGGCACCTAATGAAAATTCACTTCCAGAAACAAAACCACAATTTTGCATTTAATTTTAGATCCAGTAAGTCACTTACTGAATCTCAGATGTAATCTCAAAATCAGCTCTTGCAATTTCAGGTCAGTAGCATGCAACATTAGGACATTTTACAGCTACAGAAATTATGTGAACCTGCAACAGCCTACAGTGAAAGATTTCTGAATCAGTTTCAGTGATTTCAAATATATCAACCCCAGACGAACTCCCTCTGACTGGCTACTGCTCAAGTTGCTCACCTTGTATGAAAGAGTGGCTGCTGCAGGAGTTAAACTGCTCCAACTTTTCTTTATTAAGCAGCAGATTCTGGGGAGAGGAGGAAAAATAGCATGCATTCCCACTATTTTCATGGGCAGAGGAATAGAAAAAGTGAAAGAGAAAAGCCTTCTACCCATACAGCCAAAAAAGGACAGTAAACTCAAGAAATCCTGATGCTACTGTCTTCTGACACTCTCTTCTGCTATCCGCCATCAGCAAGAAAAGGCATCCGTTGATACAAACTTGGTACTAGTTTGGCTACCCCTACTGTCCACTCATATGTACTTTTCCCAGCTGATGTGGAGTCAAATTTCAGCAAGATAATTCAAGTTAAATTTATTCAAGTTATTTTAAACTTATTTAATACACATCCACAATAACACATGATAACTCAAGCTGGCTAGCTTCTTAGAGGACATGAGATTAAGTCTGAGTCACCATTAATTCACCATCCATTCAAATTGTGGACATATGTCTCTCTGCCTTCTCAATTCTGGCCTTTCCTTCCTTTTAACCCCCCAGGTCAGTAATATGCCTATATTAAGGTTTTAGCTCCAACAGTTATTTTAGCAGGTGGCTGTTAACTGCAAAGCTTAAGATCTTCCAACAGCAATAAAGCAAAAAATAATTAGACATTAAGGGAAAAGCTTTTGTTTTGTTTTCCTAACCCCTTCCTGCCACAAAACTTAAGTAAGGTTAGCAAGTCCTGCCTTCTCACTATAGGTGAGAAATTACTCACACAATATTAAAAGCACCATTAAGAACTGATATTTGCAAACGACTCACCAGTTCCCATTATTCACAGGAATTCACAATTTCCTGATGATTTTAGGAAGACAATTACGATACCTAAAAATTTCACAGATAATGTATCAAAAATTTCAAATAATCATTGATACTCACTTCTTCAACACATTTGTTATCTGGTAAACTAAAATCTCTGGTATATTTCATAGGCACTATTCAATGAGACAATTGATTAGAGTGTATAAGTATGGTAAGTTAGTTGGAATATCCAAATATCTACCTAGACATCTTGACCAATAAGAGCTGTTTTGATATTCTATAACGCTACAAGTATGGCTTGACTCGTTATTCTAAATAGAGCTGATATGGGTGGAAAACTAAGAAAAAAAAATCCTCTCCAACAAATGAAACAGCTCTGTGCACTCCTCCCTCCACTCCCTCTTTGGAATAATTTTGCAGAAGAGACTACTAATGGCTTTGTGATCAAAATCAGCATTTGTCCATGGATAAAGATTAACAAAGTGAATCATTTTCATTTAGGATTATCCAGTTCTATCTGGAAAAGTTTATTTACTGAAAAATGAAATTTTTGGTGTACTGTGTTTGTGAATTATGCTGAAAATGATATAGGGCTTCAGAAAGGAAACAATAACTGAGAGTTTGCTTTGATATTTTCTGAGGAAAATAGTTTAAACTTTTATGTCAAAACCAAGTTCCAAGAAAAAAAAAAGCCAAGTTTAATTAAATCAAAAATGGTAAAGAACCTTACAAAATGAATTCATTCAAAATCTAATGAAAGAATCAGTTACTTTAGAATTTTTTTTTTCAGTTCTACTCCAAATTAAATACAAAAATATACAGATCTATTCTTACAACCTTTTTAGGGCATTTAGACCTTGAATTTTACTAGTCAAAATGCAAGTACTGATGAGAATTAACTTGATTCATACCAATTTGTTTTTCTCTGCATCATTAGCAATTGCAGCAAGTTACCTATAACCCTATTGAAGACGCATTCCTTTTATCAACTCCAGCTGACTCATGATAGTTTTTGTGGATTTTTTTTTTCACCCTTCTTCCAATAAGAACAGGCTTCTTTAGCTCTCCGCTTTCAAAGCAATACTCAAGTTATCCACAAGCAGGAACATATTATGGAAAAGCAAGTAGAAAATCTAATGGTTCCATGAACTTCTTGAGACCATCTACCAGAAATAAAAGAAGTTATTGAAAGATTGGAACTTGCATAAAGCATCGTGCGAAAGGTTGATCTACAGACATCTTTTCATCTTTTGGAGATCTTGCTTCTGCAGAGAAGTTTTTATTACCAGCATCAATATTTAAGGGGGGAAAAAAAAAAAAAAAAAAAAAAAGCACTTCGCTAGGTCTGGCTAGTCAAAGTAGAAACCATTCTTCCTGTAATAGAATGTAAAAGAAAATGCTCTCCAGAAGCCAAAAAAGTATAATAGCTTTCCGTTACCCTTAAAGAAAAGTTCAGTTTCTGAACAACTCTTTTAACTTCTTGTGTATTTGATAGTCCAAGCATTAAAAGACTGGAGGAGTGGGAAAGAAGAAGGGCAAAGGAAGAGTCATTCACAGCTCTTTGCAAAGCATGAGCAATATTTCAGAGCTCCTCCCCACTACAGGAACGGGTCCTCCGCAGATACGCAGAGCACTTGGCAGACCTCTGTGTGGGCCCAAGTCTAATGTTTCACTGGTGCACAGGCACAGATCAAGTGTAGTAGACAACACACAACAGGCCCAGCGGCTCCCGAAGCCACAGATGTAGTGTCAGCAGGGGGAACTGTCACTGTAGTTGCATCCACCTTTTCCCATTTTTCCTCTGTCACTTTCCACTTTCCTTCCCCAGGGTAAGGAGCCTATGCCAGCACACTTACAGAAAGGTGTGACAGGAATAGTCACCTGAACACTAAGAAGAGACATTCGAGCATGTTGGTTATTAGTAAGGGATTAAGGAATACTCTAAGAGATGCGAGGACCTTCAGTCTTTTGGCTCAAGACTTGCAACCTGCTCCCAAGTTACAGAATCGCAGTCAAAGATAATGAACGAGCATTTTACAGCTACCTGCAACACCCTAAAATTCCTCTCCTAGAAGCTTTGGCACCTGCTGGTTTGGAGACAAGGGGATTCTGGCTTTCCCAAACTTGATCTCCTGTGGAAACAAGTTGCTGCTCTGTCTGCTAAGTCAGTACAATGCCTGACAATAAACATTCCAGGTGATGATTCTTTTTGGCTCAGGAAGTTGCTGCTAATCCAAACAATGGGCTTACAAGATGAAAATACATCATAAGAAATGAGCAAGCAATCACCAAGGCAGAATTATAGGCCCAAAATACAGGCATGCTCCTATCATAACCTGTAAATGCTAATGGCTGAATCCACCCTGAGATTTACAGTCTTTCTTATTTACTATTTGGAAAAACAAAAAATAACACCTACAAAACTCAACACTTCAAAGTATTAGCTCCACAAAGTTACTTAAGTGACACCCTAGCGTAGATATGTGTTCTCCATCTACGACTGCAAAATGGATTTTATTCAGCTGCAAGTCAGAATCAGTACAGGATTAGTGAAGCTTATGGAGGGGAGGCAGGAGGGAGGGGAGAAAAAAACAAAACACACACAGCAACCTCAAACAGCATCCTGTCTGTTTCAAAAATTATAAACAACAGCCTGATAACCACAAAGCGTATGATTCTGGAATGCTTCTGGGTGGCTATTTCAGAAAGATAATAGATAGGGCCAAAAAGACAGTAGAATGATTTTCATAAATTAGCCTGACTCTCTAGGGCAAAGAAGAGTCCTGTCCTCACCCAGTCCCTAAAAAGGACAAAAAAACTACAAATGAAAAAATGTTCGTAGTTTTGCTGATGGTAAACTAAGCAAGACAAGGAAGTAGCATGTGACAAACAATGCAATGTTAAAATGCTACATCTACCTATGCATCCATTTGAATGCATCATTTTCTCTCATAAAAATACAGTCACTGTCTGGCAGGCTAGATATCAAAATGCTCCAGTTTGGTATAATGTCTTCCTCTGACTCACAATTTTCAGTGGAATATAATAGATTGGTTTTAATTACAGATTATGCCATTTTACAGACAGACAGTACTAACAATTTGCCAATATTTAAATTGCTGTGGCTTCCTTTCAGCATTAACAATTCAATGTTCTTTCACATGATCGGGATTAACTTTGCCAAAGGAAATCAAAGTTGTTTCATTTTTCAAATACTAACATATGGTGAAAAAGAAAACTAAGATAAAAAAAAAAAAGCAATGGACAACGTATGACAATTCCACAATATAAACCAGAAATAAAGTTGCATTCTCCAATGAGAGGAGGCTGATTTCTTTGTAGTGAAGATGCCATAAAATATGAGCTCAATTACTCTTACAGTGCACAAATTAAGATTATGTCTATATTGCTACTTCAGGTCAAATGCAAGGTCATCCTCAATCAGCCCTCTTAGCCTTTTCCCCATCTGAGAAGTACTTGAGAGCCTATACCAACATCTTTCACATAATCCTTTCTTATTTCCCCAGTGTGTCACTAAGATATGCCTCAGCTTCCTTGCATACCACAAGCAACAAGCAGCCCTTCATAATAAAAAAGCTATTTCTCCCTTTGCATTTGCCTGCAACTACTGACAGCAAGGAGAAGAAAGGGGGTGCAGCAGAAAGGAAAGCAGAAGCTGAGGGTTTGGAGCACTGGTGGCAGATGTTTGATGCTCTAGATTACAGAATAAGAATGCATTTTAAATACTATAAATTGTTTAAGAGAGTTGAATGCAAGAAATGGGATTGAACACAGAAGACCACACAAACTTGCAGGCTCCAAAAGACAGCTGGCACCATTTTGCTCACTCTGGGGGTGAGGGGAATAGGCATATAAGGTTAAAGCACAGACGTGTTGCTGGCTATAGTCTTGAGGATGATTTTGTGGCCCTGTTTGAAGTCAGCAATAAAACTACTAATGACTTCATCGATATGAATAAGAAAATGAGAAGCACTTGGCAGGGAGCCATAGCTTACTTCTCATATTTCTAATTTCTGTTAACTTCTGTTATTTTTGTAGCCGAGGTTACTCAAGTAATCAGCACTGGCATCAAGCCACTATCTGAATTTGACTTTTTCTGTTATGTTTAAATATTTCTAAGTATTTTGACTACAGAGAAAACTCTGAAAGTGTCATTCCAGCACTGCCTAAATATCCTAGCATTTAAAAAAAGAACCTCACTTTTACAAGCTAAATTGTTTTTCTTTCCCTCCCTCCACCCAGCTGCTTTTTAAACAACACTGAACAACTTGATATGCTAATGAAACATACGCAGGGACCTAGATGGATGTTGAATCTGTAGAGCATTGCTGTTGCACATACACCCTGAATTAACCACACACTGATGTTTGATGTGAAAACTTTAAAACTGAAAAAAAATACACACTCCACCCAAAGATTCGAGAATGCGTGAATATCTTCATTAGCTAGTGAACAAGCATCCCAAGCCCGTCCCCAGTTACTCCTCCTCTTTCCCAATTTCATTGCTCCTTTCTCTCTCGTGCTGCTGAACAAACCTGAGCTTCTCCCTCTACTTTTCTGCAATAATGTCCTCCTCCACCACCTCCTAACAGCAAGCCTCGGCACTGCACCTAAACTGTGTTACTGAGTAGTTCCTCCATTTATTCACCAAAATGTCTGCACATGCACATACACAGATATTTTCCTCCCACTAGCTATATGAATCTCTAGAATGCGTTTTTACAAATTTGCCTATTTTTGTATCTTTGCAACAAAGAAGAAAATAAAATCATTATATTCAAAGTTCCAGAATCCACTCAGACTAGAATGGGTAGTTGCATCATGCTGTGGGATCCTCGCTCAAACACTTCTCAGTTTTATATGAGATATAAGTATCTCACTGTCAGCAGCACTCCCTGATACTCCTTTATATTTACCATCAAAAATACTATAAGTAATGCAAATAAAGAATTAATTTCTCTGAAAGTATACGGTTCTTTAAGGTCTGCCACTGTAATCCTCTTCACCCAGAAAGAGAATTTTTTCATAAATAGGGTCAACCATAGGTCACTTGAATCTAAGACTTCATCAATGTCAATTAAACTCTAGGACCTTCAGCAAAACAGTACGATCAAAATTAACTCACATGCTAACAAATGTAATTCATTCATCATTTAAACACTAATTGTATCTAAAATTAAACACTAATTGTGTCTGTTCTTTTCAGATAATAGAAATAATGGTCAATCTCATCAGAAAATTTCCTGATACATTAAAATTGTAATTTTTAGAATTGTAATTATTGTAATTCTCCAAAATAACAAAGATCAACTGCCAATATCTATTCAATTTAGGCACATTAGAGTAAAATATGTTAAAACCATAATTCTTTATTGCAATAATTAAATGTATTTTCAGAGCGTACTAAAAATAGTTAACAGCGTGTGATATTTGGTGTCAAAAAAAACTTATAAACATGAAAATTAAAGACTTGGAGTTTCTTACCCTTGGTACTTCACTGTAGGTCATATTTGCAGCACCAGTTATATTTATCTAAATGAGCTACTAGCTATGGAATTTTAATTTAGCGCAGTATAGGAGCTACAGGTTAATGTCAAAGACTTCTGCTGCTGCATTCAATGACATGGGATTAAACATTTATTGACATTTTAATAGACAAGTAATTTAATTTCTGTCATAATATTCTGCTGCTCTTAATAACTGTTTTGGCTTTCCAATTTGCAGAGTGCCAACAATGTCATAGAACCAACATTTTGAAATGTAAGTGCCTAGAGGAAACACTGAAACTCCCTAAATAGCTAAAACAGTACATAAGGCTTAGCTGAAGCAATAAACACTTATTTTAAATTCATTTTCCACCTTTAAAATAGCCTACTTATTTCCCAAAACTTACCAAACAATTTTTGTCTATATTACCCTGCAGTTCTAAGTGCTAGCACTTAATTATGAAAAATTATTTCCTTTAGCTCATTTAAAATACAGTTTTTAAAGAGTTATATCTCTTATTTGGGCTCAAAGCCTCTCCTCTCTTTGTTTTCACATCATTTTTTTTCTCCTAATTCAGCTTCTTACAATTCTGCTTTGCATAATACATGTGTAGAGAAGATCCCAGGTGTTGCTTTTTAGAAGCAGGGTTAAAAGTGGATTACAGACACCTCCACTTAGCCTGGATCTCAACAGGGTCTGAAGCATGGTTCAGAGCAGAGGAAAGACTTCTGCTGCCTCTCTGCCATGCAGTGCTTCCCAATTTCTGCAGAGATCTGGACTCAGTGGGAGCTTTTATCTGTAAGCAATGAGGTGAAAAGATACAACCAGCTCAGCAGCAGCATCCTGCTAGTGCTAGAAATGCTTGTTTCTACTGCTCACATGCACTCTGTGACAGTACTCTGAAGGGAATGCGACTGTGTGGCACGTAAGCAAGAGATCTTGTTTAGAAAAAAAGCTGGGCTGAGATAGAGAAACCTTCTTTCCTATTTCTCCGCTTCAAAAGCGGAGATATGTGAGAATAAACAAACTTATTAGTGGTTCTTTCTTGAGCTGCAAGTGTCATAATGACAAAATAATAGTTAAAATATGTATTATACTTTGTCAAATGCACAACTCTTAAAGTTTCACAGACTTTCAAGTTACAATGACTTTGTTGTACAGTTACAATTGTAATATTTAAGTTACAATTAGACTATCTAGTCTGGTCTGCAATCTAATTAATGCCACCAAATTCATCTGGTGACTTAGCCTGAGAGGCCATGTCTGACAATCACATATCTTCTAGAAGAGCATCCAGTTTTGAAATACAGATTTCAGAAGATAAAAACACAGCTCTATATCTGTAAGGCAGTTCTCTTTAATTTTAAAGTGCCTGCTAAGGCTTTTTTTTTTTTTTTTTTTTTTTTTTTCTCCAGGCTCCAGAGTGACTTTTGTACTCTTTTTGGAACTGTCTTCAGAAAAGACAGTTTTTCTTAGACCCTTCTAACTAACTGGTTAAGATCTATCTGTTTCACATAAAATTCTTCCATCTGGCATGTAAGCCACAGCCAAGGTTTAGCTACCCCTCGGAGGAGCAGAAAGATGATCTTATTCTTGAAATGCCTAAGACAGGACAAAACACATGATCTGAGAAAGAAGTTTTTTCCAGTTATACCGACATCTAAAATGTTGTTTCCTACAAATCAAACAAAAAAAAAAGGAAAAAAAAAAAAGGAAAAAAAAATCCTCCCTATTATTTTTGTTAAGTTCTTGGTACTTTTCCACAAGATGAGATGTGGATGTTATTTTCAACACGAAATAATTATTCACTGCAATTACTCCAGTGTGTTTCTTCCTCATATACTCACATGTTCTCTTCACATCTCTCCATTTCTGTTTCTAAATAGAACTTTACATGACAGTTAAAGACGTATCATGGATAACGGCTGCAGCAACAATTTACACTGTCAAAGCAATAGAGCTCAATGTACCACAGAAAAGGCACAGACTCTTCATGGAAAAATCTGCAGTGCAAATCTAATGATCCTAAGTCAGAAAAAATATGTCATCTTAACCTCAAAAAAGGGCAAAAAACCCTATCAAGAAAAAAAAAAAAAAAAAAAAAAAAAAAACCTGCTGAAGTCTTCGCCAACCTCAGGATAAGTCATTAAGACAGGAATCTATCCAGAAGCAGACGTCTAAAATAAAGCAGGTAAATCACTCCCTAAAAATTCCTATTTATCCCTTGATCACAAAGGAACTTGAAGGCAGCTAAGAGACACATGTTTCTATAGCGTAACAATCTAAACTAGGCAAGATGAATGCTCACCATGAACCCTGTCTGCCTGACCAAGTAAGAACTGTCCTTTGATTGTGACTCACACAATTGTCTCTGCAGAGTTGGAACTGACAAATAATGACCAGATTGATGAAGAGCATACACAAGGAGAAGGATTTTGAGTTTAAATGATACCCTCTTCCAAAGCCTGATCTGGACTGTAAAGAACATGTGGAATCTCCTGCATTTAGGAACTCTTCTACTGATACAGTCTTAAGGCATAAGGGTTGGGTAAGAGCCATGATCCTCAGCTAGGAATCCTGTGAAGCACCTGCCAGCTTGTTGTTGGCCTAATCATACAGAAATGTGTTAGTACAATCATCACGACAGAAACATTTAAAGATAACCTATGTGCTAGAAAGAGAGCAGCAGGCTTTTATTTTTTCTTTAGTGTTCACCTTTTCCTTGCATTTTTGTGGCCTCTTTTGGATTTTGAAAATACATATTTTTATTTGCAGTTAATTTTGCTTTCACTAAGAGATATTTTGCATACTTGGCTGAATCCTAAGGTTATCTATTTCTTTGAACTGCCAGTCACTTGCTTGCAAAGTCCTCCAAAGCCCTCCATTTTAATTTCAAAGCCCTCCAATGATTGTTTCCCAAGCTACCCAAGTAGTTGTAAGAATGTCTTCAACTATTTGTACATGCTAACTTTGGAGATGATCTGCTGTTTTCTGTAGCAAACTCTTGGAGAAATAACAGGTCGCTAAAGTGACATGAAAACAGAATTACATTTGTCTGGTCATCATGGAGCATAGTGAGATATCAGGCAGATGGTAGCCAGCTACTGCCGTTTCCCATGCTACAACAATGTCACATACATCTGACATGCTTCTGCCAGATGGATCTTACAGTTTTGACTGAAGTATTTTGGCAGTAGTAGTTTCAGCCAAAACATTGATTCTAAAGTAGCTTTGAAAGGCAGAAGAGAGCTAGGCAGCGCATAAATTCGGAAAGAGGAGTCTTTGACTTGGAAAGGTTTTATGCTATGTGACACCATTTCTCAGTTTGAGAAACACATGAAGAAAACAGAGACCTGAAAAGAAACATTCCGCCCTTGTAGAGTCATAAGCAATGACTGCAGAATTACAAGTGAGCAAAGTTATTCATTCCAGAGCTAAGATTAAACCATATGCAAAGCTGGAAGCAGAAAGCCTTAAAGATATGTGGCTAGACTCTTTTTTTCTTAGAAACTGACTTGGAACTTCAATGGCTGGAGAAGTGGCACCAATTTGAACACAAGCAGCAAGGTATTTTCAGCTCAAACTATGCATTTCTATTTACACTGTAAGAGTATAACAAATGTACTCTTCATTGTAGAGTAAGAAAAATGAAAAACAAAATATCTCTGAAAATAAGTTTCAGTACTTCTTTACATAACAAATATTATGTAGTTGGTAGTCTTGCCAGAAAGATTTTATTTATTTTTTTACTCCTAAGGTTCAGTAAAGAACAAAGACAAAACAGTTTTACAAAACACAAAAATCTTCTACGTAAACCCTTCAAGCACAGCAGCTGAGCTAAGTTGGGGGCCACGTTTTCTCTTCCCCCCTTATTTTATTAATCTTCTTTTCCCTCCTACATTTTCATCTTCCTAATTATCCTTTTATTTGCCTTCACTATAGAATGTTTGAGAGATATGCAAGAAACTAAAAATGCATCAAAAGAACACTGGAAGGGTTCTTTGAAAGAGAAGGGTCATAGTGTAACAGTCATAGGTCATTTTATTTGTAATAGAGACATATCTTGAAGTTCAGTAGTCCTTAACTTACTTGTATTCATTTTGCAGTCCTAGTTTTAATTTTCTAAATGTTCTTTTGCAATGAGATTACTGCTTATTTACTGCTTATTTTTCTAGGCAGATTTTTCTCTGTTACCTAGTGAAATGTTACCATTATACTTCTTGCTTTTCATCCAAGACATATTACCATCTTATTGCTTTTTGCAAGAAAACAACAATTCAGATTCTGAAATTGATAGCTGTGCACCCAGGTAATATTGCAGGCCTTGCCCTCTGTTCCCTGTCATAGTGAGTTTGCTTTTTGTAGGAGATGGGAAGGAAATGACTGTAAACATGGTTTTCTGCCTCGTGTTTAAACATCAAGGTTAGGCTTCTCAAATAAATGTTAGATTGGAGTATGTTAAAAGTGGTTAAAAAAATAGCACTGCATTTTTTACAATGCTCTTTGAGAATGGCTTTGAAAAACATTCGCATAATTCTGAGATCATAGAATTTTTATGTTCAATTAAGCTGCTTTTTTTTGGCCAAAGGAGAGTGTCCCTTCAAAGCTATGGTCACACACTCATTCATGATGAGCCACTGGAACATTTAGAAACACTCATCTCACCTAGCACAGACATGGGCATATAATTGCATTTCTGTTGAAGTAGTCACCATACACGATAAATACTTCATTCTGTCAGCTTTTATGCTGGTTTCATGCTAACTGTGAGAGTAAAAGACGCATATTCTACTATCAAGTTGGAACAAAAGCGCCAGACAATATCTGACCCTGCATAAAGTCAGTAGGTTCAACTAAATAGAATCATCACTTTTTTTTCCTCTTTCAAACACAGTTGGAACAACAAGGTTAGTTTATAATGGATCAACTTGTAGCACATGTGATAATATAATTAGATATATGTGTATAATCTATTACAGCATATATATAATGATATAGATATGACAGACATGATGCACATCATTTGTGTGAATGCCCTAGCCTATACATGGTTTCCACAAATATTACAAAAATTAAGATTTATAACTGAGCAAGTTCCTGCTTTTTATTCCTACCAGCTGTAAGTTAACATACAGGACTGTGTTTATATACTTACTTCTATTTTTGGAGGGGAAATGAAATTGAATATTTGAGTAAGTATTGCTCACTGTTTTCTAGATAAGAAAAATATGATCAAATAGACTAAATGATTTGGTTTCAGCTTGTATTCTTTAGTCTTGAAAGACTCAACGGGATAAGCCCAGCATATCTAAAAGATGACCTGAAGGTCTAAGATGAAGACTGCATCATAAACTTTCTCCTCCACGGCAGCAGAACCATCCACTGTGAAGATAAAGATCACCCATACAAGACAAGGCATTTCCCAGGGAGATGGTTCAAGACTGTGAAACAGCTTTCTCATAAGAAACATGAACTCCACCATAATAAATGTAAGGAGCCCTTTTCTTTGGCCTTGTACATATTTTAAACAGCATTTTCACTGGAAAAAAAATATCCTCAATCAAAACATCTCTTAAAATACTAAACACACACTTCTCAAAGAATTAGCATAAGACAGAAAAATAATCGACTCCATACGACAGCCACAAATCCAGTGGCTAAAAGGCTTAGGGTAAAACAGAATTTGCCCAAAAACAAAGAGCAAGTGAGACAAAGCCAGGCACAAATGCCATTTTTTTATTTCTCATTTCACAAAAAGCATCTCAGCATGCTTCCATACTGCTAGGCTGCCCAGAGGAATTGAGCAGGAATTGAGTGGAGGGACAGCCTCCAGAACTACCACCTTCTCCAGGAACAAAATGCCACAAATGAGCACACTGTGGCCCTCTAGCATCAGTGAAACCGGGGCTCTCTATTCCCATCAAAGGGACTATTCAAAACTACAGTTATGACAGTAGTTTCCCATCCCTCTTTTCTTTCTTTCCTTTTTTTTTTTTTTTTTTTTTTTTTTTAGAATGATAAGCAGAGCGTGCTCTTTCAGTCATCTGGATTTCTAACGCAATACTTTGTCTGCCCTGCCAAGAGCAATCCCTTGAGTGCAATGGTGTCAAACAGCAGCTATGGTTTTTAATATAACACCAAAGTTGTGATTTACTCTGCTGGCAGATGTTTATTACTAAATAAACAGAAACACAGAAAGCAAATGTCACCGTTGCTAACATTTTTTTTCTATTTTCAAAAAACAATGTGACAACATATCACAGTCTCTAATATTATCCAGAGAATAAATGGTAAAATAATTATAATATCCTTGTACCTCTGCAACACAGCAGAAGGAACACAAGGTAAACTGAACAGTAAACTGAGAGGAGTATAACCTAATTCACACTCTCACACTCAGAGGTAACTCTGACTCCTAATTTACTTAGGCACATTTTTAAATTGGACTTGTGGTTACTGAGTGACAAAAATTAAATTGACTGCTTCTTGCTAAACTGCAAGAGTCTTTGATTCTGAGAAAATGAAAACATAAATTCTATCAAATATTTAACCTTCTAGTGCCCATCTATGTTTCTATCCCAGTGACATGGAAAGTTACAAGTCAAGTACTAGTCTGTTTCTCATCCTTAGTCACAGCCAGTGAAAGCTACTATATTTCAGTAGTTCGTTACTATGCCTTAACTGATAAATGGCAAGTACACACAGTCCTGCTCCCCTTCAGTAGAAATACCAATTGATTTACCTGCTGCTGAAATTAACTTCTGATTTCATTCTTATATGCATGCTTTACACACTGAAGAGTCCCACTGACCTGAATCAGCTCTTCTGAGACAGGAAATGGCTTAAGAAACAAAACTGCCCTCAGATATATCACCTTTTTCTCCTTTCAGTGAATACTTTCAAGTTTTTCTTGAATAATTCAAGTGGCACAGCTTCTCAGATTAGGCACAATTACACTAACATACAAGCACCCTATCACAGCTACTTCCCAATGGGAAGAGGAACAACAACATAGGGCAGGCAGGACACAGTCTCAGGATGTCAACACATGCAGTCACCACAGTACATACGGCCCCACTCAAAATTGATATTGTTACCTTAAACTGTACAAAACAGGGTAAACACTGCAAAATATACTGTATGAGGAGTTAGAATACTAACTGCTTCCCAAAAATTCATTAAATATTTTTATCTGTCTTAAGCATTGCTTGTTTCAATGCTAAGCTCTCCAAATAAGTTAGCTCTGTATGCCAGCATCGCTGTCATCTTGAATATTCTTTCTGCATAGATAAATAGATCCAATGACAAAACACATTCCTTGCTCTACAGGGAAAATAAAACTATATAATCATGAATCCCACTTTTGGTTATACTTGCAGCAGGCTTGGCGACCATAACGCACAGTTCTTTGTGCCCCTATCAAAAGAAACCATCTGTCTATTAAAAGAAAGGGTAGAAGATTAACAACTCAGTTTATCTTTCCATTTCTGGGTTTATCTGATACTTGTCAATAAACCAGCTAATTGCTGCTACCTCTCAGTGTACATCACTTGCAACCTCTGAAGCCGTTTTTATTATTTAACAGGTAATTACTTGTTACATGAGCCCAACTACAAGCCTGTTTATCAGGGCAAAGGTACTTAGATTATTTACTTGAAGGAATGCTGTAAGATTCTGATAGATACTATTCACCTGGAAATTCAGCCTGTATGCTTATTCATTTTGTTGTGCTCACCCATGTACACCTCTGAATTGCATCTCCTGATGCAATGATTCTACTCCAGACTCTGTAAATTTGGACCACAAGATACCTTTTATTTCTGCTAATACAGACAAATTATACTAGGCTATCAATATATAGCTTAGATTTTTTTTCTTCTTTCAAACGAGACACCTATGAAGATTTGTTGAATTTGCAATTTTTAAGTCTCTCTGCTGTGAACAATGGAAAACTAATTTAAATTAAGGATTTAACTGAAACAAGTGCCAAGTGACCACAGTTGTGCCTGCTCTAGTGCATGTTTGGAACATTAACTGTTGCAACTGGCTGGGTTTTATGGTTTTTTGTTTGGTTTGCTTGTTTGGGTTATTTTTGTTTGTTTGTTTTTTTGTACTGGTCCCTATCTCTGCCTGCGTGTTTCATGGTTTTGTTAGGTACCTGTCCCGGTATTACATAAAAATAAAAACATAATTTTAAAGTTCTTATATAAACCGGGACGGGGGAGGAAAAAAAGTAGTAAAAACCATTATGTTTAGTACTACTATTTTTAGGTGACTCACTTTAGGGAGGGAAGGAGGAAGAAGGGGAAGTAACTTCACAGCTTCTGACTGACTCGGCCTTTTCAGTTAAAAATCATAACCACCTTGAAGGCACAGCTGCCTTATTGGCTTGCTGCAGCACAACCCTTAGGCCATCTTCCCCAGTTTTGTTTTCACTGTGCCTGCTGTTGTTTCTGATAATCCCAGTTCCTGGCTCTGTTCAATTCTCATCTCCATCTAACTCACAAATGCTTAAGTTTTATCTTACTGAATTCAAATTCACTTTCAGTCTTCAGCCATGTTCCCACCTTTTAGAAGTTTTTCCAATCATCTAGGATCTTGGAAGGAAATGTCCTCATTTGCCTCTGTGTGATACAGCATGACAGAACATGTATGTATCTTGATGTACTGTTATATATGTAATATATACTGTTATATATGTAATAGCAAAGTTAAAGATTGCTGTTCCCTCCTTGAGGGAGGAACAGTATCTTGACTGCTCATTTTACTTTTTTGAACAATAATGTCAGCTAATTTCACCTATCTTTATTAGTTTTGATGTAAACCTCTACTTTCAATACAGAAGGAAACAATAAAACAAAAAGTCTAGTACAGTTCTGAGTGGCTCTTCTGATTAACTTCTGAAAGTGAAAATGTATTTCAGTAGAACCTTTTATTTATAACATCCTTATTAGATTCATACTAGGCTCAGACAAGTTTTTCTGCAGTTAAAACTCATTTTTCATTATCATAAAGCTAAAATGTACATTTACATGAAGATAAAATTTCATACTCCAATTTCCCACTAAGAAATATTTAGATTCTTATTTAACATCCTAATCTAAATTCAGATTCTGATTTTCTTTTTTCTTAATGAAAAGCAAGCTCATAACTATTTTTGTGTGTCATTGCTATGTAGCACTTCTTAAACTGAAATAAGCTTTTGCTTTAAATTTCCATGAAGAAAAAATACCCCTCAAAGACCTAGACCTGCAAACATCATCAGACTTGGAAGGATTAAATTCCTATCTTGGCAGATTGCTTGACCTCAAATTTTAATGGAAACTTTCAGAATTTAAAAATGTGCTCCATGCATTCATATTCACTAAAGCATATAAGGTCTATGATTAACAGGCAGAAAGTTGTGAATAGCAGGATCCAGAGTTATGTCACTGGCTTAATTTGGCATTTTTTAAGTGACAGCTTAAGGTCACAGGTGCTGACTTAGCTACTGTGCCTTCGGGTTACCCGAGATCAGCTGAGCATTCTTAAGTGACTTAGGCACTTTTCACTTTTGCTTCACAAAAGCAAGGCAAGGCTTGGGATGGCTGACCAACTTGCCACTTCCAGACTTCTCTCCTCCACAGCTGCAAAGAAGTCCCTTTTGCTTATGGTTCAGCTTCTGACTTGCCCAAATATATATCAGAGGGAATCAAGCTTCAGAATGAGTATTTCATACTTAAAGGCAAACAAAAAATATATCTGTTTTACAATGCAGGGAAAAAAAAAAAAAACACACCATGTTCTTAAATCGTTCTAATATCTTATCAGTCTTTGGCAGGGTTTGGCTACAGCACAAAGACAGACAAGCAGACAAGTAAAGAAATATCACTTCTGTCCTAACTCCTAAGGTGAAGTGATTCTATGCACAGCTCTGCTTTCCCTTCAGAAATGTTCGCTGTTTTGACGAGTATAGAGAAAAGCTTGAAAGTATAAGCACAGCATATGCTAACAGCTCAGAATTATGACACGAAGAAATTCACAAAGACAAAAGAAGGAAGGCCAGACCAATGGAGCCAGAAATTCACAATGGCACATGGCTGCATAACACAGAATTAGTACCGGAAATACTGCAATCATCTCTGAACCTCGTTTACCTTGGCAAACTGCCTAGTAACTCGTACCTGCAGATCTGTGGCATTACTATGAGTACTCAGGTCAACATCACGTTTTAACAGGGGACTATTATTTTCTCCCCAAAATCAACCCATGAAGTTGATATCCTCATTCCACTTGCCAGTTTTCTTCCCCTACTCTTTTCCTGTTATCGTATTTTCCTTGCTCCATATTTTATCCACCTAGAGTTTTCTTCTTGTTTTCTTTTTAAAGTGGACAAAAGTAACATTTATCGGCAATGCACTGTTCATTCAGCTTATTTTAGTTTCTTCAATTGTTTGGAATGTTTTATTGTTCAGGAATATGCCATTTAGGAGAGGGACAGGTAAGGAATATTTTCAAAGCAATGCATTGAACTGGACCAATTTATGTGTGATTTCTCCTTGTTTAACTAAAAAAACCAGAATAAAATATTTATAAAATGTTTACAATATTTGCAGAGTTTGAAATTCCTCTAAGTAAAGAGGGATTT
This sequence comes from Tinamus guttatus, assembly GCF_059628265.1. Taxonomy (NCBI): domain Eukaryota; kingdom Metazoa; phylum Chordata; class Aves; order Tinamiformes; family Tinamidae; genus Tinamus; species Tinamus guttatus. The sequence continues at coordinate 1,199,754 of NW_028288638.1, forward strand.
TTAGTGCTGTAAAGAAAAAAAAAAGACTTTTTTTAAGCCTTTAACTTATATTTGAATTCTCTTTCAACCTTTCAGAAAATCCATCATATCATTTTTATAGTCACTTCTCTACTGAGAACTACAGCCTAGGTCAAACTCATTATATTATATAAAGCATAATGTCTAGTAGCTGAGTTTCCTTTGAGAAGACTTTGTTATATTTGAAAAAGGTACAGAAAACAGAGTTTATGGAACTATAAAGAACGAACATGTTGGACATGTTCAACACAAAACTTAAAAATACCTATTCAAAATACAAAGATACAAAATATCCGACAGACAAATTCTTTAGGACAAGAAAACCAGGGAGCTTTTATAACTTAGATATACTTTTATTATGTCTTAATCAGAGCAATTTGCTTTCTTAGGTTATGGAGTAAAGCTCTGGAAAACTGCAACTGCTACTTAATTATTGCGCCCTCTCCCTTTCTCTAAAAATTTCTCCATTTTTATCAACATTTTGAGATGGGTCATATAAAAATCTATTGCTAAAATTGATATTTTCATCATTTTCATTTAGAGGTATGCTGAAGACATCCATATACTCATTTCCAGCCTCTCAGTTCTTCTTTTATCTTTTAGATTGGTCTAAAGTCAATTATGTATCTATATATTTGATTTGAGTCAAGTTTTCTATTGCTTGTGCAAGAGAGCAAAGGGTTTTCCGGGGTGCTACTTCCACCCAATGCAGCTTTAGATATCAATAACTTCTTTTTTTCAGAAGAAAATTACAGAATGACAGAAGAGTTCCTAAATGGCAAAATAAGGCATGGTGAATTTTGAAGGTGAACACCTCAGTGGTACAGAAAAAATGGACACATCTCTCTAAATAGTCTACAGCAAACAACCAGCAATGCTTCACTTGCTAAAAATTACAAATTTCACTTTGGCATGAATTATTACAATTTACCTATAAATCCTTCAAAAAGTTATGTTTATTATTGACTATTCATAGCTCTAGAATGCCTACAATGCCAAATCATAAACAGAGCCCCCCTGCACATGTTACAAGAAAACTGAGTTGCAGCAAAAAAGACAGCCTGTGCCACAAGGAACTCGCTATTTTAATAGAAATGCTGAGCTTGCTGACAGCCGTTGAGCCAGAACATCACAAATACTCTGCTTTAAGACAATACAAACAATTATTTGCCCCAGATACATATGAAATATTTTTCCAAATCTTGATATTAGTCAGAAGCTGCAGAAACCCTGGTGCCTAATTTGTCATCCATAAGCGAGTGGTTTATGACAACCAAAGGCAGTTTTTGAAAATAAGGAAGAGAAAAAAAAAATCCTTATAGAATCCATGCACGTCATAGGCTTTTGGAAATGAAGTGCATTACGGCAGATATAAAAGAGCATGCTGTAGTAAGACAAGCTTTAATGAGTTCAGCATGTTAGTATGCAAGTTATGAAAGATTTCTCTTCTTTAATACAACATTTTTCATTATCATTAGTCCTTGAGGTGCATGCGAACCTTTTGCTGGTGAATGTAAATGATGGAAAGCCTCTAGGATAGAGGGAAGCACAGCTTTTTCCCGCTTGTCTTGAATTGTTGTGCTACAGCTTTGCATGGGGAGAAGGCATTTGTATAACATTGACATCAAAGGCAGCGCTATATCCCTTCTTATACCACATACTACAGACTCTGCCAGTTTTTGATTGAAAATGAAAATTATGCAAAAATCAGCTTTCCTCTTATGACAGCCATGCTGACATCTCATAAATAATTGAAATTAAAAACAAGAAAGATTTAATATAATTAAAGATTATTATTTTGGATCTGATGCAATGGAAATTAATCTTTTGGGACTTGAGTAAAAAAGTATATCAGATGGCAGCTCGTATTTTTCTCAAGAGCTGGCATTTCAATTAATGCATTATTCTAAGGCTAATATTTGCATTAGTATAGAAGAAATGTGACAGAGGATTTCTAAATCACCCCTGGCTCTAGAATGTTTGTCAATGTAATTACATTTTTTCAAATATCAGTTACTTAAGACAAAAATACCACCCAGTAGCCAAACATCCAATTCCACTTGAAAATACATATCTGCTGTGGGAACACGCTTTTTTGCCAACTAGAACTTTCACTTGTGTAATTTCTGAAGACATCCTCAAGTAAGAAGTTTGTATTCAAGCTTCTTTAAATTCAGTATTTTCCTTAAATGTGTGAGAACACAACATTTGTGTTCAACACAAATTTCACCAGAATTTAGAAGGAAAAAAATGGTTCTAATATGGAAGCAGTGTTACCCTTTAGGGAAAGCCTAATTTAGGAAATCATGTTTGAATTAGCAAGAATCTGCTCCGAGTCAAAACCAGCGTTAGATAAAAAAAACCACTGTGAGAAACACGAGCCATTAATTTTAGTAATGAATTCTCATGCCAAACTCCATACAATTTTCCTTAAGAATTGCAAACTATTAAATTTTATCTACCCTAGAAATATTTTCTTCTAATCTTACCACTGCTTCACTAATTTATACCTATGCATGGGAACATTAGTGAACTTTTTTATTTCTTCTTTTCTGTAAACCCACAGAATTTGCAATTTATGCAGCTTCAAAAGCCTTTTTTAAAAAAAACAGAAGAACAGATTTTTATAAAACTTCATTGCGTAGATACAGTTTCATTCAAGATAAGAGGTTTAGTTAAAATAACTGTGGACAAGACTGGATTTATGACACAATCAGTTCTGAAGTAAAGCATACTCCTTTAATCTATTTCTAAGGAAATAATGAGATACAACTTAACCACAAATATTTTCTTGATTTCTGTCATTATTTATCACTGCTATAAAACATCACCTGGTATTTTTACTGAGATGCTAAAACAAGATATTTGGCCAAACTTAACTTTTTATTAAAGTCAACATTCCCAGAAGAGTGAATGCTATCAAATCCATTCTAAATCTTGGAGACCAGACTGTAACAAAATTGCAGCAGCAGGGGCAGACTAAGGAAGCATAAGTAAGATGTGAGGGGCAGTTGGTACTAACTTAGACCCTTTATGCAGGGAGAGACTAATAGAGATTACATTTTGATTACAGAGAAAAGACTTTTTGCAATCATAAAACCAATCAACTTTCCTTTTTTAAATGACAGTTGTGATTCCAATCTCATGACATTAGCTAGCATGTACCAGAAAAGGGGGAGGGAACACTGAAGTAGCAACAGGAAATTTTGAAATAGAAATTTTAAACTGAGTACTTTTCATGCTGATCTGACACAGTGAAAATTAAACAACAGAAATGATATGGATGCATACTTCAGAGAGAACTGCTTTTTTGACAACCAGCAGACTAGGTGAGTTGACAGACCTTTAATATCTTTTGATTATTCTATTTTAATCAGATTCCATGATTAAAATATTTAAAACATGCGACAATATTTTCATTTTGTGAAGCAGAGTAAAATCTCTACACATATAGTATATTTACACAGAAAATTATTTTGTCCTTTTAGAAAAAGGCAGGTTATACTCAAAAAAAAAAATTACTAGAGCTAGTCAAACAGCAACTTATTCACTAATCATCTTCCTTAATGTATATACACTTAACAGCATATTATTTACACAGAGTAATTTCTGTGTAAATTAATTTCTGCAGAAAATCTGTGAGGCTGATAATAAAAGCTATTCTTTTTTTGCAAGGGGTCCAGATGAATTCAGAGTCAGACTGAAATGCAGCTTGCCAATTTTCAAGTACTTCTAAAATGTACTCAGCACATTTGCCACTAAGTGTACTAGAGTGAATCCCTAAGAGAACTTACTATGAATATACCCCACAACAAAGATACAGAAAGAATAAAAAAAAAATGTTTAATTTTCATTTGCTAACTACACCTATACCAGAATCACAGTTCATTAACAACTATTTAGCAAGAGACTTGCTATTATCAAATATGGTGATGTTATATCGGAAAACTGTTAGTGACTAGAATGAAACAAGCCTCACTCATGATCACTGAGGTCTTGAAACAGATGTGTCTGTTCAGCACAACTTTTTCATGCTAATGCTCTTACTAAAACTCCTTTATTTGCTGGCTACTGGCCAATGCAATAGTCAGCACAGCTAAAACAGAGCCGAGAAAGCTGACCCAGAGGAAGAACTCAAGTTTCCTGGCATTACCTGAAGTATTAGGTGTGTTACAGAGCAGCTATTTGAGAGGAGGGGAAAAAAAAAAAAAAACAAAAGGGGGGAGGAGGCAAGGAACTTCCATTTGCAAGGAAGTTCTCTACCATGGGTAGACAATGAGCTTTTTGGGCCCAGATAACATCAGATTGTCAGAGTTGGGTATTTCTGAAGAGAAATATCACGAGCTGTTTGTTTTCTGAATGCAGGAGACAGGATTGTATCTGTGTGTATTGGGTCAAAGATGAGAATTGCACTAAACACTATATCTTATTTGTATCATCAGTTCTTCCTCCTAAGAAACAATGTGTACAAGAACTCAGATACAAGGTCAAGGTCCAATATTTGGGCTTTGAAAGAAACAATAATACAGAAGGACAAAAAAAGAATATAGTTGGAAAATAAAGAAACAGTGAAATTAAATCAAAGTGAATGTTATGGGAGAAGTACTACATTTTGGACAGTCAAGCATTTAGTAGAGTATTGAAAGGTTATGGAAAGAGAATAAAATAAGTGTGTGATAAAAGAAAAGCTAAAAATAAGGCTACCCTAGAAAGTGACAAGTTGCTACTTGATCACTTCATCATCTACAGCATATATTTGGAACCCAACATTACTTGGACGAAAGAAAGTAAAAATGAAATTAAAGTCCTGTATTTTACCATGTGTTAGAACCACCTGTTTTAGTAAAAGACAGCACCAAATCTGACCTTTAGAATTTACAAAGCTCAAGTATTTGAATCTTTACTCCTTTTTAGAATTTTAGAAACTACCACCTTGACTAACACTGTATGGAAATAACAGCAGAGAAAATGATACGCGCTTGGGATATAATCTTTCCTCTGTAACTGGTACTAGTTAGCGTCCCCTAAAAAAAGCACCAAAGAAAAAAATCCATTTCAAGTTATCTGTCTTAGCAGGATGATGAAGGTATCAAAAGAAATCTTTCTGACATGGCTATAGGCCTCATTACCAAACTTTCTATATTGTTATAGCCAGAAACAAACCATACAGCAAGATTATTCTGCTCTCTTCATCAATTTAGTTTCCTTCTACCTTCCCGTGTCTCAATGGTGCATGCAATTTCCTTTCTTGTTATTGGTATGCAAATTCACCTGCTCCCAAAATAGTTCTCCTAAAAGACTGTTATTATGTTTGAAATGCAAGGTATGTATACCCACTTGTCAGCTGCATGAGCTGGCTGAAACAATTATAATTTTTTTTGGAAGGGCAACAAACATTGGCCATAATGGAGACTAAATTAATTCAGGCATTTGCGAGACACGGACTGTGGTTAACCTACCAAAGAAATCAATCTGACAGCTACCCCAAGTTTGCCATCCCCTTTCAAATACACTTCAAAGACCCTTCAGATACGAACTCTTCAGGCACATGTGATCTACCATGCTCTTCTACAAGGATACTAATATTACCTTCCTTGTTGCATGTCCATTATCTCTCATTTCAACCATCACATGATCAAAACGAGGGTTTGGACCTCCCATCAGGAGACAAAAATATGCCAGCACATCAAGCAATGTCACATCTGCAACACCATCTGCCCTACGCATTCTTCAGATAAGGGGAAAGGAGGTTACAGCATGAATTTCAGTCACAGACTGCACATCCTGCTGCTTACCTAAAGAGGAAGGGGGACATCAGTGCTCATATGGCCCAACATAAATGATCCAAGTACACCATGACATTAGTCTTCAGGTGCTTGGACATTGTAGCTGAGGGTACACATGGCTTCAGAAAAATTAAAGGTGAAAGAAAAAAGTTCTCACTAGAGAATTGTTGTACAAGGAAAAGAAAGCAAATTCAGCTTCAATCGATATATATAAAAAAGGTCTATTTATGCAAGGTACTGAGCTCATGCTAAGTACATTCCAGTCATTTCAGAAAGACCTGATGATTCTGACATCTTGGGCAAAGTATCCCACGGAAGAGCTAACACAGAGGAAATACTGAATTCACAATAAGGTATGTGTTGACTTTGTCAAGGAAAAATACCATACCTAATTTTTAATACATCCTACTGTATTGGCTACCTTGGCTACTGCCTCTGTTGTCACCATGATATAAGAAGTCAGGTCTTAAGACAAGACTGGTCTAAGAACACTCACAGTATAAACTGTGACAGCCTCCTTTTCGGGAGAGGTCATTTCTGGTTTCCCCACTAGGCACAGCCAACGACCAGGCTGAATAAAATATAAACAAAATATATTCAAACTGGACAGTTTGCAGGAATCATCTGAGGTAGTTAAAACAAGAGTGATAACAGAAAGGATCAGAGATTGAAAAAAAAAAAAAAAAAAAAAAAAGGCAAGATTGTAGAGTATCTATAATTATCTTTCCTATGTGGCAATACAGATGCCAGAGAAAACAGAGCCTTTTTTCAAAGACAGCAAGTAGCATAAATTTCAGCAGAGCTGAGAACTTATAACACTGCCCTCTTTTAATATTTCCTTATATAGCTCATCTCATATTCTAGCCAGTATTTCACTACAGATTGGATATACCCACTAACACCTTTCCCTTACGCCAGTCATAAAAAGTCACCATTTGTGATACACAAAAATAACCCCTCCTTCTTCCAACCTGTAGCAGTTTGAGAGAAACCACCAAGCCTATAGCAAAAACAGTCAGACAATAACCTCGAATATTACTACTACTTTTTTTTTTTTCTAAGGGTATACCCAACTTGTATGATTAACTTGTGTGATTAACAGCAGTGCAATTACCTAACCTGGCAGGCACCGGCTCCCAAAGTGCTATTACATTCCTTACAATCGTCATCTGCACTTCTGGATGTGAATGGCAACAACCAAATGCTGACTCCTGAAAAGAATTGGGGGGGGGGCGGGGAAAAGTACATGAAAAATTAATTAGGCGCACAGCCCTTGTTCAGACTAACACACACAAAGGCATGAACTGCCCATCTGCTTAGTGTTGTAGCCTAGGCTATGCCTCTGGAAACTCAAATAAACCTGAAGAGCAAGCGAATACACAGGCTGATTAAAAATAAGATTATGGTCAGTAAGTTCAAAAAGTTAAAACTGTTAAACATCATAGTACTGTGGTATAAACCAGCAATCTTGCCACCCGCTTAAACACCTAGCAAGAGGAACATTTACTACAGATGAAAAGGTCGTTGATTTCTTAAACCACACAGATAACATCTCTTTCAGATAGATTGATATGTGACATTTTCTCAAATTAAGCAATTGTACTAAACAAAATTTCCTTTAATTTATTATAGAATCAAAGAATAACTGCTATCCTCCTGGTTTGAGCTCAACAAATGGAATTTCATCTAAATGATTTGGATTTTGAGTAGGATTCAAAGTTTTTCTTACTGTATTCCTTGAATACATCCACTTTATACTCCAGTTTCTGCATTTCTGTGCTCACTCTAGAACCTGGTTCCTTTTATTTTTCCCTTCTATGGTATTTAGTCCTCTGCATATTATTCACTGCAACATCTCATATCCACCGGTAATTGGGCAGACCAACCCAGGAGACATTCGTGTGTATTACAGACATAATTTGAGCACAATCCTGCACTCCATAAAAATTCACCAGTGATTCTTTTACATCAGTGATACACGTAATATAAACACCAGAGGGTGTGTCTATAGTAATATACAGGCTTTTCCAAGGAGGCTGATCTGATATTACAAAATGTCAAAAGACTACCGGGGAAGGTACTACCCCTTTTTTGGGCAGGGGGGCGGGAAGACACAGAGAGACAGAGACCACTGAAAGCAGTCCATATTCCTCTTGGAATGAAAACATCAAACTATATTTTAAAAACTGATCACAAATCTAACCTGAATGTTTTATTTTAAACACTGGTAGAAATGAAAAAGACAGAAAGAGATTATTGTTCTTTCTCTACCTGAACTGGAATCAGGTGCACTGGCAATATATGCTCTTTTCAAAATCAAGAGATGTAAGCTTATCCTGATATTCTGCTTTACAAAGATCAGATTTACTTCAAACAATAATACAGACAAACTATACAACTCTGTGAATGTATCTTATTAACTTAATATATAACTACATTCCATATAGTGCATATAGTGGATTTATATATACATAATGAAAATATCAAGCAAATGTAAAAAAAATATTTTGGCGTTTTTTATTTTTTAAATTAAATTATTGGATACATTTGCACTATCAGCAGGGTGACATTATTCTTTTCTAAAAAGTGATTTTAAAAGGAACATTTAGCAAAATCTAAACGATTTACAATAATTTTTAATTTGGTAATTTTTTAATATTCATTTTTGCAATTAAAAAAGGCACAAATTTGACCTTTTCACCTCTAATTTGTTAAGATTTTTTATCTTTATACATTTTCCTTCATACAGTATGCTTCCTTTAAGCACTTACTAACAAAGTTTAAATACATTTTCAGGATTTTGGTCAAGTGTACATGCTTCTTACTTGAGTGTAACACAGATTTCCTGGCTAATAACATTTGCTGAAATTCTTTCTTCCATAGTGGAATCATATTTGTGCTTTGCTAGACATAGACACTATCCACCAGCCAACACAGCTCATCCAAGGTGTAGTTGTCACCTTTTGGATGCCTGAACCAAATCAGTAAGGTGTTGGGCACATGTTTAAAGTCTGCATGACTTGACATTAACCAGGTTCCTGTGAATTCTCTCTAGTTGGGGAAAGTTCTAGTAGAATGCTATGATTACAGGCTTGCTGAAAGGAACAAAGATGCCTACCAAACATAGATGTACAAAATGAAATATATAAAAGTAAAAAAAGTCATATCTTTACCTAGCATTTGCATTAACCGTGAAAAAGGTCTCTCACCTTTTACATCATGAGGCAACATTTTTTTTTCTGGCTGAGGACAAAGGTTTTTAAGTTACATTTATGGAAAAAAGGATGACACTGGGTGAACTATTTTGCAGAATAAAAAGAAAACATCCTGCTTGAAATCAGTCATTCTCCTCCCTACCACACATCCTCCTCACATCCTCCTGTCTTCCTTTTTTTTTTTTTTTTTTTTTTTTTTTTTTTCTCTTTAGGAATTGCTTAGCATCTACCTGAGGCACAAAGCATTTCAGGGTGTTCTTCATCATGACATGATCTGCCTCTTCTAAGTATACATAACATGCCTTAAAAAAAGAATTGGTGCAGCTTTGCACATTCCCGACAGTAAAGAGTCAGTAAACCCTCAGTTGAACAAGCAACATTCAAACTTCAAGTTAGGGGATAGAAAGCCATAAATACCTTTTCTTTTCAGACAAATCAATTATTTGGGGTGTTTCCATCCCACCTGCCTTTGGCTACTTATCCTGGTCTCCACGTTATTACCTCAGTCATTTAACAGCTGTACCAAAAAGATAAACAAAATAATTGGCATCAAAGAGAGGCTAGTTCTGACTATAGACATTGACAGCTAAAAAGAGAAGAGGATGGGAGACTTAACAACCCTAACTAAGAAAGACGGCTAATAAAATTGTTCCTTCCTATAAAACATCTTTTGGTTCAGACTAGAACTAGCTGGGTTTGAATCCCCCAACCCCTTAACTCAGTTCAGGAGTAAAAACATGGTAGTTAGGAAGAATTCGCTCTGATTTCTAAATAATAAGAGTTGACTGCATCCAAGATTGTACATTCTTATTTACCTCTGTAAAACAGCAAAGGCTTTTTCAGCCTTGACTGCATCCAAGATTGTACATTCTTATTTACCTCTGTAAAACAGCAAAGGCTTTTTCAGAATGATAGCTTTACGGTAGGAGGAAGAGGGATACTTGATTTTGATAGTATCAGTATTTTCACAGTATAGAACCAGGTTTGGAAGACACCTTTGTTTCCCCTCTGTGCATTACATTTTAGCTAGCACTATTAAAAAAAAAAAAAAAATGGAGGGGTGAGAGAGAGAGAGGCAGAAAACTCATGTTTTATGTTTCCTGATGTTCCTTTTGTGGACATTTAAAATACCTCTGCTTGGGTTAGAAACTTTTGTTTTCCCTTAAAAAAAAAAAAAAAAAAAAAAAAAAGACTTTCCGTAGAAACTTTCCTTTAGGCATCACTGTAAGAATCTAAATTATCATTATTAACAATAAGACTACTTCAGAGATCTATTTATAAAAAGCAGTATGAAAGAATAGGGAAAAAATATGAATCAGAAGTGAATGGAAGAAAAAAAAATAGAAAATTTTAAAAAAACCCTTCAGTTGTACATCATGTAGAAATCCTAGAAAGTCATCATAATAGTATATCCATTACCCTAGTATCATATACAGAAATATAGGGGGTTTTATCATTTTAATATTCTGTTAAGAATTTCTTACAATTAACAGTAGGCTTTACCCTTACCAAATGTAAAGCAGAAGAGTGTTGCTTTGTTATCTGAATAGCGGGAAGAAACTTTACAGCAGCTACAAACTCACTTTTGTTTTATAGTTCAGCAGTAGCAGCTGCAATTGATGCAGTCCTCCTATGAATTGCAAGAGATAAATTAGCAATATATTTTTTCATCCTATCTAATCATTTCTTAATTGATGTAAATATGACCCTGGGGGTGGATTTAGGGAGTGTCCTACAAATATTTGAACACCTTCCTCACTAATGTAAGCAACCTCATCACAGATTTTTGTGAAAGCTTTGCATACAGAATGAACATAAGTTTTTCATCGTTTTCATGAAGAATGGTCCCGTCATAGCACAGGCTAAATGTTCTTCATTTAGAATGCTGGCAAGCTCAGAAAACCTTCATCATTCAAATAATTTTTATTTTAATTCATGATTTACACAAGAAAAAAAGGACCATCATTTTATTTAATGCCTCCTCAAAGAAAGGCTTTTTTACCCTTTTGGTAATAGACTTCTAATATGATAAAAAATAATATGATACATAGTGCATGTGTGATCTTCTTTTTCACAGTACTAATTGCTACAATCTGTCACAAACCTGACTGCAGATGATAGTTGCGTTTTCAAATGAAAAGATGTGATTAGCAACACAAGCAGCTACCGAAGTAAGTCATGCAATGGACTGAAGGGTTTCCCTATAATTAATTGCAAAGACAAGGGGCTAAAACAACAGGTAAAAGTAGCTGTGTGCATGTATACTTAAGTAAGTGTGTAAAGGAGTGTGCATAAACTGAGAATCAGAATGGAAATGAAAAGCCAAGAGGAAGTGAACAAGATAATAAGCTGAGAAGGCAATCCTGGAAACTAATCTACGTTTGTTCTGGCTGCGTTGGTGGGAATGATCAAACAAACAGGAGTGCACCAAATGTTGCATGATAAACCTCGCAATATCAACCCTGGCACAGCTGCAAATATCATTTAGCATATCTGTTAAGTAAATTGCATTATTGCCCTAGACTCACAACTCCCACCTTACAGATAAAAGATATTTTATGCATCTGTGACCCGCTGGAGAAGCCTCCCTTTCTGCATGTATCTAGGAGCTAGAGGCTGGTAACCCTCTTCTGGGATTGGTGGGGGTGGAAGGGCCACAGTGCTTCAGCTCTACTGCCTAGAAAGCCTCCAAGATCAAGAATGCCCAACTACCATGCATATTTCCAAGCTGCAGTTTAATGTAACAGACTATTTCTTTCCATCTCATTTCTTGTGTAAACCACACACTGCCTTCACCTGTGCTGACACTGGGATTCTCACCTGCCTGGGAGTGCAGCACATAGAACTGGTAGCTATAAGGGTCAGAAAGGCAACAATTGAATATAAAATAATTTCACAAAAAAACACAGAAAGAGTTAAATGTAATTCAGTCAAAACTGCTACTGCAACTCTAGGTTTAAAATTTCTCTACATCTGTAATATATCAGCTTTGCCTGTGATACGCCAGACAAAAAGTTGCATAAAATAAAAAATAAATAAATAAAACATTTTTAATTGATGTACAGTTTTTAAAAATAAGAAAACATAAACATTTGGTCATTAAGCCCACCTGCAAGCAAGGTAGGGTTGGTATGGCAGCTGAGGACTGAAATAGAATACTACCAGTCCACAAAATAATAACCATACCCCTAGAATCAAGCAAATAATACTTTTTTTTTCTCTCTCTAATAAGTATGGTTGCTTTTCATCCATGTAAGCCTCTTTATTGGGCACTAACTTTCAGTAACCTATAACTGGGTTTGGATGGGGTCTAGGTTCAGTTGCTATGGCTCCCTGCTTTAAACTCTCCTTCCACCTTCACATCTCTCTTCCATAATCTTCTATGGAGTGCTTACTGTTAAAGAAACAAAACCTTGTGTTTTCTAGAAGCTAAAAAACTCCTCTTATCTACTAAAGCTCAAGCGAGCAGAACTTCATATGAAAAGACCATTAAAAAAAAAAAAAAGAAAGAAAGAGAAAGAAAAGAAAAAAAAAAAGCAGGCTGTAGGACCATTTAGGAGAAAGAGAGAGAAAGAAAGGAAAAAAAGGGGGGGGGGCAACCCTCCACAACCCCCCACACTCTGTAGAGAATCCCCAAGGTACAATAGATCAGCCCTAGGTTACCTTACTCACACTTCACCCTCAACCGCCGACCTTAAGAGTCTTTTCAACAGATAGAAACAGCACCTCACACCAGAGCAGAAACTACAGGGCCACCTCAGGCTCCCGCTTTTTCCACGTGCACCGTAGCCCCTCCTCTCTCACCTTGAGGTACTTTTAAGAGCTGCGCAGTTCCCCTGACTGTTACTACAAGTAATGGGGCGGGCGGCCGCTGAAACGTGGCCAACACACGACTGAGCCCACAGTGCCCTGGTCCCTCCGTGCGCGCCATTTCGGCTTCGACTCAGGGAAAAATGGAGGCCGAGCCACTCGTGCAGGTGGCCTCGCGCTGAGGGCGGTGGTATCGCCAACGCCTTTGTTATTCCAGAGGTAACGCGGACTTCGTAATCCGATTCTATGACACTTAATATTTCCCAGTGCTTTTAAACAAGATACGAATGCTATTATTTCAAAAAATTGGATGGGGAAAAATAGAACTCAATTTTTTATATATGTGCATATATATGTACACTCAGTTGCCCATTTTATTTCTTTTAGACATAAGCAAAGGTATGCATGGGTATGCTTTTCTTTATATTGGAGTTCCCCAAGCCATTGAAGCACAGCACCATCTGTGCATGTGGCTGCCTGTGAGATATAAACAGTTTTGCCTTTTTGTTTTATTTTGTAACAGTGTGCGGAGGTGACCTAGCACACAGTAGGATTCGTATGGTTTTGCTGTTTTTGTAGCATTGATAAGAAATGGGAAGCTGGTAGTTTGTTTTGTTTTGTTTTTTGGTTATGTTTTGTTTTTTTTTTTTTTCTCTCTTGTGTGCATTGAGCTATTTATGCTTCACGTGAGGCTGACTGGAACTGCACTGGAATTTATTCTTTGCTGTAGCACACATTATGCAACTTAGTTTTCTTTCTGCTTGTGACTGCTAGTTCTGTAAAGGTCATTAAACTACTGATTAAATGACATCTCAGCATGGGCCCCATTTATTTTTCAAGCCAAATATAAATGTTCATATTTGGGGCAGAGGCAGGCAAAATGGTGCTTTCAGCAGAAAGCTCTCAGTATGTCTCAAAATCCTGTCTAGTAGCACCTAAGTTCTATAAGGTTTCAGAGTGATTCATTTGGATATTTTTCTTGATTCTCCATAATCAAACTTTTTCATAATTATTTATTTGTATTTCTGCGCACAGTAGTGGTGTAATGTGTTATGGAAGCAAAAGAAACCTCTGGTTGTGATTTGGAATGAACCTGCATCTTTTCTGCATGACTCAATTTATTGCAACTCTTTTTCAGTTTTGGTTTATGTTCCTAAAACTTCTTTCATCATCCCAGGGTGAAGGTAAAGAATTCAAAGAACTTCAATGTGTATGAACTTCTGGTATCACTCAAGCTTGTGTGAGTTTAACCATTATCTTTAGAGAGCAGAAAAACATATGTAATGGTGTCTACTTTCTATGGGGGTTCTTGCAGAGCTTTGATAAGTAGTGAGATCGGCATGTGTTCAAACAAATACTGACACAACTATTTGCCTGGGGCTTCCATAGTGGCTTATGCTTATTGGACTTATTAATTATGAAAGATGAGCAGAGAATTGCATCCTTTGCACAAAATAACAAATGTTATTCACCAGAGAAAAATACTGTCATCACTGCTATGGAAATCTATTTGTTGTTGTTATAAAATCTATTAAAGAAATAGTAAGAGATAATATAAGTGCACTTTTTTTAAACACATTGTCCACTTCCTTACTATAGAAATCAAAAGATAGTATAACATAATAGTAACAGGTTAACATAAAAGCAAAAATATAATGGTAGAGTCATGTTGCAGTTTGTGCTTAATATAATTTAGGATACACCCTACACATCCTTGGGAAGACTTATGGCAGAATAGTGCTTTTTTTAATCTTACTGATTATGTTGCAGCAAACGGTAAATTTATTCTGACTTTCTTTTTATTTTCAGGCATAGCAATGAAGTGTATTTATGGCTATTTCCATATTAACCTGAATTTTGTAAGTCTGGGAAGCACTTCGTGAATGTTGCTTTCTAAACTTCTTTAACAAAGTCATCATTACATCTACACTCCTGTTTTTTCTGGGCCAGCATTAATATACATGTAGATAGGTGTATCTATCTACCACAAGTGTATTTTGTGGGAGGAAGGATATTGCAGCTGCCACTTGTTTTCAGCTAAGAGAATGAAGGAAGCAGGAGAAAAAGAAATTAAATTGACCATGAATGTGCATGCTTATCTACCTATCTTCCTTAATAAAACTTTATTCCTAAGTGCAATTTCTTCTCAAACAACTTATCACCAGGTGAATACTACAGACATATTAGCCCATACTATCTACAGAGATTTCTCACAACATTGCATCGTAGCAATCCAGTATTCTTTAATGGCATTCAATAAAAATAATTTATTTTCTTTTATTGAGTTATAGTTTTTTTTTATAGAGAGATTTTTAAAGCAACTTTTACCTGTAAAAGACCAAGTTCCATATCTGGTCATTCTCAACGCTGAATTAATACTCTTTGTTAATGCTATGGTTTCAGGTTGTGCTGAAGAGTAAAACTTTCACCCTAAAGTGGCTATTTGCAAAGAAACAGTATTTTCCTCATGAATTTCCAAAGTAATCTGGCCAATAGAGAAATGTTGTATGTAAAGTAGTTAGCTGTATTTAATTATGTATGTACTCTAAGCTTCAAGAAGGTATGTAGATAGTTAGCATGTAGAATAAGGTTAATATTGCTAGATATCATTTTAAAAACAGTGTCTACACAAAGGAATTTAAACAAATAGAGCTAATGGGATATTGGGGCTGAAAGTGCAGTACTCATTTTTCTCTTTGAAATGAAAATAATCAAATTAATCTTACTCTGAATAAATAGTGTATGTTCTGTAATAGCTCGATGTAAATAATCTACTTTGAAGAGAATTTAGAAATCCTTTCAGAATCCAACTTCTACTTCCAATAACAATCAGTGCCCTTTTAATAGCCATTTGTGGCTTAGTGATCACTTTTTTTATTATACAAATGAAGGTGAAGAGTTCTTAGGTGGTCCTTATTGAGTTTTAAAGTTAATATTGAGAATTAAAATGTCCATAAAGTAACGTGCTTTTGCTTAAAATGCATGTGGTCTTGTGAGAGAAAGGAGAAATTAAAAAATTTTTTATTATTTCAATCATGTTTTTTATTTGAATCATGTTCTTCCAGATGTTTTTCTTCACCTCTTTATCAGATGGGAGTTAAACTGTGCTACTTCTGTTCTTACAAGAATGATGTCCTAGGCTAAAATATTGCACAAATGTGAACACTTGAAGTGTGCAGTTAAAATGTTTTTTACTGATAATTTGTCTGCTTGATTAGAATCCAGTTCAAACATTTGTAATATTATTCAGCAAACAGAGCAAATAGGAGTTAAGGAATCTCTCACCTCAATAAAGATGTGATTCTGAACAGAGATGAAAGGAGTTCCCCATTATAATATTATGATACAGTTATCCTTTCTTGACCAAAATAATAATTTTAAAAGTGGAATTGCAAATCTCACTCATTTAAAAGCATGCTAAATATTTTCAGTGATCGTGGTTTATTAAATGGCAATTAAAATAAATTGAGCCTACAAAACCCAGAAAATAATGCTTAAAATGAAAAAAAATAGGAATCTTAGTGAGTCATTTAGACCAGCTGAATCGATCAGTATTAGTTTGGAAAGCTGAGCTAAATTCATCTTTCTAATGGAATGGAAATGGGAGTTGAAAAATAGAAACTAACCTTATGATTATTTAGTCTGTCCTTTCTAGCATAATAACTAGGAGTAGTACAAACTCTTAATCTCCTTAAAGGAAGGCTGAAGGCCCTACATTTCCCTCCGCCCTCCAGTTTCCTCAAAAGAAACTGTGTTTCAATCTGTTTCTAGGAATAGCCTAACGCAGAGAGAGTACCTAGTCATCTTCTATTATTTAACAGCCATTGCTGAGCTTTTCAGCTTTTGATATAACATTTCCTTTGTCAAATTACAGTTTTTAATCTTCCAACCAGAATACACTAGAGATTATCAGTAATGGAAACTTTCACCTTGCCGAAGACTTTCCAGAGAAGACATTTTCTTTAAAAAGAAGACTTTTTGAATTGCTAAATCAGAGAACCTGCCTAAAGCCTGCCTATTTTTGATTTACAGAATTAGGACTGCTAGCCTCCAAAAGGCAAACCAAAACTGTAACGTCTTGTATTCTGAGGACACCGAAACAAATTAATTTTCATGTACTTCATATTTTTCCTGAATACATTATGATTGCAATCAGAGTCACTTAAACTGTCATTGATTATTGAATTAGATTGAGTAATGTTCGTAGTAATCATTTTAATGTTTGTGTACAAGGAAAGTGTATTTCCTTGTGAACAGTTTCCTGTAAGAGAAAACATGCTGCTTAAAATAATATTTTATACTGCAGTCTGATATATGTCAATTTTATGTTTTTTGTTCGTAGTGATTTCAAATACAGTTGTTTAACAAACAGATAATTTCTTGGGCAAAGTGATAGTTGTTTAAAATATTACTCTTCCTTGACAGATCCACAAAATAACGCCATTTGACTTTGAAGTGAAATGGATGAGAAACACAGAGATAAGTTCAGCTTTGCATACAGCAACTTTCAGAAAAGAAGAGGTAACTGAAACCAGGAGAAGCTGCTACTTAATTCATTAGAGCTGCCTCCAGAATCTGTTTACACTCCGAGTAATACGCTAGAGAGAAATCCCCCCGCCCAAAAAAACAATGTCCATTGCCTATTTTATTCAAAAATTTTATTACCTCATTGTCTTTGCTCAAATATTGGCTTTTCATATCTCTTAGGTCAGATTTTTTTCTATTCATGGAAGTAAAACAGAACACAAGGGAACTGCCATGCTGTTTAATTCCTTATAATATCCCTTATCATGAATTTAAGATGAAATGATATATAAAGAATTGCAATATGCATATCAACAAAGAACGCAAGTCAGTCTTTTCCTAGAATTTATAGAAGAGGGAAGAGAAAGCAAGAGGAAAAAGGGAAATACAAAGAGGGAAGCTTTCCAGAATGGGTGTTCGCTTGTTTCACATTTTTTTTCTTTTTTGGAGCAGATGCCTGATCTTAAGTGAGCCGAATGTACCAGGCCTCTCAGGGCATCATGATATTGTCTTTAACCTAGAATGGAATTTAAAAAGATTATGCATGCTTAATGGTGTACCCATTGCTGCTTAAAATGTTGCATCTCAAGCTACCTTATAAAATTTTATTAAGCATACAGGGTGACAAAGTTGAATGGCCCCTGTGGGAGGAACAGTTTATGTTTCAGCCATGTCCTGGAACTGTTTGGTTTGCTTTGGAGGTGGCATCTCAGGATTTCATGTTATATTGGTGAGCATTTCCAAACAGAATTATTCCAAAGTGTTCCAAAAAGAGAAAGTGTGGTAGTAATGTGTGTGTGTAAAATATATAGATGTGAATGCATTTGTTGAAAATGCACATTTGTTGGAAATACATTTAGTTCAATATTTAATTACTATTCAGGAAACAGAGACTCTCAAATATCTGATTATTGTGAATTCAGAGTTTCTTTTAACAGCTTAAGTCTTCAAAGTACTCACTGTATTTTACATGGGTTTATTCAACCAGTCTCATATGCAGAAAAGCCATTTTATTCATGATATGGGGTAACACCTGACCTTTTTCTCCAAAGATTTTAATGAAAAGTTGACCTCAGTGAGAACTCAAAAGATTTTTCAGGTTTCTAAAATTTAAGAATTTCTTTCCTCTCAGACAATGGTCTGCCATTGGATACCTGCCTAGATTGGAGTGCGGAAGTATCATTATATAAACTCAGTCCTTGGTGTCATTAAGGGGACACAGACTCTTGTTTCTTTAACTTTCTTGGCCACAACTTCTTATGCAGTTTACCTTCTCTACCTAGTTTGGTCACACAGCAATTGGGACTTTGGGACTTCTGGTAGCATTTTATCTAATAATTATGTAGCCTTTAAGTAAAGTCAGTGATCTGCAGGAATTACTTGTTACCCAGTGATGATTCATATCAACATCAGCGAGAAAGAATGATCTTGTACAAAATGCCGTGCATTTCATAACATCAGCAAAACTTACTCATATCTGATACTGTAGCCCAAACTATTTTACAAAAACACTAAAATGTGTGTAAAATAGTTTAGAACACATTAAGCATACTGAATTAACTGGAGCTTGATTTGTCTCGAGAGATCAAATGACATTGAACTTAAACCTGCCTCTAAGGTAAATGCAAAAGAATATTTGTGACTTTTGTTCTGAGCATTCAGAATTATTTCATCCTGCTGGGAATTGTGTACAAGTCTTGCATAGTCACAAACGTACTGAAATGAGGATTTAGTGTTCTATGCAATGCATGGTACTGGTCTGTAATCCCTCAATATAAATATATAGAAATCTGTGTGAGTGATTCAGTGTTTGGGAAGAGAGGCAGTATGTTTTATTAGACCAGTTGAGAGAGCCGAACTAAAACAAAAGAAAGAAAGAAAGAAACAAGAACAAAAAAAAAACTGTAATTGATTTGCTTCAACCAAAATCAAATAATTGAATTCATATGAGAAAATAATAAATCCTTTTTTATATACAGTGGGTGGAAGAACAGAACTTATCTGCACTGCATTGAGCTAAGCAGAGGCATTAGAGGTCATAAAAATGTTCTCTGTCTTCATGCTTGATTCTGCTCTGTATAGGCTGAAGACATGACAAAAGTAAAGCTGCTTATACATTATTTTGAATTATTTTTCAGGACAACAAATTAATGACATAAGAATATACTAACTGACACTCTTTCCTCCCCATATGACATGTTAATAGAAAATAATTCAAGTTGTACATGGGAAAAATGACATAGCAGATGTATTTTACCCTCTGGAACCTTAATTCTGCTGTCTTGTGTATCTGCCCTGTCCGCGGAATGAAGCAGAAGTTCATTGGATGATACAAAGTAAAAATGTAACCAAGGTCTGTTGCAACAAGGTGGTTGTCATATACCTAAAGGAATCCCGCCTAAGAACAACATACGGTTATTATATGTACCCTAGGCTTTGCTTTAAGAATCCTCCTATGAACAGGGCCTTTTGTATATTTGTATGTTTGTACAACCTACTTAGGTTAGGGCAGTACAAATACTGTCACTCAAATGCACATTTCAGTTGTGTAGGTCACTTAATAACTATGTCACATTTTCTTACAATTGGACCAAGCAACTCTTCTGCTTTCTGTAACTGAATCTTACTATTGCCAATGCACAGATAGAATTAATGTTTGAAACTGAAGGAGGTTCTTGTTATTTTTCATGCTTTGAGATGTAATGGGGAAACAGAAACATGCTGCTCAGTGACCTAGGACAGTCAGTCAGGGCAGCTGGGTGAGGTGCCTCTGTCCTGGCTGTCAGACTTGCCTTAATGCAGCAGCTCTACCTTCACCCTGGCCTTTTGAGTATGCTTTGCCCGGCGTGCGTATGGTCTCTGCCATTAAAAACAAAAGGTGGCTTTGCTCCCAGGTCACCAAAACCTCTGAGTGCAGACTGGTTGAGAGAGAGCTAAAATACACTCAAGGAAAGTTTTAATAATCCAGATATGCTTGGATATGCTTAGGTCTTTGGATTTGTGGCCAACATGAGGTTTAATCAAACTGACAATGGAAGAATGAAGATTATGCAATCATCGTTGTAGTCTGCTCACAAAGAGTTTTCTGAAACTGACATCAATTCTGGTCCTGAATAGCAGGAACTCTCAGCAGGAACAACAGAACTGGAACAATCCCTTGAAGCAGGGACAACAATTGTATCTTACTACCCTTCCCCTTCATCCCCCCCTTCAAAGAAAGTTTTTTTTTTTTTTTTTTTTTTTTTTTAGCAAATAAACAAGTTTATGCAATAAGAGAAGGGGAAAAAAAAAGTGGGGGAGGGGGCAAGGAATAATGCTCTGGAACTGCCCTGTCTCAGAGTTTAAAAAAATACCATTATATGTTTTAAAGGTGATTTAAATGATGATTGCTGATCTGCTTGAAGCCTGCTGGATTCTGCAGACTTAGTTACCAAGTTTTTCTCTCTTTGAATTATAAACATTATAATTGTATATTCTGAACCCTGAAGAGCAAATTTAGATGGAACTAAGTCATTAACCTGAAGGATATGACTGATTTTTCTAAACATCTATTAAAAAACATTATGAGCACTTGTTTATCTGCACTTCTATAAGCTCACAGTATTGATTCTGTTTACTTTTCTGCATCTAATTACTTTGCATAATGATATGTTTATACTACTGGCAATCTCTTTTAGAGTGGAATTATGCATA